>NC_047581.1:12933836-13620086 GCF_011004845.1 Esox lucius | reverse complement strand
ATTACAACCTGACAAAATATCCTGCAGGGGACATAATAAGTGTCTTCAAGTTAGAGACTGGTTAAGTAATACGTATCATCACGTTATGTAACTACAGCTAGCTTCTACTGTATTACAATTAAAGCATTTAGAGTCCGATTCCAAATGTTGGCTACAGTAGTGAACTGAAATCTTAAACATCACGCACGATTGGACGGTTATAAAAATATTTTAGTTTTTACTGATCCTTGTTCCAACGTTCTGTTCTGATTAACTACTACTGTAGCTAGCTTGAACTGTTCTAGTTTCAAGTTTCATAACAACTGAAAACCTGAACTAGCTAGCTGGCGGTGACGTTCATTACCTCCCCCTTTTCGAGCCAGTCTGAGTATTTCAGTCTTCCTTTGGGTGAGTTTTTCAAGGCCTCCAATGTATCCCATCGTAAACTTTCAGCAGGCATGCCGATGAATAAATACACAATAAACAAGATCAGTGGATTTATGTTACACCGCTAGGTGCTATTAACTTGCTGCATTCGGTGCCGCCGAAAGTTAAACTCCGACGTGATATATTACCGGATATTTCTAGTTCCGAACTATGGTTCCGACTAGTCACAAGTGCAACATAGATAATAGAACACTAGATGGTCTTATGGAATGGAACAATTTCGCTGCCATCTTACCTGGTACCTGTTCAACCAGCTACAATAGAAACACGTCTTTATAACGGTTATATCTTGCTGATCTTATATAAATAACCACTTTCATGCATATTATAACGTTTAAAATTACTGTTCAGAATATTGTGAAACGAATTCATTTTAAAGTTTTCAATTAATTATTTATTTAAAAGTTAAAAAGTGGGTGTATGGAATACAAGACACAGATTAGTACTTGAAATGTAGTAGACAGTATATTTCTTTATTTCCTATGAAAACAAAGACTTTACATTATAACATATGGGTTGGGGGCAGAGTCCTCCTGTGTTTTCACAAGCACACATATTGCTTCTGCCCAAAACACCACCATGTCCAATGTTAAATGTTTTGACTTATCCAAATTGGCCCGAGGTAACATGGCAGACCTATAGAGATGTGAGATAGAAATATGTCCCATCTATGCTTTATGTCTATGGAGTGCCAACTGTTTATCAGATTCCTAAAAACTGTTTGAACCTAATAATTTATTCAATCATAAGGCATTTTGAACCATTTGAATATATGGGAAGAAAATGTATAATTATTTTGACATTCATACAACTTATGTGTTTGTTTGTGAATGAGGGAAGCATTTCAGGGTCTATTTTAATGTCAAGATTTTACCAGCATTTGATAAACAGTATACAGTGCATTTCGGGTTAACATAAAAATAAATATAATTGGTACACAGCTCATTCAATATACAAACCCGATTCCAAAAAAGTTGGGACACAAATTGTGAGTAAAAAAGGAATGGAATAATTTACAAATCTCATAAACTTATATTTAATTCACAATAGAATATAGATAACATATTGAATGTTGAAAGTGAGACATTTTGTAATGTTATGCCAAATATTGGCTCATTTTGGATTTCATGAGAGCTACACATTCCAAAAAAGTTGGGACAGGTAGCAATAAGAGGCCGGAAAAGTTTGTCAACTGGCAACATGATTGGGTATAAAAAGAGCCACTCAGAGTGGCAGGGTCTCTCAGAAGTCAAGATGGGCAGAGGATCACCAATTCCCCAAAAGCTGCGGCGAAAAATAGTGGAGCAATATCAGAAAGGAGTTTCTCAGAGAAACATTGCAAAGAGTTTGAAGTTACCATCATCTACAGTGCATAATATCATCCAAAGATTCAGAGAATCTGGAACAATCTCTGTGCGTAAGGGTCAAGGCCGGAAAACCATACTGGATGCCCGTGATCTTCGGGCCCTCAGACGGCACTGCATCACATACAGGAATGATACTGTAATGGAAATCACAACATGGGCTCAGGAATACTTCCAGAAAACATTGTCAGTGAACACAATCCACCGTGCCATTTGCCATTGCCGGCTAAAACTCTATAGGTCAAAAAAAAAGTTGTATCTAAACAGGATCCAGTTGCGCAGGCGTTTTCTCTGGGCCAAGGATCATTTAAAATGGACTGTGGCAAAGTGGAAAAGTGCTCTGTGGTCAGACGAATCAAAATTTGAAGTTCATTTTGGAAAACTGGGACGCCATGTCATCCGTACTAAAGAGGACAAGGACAACCCAAGTTGTTATCAGCGCTCAGTTCAGAAGCCTGCATCTCTGATGGTATGGGGTTGCATGAGTGCATGTGGCATGGGCAGCCTACACATCTGGAAAGGCACCATCAATGCCGACAGTTATATCCAAGTTCTATAACAACATATGCTCCCATCCAGACGTAATTTCTTTCAGGGAAGACCTTTCCAACATGACAATGCCAGACCACATACTGCATCAATTACAATGTCATGGCTGCATAGAAGAAGGATCCGGGTACTGAAATGGCCAGCCTGCAGTCCAGATCTTTCACCCATAGAAAACATTTGGCGCATCATAAAGACGAAGGTGTGACAAAGAAGACCTAAGACAGTTGAGCAACTAGAAGCCTGTATTAGACAAGAATGGGACAACATTCCTATTCATAAACTTGAGCAACTTGTCTCCTCAGTCCCCAGACGTTTGCAGTCTGTTATAAAAAGAAGAGGGGATGCCACACAGTGGTAAACATGGCCATGGCTTAACTTTTTTGAGATGTGTTGATGCCACGAAATTTAAAATCAACTTACTTTTCCCTTAAAGTGATACATTTACTCAGTTTAAACATTTGATATGTCATCTATGTTGTGTTCTGAATAAAATATTGAAATTTGAAACTTCCACATCATTGCATTTTGTTTTGATTCACAATTGTACAGTGTCTTAACTTTTTTGGAATCGGATTTGTAATGCTAGGAATATTCAATCAGATTGGTGAGTGTTTGTACTTGTGTTGAGATAGCTTGATAACACAGCGTCACCAAACACATTACTATATGTCGTTTTGAGAAATGTAACATAATTTATCAGACTGAGGTTAGTAGATTTGGACTGTTCCAGTCTTTCCTTTATATTCTTCAACTGATTTTGGAATCGTAGCTGCATCTGCAAAAGAAGAAACAAAGATTTATCATGCTTGTTGTGTCATACGGTGTTCAGATTTTTTTGTCCATTGCCAAATAGATTTTAATATTTATGATATGCAATTGATGACTTTCAAGAAAATCACATATTTGTGTTAAAATATCACACTCACATCCTCTTTGCTTCTTCGTAACTGAATAAGCTCTGTCTTACTTAGTTTCAACTGGCTCTCCAGGTTCAGAGCACTGACCTGGATGGACCGGTCTTTGACTGAGGCCCACTCCAGGCACTGATCCAAATGGAAATCATCAAGTTAACATTCAGAACATCATTAAAAGAAATACTGTAAAACAAAATAAGCTTGGGACTGATACTGAAAGACTGCAGAGATATTCAGGCGGTGGTCCGCAACAATACTGACCTGTTCCTGTCCATCTTTAAGGGCCTGCTCCAGCTGCATGGAGAGACTCCAGCTCTCCCGGTCCCGTGCCTCCAACTGTTTTTGGGTGTTTTGGATAATCTCCTCACGCTTTCCAGTTTCCTGGACCATACCTCTGTTCTGCATGTTTGCCTGCTCTAGTTCCCTGAGCAGTGAAGAAACAAAACACTGACCAGCGGCAACATGCAGGACTTGTTTTGGATCTGACTGTGATGACTGTCCATGGGGACAGCAAATATTTGTTTGTTGTCTCAAACAAATATGTGTAGGTCTCACCTCTCTATGCTCTCTATCTTCTGCTGGAAATTTTGGTTTTCCTCCAACAAGAGCAAATTCTTTTTTTGAAAAGTCTCCATCAAACATCCCTGTTGTTCCACCTGCACAGAGACACACCAACCTTTCTTATTAAAAGAGAGCAGAATGTATCTGTGAAAGGGCCACTGTGTAAGTATTACCTTGTATCTGAGTTCAGAGAGGGCGTTGTTTTGCTCAGCGATTCTCCTCTCCTGGGTGCGTATCTGACCCTGGGCCTCCCTCAGCAGCCACTCAGAACATTTCATCCTGCCAGACAGAGGCTCCAATTCCTTCAGACGTCCCAGCAGCTCACTCCTGACCTGCTTTGTCTCTCTCTCCAGGTCAGCTTTATTCTCTCGTGCATTTTTCTCAGAGATCTCCACCTTTAAGCGGTACTCCTCTGACTCCAAACAAGCCACCTGAACCTGCACATAGTCACTCTTAAATAGAAATGTTACGCTACAGACTGGATAGAACGCAGCCTGTACAGTATAGCTTGATTAAAACATCTTGGCCTCTTATTATATGGTTAAAGTACAGATCACAATGTTATGTTGAGAAACTGCACCTTGCTCTTGTAGTTTTCCACCCAGTCCTCTAGCTTATTAACTAAGCTCTTCAGCTGCTGGGCTTCAGACTGAGACTGTGTCAGGTTCTCCTTTGCAGCAGAAAGGGTGGTCTACAGAAGATGTACAAATAACTAAACAACTAGTCCAAAGATAAAAATTACAAAATCTTTTGTCTTCCTCAGTCTTTTCAAGGTTTAATAATCTATTTATTAATTAAGGATTTGAAAGGGAATAAAATACAACTTTTACCTTTAGTCTCTGGTTGTCCAGTTTGTTGGTGTAGTTGTCAGATGTGAGGCGATGCAGCTGCTCCAGGAGCCCCTCCGTATCAGCACATCCTTTCTCCTTCACAGTGTGGATCAGGGCAGTCAGCTCAGTTACATGGCTTCAGAGACAAGCACATCAGAAAGGAAGACACTTATTTTAAGGTTTTAAACAAGTTTTACGAGATAATATGCCAAATACAAACCGTAAAAGGGAAAAATATCAAACTAGTATTGAATGCCTCATGGTCACTCACTTCCTGAGACGAGTGATTTCCACTTGGAGCTGGCTCTTAAGAGTCCCCTCTTTGGAGTGACGAGTACACCAACTGTCCGCTGAGGAAAGGGCCTCTGCCAAATCAGTCTCCTGAATGGTGGCACATAAATACCGTACAGAGATCAGTGCGATCCTTATGCCACAGTAGCTATATGTGAAGAGCTATATGTGAATAAGAGAAGCACAGACTGTATATTTGCATTTTTTCTATGTGCATGAATTGTGGCTTTACTTTAGGTGTGATCTTTAATGTTTCTTAGCAAAATCCAATATACCCATCCTTTAATTGAACTAGCCTGTATGTGACTGTACTGTTAGAAACAGATTTCATGGGTATATCATAGACTGCTTTTTTATATGTCACATTTTAACATTTAGTAAATGCCCTACTATCCAGAGCAACGTACAGTTGCATTCAGACAAAATAGAAATAGAGTTCACTTACAAAGGCAAAGGATTAGTCAAAACAAAACAAACATCATACTGGATAAATAACTTTATGACACAAATGTAAATGGAATCAAACAACTATACTTTAGCACATGGGAGAAAACAGCCAAAATAAACAATACAGTATCTAGAAAGATTCTCCAACTTAATCACAGACATAGGAATATTTTTTGGCTAAGACACTCCTGTAAAAGATACTTTTAATCTCAGTATTTTCCTAGTTAAACAAAGGTTAAATTGAAAAAAGACATTAAAGGGATATCATTTTAAAATTGGCCAAAATCACTCTGATACTGTGGGCAAAGCTGGCACATACAGTGGGGAGAACAAGTATTTGATACACTGCTGATATTGCAGGTTTTCCCACTTACAAAGCCTGTAGAAGTCTGTAATTTTTATCAAGTACTCTTCAACTGTGAGTGACGGAATCTAAAAGAAAATCCAGAAAATCACATTGTATGATTTTTAAGTAATTAATTTGCATTTTATTGCATGACATAAATATTTGATACATCAGAAAAGCAGAACTTAAAATTTGGTACAGAAACCTTTGTTTGCAATTACAGAGATTATATGTTTCCTATAGCTCTTGACCAGGTTTGCACACACTGCAGCAGGGATTTTGACCCACTCCTCCATACAGACCTCCAGATCCTTCAGGTTTCGGGGCTGTCGATGGGCAATACGGACTTTCAGCTCCCTCCAAAGATTTTCTATTGGGTTCAGGTCTGGAGACTGGCTAGGCCAATCCAGGACCTTGAGATGCTTCTTACAGAGCCACTCCTTAGTTGACCTGGCTGTGTGTTTCGGGTCGTTGTCATGCTGGAAGACCCAGCCACGACCCATCTTTACTGAGGGAAGGAGGTTGTTAGCCAAGATTTTGCAATACATGGCCCCATCCATCCTCCCCTCAATATGGTGCAGTCGTCCTGTCCCCTAAGCAGAAAAGCATCCCCAAATAATCATGTTTCCACTTCCATGCTTCACGGTTGGGATGGTGTTCTTGTGGTTGTACTCATCCTTCATCTTCTTCCAAAGACATCTAGTGGAGTTTCTATTTTTGTCTCATCAGACCACATGACCTTCTCCCATTCCTCCTCTGGATCATCCAGATGGTCATTGGCAAACTTCAGATGGGCCTGGACATGCGCTGACTTGAGCAGGGGGACCTTACATGCGCTGCAGAATTTGGTAGTAGTGTGTTACTAATGGTTTTCTTTGAGACTGCTCTCTTCAGGTCATTGACCAGGTCCTGCCGTGTAGTTCTGGGCTGATCCCTCACCTTCCTCATGATCATTGATGCCCCACGAGGTGAGATCTTGCAAGGAGCCCCAGACCGAGGGGGATTGACCAGTGTATCAAATGCTTGTTCTCCCCACTGTACTAACCAAAAAACGTAAAGCTTTTATTGCAGCAAAAAACGTGGCTCAACCAAATATCAATGGATTGATCAGATTTCAAGTTTTCTTACAAATACCTCCCTACATAAAACCAATGTAATCTAACAGAATCGATTTTGAGTTTCAGTTTTTATTTGTCATTCAGTAATATGAGAGAGTTGGTCAATCCTTTTCTAAATTGGTCTAAATCCTTTTGCAGTATACAGTTTTGGAACTAAGCTATTCATGCATACACCTCAATCCCATTCACAGGATCACATCTAACCACTCCGTTGCCATCCCAACCCCACACGTTAACCTGTGAGAGCAGCCTGAGGACGAGTGATTGTCTGACCTTCTCCAGCAGCTGTGAAGATAGCTGCCTGGCTGAATCCTCACTGCGCTTTGCCCTATGCCTTAGTGTCTGGCTGGCCTGCTTCAGAGTCTCTTTGACCTTTTTACTGTGTTGTTTCAGGTCCTCCAGCTCCTCCAGCAGGGCTTGTATCTTCTCCTGTTGGTGATCCTGGGTCTGCTCCATCTCCTGATCCACAAGGGGGAGAATACAATTAAGAGAGAACATTATTATTGCGTATTAATCTCAAGAAGCCTCGCAGTGTTTTGGCACGTGGGTCAGGCTTTTCCTCTTTTATCCTCAATTGCTTTTCTATTGTACCACCAAGAAATGGGGGGTCAAGGACTTTAGAGGTCACCATTAGACTGACTCTTCGTATTGCTTAAACACTGAATAACAATTGTGTGAAAGAAATCTCTATTTATTTTGCTCCAAACTTTATTTCTTGACCCTTAAGAATGTATTCATTGTATTCACATGGAATCATGTTTTTCAACCGGAAACGTTGCTAAAACATCTTGTGAGACTTAAATGTGTTTATCCAAGTTGCAATGAAATATAGATCAAGCACAGGTAGCAAACAATAGCATACATAAGAAATGATGTGGCCTATAAGTCTTGGTACCCACTTGAATTTGAACAGCCTGGCGGTCATTTTCCGTCTCTTTGTTGCTTAACTGAACAATCAACTGGCTGCTGTAGCACTCGAGAACTTTACACAGCTCTACAGTGGTTTTCACATTTTCCTGTATGAAGGACATGTAAAGATAAGGTTATTTTTTGGGAGCACCTATAAGCAAAATAGAACAACTTAACTGTGATCTTGCTCTGAATCCAGAAGTAGACATGACAATGTACCTTTTCAGAATTCAAATGTTTTGCAAGCTGTGTGGTTTCCTTCTCTTTGTTCTTGAGTTTTGCAGTAAGACACTGAAAGCCAGTAAACCAGAAACGACATTCTAAACATCTATAATCCCAGATATGCACCACACAGAGTGAAAAAATGTATAATGTAAATAAACATTTAACAAATAAAAGCACATGGTAATAAACACTGGAGCATAGTGATGGATACAAACCACTATTTCTGCTTCTGTATCAGCCAGTCTCTTCTGTAGGTCTTGCCTCGGATCTGACATCTTCAGCAATTCGATCTATCAATAAATGCATAAATAAATAAGGCCCCCACCCACACAGGCTGGTTTTATACAACAAAAAGAAATGTACCACGGACAGAATTGTAATTCCACCATTTCGAAGCCACTGTCGTTGTATTGGGGAGAGTACCTCTCGTTCATTACACTCCCTAAGGAGTTCCCTGAGAGAGCGGTTTGTGCTGTCAAATGTTTCAATCTTCTTTTTCAGCAACTTCTGTTGCCTACTAAGCAGGGCAGCATCCGCCTCAGACAACCGCTTGTCCTAATCAGGTGATAAGCAATTATTCAACAGCAAAATACAAATTTGACATACAGTACCAGTCAAAAGTGAGTACACATACTCATTCAAGGGGATTTGATTATTTTTACTATTTTCAACATTGCAGTATAATAGGGAAGACATCATAACATGGAATCATATGTAACCAAATAGTAACCAAACATTTTAAGTACATTTATATTTTAGATTCTTCAGTGTATTCACCCTTTGCCTTGATGACAGCTTTGCACACTCTTAGCATTCCCTGAACCAGCTTTGAATTTGATCAAACTCACCTTTTTCGTGCTACCCATGGCCTCATTCAGGGCTGTCAACTGTGTTGCCACGGCCGTCCCATCAATCTCTGCTTCAACCAGCTTCCTCAGTAGCTTGTCTCTTTCCCCATGTAGAATCCGTAAATCAGCCCTGATCAGAACAGAAAGTAAACAACCAAGCTGCTCCTAACCCTAACCCTAAACTTTCACTAGTCGTAATGTATTTTTACTCTGTTGGACTGACTGCGCTTCACAATCTTATACTGATAATTCAATGCTTGAGGACTAAATATGCTTAAAATATTACATGTGATGTCCAGACCTGTAGTGGCCAGTCTCCCACAACTTTCTTATGGAGTGTCGGGGTAAGATGTTGTCTTGTCCTCTGAGGTCAAGGTCTTTGGTTTGATCCAGCAGCTCCTCCTCCATCAGCTCCCCTTCATTGATGACACGCTGGCATGCTCTAGGATACTCAGACGGGTGATCCAGCAGACGCTTATTCTTCCAGAGCCTCAGCTTGTTACAAAATGCAAGAGATGTTTTTTGTTTATTGGACACATCATGAAATAGACAAATGACCTGGATATTGCTGATTCCCATTGAGATTGTGGCTCTGTACTGTTCAGTTTTCTGCTTTTAGCAATGCAAGCATTTACACACTAGTGTTTTTACTACTAACTTGGCAAAACACGAAATAGTCTATGTCAGAAGAGTGAAAATACTAGTGTTGCTAAAAGAAGCAAATTGCTATATATTACATTTTGGAGGTGTGGCCTTGCAAGAATAGGTCAGGGGCAACATAGAATTTGACATCATTTAAATGATCACTCATACCACATTCTTTGGAGAACCAACATCCATCATTAGCCTATCAATCTTCCGGCCATATTTGTTAGCCTCGCCATGCTTCCTCTGCTCTTGGTCATCCTCATCAGACAACTGTGGTAAGGACAAGGAGGGGTCAGACTGTCATACAGGTGTGTTCTCAAGACCGGCCCCTGAGAGTCAAGTAAATAAATACTGGGAGTAGTGCATTTATGTGGGAAGAGTAATGAGCCTTTATAAATATACTTGTGAAATGTAAGCAATGTCCAGTACACCAAACAAAAATGCATCTGTGAGGAGAGAATAATTTATTTCCAGGACCTCCCACTTGTATGCGTCATCCCGTCTGGTCTGCGCCCTGGCAGCTGCATGGTTCTCAACATCCCCCTTGATTTTCACCTCTTTCTTCTTAATCTGTGAGGTCAAGAGAGCACAGTGGTTGACTGATATGCAGAAGGTAAGGCAGTGGTCATAATCGAGGTCTAATTCTTGCCTTTATTTCCAAAGTTGATTTAAAAGCTGTTGTTGTTTTTTACTTAATTAACAAAACATGAAATAAACTGTGAGTTATTTACAGCGCAGTACTGAATCCTCTTCAAGTGGATATGTACAGGTAAGGTCTCTGGCACGTGAACGTGCAACGGTGCTGAAGAATCACGAGTTTTCATTCTTTATAAATCATCAGATAATTTCGATAATTTGCCCCAATTTCTTGATTAACTTATCGAATTTATATTAGATGCCAGAAACGCATACACTTAATATAATCATACCAGAACATCAACTCCTCTCTAGCATAAAGACTTAAGCTACCTAAACGATCACTCCATGCACGCTCAACAGGCTAGCTAACCTCGACAGATGTAAAGATGATCATGATTATTTGTAAGAGTTTTGTTTAATACTACCAAATTCCCTACGGTGGGTTGGATCAGGTCTTGACGTACGCGAGTGGTTTCTTCACAACCTATTTCTTAAAATATCTGTCAGTGATAGGAGAAAATTCATTGGACAACGTTCTAGCAGGGGTTGCCAGAAGCAACCGTAAACCATATGTGCATCTTGTCAGGTAACGTCAACTATCCACCACCATCCTCGCGAAATATTTCCGGTAAAAAGTAACCTCCTGCCTGTAGACGGCGCAAGGCGATAAACACTGCTATACGATTTTGAACATGACCCTTGTAAACATTACGTGGTTTTCCAGTCCATGTGAGAAGTTCAAAAGAACCGAATTTGAGGTATATCTAGATGTCGGAAAACATTTAATGAATTGACAGTTGATATCCGAAGCCATTATTATTCTGCATCATATGACACAAATGTAATTATTTCTAGACGTACGAGTTTCCGGTTGTATTATTGTAGTCAACAATGGCGGGCAGAGCGAGACAGCAGTCGAAGGTTAGGATGCAAACACTTGTGCTGTGCTTAATGGTTTTTATGTGCGAGCTCGTTGAAGCATGTGTTAGCGGTGTCGATGACCTGCTACTCTGCAGGTCCTGTGGACATGAATTGGCTTTTGAGAAAGATGCCAATTTTATCCATAGTCGACTAGCGCTCTCTCATAGAAATTACACAATTTTTGGAGAAAGAAGAGTACCTGTCCAGCGGTTCGAAAACCCACAGGGCCATCAGTTTGAAGTCATGACTTTTAAAAAGGCAGACGTTGTCATGCATTGGCCTGCAGATACACATTTCACCTGGTATCCTGGTTATGCCTGGACAGTGGCCACATGTCCGCGATGCAGCACGCACCTTGGTGGGTTGAGAATTAAAACATTGTGGCGTATCATTTTTATTGTTTCATCCATCATACCTACCTGACACACCAATCCCTTTAAGACACATTGATCCAAGTTAGTGTTTATTTTGTAATGTTTTTTTCTTCCAGGTTGGGCTTTTCAACCCATTGAATTGCCGAGGACCCTAACCAAAAAAGAATTTGAAGGATCGAAGCAGACATTTGTGGCATTGATCACTAATCGGTTGCTACAAGAAAAGTTTGCATCAACACTTCTAATGACTCCGAAGTCGTTCAGAAGCTGACATCTCCAGCATTAAAAACCTACCAAATTTTATTTGGATGTATCACATTTTTTGCACTTCATAAGTACTACCGTACAGTATTTCCTTTGATTGTATCCACCTTGTCACTTCAGAAATATGACGCATTTGCTAGCTTTCCATCTAATTGGTTTAAGATTTTCATTGGTATTCTAAAAAGCGGGAAAAAACTATTAATATTTCCAACTCACTTGCTGCAAGTCCATAATAAACTTTGGCGCACATTAACAAATCAAAAATTCTGGAAATGGTAAAATCCAAGCCGTCGCAAAATGAACGGACAATCTTGGATGGACTGTCCGGGCACCAGCTCTTTTCGATTAGATTAAAAGCAAGATTGTCAAATGAAAGACCCTTGATAATTACTGGAAAGTTAAAAAAAAATCATGCTCTCCCGTGCACTTCCACCACAGCATTGAATTCTTTATGATGCACTTCTCAGGATGTCAAAGTTTTTTGCATAATCTGAGTAATATCACAATATTACGTTAGCTATGCAATTAAAAGTTAGTGATCGATTTAGTTACATGAGGCACAACTATTTTAAGGGACCTGTTTTGACTCGATAGCATTTACAACCAAATGTCCAAAAATCCCTGAATGTGTCTTTATAAAACCCTGTCCCTAACTGAAACTATGCGTTCCATAATCATTGTGGACAGAAATCCCCTGCCGGCTTTTTGTATGTTACACACATCGTAGCATAGAAAACAAACTGTCAGTATTTTACAGACACATTACTTTTCCTTCACACCCCTTTTGTAATACATTGTTTAACTCAAATGCACAGTTAATGGAACTGTCTAATATACTGGGGGGGAAAACTGAAAGTACCACAATTCTCAAAACAACCCGACTTTTCACAGATATTGAACTGCACCACAAATTACTACCATGGTTGTTTAGAAGAGACAGACCTTCGTGTACACATTACATTTTATTGTAACAAAGCAACTTGTACACCTTCAATGTTTAAAACAGATTCTTTTTTACCCAAGAGGTAAAAGAACAAAGGTGATTAGATGTAAATTCCATGAGATAACATGTCATTTTCCATTAAGCAGTGGGGGCCCAAATTTACAAGCAAATTTTTTTTAACGTTTTGTTTTGTTTATTAAAAATGTCATTTCAAATCCTATGGATGTCTGAAAAACAATACACTGAAAATAAAAAAAATAGTTATGGTGTCAAATGCCCACCCTGCCCAACACACTAAGATATCCCGCTATCCTACCCCAGCATTGACCCCCCAAAAATTACAAGAGGTGAATAGGAATGAGCTGGTACTTTCTATCTGTTCACTTTTAACCACACGGGGAGCAACATGATTTGTAGGGATCTACTCCCCAACAAAATTATATAATAAAAAAAAGGAAATAAAAATTAAACAAAAAAAAAGAGGTTTGCTAGCGCTAGGTTACTACACCATGGCTTTAGTTCATTTAATTGCACAACCTTTAACAGGAAGAAAAAGTATATATAAATTGCTATTGGTTTAACCCTACAAGATGGCGTGCTGATTACATTTTTGTACGTTTAAAAATTCTGATGAATGTGGGAATTGGGGTGGTTTGACAATTCACAGGCAGGAAGTTGCCATTGTTTTAGATGAGACAGAAAAACGAAACATGGCACGGACAGGAGAGGCTTCTGAAAGGGGGAGAAGCACAAAGTAAAAAAATCTTGCTCCCAAATATGGGTGGATAACCAAATGGGGGGGTGGGGGGATAGTCATTTTCCGGGTTAGTCATCTTCTGCATCATCCTAAACAAATGGGTGGAAAAAATAATCAATACATTGCAAACAAATATCTATTCTACATATAATCAGTTAGACAAAAGTAAGTCATTTCTTTGGACATACCTCTCCATCATCTCCTTCATCCTCCTCCTCTTCTTCTTCTCCATCATCTTCATCACCTTCCTCATCAATGTCCTCAAGACCTTCCTCATCATCATCTTCATCTCCTTCTCCCTCCTCTTCATCCATATCAGGAACCTGCCAATCAATTTAAAAAAACATTATAAAACAGTAGACACCACATGGGTGACAGTAAACCAAGAACATTCACAAAGTGGCACAATGAGCATAGAAGTCAAACATTTAAGGCTCACTCAAAGTAAAGAACATAAGAGGTCTGCAGGCCCCAAACAACACTAACCAAGTAGTACTGCAGGGGGTTTGGCCAGATGTCGTCCTTGATGACCTCTCCAAGCTCATCTGCCCCAGCATCAGAGTGATCAGTAAACCAAGTAAAGAAGCTCTCTGGCTCTTCATGTTGCCTCTTCCTGCCGGCTTTATTCTGTGTCTGGCTGGAACGCTTTGTCAGGTCCTTCAGAGACATCACAGGGGGATTACAAACCAGCCTAGGAGTGTTTTTATTGTATGGTCAAATAGATACTGACTACAACCCATCAAGCATGAAAACCACAAGGGTACATAGCGTTTCATCACAAATTTGACTGGAACATTTTCTTTTCAGCCAAATGCCATGTGAATAAAATGTACGTTGATTAGGGAAATACCTTTCCTGATTTCCATTTGATTTCTGTTGACTTTGAGGATGGGTCTCCACTCTCATTCAGATGGAACTCTTTGGAAAGGACTTTGTTTTCAAAGTATGGATTTTCATCAAAATACTGTAACAAGTGAAATTAGGTCAATTGTAAGGAGGTGCAGTCATTGATGCAATATCTTGTGAAATTGATGGTTATCTTCATCACTCACAAAATCTATTCTGTAGCCTGATTTGATATCTTCAAACTCTGTAACCTCCACCCTGGTCAGATAGTGAAGTGCCTCCTCGTCCTCCTCCCCAAGAAGGGCAGAAACTAAAGGCAGTATCAAAAGGTAAAAAAAACACCCAAGCATTATAAGTTCATGTGGTAAAGTAACATGACAAAAAAAAAAAAAAAGGATTGTTCGGAAGCTCACCTTGTGGATGGTTGACAAATGTGGTAACCCAGAAGTTAGGGATTTTGGCGATCAGTTCTGACCTCTTCTGAAAGAATGGCTGACGGAGTTTGTTGTATTTCTGTTCTACTTTCAATATCTCCTCACTTGCTTGCTCATTCAGTCTAGAGAAAATAGTTCACATGCATATGAAATCAAACATTACCACACAGTTTAACAAAGACTGGTTTAATTCTGACAATTTAACGTGAGTGGTACCTGTCAATTTCGTTTTGAACTTCATCGATGTGTTCAATAGCTTCCTGTTGCTCTTTTTCTATAAGAAAACCAAACGTCACAAAATATTGCAGTGACATTTCAGTGTATTGGTGGCGGACGTTAAAATCAAAGGGTAAGTACCAACCTCCAGCGCATATACAGTACCAGGAATTAATCAAAGATGCAACTCTAGCATACAAAGTTACGAGCCAGTCTGGTTTAGAAATCGACAATGTCCAAGATGCACTCAGGATTAAAGTTGCAGGGGAGTTGGTAACTATATGCAACCTGAACAAAGGTGTGCCAAATAAGTAGAAATACTATATGCATCATAGTCTTTGCAATACATTACTCAAAAAGGGCTACTTGCAGCAAAAGCATTACCATTTAATATTTTCAGAGTAGCTTGGAAACGGCGTTTCCTGTTAGCTACAGTGAAGGGCCGCGTGGGTTTAATGGGAGATTTCGCATACTGTGCCTCTAACCCCCCCCAATACGGGCAAAGTTGGGTGCCTTGCATTGAGACCATCCCCAAGTTAGACATAACCCGGCATGAAATATAGCTTTCAACAATTCCAATGCAATGGCCTACTACCCGAAAACGGTCGACTCACTAGGTCACCAAGCTAGCCATGTTGCCCATTTCACAATCGCAAGTTAGCTTCATCATGGCGGATGTGCACGACAACAACAAAGTAAGTTAGCACACTAGGCCACGGTTTCATTCAACACAGGGACACAGTACTCAAACGTCAACCAATTCAGCAAAAAAAATAACTACAATAAAACAGTCTTGCAACTGCATTTTCAGTGCCAATGACTAGACATGGGAACGAAAAAAACTGAGTATGCATGCACTGATTAGACAATTAGCTAGCTAAGATATGTTGCTAACTACAGCAGCTAACATGGCCTCCATCATCGGTCTAACGTAGCTAGCTAGGAACGTTAGCAACTAGACAGAACTACGCACTCACGACAGACAATACCCTGTGCACCCGCAACAGGGTAGATTAGCATGAAAAAACACACCAACAAGAAATAGCACACTGTTAACTATTTTGCTTTCAAGCAGCACATTTCAGTATAACTAATAAAGAAAGTGAAAATGGCGGTGAACTGGAGGCCGCCATTCCTTACCGGAGGTCTCGTCCGCTCCGTCATGGTTTGAGTTCAGCTCCTTTTTACTCACTTTTGCCGTCGAGGCCGACATGTTTTTTGTACGCTGTAATAACAGGCTTCGGGAAAGAATACGGCGATTGTTTTTGTGTTCTCCCTGAACAGGAGATTCGTATTTCGACCTACAATCTCGGTGTGCTATAACAACGTGGGTAGCGCTCCTCCACACAATATAAAGCGAGGAAGTCAAGCACATTCACACACACACACACC
This sequence comes from Esox lucius, assembly GCF_011004845.1. Lineage (NCBI taxonomy): Eukaryota > Metazoa > Chordata > Actinopteri > Esociformes > Esocidae > Esox > Esox lucius. The sequence continues at coordinate 13,603,824 of NC_047581.1, read as the reverse complement.
ACAACCAAGCTCAAGACCACTCACGCGCTCCCTTTCATTACGAGCGCGCCTCAGCAAATGGAACCGATTGAGCTCCGCCTCTCGAATAGAAGGTCGCGTTCGTTTGCTCAGACGTCGCCTGTATCAACCAATGGTTGCATCCTAAGTCATCGACTGTGACATGGACTGACATATTGGTCTAACATTATGATAGTAAGCTGATATTTACAATACCAACCCAAGCGATCTAAGATCTGTCAAGCGTCTGCAGCGCCTGTGCAGAGCAACGATGCCCAAATCTACCAGCTAGTTTGTGATGCTTTCTGATAGGCGAGATTAATAAAAAGGGCGGGATTTTATTGAAAAATCATCAACAAAATGTTTGTAACGTTTTGTATTCATTTACATAATCATATAAAAAGCGATTTTGATAGAATTGTATATTGGACACAATTTGCCATTTCTTCTATACCCAGCTGCAAAGGGAAATTACGAATATTACTGATTTCTTTCAGTTGACGTTGGTTATTTAAAAAGTTAAATAAAACCTATGTCACTGACCTTAGTAGCCTGATCTGGTTTTCAAATAGGTCTCAAAGGTAAAGAGAAAATAGCCTGCAGCATTATGCACCATTCATGCATAACTCTCCTGATTTGATGGCCCATAATATTTTGGGTTCCTTGCCAAAGCATAACTTAACCCCATAAATCTTAGCTCATTCTTACACGGGGCTTAATCACATCCCACACTATTAACATAGTGTAAGAAATCTTGCAAATTTACTTTTTATCAGTGTAGATATTTTTCACAATTTTACACTTTGCAATAATCTCTATTAACATGTAAGATTAAGAAATTTGTATAGCCTTTATTTACAAAATTGTTTTGTCCTTCTCTATAAAGAGCCGACTCCCCGGAGCGTTAGATTTATGTCCCAGGCACTCCCTTGTGCTGGAACGGGATTAGCAAAGCTCTTAACTGGATACTCTCCGACTGTCCTGAGGAGAACGGCTCTGTGTTTGTCTTTGGTTGGTGACAGTCAAGGAACATGTGGTTCTGCACTGGCCAATGCTAGCTAGCGTGGGATATCAGCAGCACTCGCAGACTAACAGCAGTGTTGGCACGGCAGAGGGATCTCTGCCACCCCTGCAGGAAGCCTAAACAGAACAACACAGAGATAAAAAAAGAAAGAAAAAAGAGAGAAAGAGAGAGATTTAAAAGCGAGAGATGAGGAGAACAGGATGCAGAGGAGGAGGGATTTTGAAAAGACAACAGAGGTAAAAACAAACACATGCAAAGACTACTCTTTGACCCAATTCACAAAATGTAGAGCAGCATCAAGAGGAACACTGCCTGCTTGACCCTGACAGTTTGCAACAACAGCAGAGGACTTGTGTTTTCAAGGATAGTGAAGGTTCAGGAACAATGTGAGAAGCCCTCCTGTGGCCAAGAAGATGACAAATTAAACATTATTCAGCAAGAAGAGACCAGAGTCCTCAAAGGTTAGTGAATTGCATGGTCATACTATGTTTTTCACCTGATTCAGGCATATTTTCTTACATCCCTTTTCTTACATCGATTTTCAGTTTCACAGTTTTTTGTTTATCTCATTTTTATGAATCAGAGGGACTAACATTGTACTTGTTTTTTGGAGACTTGAATAAACCCAGAGCAGGTTGTGTGCAGGTGTACTTGCCCTCTTTAATGACCCAGCTGTATCACTGGCTGCATCATGGTTTTGGTGTTGTTGTCACTGTCCAGGATCTGGGGATGCTGTCTACCGCTCAGCAGATGCTGCAGGACAGCCGCTCCAAGATCGAGCTGATCCGAATGCAGATTATCAAAGTCACCCAGACCAGTGGTGGGGATGGGGGCGTCAGCCATGGCAGCATCAATCATGGAGGTCAGAGATTCATGGTACAGTCTAGTTAGTGCTGGGCTCATGGCTATAATGTACCATTTAAATACTCTACATATTTGCCCAGAATTTTTTAAATACTATAAGGAGTGAATTGCAGTTTATGTCTTATGTCATGGTATAATTTGTTAGCCAGTTTTGTTTTTTCTTGCTTTTTTATTTGCTGGTGGTATGATATTGGAAAATGTGAGTCTGTTTAATTTGACAACTGTTTTGCCCATGTAAGGATATATTAACATGCTATTACTTTATCTGAACTTGGCTCTGTATCTCTGGCCTGTCCTCTTATGTGTTAATCCCCTGGACATCCATGTAGCTGAGTTAAAATACTATGTCCAGAGGGAAACAGAGGTGGTGAAGATGGCCAGGGATGTGGTGAAGCAGCTCGAGGGGCTTCCATCCCAGGACCAACTGGCCCTCGCTGAGGTGGGCTAGCTAGGCCAAACAGTATTTTTTTTATTTTAAAACAACTGCAACATTAGGATAATTTCATAGAGACTAACAAATGAGTTACTGTAGTTTCAGGGTGTAAAAACACCATAATATTCAGGTTTAGAAAATGTGTTTCTGTGCCTATGCGCTGGATAAAAATATCTACCAGGCTCGGTCCAGAGTGCAAGAGTCATCTCAGAAGCTCGATCTTCTGTGTCTTTCTCTGGAACACCGCCTCGGGGAGTCATTTCAGGAGGCTGTTCAGGAGGCTGTCACCAAAGATGGGCTCCCTACAGCATCTCCTCCCTCTGAGGAACAACAGCAAAATTGTTTACTCTGCTCCCTACCATCATCCACTTCCTCATCCTTACTCAAGCCGGCCGCCCTAACGGGTAATTACTCTCTTCAAAGCGTATAGGACCTTCTAGATTGGTTTATGGATTTAAGATAAAAGCTGAACTCATATTTATATTTTAAGGCTGGTTCTCCCGATAAATACAATATTTTACAGGCACGCTTGTGGTCAGGCTTCTGGGATGTGAGGACTTGTTGAAATCCCCGCCAGGTCTAGGTCAAATAACCAGTGCATTATCAGCTTCGAACAGCCCACCAGATCCTAATGTCTTCAGCCATCCTGTTCACACAGAAGACTGCCCATGTAAGTTACTGCTTCGCTTTTCAGTGCTGTTTTCAACATTTACGCCTCTCCTACCAGGAGTGTGCTGTGTATATGTGGTATTGACTGTCCAGGCAGCACATTACTTTGTGTTGAAGCTGCGGTTGATGTATTTGAATATCCCTAGTACTGTACATTTAAAACCAGATTATTTGAGTAAAGGAAGTACATGAGTGTGATATCTTGACTTTTTGTCACAGTGGAGATAAGTGCGGTATTGAAACTGGATAACAGAGTTGTGGGTCGCACCAACTGGAGACCTGTCAGTAAGCAGGCATGGTGCCAAAGTTTCAGCATCCAACTAGAACGGGTAAGTCGTGTTCGTGTTGTGGGCAATTGATGCAACTGTTTGAGGCAGTGATTTTTCTGAACACCAGGAGGAGCTGTTGTCCTTTGCATAACTGTCTCTTTAGGAACTTTAATTTGTTGTATGTCCTCTGAAAGTGTCTGTCTTGGTCAATTGTAATTCTATGGTTTCTCAGTTGAGAGATTGCGTATGTATTTCATCTGTGGACCCCCACAGTCACGGGAGCTGGAGATCGCGGTCTTCCAGCAGGACTGGAGGGTTATGTGTGCAGTCAAGTACCTGCGTCTGGATGAGTTCCTAGACAACCAACAACATGCATTTTGTTTGAGCCTGGAGCCCCAGGGTACACTGTTTACTGAGGTCTGATTTCTTTGATAGTTCTTAATGTGCCATGGCTTAGCCACAGGGGTCTAATAATCAGATATCCATACTTAGCAAGCCACATGTTTTGTTCTGGTGGCACTGCAGATTACGTTTGTCAATCCTGTGATTGAGCACCAACCCAGACTGAGGCGTCAAAGATGCATCTTCTCAAAAGAGAAAGGTAACTTATCTCACCTGCCTGTGGTCATAGATCTAAAAGGCCATGTTTACTGTGAATGATTTTGGATGTTGTGGAGCTCTGTTCCTTTTCCTCCACTCAGGGAAGAACTTCCTTCGTGCCGCCCAGATGAACATGAACTTTGCCACATGGGGCCATTTAATGATGAGTATCCTGCCTCAGTGCAGCTCCTTCACCACTTTGAGTCCTTCTACTTCCTCTGATACGGTGGTCCACCCCCCACCTTTTACCCAGAAGGCCACTCCAGCAACCCCGCTACTGCCGGGGTGAGAGAATGTGTGCATTGAGAGCTTTGTGTCGCTAAGAACAGTGTGAAACAAGCAGTGCATTTCTAGAGACATTTGGTTATGGGAGAGTACTGTATGTGATATCTTTATCGAAGGTTTCCTTGACTATATGACCAGCACAGTGTTTCCCTATCTGCAGGGACGGACCAATGATTAGGTTTAATGTATGTGATGAGGGTTCATCTAAACCATTCAGCACTGACCAGACAAGAATCATCCCAAAAGCACCGAAAACACCACCTAACCCTACGACAGAAAATGTAAATGTCGCTTCCAGTTCCACTTAACAGAAAGTAGTTCATTGTCATTTGGGAAAGTAATGGGCATTGGCAGACCTTTAGGAAATTTTAATTGAATGAATGACTGGTCTTCATGATTCTTGATCTGTCTGTTTTCAGTTATCAGAAGAAAATGACACTAAAGAGAAAAAAAGGCTGCAGATGGAAGATTTCAAATGTATCTCTGTCCTGGGCAGAGGACACTTTGGAAAGGTACAGTATTTTTGCAAACAGAATAATATCACTAGTTTTATATTTATATATTTTACATAAACCATTGTTGTCCATGTTCAATCCATCCAGGTACTTCTAGCTGAGTTTAAGAAGACAGGAAAACTATATGCCGTTAAAGCCTTAAAGAAGAGGGATATTGTAACCCGTGATGAAATGGACAGGTAACTGTTCCTTTTTTCTCTTTTCCAATTTTGTGATGTCCAGTTCATTATTATGGCGCTCCTTCCCAGACAGTGTCAGGTATGCTGTGACCAGGTTTAGAAACCATGTTGCAAATGCACTGTGGTGCAATGATTAAGACCGTTGTTCCCCTAGCGAGATCCAAATTAGTCTTATTAAGAATGTGAGATGTTGTGGCATATACCCTACAATCAGTAGACTTGCTCATCGAACATACAATAGCACAGTAGTGATTACCACAGATTATAACTTATTCACAGCAAGAAACGCTCTCTCTGACAGCCTTATGTGTGAGAGGAGGATCTTTGAGATGATCAATGCATCAAGGCACCCTTTCCTGGTTAACTTGTACGGCTGCTTCCAGACCATTGAGCATGTGTGTTTTGTCATGGAGTACTCACCAGGAGGTGACCTAATGATCCACATCCATAATAACGTCTTCTCCGAGGTGCAGACCAAGTGAGTTTTACAGTGCAATTACACTCTTGCCATTTAAGTTCCATTAGAAAACAAACACGTCAGTGCAAAGTTCTTCTCCTTTGTATTACAGGTTCTATTCAGCCTGTGTTTTACTGGGGCTCGAGTTTCTGCATCAGAAGAATATAGTTTATCGGTGAGTCATGTCTTTGAGTCATTTTGAATAGCAGTGTAATATAACAATGCATAATACATTTCTGGCTTTCATTAACAGCTCCTTTCAATTTGATTGTTATACACAGAGATTTGAAGTTAGACAACTTGCTGATGGATGCAGATGGATTTGTTAAAATAACTGACTTTGGACTTTGTAAAGAAGGTAAAACTATGGTTTATCATATATGACAAGGTTTGTTGTCATTGGAAATATATTGTGATGAGTGTAATACCATTTCTGCTGAATGATTAAAAGACCAATACTGGCTTCAACAATAAATATCATAGCCCTCAGCGATCCCTATTAGAAACTTTCCGTTTATTCAGTGCTGATCCTTATAGCAAACACCCCCCACAAAAATGACATAATGATAATAAGAAACACTATCCACCTGCCGTTGTCCTTACAGGGATGGGCTATGGAGACCGGACATCAACTTTCTGTGGAACCCCAGAATTCCTGGCACCTGAGGTTCTTACTGATGATAACTACACACGAGCTGTGGACTGGTGGGGCATGGGCGTCCTTATATTTGAGATGCTGGTGGGAGAGGTAAGTCATCGACCAAAAGCTCACTCCCTTAAACACAGAATACATTTGAGAGTATTTTAGAATTATTGATACTGTTATTATTTGCAATGTTGGTAATGGTGAACATCACATGATTAAGAGGATTCAATTGATTTTACATGTGTTTTGTAATGAAAGCCTATTGGATACCTGTTCTTAATCAAGACAAGATCGCAAACTTAGGTTGAGAAGATACTTTAAAATCTGCCTTCAGAGGCCAAGGGATTCATATTAACAGCACAAAGAAATCAACATATACTGCTTAATGGTTACTGGTGTACATATAACAAAATGAAGAATTCACTCTCTCAATCCTATTCAAGTCTCCATTCCCAGGAGAAGATGAAGAGGAGGTGTTTGACAGTATAGTTAATAATGATGTTCAATACCCCGGAGGCCTCACTCCAGACTCCATGTCCATCATTCAAAAGGTAACAGCAATCCCCTTCCTCTGCTAATTTGGTTTCTAATGCTGGTTTTTAGGAACCATTGAGAGATTTATAATGAATATGTGTGTCCATGCTATGTCCATGCTAACTGTAAGTGGCTCTGGATAAGAACATCTGCCAGTTGACTAACATTTAAAATGCTGATCCCTAGTCATGCTCCTATTCCCTGCAGCTTCTTAAGAGGAATCCAGAAAAAAGGCTTGGAGCTGGAGAGGGGGATGCAAATGAAGTAAAGGAAGAGGAATTCTTCAAGGTTTAGTGGAAATTTATTTCAGTCATCACTTGTAGAGTTGTTCCACTTCAAATAGCACATGAAAGCAGATTTTGACTCCTGCCATCTCAGATTGTTCTGAATGTTTCTTTTAGGAATACTTAACTCATCTAAATATCTCCACCCACTTTGCTAAGCCTAGCTCAAGACCACCAAAGGGACACCCACAGACCACCACTTTGCTAAGCCTAGCTCAAGACCACCAAAGGGACACCCACAGACCACCAACCACCCTGGGACAGAGTGTACCTCAATTTGTGGGACCCATGAGACCCAGGGTGGCTAAGATGAACTGATGTAAAAAAAATTACAGGAAACCCATTGACTCCTAAATAGACATTGATGTCTGGACCATGTTTATTACATCACTTTCTTCACCAAAGCCAGAGGTATGGTGATTTTCATATGGAAGGGAATTCCCTTCTAACAAAAAACCCACATTTCTCACCATGTGGCAGATTCTGACACCGTCTAGGTGTCAGAATCTGGTCGAGTGCAGCTGTATGATGGTATAATTTCCATCATACAACTGCATGTCAAATAGGATTGACTTGGGGTAATGGGGTCCCTGGGTGGATTTGACAATTTGTTACTGAATGGTAGGAAGACGTTTGGTCTGAATCGGATGTTGAATACTACCTGTATATTAATTGAATGTTATCTGAATTTGATACTATTCAATTTACATTTAAATCATGTTTCTGGCACGCTAACCTGCCCTGTTTTTACTGCACAATCTTAGAACAATCTGAGATGGATGTCATGGCTTGTTGGAATTATACATCAACTTTGTATTTGAGGTAGCTTTTTTGTAATGTAACTCATATGTACTGTATCTGTTTTACAAACAGACTATGGACTGGGATGCACTGCTCGCAAAAAAAATAAAACCTCCATTCCTGCCAAAAATAAGAGAGTCTGTGGATGTCAGTAACTTTGACAGCGAGTTCACGAGTCTCCAGCCAATCCTGTCACCTCCACCCGTTTCCTGTAGCCTCTCTCCGGAGCAGCAGGAAGCCTTCGCAGACTTTGACTTCACAGCCTTGCATGGATGAACCAGGTTTCTGTCAGTGACCAGGTTCCTGTCAGTGACCAGGTTCCTGTCAGTGACCAGGTTCCTGTCAGTGACCAGGTTTCTGTCAGTGACCAGGTTCCTGTCAGTGACCAGGTTTCTGTCAGTGACCAGGTTCCTGTCAGTGACCAGGTTTCTGTCAGTGACCAGGTTCCTGTCAGTGACCAGGTTCCTGTCAGTGACCAGGTTCCTATCAGTGACCAGATTTCTGTCAGTGACCAGGTTCCTGTCAGTGACCAGGTTTCTGTCAGTGACCAGGTTCCTATCAGTGACCAGATTTCTGTCAGTTACCAGGTTCCTGTCAGTGACCAGGTTCCTGTCAGTGACCAGGTTCCTATCAGTGACCAGATTTCTGTCAGTTACCAGGTTTCTGACAGTGACCAGGGTCGCATTAAGGTAATGAAACAGTTGCATGAACATTTTCGTCGCACAACCTTTTCTTAACTGACAACACCTGAATGTGGACCACCCCAGCAGTACATGTAGATGAGGCAGGCTGACCTCACTATCACCAAAAGCCAACAAACCTAACCTATCATCAACAAACCTAACCCAGCAGGACAGAGAATCTCCGCAGGTGGAAAGGACATTGAATGCAACCCTAGTGTTTCTGTGCCATGAATGTGTGTGATGGCTGGTTCTGTGGCTGTTTCATTGTTTAAAGTTCCAGTTGTATCCAAAAAATAAACTGTGCAATGCTCTCTTGATCGGATGAGAGGTCTAACGTGGACGCACTTAGAGCATGCTTTGTGGCCTTGGGTTATTTAGCAATTATCAGACAACGGAGGTACACGCTGCCATTTCTGTACATCACTGTGAGAGGCTTTGCCCACTGCCTTGACTAAGCAAATGAAAGTCTTTTAATTCCTGTAGCAATACAGGCACGTCCTTTTCAAAACCTGACTGTGAAGATGAAAAATTCCATGTTGTCATACTTGGATCCAGTCATTCCATACCAACAACGTGTGTATCTAATAACTACTACTAACATATCTACCTACATGCCAATGTATTCTAGTTATGGTGACTGAAATGTGCATGGCACAGCTGCTGTGGATTTTATTTTGAATTATACGAGAAGGAATAAAGTAACAGCCATGTTTTTCAATAAAACGACAGATTGAGCACTTTTAATGCAATGAAAGAGATCATAGTCAGAGGCCATTTGTTTATGTATAGTAAGTATTTATCTTGCTATTAAATAGTTCAATAGTTGCTGCTAATAATTATGCATTGTCGACCGAATGTTGGTGGTTCGTTTAGGTTGCAAAATTCTAGAAACATTCCTAGTATTCCTCAGTTTCCCAGAAATCCCTGTTGGACGATTCCTGGAATCAGAAGTTATCAGGGAGTTCTGGAAAACGTGTGAATTTTGAGTAAAGCTAGCAGAATTTGCCATCTCTACAAATGTAGTATTGTAAATGACACAAGATTAATAAATATATTCATGGCAATCGTTACTGTTTTGTGTGGCATCTATGTCAATATGAACAGTGAAACCTTTTATTAAATAATAAAAGTAGAAATTAATTTAGTGTATTATAAAAAACAAGTATTAAAGTTACTGCATAAAAGGTTTGTTCAACATCATTCAATCATTTATCACAGTATATTTTTTTCAACATGACAACAACATCTATAGCTAGTTGTCCATCCAAATGTCGACAGACCACCTGTTGTGATTTGTTTATACACATTAATCCCCAACAATTGTGGCTGGTGTAACCAAAACAGGATGTGTTTGTAAAATAAGTTGGTGGGATCTTATTGTGTATTTAAAAGTATGGAGTTTCAGTGGAAAATACATGTTGAAGTGAACTTTAAGACAGTTGGTTATGTTCCACATCAACTAAAAAATGCCTGCAGTTTATTAGGCCAAATATGAAATTAGTTATGTTAAACTTCCCAAAGTTGTAATTGTGCAGTGGGGTATGACCTTGATGCTCGTTTCCTACAGTTATTAAGGGGGTGATTTTGGTCACATGATGTGGGGCTGCAGTTAAATTACTAAAAACAATATTGATCTTATCCATAATACTTTATCCATGTAGCCTACCCACACTGCATTTGTAAGCGATATACTAAAGCACAGGTACATTAATATCTGTTGCCAATTGTAATGAATCCTAGCTAAACTGTAAATCAGTTAAACAAAACAATCTATAAAGATTATATCTACAGAACCATAGACTACAGAAATAACAAAACATACAGCGATTTAAACAGTACATTCTACCTCCGCTTGGTAAAAAATTTATATGATTAGAGATAAAAGAATGAAAGGAATGTCAGAACAGCACAACCCTTAATCCGACATGCCTGGTTTGGGCATGGTGTCAGTGAAGTGAGGTCAGACGTGATTATGTCTCCCTCTGTAGTATACCTGCTCCCACATCACAGTTCGGCACATGCAGAAGAAGTCCCACAGATTACAGAGGATTCCACGATCAAAGGGGTTCTCCTCATCTCCGTAGCTCTTCAAGTAGGAGATCCGGTGGCGGGACATGAATTCCCAGGTGGTGGAATTTATAGAGATCAGATAGAGGTGGCAGCCCAGGAGTAGGACCGCCACCAAGGAAAACACACCAACAACACACAGCGTTGCCAGCAGAAAGCCGTTCACACTCAGCCACAGTTTCCAAGTGATGGCTGTATGGAAGCCTGACCTGAAAGACAAAAACAAGCATTTTTTAACTACACCGCAAAGACAATAACTGATAGCGCTCCTTGTCATGTTAGTCATCTCATTTCACATGTATTCCTTGTTAGTGTTATTGAAATAACTGTATACAGTGTATATCAAAAGCCAGTTAATTATTTTTCAGATACATTTTCCATTTGTTTTGAACTTAAATATACAGAGCCCTACAGAATTACTGACACACTAGGTGCAGTGCGATAGTTCAGTTTTTTATATTTTAATAAAACTCCTTAATAAAAAAAAACCTGTTTTGGCTTTGTCATGAAATCCATTTTTGTACGATGCTCTATTGTAAAACAAAATGTGGAAAAATTAAGGGGTCCTAATAGTTTCCTAACGCAATGGAAAAATTTAAAATAAAAACCTTACAATAACTTGGTTGCATAAGTGTGCACACCCTCTTATAACTGGGGATGTGGCTATGTTCATAATCAACCAATCACATTCACACTCATGTTAAATAGAAGTCATTACACACCTGCCATCATTTAAAGTGACAGATTAATCACAAATAAAGTTTAGCTGTTCTAGTAGGATTTTCCTGACATTTTCTTAGTTGCATCTCAGAGCAAAAGCCATGGTCCGCAGAGAGCTTCCAAAGCACCAGAGAGATCGCATTGTTGAAAGATATCAGTCAGGAGAAGGGTACAAAATAATTTCCAAAGCATTAGATATACCAAGGAACACAGCGAAGACAGTCATGATCAAGTGAAGAAAATATGGCACAACAGAGACAATACCAAGAACTGGACATCCCTCCAAAATTGATGAAAAGACGAGAAGAAAACTGTCCAGGGAGGCTTCCAAGAGGCCTACAGCAACATTAAAGGAACAGCAGGAATTTCTGGCAAGTACTGGCTGTGTGCTACATGTGACAACAATCTCCTGTATTCTTCATAGGAATGGGCTATGGGGTTGGGTGGCAAGACGAAAGGTTTTTTTTTACAAAGAAAAACATCCAAGCCTGGCTGAAGTTTGCAAAAACAAACATCAAGTCCCCCAAAAGCACATGGGAAAATGTGTTATGGTCTGATGAAACCAAGGCTGAACTTTTTGGCCATAATTCCAAAAGGTATATTTGGCGCAAAAACAACACTGCACATCACCCAAAAAACACCATACCCACAGTGAAGCATGGTGGTGGCAGCATCATGCTTTAAGACTGTTTTTCTTCAGCTGTAACTGGGGCCTTAGTCAGGGTTGAGGGAATTATGAACAGTTCCAAATACCAGGCAATTTTGGCACAAAACCTGCAGGTGTCCGTTAGAAAGCTGAAGATGAAAAAGGAAGTTCACCTTTCAGCACGACAACGACCCAAAGCACACATCCAAATCCATAAAAGCATGGCTTCACCAGAAGGAGATAAACGTTTTGAAATGGCCCAGCCAGAGCCCAGACCTGAATACAATTGAACATCTGTGGGGTGATCTGAAGAGGGCTGTGCACAGGAGATGTCCTCGCAATCTGACAGATTTGGAGCGCTTTTGCAAAGAAGAGTCTGCAAATATTACCATGTTATTTTCCCTCCTCAAATATTTCAGTTTGTTTTTCAATTGAATTGTTCACGTTATAGGTCACATTTAAGGTGGAAAAAGTTCTGATATGATTTATCTTTGTCTCATTCTTTTACATCACAAGAACCTGGCATTTTAACAGGGGTGTGTAGAATTTTTATATCCACTGTATAATCTGTTGTTAAGAGAGCAGGTGACAGAAACATTTATTTGCTTTTAACTGCCACGCTCACCAGGAAATCTGCATGGCCCAGAGAAGAGCAAGTAGTTGCACAGTCAGATAGATGATGAACCAGCGGTGGTTTCTCTCGCCCACACAATTATCTATCCACGGACAGTGATGGTCAAACCGCCGAACACAATGTTTACAGGTCTGGCAGTGCTTGGCTCTCATGGGCTGCTGCTTGAGACAAAGGGCAAAGACCAACAAGTCATACCAACAACATCTGAAAACATACGTGGTGACATGGGGTTTCCAAACCTTTCAGACAAAATAAATGAATGCCTTTGACAACGGAAGGTTTTATATTCCTATCTCCTGAATAGTAAATTCACTATCTTGCAATACAGTTGTGTTGTTGTGGTCTGGAGTATAAATCCAGATGCTGAAGAAAGACACGTCAATGATGCAAAGCACCAGTTATAATTCACAGAACTGGGTGCTACATGTGTAGAAATGGGTAGAACTCGAGAAAGGGAAAAAAGACAAGAAAAATTATATATATTTTATTTGGCTACTAGAGTCATGAATGTGAGATTTTCGGGCAGGGGAATTTTAAACAATATTTACATCTGAAGACGGTTTCAAATTCAATGGAAATGTTTAGGACGTTCAGAAAGGTCAACAGGCAATAACTGCTTATGATTGGTGTAGAAAAAAACATTGATCATTGATACTCATAAAACCTTGATTCTATAATCCATGAAGGATTTCTCCCAGTTTCACTAGCAATGCTGAATCACAAGACAGTGAATCCTAGTTTGAGAAACTCTTGTTTATGTAAAGTACATAAGTTATTCCTAATGTAATGATCCATCAGCACTAGACGATACTGTACCTGCTTTCATACCTGTAACAGACAGTAACCACACCGGCGCAGACGAGGACTGGGATTTTGAGGTATCATCTCCTCCAATTCCTCACTTGAGCCCTGTGCACACTCAAACATTTAAAGGCAAATGCAGTGTAATAGCAATAAGACATACATCTTATAGGAAGGTTTTATTGTGTGGGCGAGGGGCAATGGCTCACCTTGGTACTGTCCGACAGAACAAACCCTGGGTCCATCAGAGAGACCGTGAAATACAGCATCACTGAAAGCAGGACCAGCAAGGAAAATGCTACAGGCTTCATCAACTCTCCATTCTCCTCTTGTCTCCGGAGATCTTAAATTAACAGACAAGATATACTACTATGTATGCTACAAGATATATTACATTTTATTTTGACTTTATCTGCACCCAAAACAATCTGCCAACATATCTAATTTCCTGTCAAGTTGAGCAGATTCTGCACTTGCTTTTACTACAACGCTTAAGAAAGGATCTAAAGCATACATGAAAAAGCTTAAGAACACACATTTTGCATCATAATCCCATCCTGAATATCAGCAACAAAAGCACTGTTCCACAATGCCATAAATCGATGCTTGAAAGATGCTGTCTACAGCAATATAGGTTTTATGGTACAGTAAAACATTTCTAATGAAATGTATCATCATTATCTAGAATGTATAACTACGTTAATTATCTAGAAACCCAACAAGTAGAAGGATTTTAACACTACTGTCGTTCTTGCTGCGACTTAATTATATTGCAGAAATAGTGGTTTAGCTTGCACTTGTATTGTTGTGCTAAGGATTTAAGTCTCCTAAGCAGACGGTCTTGCCTGGCAAGCTAACAAAGCCATGTGGCTAACGTTTAGCTGAATGGCAAATTAAATGGTCTCGTCTCGAACAGCATCTTACCGGTGTCATGTAAGAACAGTATCAGTGTAATAACCCATGTTAGAATGACATGTACGGTCCTAATTAGAAAACCAGATCGAAACACGTTTTTAAACATCGTTGCATGACTGAAACTTAGCTAGGAAAGTTACCCATCTTTTAGCTATCAATATTGAATTCCAACTTCCTGTTGTGGAACGGAGTGCCGTAAGTGTCAAATGGAGTACTGTACTAAAATCCCTCTCCGATGAAGAACATACATTTTTCAGCAGGGACAAAATGAATCATGCATCAACAAACGTGAATATATAAAAGCTTTCATTTATTTGCGCAAGAACATTGTAGCAAATGGTCCATTGCAATTTTTAATAATTACATTATAAAAATGTTTAAATAAAGTTAATGCAAAACATTTAAATATGCATTAATTAAAGTGCATTAGTGTTATTTGATCAACTCAAATCATGTTTGGTTTACAAAGGCTGTACTGAGCATACCTAAGATTTGCACTCACAGAAGTATTGTGTACTTCCAAAATAAATAGATAAATTACTACATGTATGCAGAGGGCAAGCACGCAGGATTGTCTCAAGCAATAAATAAGACTGTCGACATTAAAGACATATACAAGTACTCTTCAATATAGTACAAGATGCTGATGTGATTTGGAAACACCTATTTTTAAAATCACACAACTCGTACTAATACAGTTCCTATTTTTTTCCATATGAATCAAACCTATGAACTTAAGTGCATGATCAAAATAAATACAAAAATCTCCATTCTTAGCACAGTCATCTCCAGACAACACAAACATTAATCCTGGGTAGCTAGAAACACGTCAGTCATTCAGAAATACAGCATCATTCATTTGGAAATGGCAGTATGAATAAAATGTCAATCAGCACCATGTGAAAATGGGAAAGAGTCACCATTCATGTTTTGCCAGTTCCTACCTACAAGAAACACTAATGACATATCAGTCAAAGACAAAAGCAGATTTGAGGGCAGAACCAATAACTATTTCAAATACCCAACAATGCTTTACTGTAGTATGTTTGAAATCACATTAGTCAAAGAAAGGTACATTGTCATAGTTTGTGGTTTTTAGGTGGCACTTTAACACAACTTACAACAAGAGCAATAATTGTTCCCCAGTAAGAGTTGCTTATTCAGTTGAGTAGCAAACAGAAATTCAATGTAGAATTCTGGTCGTAACTCAGTCTTTTAAAACCACATTAATAGCAGCAATCACAGTATTGAAGGAAGGTCCCCTTCCCTCCGTTTCAGCTCACAGAGTTGATTCCATTTCATTCTGCGGTTCCAGGCTCTTCATCTTTGTGCATTCACAGAATGAGATGGCTCTAATTCCTAAACCTCAAGTCCCAACAGTCTCAGGTTCCGTAGCCTTAAAGTGCTTTCAATGCTGAACCATTCATATTTCGTCACTTCATCGTGATTTAACTCCCAGTGACATCTTCAGGTTCTCATACACAACATAGCTGATGCTGACAGCTGGAATGACCTTCAGGAAGTTAGGGGCCAGTCCCCTGTAGAGGCCAGTGGCACCTTCTATCTGGATGATTTGTTTGAAGAGCCCTGACATGGTCACCTGTGGGCTGCCCAGGAGCATAGCTATAGGACAAAATTGGCATAGTCAGCAATAGATCAAAGTAAGCACAAAACTAGTGAACATGTATAAACATCTCAAAATTATACAGTTAATATACTCAAGAATATTAGCAGAATAAATTAGGTGTGTATACATAACTCTCACCTTGTGCCTGCATGCGGGTCCTGACCAAGGCCAAGGGGTAACTGGCCAGCTGACCACAGGAACTGGACACTGTGCCACAACCAAGCAGAACCAGAACACCTGGGTCTGTACTGTTTGTGCCATACTTCTCTAGCCAGGAGTTTTTCAATGTCTATATGAAAAAGGACCAGAGTCAGAATACAGTGGAAATTAAGCATTCAATGATCCAGTGCCTATGGCTTGAAACACTTCTCCAGATTCTCACCTCATACACAGCCAGGTCAATTCCAGCATAGGGGATGATGCCCATCAGGTTGGGGATAAATCCCTTGTAAAAGGCACCTAGTCCCTCTTTCCTGAAGATAGTCTTTGCACAGTCAAAAATGCTGGAGTACTGACCAGTAGTTCGCAAGGCAAGTCGAGTTTTCAGAACCTGATCAGAACATGGAAATGGAAATGTAAGTCATCAATCTCTAGCATGCAAACATGGCTCTACTAAGAAATTGAAACAAAAACCCGGGCGTTGCAGGAGTAATGCATCACTAACTGAGCTACGCTCGACCAGGAACATTTGAATGTGGCATGTTATCTTGGAAAAGTGACAACATTGGCATTACTTATCGAGATAAATCACAATTTAAACCTTATAACAATAAGAAGTATTCATTGCAGATCTATACTAGAGGATGGTGACTGATGTCTGCTCACCTCCATGGGGTAGATGGTGCTCTGAGCGATGACTCCAGCCGTAGAGCCAGCTACAAAACGCTCCAGGATGCCTAGGGTCTCCTTATCATTACCAATCAAACGCTTGATCTGTATCAGGGTCCATTTAAAGTAAAGGAGATAAGACAGACACTGGTTAGAACATCAATATCACATGATCATTTGTTATTTAAAAGAACTGTCTTTAATGAATGGATTGTTTTATTTCTTTTAGTACCTGCTCATAGGCCATGAACTTGATGGCCGATTCAGGAGCAATTTTGATGACGTTCATTCCGTTCCCTCTCCAAAGTGACCTCATCCCACCTTCTTTGATCATCTGACTAAGCCCACTCATGATGCACATGTTGTTGCTACGGGAACCGTGGACCTGACCAGGAAAATCAATGTTTGTCATATTAGGCAAGTAAAATGAACAATTAGATACTCAGGGTCATACTCTCTCTTGGGTTTTCTGAGCATAGGGGCATCCATTCTTCAAACGTATTCAGCTATGAGAATGGTATCTTGTCAAAGAGGTCAAAATGCAAACCACGTCAAAGCGTTCTGGGGTCAGTCATATCGACACACAATTTAATCTAATCAACCTGTTCAAACAGACACAGTGACGTCAATCAGAGGTTATTGAGGCAGCATATGACAGCAAAGAGGGTATCTATCAGATCTGCCCTCTGCTGACTCATGGGCCAATGCAGCCAATAACTTGTCACCACAGTGCGCATGTAGGCTCTTAGCCACTGTCATTGGTCAGCTCACGGAACTCTTACCCTCTTTTCTGCCACAAGTACTCTTGAACCCATCACTGTACTTATTAACACGTTTAGGGCTCTTAGGAAATGCACAGTTGTGCACTGTTATCGGCCTAGAAGTTTTGCAAGATGCTGCTGTCACTCAAAAAACAAATAGATAAGAGGGCTCGGTGTACCATGCCTAGGACAATGAACTGTTGTTGGCCATACAGGGCTGGGTCAAAATAGTAGGTCAAGAGCTTATTACCTGCATGAGTACTTTCAGTCGGTCTAAGGGGGCGGTGAAGGTTCGGGACACAGCTCCTGCACCTCCACCTGCAGCCAGATGCCTCCACCACATCCCCGTCAGCTTCTCCTCTGTTGTGAAGTCATCAGGCACCATCAGATTTTCACCAACATCAAAGAGCTAAAGAAGGCAGAAACACATAAAACATGAGCATTCGTATCCACTATTAGCCTGTCTTTTGTCCAAGAAAATATTGAGTTATTGAAGATCAATTAGCATTTTACAAATATATTTAAGCTATAAGGAAAGGGTAAGTAGACATTTTTCAGGCTGTGCGATTTCTAAAGCCTCATGTGTACAAAAACCTTTCACCTCGAGTAATGACGAGCAGTCCTGGCAATGAAATGTGTCAGAGTGTTAAAGGTCAGTGATGGGTTCTGTGTCCCGTTCTTTTCTGGCAAAGTTAGAAATCCAACAACAAGGTGGACTGAGCAGAAGGGCACAGCTTTCACGTACTGGTTTAGAGTTGATATTGCACGGATGATATTATAAGGTCAAAGGAGGAAGGGCATACTATCTATTATGTAACAATCTAGGTCAGCCAGTGAGACTAAACTCCAAGTGACTCAAGAGGTGCCTTTTCAAAACCTAAACCAGAGTTAAAGTTTTATCCCATTAAGGCTTTACTATGCCAGAGCTAAATCACCAGATTGAAAAATATTTCAATATAGCCAAGTGAACTTACCTAAAAATGGCATCCCCAGTTATGTAATTGTAAGTAACACAACCGATACCAGATAGTCAGTCCAACATGACTTATGTGTAATTGCGGTGTGATATTTTGGCTGGCTGTTGTGTTAGGTGGTATCATTTCAAAGGGAGCGCTTCTAAATATTTTTAGCCCAGCATGACTTACAAACACTGTTCTGTACCTTTTGGCAAACAAGAGGTAAACACTAAAATGTAGAGGTGGATTTGCTAATTAAAAAGAGTATTTCCATATTTCAGTACCACTGTTGCATGCTGGCCACAATCACATTGTCCTGTTGTGGAGGTTCTAAGAAAACCAGGGTATTATTTGTCTCCAACCACTTCATAAAGATAATCTTATGTCAAGGCTAAATTAGCCTGTAACTGACATTTTATACAATTCTGTAAATCTCTGAATTGTAATGTTGTCAGTGGAAACAGTGTGTGAGTTAATGTTGCCTGCTGTGTGGATAACCATCCCTCCCATCTTCTCACCGTGGAGTGTTTCCAGTACAGGGTGATCTCAGGGACATTGTTTTCTTTGGGTTGTAGCAAAGGGTAGTCACTCCACTCATTCCAATCGATTGTCATGGTTCCATTCTTATCCATGCTATTGCGAAAATCAGAATTTTGAAAATATAAATCAAGTTAGCAATACTACCAAAAGTGACTATGAAGAACCCAAGTCCCAAAACGCTATGTCTTAATATCTTACCTGTGTAAGACCTTCTCTGCATGCTTCTGGGATATGTGGACACCAAGGTCCTGGAGAGACTGCATGATCTCTTTACAATCTATTTTATCTAAATTAGAACAGAAGAACATACTATATTCATCACATTATGAATCCAGCTGAATCAGAAAGAAAATCTGTTTTCATTTTAGGGTAGCTAAGGGCAGTTCTAACCGTAACATTTGATTTGTAAACAATAGCATACCAGCTCTCCTGTCCTGGCTCTTGAAAACGAGTTTCAGGTCTTTCTCGTGATCTTGCAAATAGTGAATGAACTCCTCAAAGACCATTTGCCCTTCCAGGTCCTTATCTGCACTTTTCACGGATTTCTGTAGAGGCCCAAAAATAATAAAAGAATTAACAACATGTATCTGGTTCTTATTAAAGCCAACAAGGTAAAAAATAACATGAAAATATTTTGTCCCCCTAAGCATGGCACTTAATCCTAATTGCTCCCATTAGTCGGTCTGGTTAAGTGTCTGCTAAAGGCTTCAGGTATCTGAGAGATAACAACAAAATAAATATTGTAAATCAACAGTAATGTCAAGACTGGGGGCTTATATGGAAGGGGAAGATACTACAGTATTTTAAGTCCTCACAAGAGGTTAAGGTGATTTATTAATATGAAGAAACAGTGCATTTCACAATTACATAATCTCAATGTTCAGCCAAGACAATCCATTTCCACATTGAAAATGTCCCTGATAAAAGCAAACGCCACCCAGGTCAAATGTTGAAAGCAGTTGACCACATTTTGGACATGTACATTTAGAACTATTTTGCTCCATGTTTAAACGCTTTTTCATCTGGGAAGGAGAAGTATTTATATTCCTTGTCAAATGTGAGCTCAGGCCTGCAACATGGATATAAAGAATGTACTCTATGAGAGTACAGTCACATGGCTGACCACCAAACTGCTGGTGCATTAGTTCTATTTTAGACCAGGTAGTTAGACAGGGCTAGGACAAGTTGGCAGGTCGACTCGTCGTTAAGGATAAGCTATAGATAGAGCTCCGTTGCCCACCTCTGCCAAGGACATCATGTCTTGCCTCTAAAAAGTTGGTCACGCAGTCATGGGGATCAAGAAACGTCAGCCAAGTCTTTAATGCATTTCACAGTTCCATCATCTTCTAGCAAATCTTTCAACCAAGCAACACTAAATATGTAACCCTAAAACTGAGGTATTAAGACTTTGATACTCAATTATATTAAGAAAATACCTATTTTTCTTTAACTTGAAGCTGTTGCAGGCCAATAACATGAAAGTGCAGACATCCATAGACCCAAACTATAATAAACTGGGAATGCATTTAAATATATTAAACATATATTAAACACCACAGAAATACACCTCAAAATTGTGTTGACCAGGTCTGGTCCCATAGGGATTTTTTCCCAAGTACTATATGTTTAACTGGTCTGCATTGTGTGTTACATATATGTTCCATCTTCATTTGCAATCATGCCCATCATTGTCTGATACAGAGGTAGTCATCCCTGTTCCTTTAGTAACAGTTAGCCTACTACAGTATCTTGTTTCAACTAGACACCATAATTACCGAACTGAGATAATTGACCCGTTCAGTGAGGGATTACATTCAAAGTACCAGGTTGGTAATATCCAAAACAAAGCATATTGCATTCCAGGACCAAGGGCTGTGCGTTTTCTTTAAACCCAAACTACAGGAGGGTGGAGTTGTACTTACAGGAAACTATGACCACATGATTTTCCACGCATATTTAAGAAATAACACCACAAAGTATCAATCAAAATAACTCTTACGGCTAACTTCCCTAAAACACAAACACACGAGTATAAATAATATTTTTTTAAGTACCTTTCTCCATTTCCGATAAGTTGAAAATTCGTGGGACGGTAGAAACACACTTAATTTAAAAAGCGATTTAAGCTGCGATGGTAGTCCGTTAGACTCAAAATACTCGAATTCAGTTGCATCCGAATTAAGAACAGGAACGTAAAGGCACAGGCCAATCATGTTTAAATAAAGATTAAAAACGTTTAAGACAAATAAATATTGCTCCGGAGAGCGGTCAACCTCCTACAGGCGATAATACTAAAATGCCGGTAGGAAGTGCCTTCCTATTATATAAATGAATGAAACCAGAAACCACTCCCTATTTTACTACAATGACGTTTTCGCACGTCATTACAGTCCTGTGCTAGATTTAAAGGACATCGCTGTTTCGGAAACACCAACATGACTGGGAAAAGTCCATGCTACGCCGAATAGGAATTTAGGAAACGCGAAGACCGAGTTATCCTCTTGCACCTACTTGACATTAAAAATACAAAATATTGTGGCATTTTTAGCAGCTGAGCAAATTCCATATTACATTTGATTGTCTTCATTTTGATTTAGAAAGTGAAAGTTCTGAATATACTTTCTTATAGGAAAATATGAGAAGCCTTTCACTCGCCTCTTATGTTTGATAATTCTTGTCAATTAAAAACGTGACTGCACCCATAATAAACTGCTGGAACATGTAGCTGCAAAACCTTGAGAGCAAGCAACATCAAAAACAGTACATGGATGGGGGCAGTCTGACAAATAAGTTGCTTGAACAAAAATAATGTTATGTTGCTATTAATACATTCCCTTACTATTTGATAATGCTATTTGTACTCATAGGCCAATGAAAATATGTGGAGGCACCACACCACTGTTCTTCAGCTACAAACTAGGATGTCTTCAACACAGCTTTTTCTAATAAGCTACTGTCATGAACTATAACGCTTGTTGTATCCCTAGAAATGTCAATGTCAGAATGCAGGCCTCAACATTCTATACTTCATTAACTGCCACAATATTACAACCATTATTACTACTACCTCAACTATACTTGCCATCACTACCACTACCACTACGATTTCACATTATTTAATACTTCAAGACTAGCAAGCATATTTACTTCACCATAAGTAATTCTCTGTATTTATGTAACCGTTCTAAATAAGCAGTCAAAGATTTCGATACACACCTACACAGTCAAGTTTTGTTTTTGTTTTTTTAAACTATTTTCCACGTTGCGGAATAATAGTGAAGACAACAAATCTATGAAATAACACAAATGGAATCATATTGTAATCAAAAAAGTTTTAGATTCTTCAAAGTAGCCATTGTTTGCCTTGATGACAGCTTTGCACACTTCGCATTCTCTAAACCAACTTCATATCCATGTGATAAATGTGCAGTGGTCGTAGCTCAGATCTATGAGTGTACAAACAACTTCAGCACAATTACAGATCTTAAACGTTTATTTTATGGTTAAATAGTTACAAAACTCTGACTTACCCTGCACAGATTGTAAGATGGTTGATGTGTTCTTAACAGGCACTGGCCTTTCTCTTCGACAATTTAAATTAATTGTATGAGTATGTGGGCATCATTAAGCCTTTAGACATGTCAGTTATACTGAATGACACTTTTTTTTTAACATGTATTATAATTTGGGATAGTTCATATTCTACTTAGGATGGTTAACATTGCAATTTGGTACAATTCTGGGTTAGAGTTTCTTTTTTATAACTTCCCAGGGACAGTATTGTACATAGGTCTGTATATGTTAATGATACTTGAGACTTCATGTTTTTTCCCCACAGTGATCATCACATTTAAATTAATCTGTTAGACATTAAAGAAGACAATCTTTGCTAAATCCTTTATATTTTCAACAGCAAGTTGATTATTCACATTTTATTACAATCATTTGTCTTCTTGTAAAACTGACTGTAATTTAGGCCACAAACTAAAAAAACTACATTGATTTCACTCAGGAATGTATTTTCTATAATACATTCAAGCTTAAGAGGAACCATTTAAAGGTAGGCATGTGCTGTTATTTTCAATAAAACACATTCAATAAATGAAAATATGAATATGGAAGACATGTTAACACAATGATAATTTATGATGAATATTTATTATATGTATTATTTACCCACTAAGCAAAATAATTGGACACCAACATCTGTTCAACATCTGCTCAGTGTCCTTTGCTAAGTACTGCATCACTTCAGGTTGATATCTTGAATGTATCAATAGCTCTACAGATAACATTAATAGTGGGTAGAGAACCGAAAGTTCAATAGCAGTATTATTTTATTTAACCTGTGATAGTATCAGGCGACTCCTCATGAATGTATAACATAAGACAACAGGGAAATATGGGACAATGAATCAATTGGGAACAATTAACAGTAGGATAGTGCCAAGCATGCACGTCAAAAGATAAAGGATTTTGTTCACCCTCTTCATAATCTCTACACAAACTTTATTCTCAATAAGGTAAATGGTACAATATAAAAAATGACTAAAATGTTCAAGTGTAGAAGATGGGTTCTGATTTTAATTGATGGTCTGTACTTTCTGTACATATATATTTACTTTTCAAAAAACATGGCAGATATTTTGCAAAAGATTAATTACATTACAGTAACTCTGGGACATCTCTGAGTCTGGCTTTAGAGATACCAATTTAGGTTTTAGGCTGGTTGCCATGACAACATTCCTTGGTAAATCCAATGCTAGGAAGTCTGGGATCCTGAACCTCATTACAATGGCCATGACAATAAAACTACTTAGGGCAACCAAAGTTCAAGGCAGAAATAATGAGAATTTAGCAGTTTGTTTTAGGATACCACTGCTACCTGTAACCTCACCAGGAAGCACAGGCCGATCATTCTGTCCTAAAGCTAACAAAGAAGATGCAGAATATATAGAGATAAGAGACATTTTAATACATATTGTTGTAGTAAAATGAACAGACAAAATTATTTTCTCAACATTCTGTTTTGGGAAACTTACAGAATGTACTAGTTCTGAACTTTGGTGGGGGTTCCTCCCCCGCCAAAACTAGCAGAAAATCATTGAAGTAAAACAACTGAGTATGGACATTCTGTTCTAGGGGGCAAGGAGAAAAACAACCAAAGGTCTGTTAAAAATTTGCTTTAGCCTTGTTAATTATAAGTTATTGTAACCTCCTAAGACCTGAGCTTTGATAATGTATGCATTTTTAATTTCTTTTAGCTATTTGGGATTAGTAAGACCTGATAAGTATAATATCTAAGCACTATTAAGCAATATTAAACACCTGTCCCTTACTAAGGACAAAAGGTTTAAGTTAAGCAGAATGAAGTAGATGGTGCAAAGTGTCAAAGTAACATCCACATGAATGGCAGGAGAGCAGCAGAGTTTTCCCAGCAGAACTTTGCCCAAAGCATCACACTGCCTGCGCCGGCTTGCTTTCTTCCCATAGTGCATCCTGGTGCCATGTGTTCTCCAGGTAAGCGACGCACATGGTCATCCACGTGATGTAAAAGAAAACTTGATTCATCAGACCAGGCCACCTTCTTCCATTGCTCCGTGGTCCAGTTCTGATGCTCATGTGCCCATTGTAGATGCTTGCCAGTGGACAGGGATCAGCATGGGCACCCTGACTGGTCTGCTGCTACGCAGCCCAATATGCAACAAATTGCAATGCACTGTGTGTTCTGACACCTTTCTATCAGTACCAGCATTAACTTTTTCAGCTATTTGAGCGACAATAGCTCGTCTGTTAGATCGGACCACACGGTCCAGCCTGCTCCCCACGTGCATGCCCATGACCCTGTCACCGGTTCACCGCTTTTCCTTCCTTGAATCACTTTTGATAGGTACGGACCACTGCAGGCTGGAACACCCCACAAGGGCTGCAGTTTTGGAGATGCTCTGACCCAGTCGTCTAGCCATCACAATTTGGCCCTTGTCAAAGTCGCTCAGATCCTTATGCTTGCCCATTTTTCCTGCTTCTAACACATCAACTTTGAGGATAAAATGTACACTTGCTGCCTAATATATCCCACCCGCTTACAGGTGCCATGATGACGAGATTATCAGTGTAACACACATCACCTGTCAGTGGTCATAATGTTATGGCTGATCGATGTATAGTATAAACTAATTACTCCCGCCATCTCTTACGTATAGCCACCAGGGGTCATGTTCACATTGTTCGATGGGAGCACGAACCTAAATAATCAATGACGCGTCAAAGCTTGGGTATAGCTAATAAACTAGTACGGTAATGTCGCGTAAGTTTATTCACCCGTATGTGTCACCTGTGGCTGACGAGTTGTTTTTCTCTTAGCTTTGGTTGGAGTTAGACTGAAAGAGATACATGTCAGGACTTTTCTCATAGGATCCGAGTCTGTTTTAAGCTGAAGAGTGTCGGATGTGTTACACTTGCAATTGCTTGTTACGATGGTTTGTTCTCCAAGCTTCCAAGCCTGGTCAGTTGTTAGTCCAGTAGTTGAGCCCGCATCGCATCAAGAACACTATACACGTTTGTGAGGTGACAATATATACTGTGACTCGGTGTCAAGGTATGTAACCTATGTTTGGAAGATGTTATATGTGCAAGTTTGTTTAATGTTATATTTAATTTGTTGGTTAGGTTAGGCTTTGGTTTCTTTATTTTTTTAATTTTCTGTCGAGTTATCTACGAGCGTAGGTTACAATAAGCAATGATTTCTTTGTTTACAGCTCTTTGGCAGTATTCTTCACCAATGGCTTTTTTTGTAAAAAAGAAGAAATTCAAGTTTCAGACACAATTGACATTGGAAGAGCTGACCGCTGTGCCTTTTGTGAACGGATTATTGTTCTGCAAGCTTAGATTGTTGGACGGTGGAGATTTCGTTGCAACATCATCCAGGTAATGATTTTACGTTGTGTGCTGTGCACATGTATGTCACTTGGTAATCATACTTGTGTCGCCTACAGCATAAACAAACTGCTTTTATAATGTATATCTTACACCATCTTAGCATCTAAAAAAAATATATATATATTATATATACAAATAATGTTGAACTTAAAAGTACGTCTAACCTCATCATGTTGGTCTTGTACATGTTCAGGCCCTGCATTCATAGCTTTGAGAATGTCTAGCAAACTATCCTTCGTGAAGTAAAATGGCCGGACTTGTTTTATAGCTAACAAAAACAAATCAAGTAGTTGTGGATGAACATGATTAGGTACTGTATTGATACAGCATTAAATATCCAAGCTTTGGTTTACAACCAAGCCAAGTGAGTCTGACTGGTAACTTCATAATAATTAACTTGGAGTAAGGCCCACTACATACAGTTGTGTTCTCCCTGTATTGTACATTCCCATTCAAGTCACATCCAGTCCTTTTCTCAAACCTCAAAAAAATAAAAGTTTCACCTCCCTTTTGGGCTGGATGGGTAATATACTATCAATATGTGTATGATCTATTAGTCGAATCACTATCCAACCTTAGTTAGCCATGAAATTCCAGTTTGAAAACAAGTGGTTTTGAAGACACAGTACATATTGCCTCTGGGGTCTTTTTGGCTCAACAGAGCCACTTTTACAACCATTGGCAAAAATAATTGCGGAATGCATCTTCAACCTCTGCCTGGTAAATATATGAAATCACCTAGGATACTCTGCCCTTTTAACCAGTTAAGTCAAAGGGGCGAACATGTTTGAGGGAATTTTCACTCAACTGCCAGCATCAGTACCTCTGCAGGTTTCCGACCCTCCTGGGGGAGTTACAACAGTGGAATGAGGACCTTATTTCTGCTGGCGATGCCTGAGCTTCCCAGCAACTTGTCAACTAGTGCCACAGTTGAGGCTCAAACCTAGACAGTGCTGGTCAGCTTGGTCATCTTAGACCGCTGTGCATCTTGGGAGGGAATCTGTTCATTGACTCTCCTAGTCCCTCTCACTATTTTGCTCTCTGTAATTTCCCAAATCTACACACTCGGTGAGGAAACATGGGAACACTAAAGGAGTCAAGTCTGATAACTCTGTCTCTGACTCAAGTGCAGGAAAACTCTCTCATTCAGTGATCGGTTTCTCAGAAGTGCAGGGACTGATGGTGGTGGGGTGTTCCAACACTCCCTCTGCCTCCGATACAGATTTTATGTTGTCATAGTTCCTGAGGTGAACAGTACACTGAAGTTCCATTGTTCTGTTGTCTAAAATAGTTCTGACTTCCATGGAGTTTGATCCGTGGGCCGTGCTCCGCAGTATGTCAATTCTTAAGTCCTGTTGGTTGTAACAGGCCGGAGGGGTGGGTGGGTCCTGTCCTCACTTAGGCCATTCCCTGCTATCTGAGACCTCTACAGCAACTCGCATCCTTAACATACAGCACCTGTTCTGCTATCAAAGTCTGTTCAAGGTCCACAAAGCTAATACTTCCATGGGTCGCTCCTCTTGTCAGTTCGTTTTCCTTCTCTATCGCCACATTCTCTTGTCACCCTTATTGAAACCTGTAGCTGCCTCGCATGCTTGTGTGTGTCGTCTCCACAATCTAGTTCTCAGTGATGCTGTCTGCAAGGATGTGCTGCTTTCATGTTGTGACATCTTTCTTCATGTGTTGTTGTTCTCAGGTTGGTTGGTGTAGGAGTAGTTGCCGCTTTGCGTCTTCTGTATGTTTTATCCATTTAGGCCAGATTTTCATCCAAGACCCTATCCTCAAAGGAGGCCAGTTTAACCTCTCAGTCAGTAGTCATAGTTCTCACCTGCTTTTGTTTTTCTTGTTTGGTTTTGCTAACTCATGTCTTTGTAGTTTTGGAATCACATCCCAATTCTCCATCTAATACAGTTTATGTAAACTTTTCTGCTTTGTGTTTAGGTGAGCATTTTAAGCCTCAATAATCTGTTAGTGTGTTTTGCATTGCAGCAGGGTTTTCGTGGTGAGATCTGTGTTGTGTATTCCCTCTGACATTGCATTGGGGCCTTGGGTATCTGAGAATTGACTCCGAGATACCTCTAGTACAATGAGTTTGGTTGTTTAGCGTTGTTTCCAGTTACCCCCCCCCCCCCTTACTAGTGCTCCATTATCTCTTTCACTCTTTGATTGAAAGTTTTTTTTCTGGGAATTTTGGCGGTGTAGTTGCCATGGTGGTTGAATAATGCCATCTGGTCTGTGGAATGTGGCTGAGAAGGTTTTTTGAGACTGAAGGGGGGCAGTGATTGGCTTTGGGCTCCTGATAAGCCGGAGAGGTGTGACGACAGAGAACCAAAGCAAAACAAAAGGTGTCTGTCAGGGGTGGAGCTTAGCTTAGCCTTCATTCCAATGGATGCGAAGCATAGCAACAGGGCCGCTGAAATCCCATTGCTTCAGGGCAGTGAAAGGAACATTGGCCTTCTTTGATTCTGGCACCAGTTGGTTGCACGGCATCTCTCAGGTGCCTGCTACACTGGTGGATGAGGTGAGTATTCCCTTACTAGGTAAAGTGCTTTGAGTACCTCTTTTGATGGAAATGTGATACCTTAAATCCAATGTGCTGTTATTATCATTACAAGAGAAATCCATGCTATTTGTTGAGTCTATGTAGCTCTTCGACAATCATATTTTTGGAATGTGCAGCAGTAGTGGACTTTAGTTATATATTTTTCAATTAGACAACATCATTTGATTTGTCCAAATTGGTCTACAGCTGGTTTTCAGTCATTTCCTGCCTTTTGGTCAGAGATGCATAACATGAATTAGGAGACATTGTGGGGAGAGAGAAAGGCTTGAGAGGATAGCAGTGTTGGTGAGAGTGGGTGGAAATGAATAGGTGAGGGGGAGGGGAGTGTTGGAAGCAGCTGCCACCAGTTTACACGGTTCCATAAAGCTGATTTTAAAGAAGGGATTTGTTTTGTCAACTCTTACGCAGTATGCAATATTCACAATTTGGAAGGCTGGCTGCCATCTCTTCTGCCAGTGTTTTGACTTAGAGGGAAAAGGCAATACAGCAATGTGTAGTTGTGTCTTCAGAGTACATTTATTACATTTATTTAGAAAGCCCACTTTTTTTCACAAAGTGCTTTTACAAAACCCCCAGCCCAACTGCGTCTACATAGTAATAGCAATATTAGCATTAGGGGACATTCTGTCCTTGGTGGTAGAGATTCTCTAGGGATCACACGTGGCTCCCCTGGAACATTTGTTTGGCCAGATGATACTATGCAGACACTCCCTGTCATGGCATGGAGATAGGAATACCCAGTGGCCTGCCAGGAACCAGACCACTACTCACCAATACACTAAAGTCCTTCCGCAACTCCGTAGTCTTTACAACAAATGTGTCAGCTGGTTTAAGGGCCATTTGATAATCGACTGTTCACAGGACACTTCTGTCTTTTGACATCCAGACATTATCATGACAGTGAATTCCTTTTCTTTTGTGTCCTGATGTAACGAAGCACTGGAGCCCCTGTGCTCATTTCAACACACTGCACCTATGGAC
The DNA here is from genome assembly GCF_011004845.1 of Esox lucius. Taxonomy (NCBI): domain Eukaryota; kingdom Metazoa; phylum Chordata; class Actinopteri; order Esociformes; family Esocidae; genus Esox; species Esox lucius. The sequence continues at coordinate 13,574,606 of NC_047581.1, read as the reverse complement.
AGTTTCTGGTACCTGCCCTGGCAATACTGTGAAGAAGTGGAATAATGGAAGTATGGAGAATACTTATTGCTGACACAAGCACACTAAATACCCAATAATTGAGTTTATTGCAATAAATAAATCCACTGTTTTACAACTTTGTTGTTCTTACCATAGAAAACCAACAGATGGCCAGACCATAGAAAATGTTTGTAGTCCAATGTTAGAGGCTAAATTGCTGACTGGTGTTTGCATTTTATTATTGTTCACAGATAAATTGAAATACAGTACATTTGGAAAAAGTTTAAAATGGGGGCTGTAGGAAATTGATACTTTGAAGCTAATGTCCAGCAAAGGTACAGTTCTGCTCAAGTTTGCATACCCTTGGAGAATTGTTAATGTATGTACAATTTGGAAAGAAAACATGAGTGAGCAGGCAAAACATGTCTTGTTATTTCGTATGGGATTCACATTCAAATGTAGGTCATAACAGAATGGTGCAATCATAAAACAAATCATGGCAAAAAAGAGGAAAATGAACTGAACCCTGTTCAAAAGTCTGCATACCCTTTAGTTCTTAATACTGTGTCTTGCCCCCTTTAGCATCAATTACAGCGTGCAGCCTTTTGAAATAGTTGTCTATGAGGCCCCGAATTCTTGCAGATGGTATCGCTGCCCATTATTCTTGGCAAAATGCCTCCAGGTCATGCAAAGTCTTTGGTCGTCTTGCATGAACAAGAGATCTCCCCAGAGTGGTTCGATGGTCAGGTGACTGTGATGGAAGAATGCAAATTGTCTGCCAGTATTTTCTGATAACATGCTGCATTCATCTTGCCATCAATTTTCACAAGATTCCCTGTGCCTTTAGAGCTCACCCCCCCCAAAAAAAACATCAGTGAGCCATTGCCATGCTTCACAGTACGGATGGTATTCTGTTCACTATAGGCCTTGTTGACCCCTCTCCAAACATAGTGCTTATGTTTGTGACCATAAAACTCTAATTACGATCTTGTCGCTCCTAATTAGTGAGCCAGAAGCTGTGACTCATGCCATTTTCACCTGTTTGTGTCACCTTGTGTGTCTGTAACAAGGGCAAATATTCAAGGGGTATGCAAACTTTTGATCAGGGCCATTTGGGTGATTTCTGTTATCATTATAATTTAAAAAGGAGCCAGAAAACTAATAAATGGCTTCATATGATTACTATCCTTAAATAAGAGGTTTTTTTGCATGATCATATCTTCAAAATCAATGCCCATATTTCACAATTTCTGCCAGGGTATGCAAACTTATGAACTGTACATAGTGTAACAAAATAGCTGACTATGGGAACCCTTTTTTGTGATACTGCAACAAATCACAGCAAATTAACATTAACACCAGAAATGAAATCCCCAAATCTAATATTTTTCATAGTTTCAATAACAATTCTCCAAGCCACAGCTTCGTACTCCTTATAAAAAATAGAGGACTGCATTACTATATACCATTTGTTGGTGTGATTTCGGGATTTGTGTCTGGCAATTGACCATTTTACTGGATTAGTAAGGCCTTACTGAATTGTTGGATGATTGGTACTTTTTGACCACTGAATTCAATTGACAGTTTGGGTGAAATGCAGTTTCTCACAGATTATGTTAACATTATCCCTTTCCCATGGGATAATGTTGCAGGAATGCTATTTCAATCTGTTTGTATTCAGAAACTGACAGTGGTGTGTATTCATGGAAGCCAAAGAAATCTGGGTTTTCCAAATAATAAAATAGAAACAACTATTTAAATTTTCTTTAATTTTGTAGAGCCAGTTTGGCGTTGGCATCACACCACTCTTATCACATGGTTAAATTAGAATTGACAAAAATGTTTATCTCGTTGTTGTCTTTTTCTAGCTAATTAGCTAAAAGAGAACCTTTCCTAAATATTAATGAATAAGGATTTGGACTTGGAATCTCGGGACTGGCCATTGATTAAAAGAATAGTCTACAGAGGAAGGAAGTTCATGTTTGTGCTAATGTTAACTAGTTGGTTTATCGTTGCCGTAAAAGGAAGTTAGGTTTAACAGTGTATTGTTTCGGCTTGTCTCGTAAGACATCAAAACACAGACAGTTTTAGCCTGTTGGCAACATGCAGAGGTTTACAGTATTTACTTCCACTAGTTCCACCCACAACTCCTGGCTTAAAACAGGCTTAAACTAGGCTAAACATTTCTGACTCTTTTACAAGCAACAGTACACTCTTTGTCATCTTAGACACACACACACACACACACACAGCCTGCCACAACTTTATATAATTTATATTAATGGTAATTTGATATTGACAAATAGTTTTTGGTAGATATCTTTAGTTGTGACTGTACACTATACAAATTGTTTTATTTGTTTAAATGGTGCTGGAATTTCAGAGGAATCTCTTTGGTCTCACTTCGACTTGGTGGTTTTAAATATTGGCCTAATAGTTTTCTGGTCCAAAAATCACTTGGCTGTGTTTTATAGGGGATGTTACTGTAACTGTTTGTAATATATGCTTTATGGACTTCCCCAGACATATTTCCTCATGTTGTGATGACTTACTTGTGGTAGAAATTCCCAGACATTTTTCCTCATTTGGTGATGACCAACATATGCTGACAGGAACACAAATATTGTCTTGTCTCAGCCATACAGTGGTGAAGGAAGGTTAGAAAAAACTGCTTATTGAGGTTGTAAAAATAATACATTTTTATCCTCCAGTAATTTTACCCACACACCACCATAGGATGGTGGCAGTAATGTCGTAATGACTTGAAATCATGCATTTTAGTTTATAAAGTGGTTTCTTGGATTAAACAATGTAATTTACACATATTTGTATCAAGGTATTACAGAGCCAAGTAAGTCCTAATATATATTTTTTGCATCATGGAATGTAGGATTTCATTCAACAGCACATGGGCTACTTTTGTCTACCACATACACATTAGAAGCCGTGTGAAAATGTATTGGGATTTGCTCCATTTTAGGTATTAGCCTAAATGTCTGCTGTTTGAAAGTGTTCACTGTAAACAATCATGGGCCTAAAGTTGAACAGAATACTGATGAGACATTTGCTTAGTACCCCAAGAAATATGAGGCAAATTGGCTAGCTTCAGTCTGCTGAGGGCTGATTTAAAAACAAAATAAACAAAATTGCACTACCACAAGACCATCGGTACACCCTACAGTTATCTGGACAGTTTCACATGGAAATTTCCATGAGCTCTTCTCTGTATTTTATTCATTTTTGAGTGGCCTGGTTGGGGACAGGACTCAAGTAATCCCTATGCTTGCACACAATCCTGTCATCCTATTGGGTAGAACAGTGTCAAGCATTCTAGGATCAAAATGGATAGGTTATCGCCAGGAATGTTTACATCAACCACTCTGCATGCCATTTCCCTGAATGTATGGATGGACAGGGGTATATCAGCCACTGGCCTATTTACATTGTAAACACAATGTTTTTACAGAAGCCTGCATGCCACTCTTCACTTTTTGCTTGACTAACTATGCTTTCCCTTAAACTGGACATGAAGGAAATAGAGGGCAAATGCACAGTTCATGTCATACGCTCAGTTAATACTTACATTGGGTACACTAAAACAGTACTGATGGTCATTCACTTCAGAGCTCTCTTGTCACTAATAACAATGCTTTTTAAACAAACTTTTTATTTTGAATTGATAAAGCTTTAGTTCCATGACTTGTTGATTCCCGTGTCCTTGACCTACAGAGAGGAGATTCAGGAGAACTGTGTTCGCTGGAAGAAGAAGTTCACCTTTGTGTGTAAAATGAGTGCCAACCCCACAACCGGAGTGCTGGATCAAGCCATCTGTCGGATCTCTGTGCGGAAGGTAAGACCTGTCTGTCTACTGATTGGAGAGTTCTGTTATCAACAAAATCCTAATCTGTCCTGTTATCTCTGTGTCTGTGAACATCAGGAGCTACAGTTCCTTCTATGTGACTGGATATTGTATCTTTCCATGTTCCCTCCATAACCCCTGTTGCTGATGGTAGATCAGTATTAAACGCAAACATTCCTATGTATGCCAAACTGTCAGTGCTCAGTAGTCATCTTCCTCTTCCTGTTTTCACTACAGGAACTCAAAGGAGGAAAAACATATTCAAAGGTAAGAGCCACCACCTCCTGAGCACCCCTCCATATATCTGAAAACACCCACCCACCCACCCACCCACCCACACACACAACAGTTTTTCTGGCCTTATGTCAACAAACGTCCCTGTTCTCGCAATTAAACGTTTACATTAGTCAGCCCATTTGTAGAAACACTAGAATCAACTTTGCCACTTAGAATAAGCATTGTAAATGATATAATGTGTTGTCCTGAGAGAATCCTGTCCAACATGTCACTGTTATAACCACCCACAGACTGCATGTACCATAGGCCTTGTGTGTTATTCACCATTTGCATGAACTTCACATCATGAGGAATTAAAGAGAATGAATGAATGATTAGGTTGCTGGGGACTCTTCCTGTGTTCTCACACTATACTTCTGAACTTTCTAATGTTAAATATAACCCCTTTCCTTCTTGGAAGTGGGCTTCCTTGAATACACAGGTTGTGTAACTTGAAGGAAATGAGACTAATCTCCTCCTGGATGACCTGAGATTTAAACTACAAACAGGAAGACGACATCTGGACCACTTGTTCTCTACGTCCAGTCCCTCAGGGCTGTAAAACGTCTCTGTCAATTGTCATGTTTGCCATGTATGCTGGTGTATTTAATGTAATGTTGCCTTCTCTCCCTCCTCAGCTAGGTTTCACTGAACTCAACATGGCCGAGTTTGCTGGTTCGGGCTCTGCAGCCCGCTGTTGCCTGCTTGAGGGATATGACACCCAGAATACCAGACAGGACAATTCAATACTAAAGGTAAGGGGCTGGGCTAGGGTGGGCCAGTGTGATGAATACATACCTTGAGACTTGACGCAGGGTTGGTTTTGGATGTGTTTTCAATGGCTAATATACTGTGGTTGATACTAAGTGAGTTTGTACTGAACGATGAAGGAAATCCCCCAGAGCTGTTGATCCTCTACAACCTAGTTCAGCTTTGATATAGCTTGTGCAGATACCGGTTGATGTCTCATTTGGTTTTGTGTGTGGTAATAAAAGTCATTGTCGGATTTTCTTTCAAGGTGACTATCGGGATGACCCTCCTGTCTGGAGATCCGTGCTTCAAAACGTGAGCGGACATGTTCAGATCTGTTTCAGATGTCTTTAAATGGAGTCGTTTGCAGTCATGCATACAAAGAGACTATGACGTTTCATTTTTCATAAACGCAACCTACGGAAGTGACCAAACAAAACATATACACGGAATGATGTATTTGGAAGACGAGAGAGGAAAACATTGAGGGAGAAAACCCTGTAAGGGGGTGTGGTCACTGACAACAGTCAATAGACAGAGTGGCCAGTGTTTGACACGTTTATTAAAAAAAAAAAAAAGATTCAAATATTCAGCCAAAACACATTCTACAGATATTATACAAATGTTGTCATTGCTCGCTCTTCTAGAAATGGGCAGGTGTTGAGTTCCAACACTAAATAATACAGCAATTTAAGTTTTTTTTGTCAACATAAATAGTGAATCGGCGTGATGTAAAGCTAATTCACATGCACAGAGATATAGGTTGGATCAGGTTTACCAATCTGAACTCCAAATGAGATGATTCTGGAGTTCAAATCAAACAATTACAATGAGGTTAAAGTAATTGGAAATATAATAAACTCTTCTTTTTTGTCCCAATACTACATGCTGCATGTGACAGTTGAACCACAATTACTTCCCCTTGCAGGGTTGCCAGAATTGGTCCCCAAGTGTGCCCGAATTGGGTGACAAATGTATTCACCATTGATAAATGAGACCCCCATGGGACTTCAGTGAACTACCATGTAGAAACAAAAATGAAATGTTGCTCAGTGCTAATGTTTTCTTTGGCAGCGCACCCAGCACAGCCAAGTGCATCTCTGTCTCAGGCCAGGACCACACCCTACAGCTAGACTGTAAGGGGGAGGGCAGTGGAAGCCCAAAGCGTCCCCCTTCCCTGGGCCGGTCTATGAAGCCCAGACCCTCTATAATCAGCTCAGGTATGACATGGTACTGTACATGGATCCACCTAAACCTGGCAACAGTGGGAGTTTTATGATTACCCATGAGAACTAAATGGCTAAACTATGTCTGGGAATGATGGTGGGGGGCTTTAATTAACACAGGTGTGGTTCTGTTTGATGTCAGGTCTACCAGAAGAGTTGGACCAGATCCAGTTGACCAGCCAAGAAGTGTTCCAATTTGGCCACTCTCGCAACTCCAGCTATGCCAGCCAGCTGAGCAGGATCTCAGGTCTGTGTATTTTCCTGTTGCCCATCTTCCCACTCCACAGCCAAGGCAACCTTATGTGTTGAATTCTATATTTGCCACCCGTGTTGACGTAAACGCCTTGTTCCATAGACTACAGCACGGAGCACTCCTGCTCCTCCAGTCTGTCAGACCTCACACACAGGAGGAACACCTCCACGGGAAGCAGCACCTCCGGAGGCTTGAGTTTAATCATAGACTCCCCACCGGAGGAGAGACCCCCTCGGCCCCCACGGCCCATTCTGCCGTCCAGCAGACCCCCCAGGCACGTGGTTTTCACAGTGAAACAGTCGTACATTGTTTGACTGCAGTTCAACCTCTTGCTTTTGACTGACTGGGCCTTTGTACTTCACGCTGTGACAGGAAGAAGCAGGATTCCGTGGAGAGCCATCCCTCCAGGGTGAACGACACACGCATCGATGCTGATGATGTTGTTGAAAAGATTGTCCAGAGCCAGAACTTTGCTGACATCAGTAACACAGAGGGTATGAAGCACTGGCCTCACTCTGCATGTTCACTTGTCCTGTACTCCTTTGTACACAAGTGTTTTATTTTTATTTAAGTGTGTTTATTTCCTCCTCAGACAGTAACCTACTACTGTTTGTCAGTAAAGACGGCACCACTTCCCTGAATGGGTTACGCCTTGGAACCCGGTAAGAAAGTGGACACATACTGTACACACACACACGCTCGCTTGCACACACACACACACACACACACACACAGTCTCACCATGCCACTTCTCATTTAGGGTATTGGCCGGTGTCTATGAGCCAGTAGTGATTGAGAGCCATTAGGACGGGGGTGGAAGAGGTGAAGCTTGTGGACCAACTTATGAAATTGAGCTGGTTGCCCGGAGACAAAGACCATCTCACAAAGTTCTTATGTTTAGTCGTGGGTCTGTTAACCCTGTATGTTTTTATTATTTTTGTTGGTCAGTGCACTTTGTTTCAGATGTGTTGTTTTTAACCCCAAATGGTATAGTTGTCTGAACTAACATCAGCTGTATGTCGATATAGACTGTTTCCATGGTGAAAGTTATGTCCTGTTAAAAAGAAGAGACATATATCCTCTTTAGCCTTATCATACAGTGGATGTAAGTCTACACACCCCTGTTAAAATGCTAGGTTCTTGTGATATTAAAGAATGAGACAAAGATAAATCATGTCAGAACTTTTTACACCTTTAATGTGACCTATAACGTGAACAATTCAATTGAAAAACAAACTGAAATCTTTGAGGGGGGGGAAATAAAAAATGAACACACAATAACCTGGTTGCATAAGTGTGCATACCTTTAAACTAATACTTTGTTGAAGCACCTTTTGATTTTATTACAGCACTCAGTCTTTTTGGGTAGGAGTCTTAGCAAGTCACATCTTGACGTGGTAATATTTGCCCACTCTTCTTTGCAAAAGCGCTCCAAATCTGTCAGATTGCGAGGACATGTGCAAAGCCTTCTTCAGATCACCTCACAGATGTTATATTGGATTCAGGTCTGGGCTCTGGCTTGGCCATTCCAAAACATTAATCTTCTGGTGAAGCCATGCTTTTGTGGATTTGGATGTGTGCTTTGGATCGTTGACGTGCTGAAAGGTGAACTTCATCTTCAGCTTTCTATCGGACGCCTGAAGGTTTTGGAACTATTCATAATTCCCTCCACCCTGACCAAGGACCTGGTTCCAGCTGAAGAAAAACAGCCCCAAAGCATGATGCTGCCACCACCATGCTTCACCGTGTGTATGGTGTTCTTTGGGTGATGTACAGTGTTGTTTTTGCGCCAAACATACCTTTTGGAATTATGCCCAAAAAGGTTCAACCTTGATTTCATCAGACCATAACACATTTTCCCATGTGCTTTTGAGAGATGTGGCTTGGATGTTTTTCTTTGTAAGAAAGCCTTCCATCTTGCCACCCTACCCCATAGCCCATACATATGAAGAGTACGGGAGATTGTTCTCACATGTAGCACACAGCCAGTACTTGCCAGAAATTCCTGCAGTTCCTTTAATGATGCTGCAGACCTCTTGGAAGCCTCCCTGACCAGTTTTCTTCTCGTTTTTTCACGTCCAGTTCTTGGTAATGTCTCTACAGTGCCATATTTTCTCCACTTGATGATGACTGTCTTCACTGTGTTTCATGATATATCTAATGCTTTGGAAATTATTTTGTACCCTTCTCCTGACTGATATTTCAACAATGACATCCTTCAGATGCGTTGGAAGCTCTCTGAGGACCCTGGCTTTTGCTCTGAAATCCTACTAGAACAGCTGAACTTTTTGTGATTAATCAGTCACTTTAAATGATGGCAGGTGTATAATGATTTCTATTTAACATGAGTTTGAATGTGATTGGTTAATTCTGAACACAGCCACATACCCAGTTATACGAGGGTGTGCACATTTATGCAACCAGGTTATTGTAAGGTTTTAAATTTTTCCCCCTCAAAGATTTAATTTTTTTTCAATTGAATTGTTCACATTATAGGTCACATTAAAAGTGGAAAAAGTTCTGACATGATTTATCTTTGTCTCATTCTTTTACATCACGATAAAATTGCATTTTAACAGAGGGTGTGTAGACTTTTTATATCTACTGTACATGCTGATAATGAACAGTCAGGCAGAATAATGTAATACTGTTAAGAATATACATCATTTGAATTGAACATAGTTGAAAATATTTTTCCCATCCATGACCCAATGCACCAGAACCTCTCTGATGCTGTATTCAGTAATGGAGACCTGGTGAGGAAGACAGTGCAGAGGGTTTTCCCTTGTCTGACTAGTGTTTCAGTCCTGTTTATATTGTAATCTGAGTAATCTTTAAGACTGATTCTAAACCCAGAATCAGATCAATTGGGTGTTTTTAAAATTTATTTTCTGAAAATATTCAAGATCATTCTGATCCAGATACCAAATGTTCAGGTCTTTACAGTGCCATCTACTGAGTGAGTTGTGACATTCGTTAAACTTTTTGTTAAGCAAAAATCTGAATCAGATGGATTCTGTAATCATTCCATCCAATGTCTCCAATACCAAATTAGTCGGGCTGTTTTTGCCTTTTTTGTGTTTTGATCCAGATACTAGAATAAGATCACTTAATATTACTGATGTGATGTCATACCCTTGGCATACCACTGCTATCAGCCAATCAGCATTCAGGATTCAAATCACAGAGTTTATAATTCTCAGTAACAACATGATACACACCTATACTGCAGTCAACTTAACATAATTAACCTTAACCTCCTTAGCTTAGTTACATTTGGTTCTAGTAACTTTCAAGCCTCTGCCCTGTATCTACCCTGATCCACCCTTTTAGTAAGATAGACCCAAAGGAATTGAAGAGGTGTAAGCATTTGGGGGAAAGTCCCAATGCGATAAGTTGTAAACTCATCAGATTTTCTCAGATCTTCTGATATTCCCTTGTTTGCAAATACCAAAGGTGCAGGTTACTAGGCTAGGGGTTGTGATAAAAATAATTTTACAGGGTTCTCCGATTTGGGCATACATTTTCAGCAGTTGTTTACACTAAATGACTGCTGAAATGACTGCTGAATATGTATGTGGAAGTTCAAGAACAAACCTCTAGCCAAGTACCCACTCCGTTTGGCTACATTTAAAAAAAAATATAACCAGCTGGCTGGTTTATTGTACTGTTAACTGGAGTTTAACAATAGAAAGGTTTCTGGATTCATTATATATTTTATATAACTAAATGCTCAGTGTTGAGCACATTGTTTTCCTGCCTATCTAAATTGTGATGAAATGTTTTATCCTATGTGACTAACAGAGCTGTTGATATGGACTGAGTACTTAGAGGTTTGATACAGTTGTTCAGCGTTAACATGCAATGTGCTGATATCTGTCAGTTGTCTGCCTATATGAAGACAGCCTAAGGTTATGATGTTCTGTGTATGTGTGTAAAGTATCGGTCGTCTCGGAGGGCTTCTACTGAGCACAACTGAGTTTACATTTGAAGGTCTCAGGTGACATGACGCTCATTGTGACAGCACTTTAGATTTCACTGTTTAATACAATGTTTCTGTCTACATTTTTCTTTGTTGTTGTATAAGAGGGGTTTTAAGCTATGCACACAACCCCTGAGTTCAACACATTAACCTTGTGCTAATTGCAACCAACGGGCAGAAGGTGCCGTTAATACTACACATTAACAATAGATTTCTTTAAACAATACATGTTAGAGATTGCACGCACTTGGGTGGTAAACTAAGATGCATTCCAACAAAATACCTACCATGATAAACTACTCGATCAATTGATCCCTTGTTACTGTGTCAGGTTATACCAGGCAGCTGGTCAATTAAATATTGATTACTGGGAAACAAATATGCCTTAGTACCTGAGCTGTATTGGGCAATATTGAAATGGCATTTTCTTCTCCACTGCTTAGAAAGAACAGAATTATTGAAATATGTCATTGTTGTTTATCAGCTTGTTCTCAAGAATATCAGATGAATTAAACCTTGGGTTGAGTTAAACTCTTCAAAGAAATTAATTCATAAGTCATCATAAAAATTATTATTTTATTAAAAAAGATTGTACTTTTTGAAAGTTCATCTTAGTCTTTGGGAACTTAAGTGGTCATCCATGATGTACTGTTTTACTGGAGTATAAATGAGGTTACAACCAGGCTAAACTCCCAGAGTAATTAACATGTGAATGGCCAGAGAAGACACGACATGAGGCTGATGGTTGCTGACCTTCACAAATCAACAAAAAGATAGCTGCACTCCTGAAAATACCCATTTAAACTATTAGGGCAAGAACTGAAAAACAAAAACATAGAACAACTGGAGCTGTGATGAACCTGCCTGGAAGAGAATGCATGTGTATTTTGCAACCATGCACATTGAGAATAATCTTCAGGAATCACTGATGGAGAATTGCAGGCAAACCACCACCAAAAGTGCTGGTAGTTTGCTAAATGTCACTGGAAGTTTGACTGGAAAAGTGAACTATGGTCTGAAACAAAAATCTGGATTTTTGGCAACAAACACCAGATGTGGTCATGCAGATTAGAACCTATAATCCACTGTGAAGTATGGTGGTGGATCTGTAATGTTGTGGGTTTGTGGCTTCATGGACTCCCATCAGGTTATAGGAGGTTTTAAGCCAAAACCTGTCTGCTTCGGCCAAACGTTGTTGTTGGATGTTCCAGATAGAATGATCCAATGCATACCTCCAAATCCACACACAAATGGTTCTCTGACCATAGACTTAAGGTTTTACAATGGCTATCACTTGACCTAAATCCCATTGAAAACCTGTAGGGTAAGCTGAAGAGGACAGTCCATAAGCAAGGACCAAGGACTCTGAAGGATCTAAAATGTTTCTGTGTGGAGGGATGGTCTCAAATCCCTGATTTGTTCTCCTAACTCATCAAACATAAGAGATGATTCAGAGCTGTTGTCTTGGGAAAGGGAGGGTACACAAATTACTAAATGCAGGGGTGTCAATAATTGTGGCAGCCATGTTTTTAAATATATATTTTGAATTATGTTTTGCAAAAGATCAGATTCACATGATATTGAGTGTAAAATCAATTTGATTTACAATGCAATTTTTTCACTGCACATTTACCTAGCATGCCAATTATTCTGATGGGCATAACAAATATCCAGTAACAATGGGCAAATGGGATCAAAATCTTTTGGGCACTTAACCAAATATTAATTTTGTTTTCTGAACAACTGAAACTTTAACACATTAGAACAAAATGGAAAAATTTACTACAGTTACATATCCAAATATATAATTAATTTCAGTTGTTTGGAATATTTATAAAATAATTTTAAAAAAACTCAGGAATGTTTGTAAAAGTCTGCTCAAAGTATTTTCAGATAATTATTCTAACAGGACGGAAAAACAGTCAACACAGTTATCTTTAGTCAGCTTTAAAAGAACTTAGATATCCATTAGGGAATGGTAAATGGTGGCCAATGCTGATTAAAGCATGCAATTTTGCTTTCGATGGTTGCAATTAGCCCAATTATCTAATCTTTTTAGAATATTTTAACTAAAACTATTTTAATTATCTGTAATCTTAGATTGTATTTTTGGCATCCTCCAAAAATGATGTATGGGGGAGAAAAATGCTTTTTGTTTTTGCTTTCAACTTTTATTAAACCCAATGGAGCATAGAATGTTTTAACTGTGTGGTAGTTATGCTGTCCCACTGCAAATGATCCACTTTGTCACAGATGAATTGTATGTTGCGGCTTTTAGTTAGCTTCTACATTTGACAATGAGTGCCATGGGTCTTACTGTAAGTAAGCACAGATTCAGAACAGCCATGTAGGGCCGGTTTTCACAGACACATTAAACCTACCCAAAAAAAACAAGCTCAATGGAATTTTCAATTGAACTTGACTATTTCATCCTAGACTAGATTTAATCCATGTCTGCGAAACCGGCCCTTAATGTCTGAATGATTGCATGCTCAAGAGGGGATTGTCCTCGCCACCACCCTGGGGCGATGATATTTGAACTGTAGACCAGAGGGAAAAGTGCCTCCTACAGATCCTTCAACACCAACTCGATCAGCGTCTGGACTCCCATCCCGGGACTGGCCAGGACTGCTAGATTTCAGAGGCAAGCCGGCAGTGGGTTTCTTCTACCTTCTCATTTATCATGTATACTTAGAAAACAGCTCAAATAACTAAGGCAGTGTTTCTCAACCCTGCTCCTGGGCGCCCCTGCCTTTCATGTTTTAAATCTCTCCCTGGTCTGTCACACCTGAATCAAATGATCAGCTCGTTATCAAGTCCTTCATGAGCTACAGCAGGTATGTTCGAGAGATCTAAAACATGCAGGACAGGGGGCGCCCAGGAGCAGGGTTGAGAAACACTGAACTAAGGTATTTGTGGGATACAATGCAATGGGTGTGATTGTAAGAACACAAGGTGTAAGCAGAGTACAGCCTTTTAAGCTGCTTATCATTTAATAAATACAAATCAGTCAGTCTAACCCCAGTGTTTACATGTAAATGGTGAAACCGCACGTCATCAGTAACGCAGCCTTAAGATACAAGCAATTTAGGCAACATTTTGGAAGGAATAAAAAAAATTACTTTGGTACCTTGGCCCTATACCAAGTTGACCTCCACCTCTTGCATGGTATACACTTGTAGGGTAGGTGCAAGAGTCGCACAGTCACACTAATCAAATCCTCCCTTGGTTCTAATACGTTTGGCAGCCACTTGAATGATGTTTTGGCCGGGGTGGGGACTTTTCTACAACACCATCTCCCAACCTTCACAGGGTTTCCTCTCCTAAGGAGATGTACCTCCTTTTCCTCGTCGCCGCCCTCTCAACCCCTCGGCTTTCGGTGAACTTGTAACAGACCATGCACCACACACTTTCCTCCGGAGCGATCTGCACTCCACTGCCTGTCCTGAAAGGCCGCAGAGCACAGGACCCTGCAGCAAGGAGTACAGCGTAGGGCGGGTTACAAGAGGGCGCAGAGGAGGACACCCGGCTCATGTGGTTAGGTGCCTGCTGTCCGCATCATATTTACCCAAAATGAAGTAGGCGGTGGCACTGAGGGAGAGGACGATAAGAAAGATGGTGCCCGGACCCACATCACCCAAGGCGCAGGCGTTGGGACAGGCACAGGGACTCTCCACCCAGATCTGGAGGGGAATGTCCCCGCCGAGGTGTAGGGCGAAGGCGGTGGATCGGTTCACACTGCAGTGGTAGTGCACCACAGTCAGGGGGTAGGTGTCCTCTAACACTACGGGGAAAGGGGAACAGACGGCTGATTACAGGGTTGAACACACAGGCCGTAGTATTCACTGACACGCACGACTTACCTACCAGAATATGAAACAGACAGTGTCTGCAAGCTGTTGTTGTAATGGAATTCATTGCCCTCATGTCTCCCATAGTTTACGTAGTGACTGATGTGTCTGTTATTTTTATGAAACCTGTTGAGTAAATTCCTCATTAACCTCTGGGTTCTCTTGTAAAGACAGGCTTATGATGGCAGTTCACATAATGTAATTTCGACCAAGCCAAGAAAAACAGCCAGCGCTTGTTTCTGAAATGATAATGATTTGCTATAAAAAAGAGAAGTACTTACTTGACTGTCAAACATGCGGCCACGCCTGTGCAGTCTGTCCCGGCGAGGTCCTCGGGTTCGGAGAAAGGTTGACAGGGGCTGAAGGACAGGAGGATCTCTGTATCCGGCGTTGTGCTCTCCGATGACACCGGATTCAAGTGACCTAAAAAGCCATCAGAGTCCGCCATAGCGGCCAGGTTAATCACCCCTGAGCCGTCCTTCATGATGCATCTACAGTTACTCATTTTAAAACAGCCCGTTTTTCTCCTCTTCAAGGTCAAGGGTGGGGGGGTTGACATCAAGGGAGATGAAGAAATGACCACGAAACTGATAGATAAAGTAAAATAAAAAACTGGAAACGTCATCTTGTCGAAGGTGAAGTGTAGAACCCTGGCTAGCTGTCCGTTTAGGAAGGTTTACGAAGACTGTCCCTTGTAACAGCTCAGTGCAACTGACAAACTAATTAGAGTCCAACCACTGACACATTCCAGGCACATCACATGGCACACGCTGCTACCCAACATACATAAATCACAAATGACAACACAAACTCATACATCTCAAGCGCAAACATAATTCAGTTTATTCCTGTTTTACAGCTACACTGACAATTATGCATTGATTAACTAACATTAAGTTGCTCGGGCATAAGCATATTAACATTGTTTACAGCCCCCTACATCAGGTGCACCTCAGCTAGAGATCTTAAAGATTCAAGTCAGCTTGAGCCATCACATCTGGTGACAACCAGAGATTACACTGCAGTCACAAAGGCAGGGTGATGAAAAACTGCAGCTCACCGAAGAACTCAGAAGAAAGCTCACTGATTCAGATCAGCTGTCATCACCATTATCCCATTCTCACCATTATGGGCCATCAGACAAGCGAGACAAAATACTACCACTGATTATGTAAATTACTCAACTCTATCAACACTATCACATACCTGAACGCTGCCGCTGCATTAACTCACCTGGTCATCATCAACGCCACACAACTGATCACTCTGAGCTTTCACCAGACTGCTGCTATCAGTCCTGACTATCGCAGATGTGATTACTCACCAGGTCATTAGTGAACTCCCACGTGATTTCTATTGTTGCAATCATCTGATCAGCATTGCAACACCGCAAGGCACACACTTTTCGCACCTAGACAGGAGTACACTTACCATGGACCACAGCCTTGCATTCCTGACTTAGTCAAGGAACGCCCAAGGGTGTTTCCAAGACTGAGATGTGCCTTTGATAATTTGCTACCTTTAGATGCAACTGTGCATTTTAAGTGTCAGATAAGACGCTTTGCTTTAAGTCAGAGTAGTAACTGGTCACTAGACACACCGAAGACCTTGCCCTTTTAAAGGCAAACAAGCCAGCGCTTCAATGTAGCAGTACCAGACTGCTACATTTTCAGAGGTCATGTGTGGAGGAGCAACCAGCTGGACTCTGAGGTTCTGTACCCAGTGGTTCTGGACTCAGGCCATCTGATCACCATATGAAGGGCAGCTGCAGCATCCAGGCCCAGTGTGTTTGTAGAGTTGAGTTGAGGATTCTGTATTCTGAGTGGGAGGGCAGCTATCTGCAACTTCCAGCTTGGTTGCTCCAAAATTCATTAGAGAAAACCTTTTTGAGAAAGCAACCCCACTACATTCCTATCACGTCTAATGATCGACAAAGATCAATAACTGACACTTTCAACCGCACCCCCAAAGGGTGTGTATTTTGTTAATGACTAAAGGGTAAACACGCAAAATCGATGTGTTCCGTCACATAGAATATCCAATTCCATGTTTTCACATGAATTGTTAATAAACTAGTTTGACAGACATACAGTACTGAGCAAAATCTAAGGCACTTGAAAGTCAAACTGATTTTGGATAGTAAGTGTCTATTTGTAAAAATAAAGTGTCTAAGACTTACATTAAATACAGTACTGTATTTAATGGAAAAGAGATGTTTCTAAATAATGAACCGTGCTGCCTTGTTGACAAATCACAGCTTAGAAAATCAACACGGCTGTTTTGCCATTGTGTAGTTCTCTTATTGTATAATGTTGAAATAAAGTTTCCATATTGCACTTAAACTAAAATCAGTCGGTTCCTGTTCTGTTTATAAAAAAAAAATTCCATTCCACAATTTTGCCTTAAGTAGCAAAGACAAGTGTACAGCAATGTTTTGAACGCCTAACTTTGTGATTAAGTATCTTAAAACCGATAAGACTGTTGTGTCAAAACGTGTGCGCAGAAGTGAAGTCAGACACTGCAAAAACAGGCATACCACGACCTAAAGAAAATATATCCCTAACTATCACTATATACTTCGTCCTTCGTCGTTTATTTCTTCCTACTTTGGTTGGGTTCCGTTTCTTTGTTTGAATTGTTATTGTTGTGTTTCTTAGCTGGCATACCACTGGCACTAAAAAAACGCATAAAACAAGATGTTCCATATTGTGGTCATGACGAGAACGAGAAAACTGTAGGGTGAGTTATTTATTTACAGTTCGGAACTTCCCCTTGGAAGCGAAGGCGGGGAGGGTGTCTAGTGACACCTTGAAAGCCATGGTCACCCTACTTACCTTGTTTGGCGGCGTTATTGGCAAAAAGAGAAAGCTTGCATGAAAGTTTGATTAAAAATGCTATCCAAACAGGACTGATTAACGCAGAAGCTTTAAATACATCTCCAATGTTTTTTTTTTTTTTACTGTATTCAGATATCCTTGTACACCAAGGTATCAAAGGATAAAGGACAACATCCGGAAACTAGCCTAAGGTAAGAACAGCGGTTGTCAGCTTTAATGAGCCATTTGATTAAGAATTGTAGCATTGGTCATTTGTTGTTTTTTGTCCCATAAACCTATCCCCGAAATACATTTTTAATTTATTAATAATTTAATGGGGGCAATTATATAAATACAGAGTTTTGGACCAATATTAATCCCACCCTAAAGGATTGAAACTACACGTTTTAAATAATGGATGTTCTGTAATTGCATCCAAAGGTAGGCTATGTATTAGCTAGATTTTTTACAGCGGTAAAGAGAATGCGTATGTTACCATTCTAACTGCAGATAGCCCCTGTAAGAAACACTGAGTTACACAATGTCAGATCCAGAGGTCTGTGTTTGCTGTTAGCTTGGTTTTATAGGTACATGTGTGTGCCACTTCCTGGTTTGAGGCTGTAGTGACTGCAGTGTTTGTGGTGTATTTACCTGTCAGATGAAGAAGAGGAGCGGTCTACGCTTATGTACCTTCGGAACTGCCAGGCAGAGGAGATGGTGGGGTCTGAGGACCAGCTGGATTTACATTTATGTTGCATTTACATTTACATGGAGGATGTCAGGGCTGTTTAACATCAACCAGGAACATGACTTCTACAGCCTCACCTGTCTTATGAAAGAGGGCCTGCATGCTGTCCTACTGACCAGCAATGACACCCCAAGAGCCCTACCTGTGAGCAAAACTATAGACTACACAACAACATGACACACTATTTCACATGCAAGATATTTTCTAGAGCAAATCATCATAGTTGACCCAAAAAGGACTTTACTATTGGATCTTACGTAGTTGTCCCGCAATCACTTCTTTTGTTGCATATAACAACAAACTTCAAGTCTCATAATCAGTCGATCTTGTTTCACTCAGGAAGAACTTTCTGCTGAACATTACAAATCGGTGGAGACTCAGGTCCACAAGGTGCTGTTCCAACACATTTTTCAAATCAATCCTGACAGAATACTGTCTGTGAGAAAAGGTTTTTTGTGACACTTTAGTTTTGACTCACAGTCCTTTGTTGCCTTCCCCTGAAGGACCTTGAGATGCGGACGTTTGCAGGCCTGGTGTTTGCCAGCCTGCGGCGCTCTCTGGACATAACAGAGGAAGATTACCAGAGGTCCCTCTCTTCTGAAGGATGTTATGTACAGTTCATCAGCAACTCCAAGAGCAAAGCTGACTTCTTTCTCACGTGAGTTGTGCTTAAGGACAACAAACGTTCGTAAATGTACTTTGTAGTTGTTCAAGAATGAAATGTTTTTGTTTTTAACCTTAGGAATGACAAGAGGTTCTTCCTGAAGACACAGAATATGCGAGAGGTTACATTTTTTCTATCCAACCTGAAGGCATATATGGATCACTTGAAAAGATACCCGCACTCACTGATGGTCAGGTTCCTGGGTAAGAGAGAAGACCAGTAGCTAAAGATCAAAATATCACCTGACAAATGAACTGGCACCTGTATTGCCTCTGTCAGTTGTTCAAATTTGTCTTTTCTTATTTCAGGTCTCTATAGCATCCAAATACCAAATAAAACAAAGGTAATGTTAATGAAACACACATTCACAAAGACATTTTTCATCATGTCACTAATTTTTCTTATACTCTCAGACGTATTTCATTGTAATGCAGAACGTGTTTTACCCGGATGAGAAGATAAATACCAGGTAGTCATTGTTTGTATTTTAGTAAAAAATTCACAAAAATAAATATTTCTGGATTGTGTTGACAATTTCGGGTCTATCTCTTAGATATGACATCAAGGGCTGTGAGGTGGGTAGGTGGACTGACCCTGCATCTACAGTTACTAATATTCTGAAGGATAACAACTTTGAAGGAAAGCATATTATACTTGGTAAGAGTCTGGGGCGCCCTGGTGTATATGTCAGCCCTTGAGGAGACTGATGAAGTCACTGCATTGTGTTATTGTTTTCTTGCATCTATAATCAAAAGGTTAAACTCAATAGGGCCATACTTGTTAGATTAAACAGTTTCTCAAGCTTACAAATGTGGATCAGCCAATTTTGTCTGGTCAGAGAAACTGGCATGTGGTAGTTATTTGCGTGACAGAATCCCATGTTTTGGCCACTCCATTTTATACAACCATGTATATTTTTATTTTTTGAACCTGACACTTGTCAAATAACTGCAAATGACCTGTCCCTGCTGTCACTAACTGGTGGTGTGAATCGCTTAAGTGCTAAGCCCAGAGTCTTCAAGATGAAGTGACTGCACCCCCTTGTGGCAATGTTTTAGAGGTAAAACAATCCAATGTTGGCCCTCAAGTCAAAAAACGTTCTTGTGTACAAATATAACATGAAATTAAAATCTAGTAGTTAATTGGTGTGTGCACATCAGTGTATACTAGTGTATACAAATATATAAAGACCTCACTCTTAAATTCATTGTTATTCTTAATTTCAGTGCTGTTCCAGAATGTGAGATTGGTCCGATCAGTGGGTGTCATGAGCTTAGCTAAACTTCTTAGGCAGAGTCAGGACGTGTCTGAGGCTAGACTGACCTGGTATCTGATTGGCTGCTTTTCAGCCAACTGACAAATATATGTACGGTATCAATTTAAAGAAATAACAAACAAAAAAATGTAATGCCACCTATAATTCATATAGAATTTGGAAAAGCGAGCGAGCACTGAAGCGAGCTAACTCCACTGCTTCCGTCCCTAAGCAAAATCATTCCAGATTAAAAAGAACAACTGGCATTAGTCAAAATTATATCTCAACTGGTCTGATATTTGCCAAAAAAATTGCCAGCCATCTGCTCCTCCCCTCTCCCAGTTACCAAATTGTCTAATGAACAACCAATAGATCCTTGTTTTCATTTCAACATAATGAGGATTGATGTTAGTAAATCCATAGGTTCTCTCGACCGCTTTTCTCTGCAAATGATGTTTAATTGGTAAACACTTTCATGTGAAAGTATATAAGTGATTTGAATTGGCATTTCACTTCATGGGCTATTTCTAAAGTTCACAAGTATAGCCCCCACACTCTCCCCTAAGAAGTAAACATGTATAATGTGTTTACAGATCAGCAGCGATCCTGGCTTGTAGATCAGGTTGAAATAGACTCTGCATTCCTCCGTAGCCTCAATGTACTTGACTACAGTATCCTACTGGCTCATCAACCCCTGCATCAACATGAGCTGGACAGAAAGCACTCCTTTAGTAACCAGACTATGGCTACTGCAAAGTAGGTGTCCTGTGTAGCACAATAATCTCATTATAAAGTAACATCATTTTTAGTTGACACTCTAGACATGCAGCTAAATGTAAAACAGCTCATGTGAGATCATTGGTCTTTATTTTTTTATGGATATAAGGCAATTGTTAATATCTCCTGGTTAATCTGTTCTAATATCATTGTTTTACCTCTGTATGGCCAGCCCCAAACTGAAAGATCCCTCAACTATTCCTTTGGAGGTGGACTCAGCTCAACAGGCCTCAGATGCAATGAACAGGGGGTCAGACCAAATGCTGGACAAAAAAGGGCATTTTGGCCAAGGAATCCCTCTCCGGGCGATAAACCGGTGCTCTGTAAACGGTACAAAACTCTGGGATTTCCAAGCTAATCACCGTAGGCTTCCTAATTTCTCAAACTCAGTCCATGTCATAGATGGGCCAAAGCTGCGCTATTTTGTTGGTATTGTGGACTTCTTCACTGTGTACGGTGTGAAGAAAAGGCAGGAGAACTTGTGGAAGAGTCTACGCTTTCCAGGCCGGGCCTTCTCCACTGTCAGCCCAGCAACCTACTCCCAGAGGTTCTGCCAATGGGTTAGGGACCACACCAAATAAGACCAGACACTGGGAGATAGAGACACAAAGACTATTTAAATAAACATAAGGACAGTATATTTGAGGGCATTTTATGTCATATTTATAGTGAACAGAAGGTGACACCACAGCTTCGGTTGTAGTCCATTAAATGTTGTTCACTAAGTACACCCCCATAAATGTTTTTTTTCTTCCAAAAAAGTTGAAAAGGAATGTTTTGAGTGAGGAACAGAAGCGTTCAATTTGCAGTGGTCTCTTAATTTTAACGCTTCTGTTCCTCACTCAAAACCTTCCTTTTCTACTTTTTTGGAAAGGAAAGAAAAAGGTGCAGTGGTCTCTTCATTTTTTCTTCGAGTAAGTCGAGAATGAAGAATATATATAAACTTTTGTCACTGCATAATTGAAGGCTGATGATTTAGATCAGTGATGGATCTAAATCTATATTTCAAAATTCATCTGTGGAAGGATACACGAGTATCCTCAATGGAGGATTGCTGTCTTGGAGAAAATTATACGCTATTTTGTTAGCCTGCTAAGGAAGTGAAATTCCCTAAACCACTTATATGTTTTCAGGTCATGAAGAGGGTTGATTTAGGGTGAACGATAGTCCAGCCCATAAAACACAGAACCAGTAAGCAAAAGATTGCCAGGTCATATTCCTGATTTGGCAAGGTGAAAGAAAATATCCTGTCCTTAACCTCATCCCCAGGCTATTGCCTATAGCATATATCAGCCTGGAACACCTACCATCCAATGTTGTTCTTCGGGGAGGCAAAGTATCATTGTATAAGAATGTTAAGTATTTGTGTCGTATAAGCACAAAACAACATTGTTTCTTTGGGACAGATGAACTGTCTCGCTTCCAGAGGTTTCTGGGAGCAAGGTTATTCTATGTGTGACCTACTGTAGGTGCTAAAATCTAATTGCTGCAATTTAGAGGGATTGTGTTAAAAGCTGAAGTCCAATTTTGTTGGATTTAGTGTTTGATTGTTGACTAAATGTACATGTATGTATTTGTGTAATGTTATATTTAATCTCTGATTCAATTTTACATAATGGTAAATCGCCAAGGATTACAAGGAACACAAAAAGAACTGTGGCTGTAGTGGCGATTTTGGAACTCTGCCATAACCAGACAATGTATTTTATCTGCTGATCCAAACATGATAACACAGAAAAGATGATGTCATAGTCTGGAGTGGTACAGCAGTCTGGCCGGTGGCCTTCGGTGCACACCTGTGGCTGCAGTACGGGTCTGAGTCTGGCCCTCTTTCAGCAAGAAAATCCATCTTTTGACAATTTCCTGTCAAATAAAGCATAAAACAAATGCCTGAAAAGGTTGTCTACACAACATATTTTGATGCCATTGGTGCCATGAACAATATGCATTTTATTTTTTTAAATGTGTTGCCTTTGCGAATGAACAAGTTATGTTTATTTTTTGTCTTTATAGCTCTGGCTTTTTTTCTTCAACTGTAAATCATATGCTAAATTACAAAAGAATATATATAATTATGTGCAACTAGCAATTTATTCAACATCTTATTTACAGCTTCACAAGCTAACCTGCTTTTGAAACATTTGGATCAAACACTGCCTAATGTGTCTTGCCACAGAAGCATTTTCAGGGTTCCACAGATTGGCCAGATGGTACCACTAGGGCTGTCACCATATCAGACTTTCACTTCACAATTATTTTGGCCAAAAGAATATCTATAGAAAATTTGAAGAAAAAAATATTAATAATGCTATCAGGCAAATTCATCTTCAACTTTGTTTATTGTGTGTTTTGTCTCTTTTTGGCAATTGAATTACATTAAAAATAAAAGTGTAGGGAGGTGGAGAGAGAGTCTGTGACCATAACTGTACAATAAAATAAATAAAAGCATACAAAAATAATTACACTTAATGATATCAATATTTAATTTTTAAATGACGCATCTGATTTTAATGAGAAGGTAACATTAAAATGGGTTATGTCACTTTTTCTAAGTGCTTGAAGTAGTTATTTCCCTTGCCCGTTAAGGGCAAAGACTTCTTTGCGGCAATGGCACTATGCTTTGTGAGTGACTGTGTTCAGAGGACCGCTGGTTGGCACCCTGCATTAGGTGGTCAGGAAGCAGAGGAGGCGATTGTACTTTGACCACTGACCAAAGGTTGCCAGTCATTTTGAACAGGGCCGATTTCTGGCATATGCAACATACAGCTCTGGAAAAAACTAAGAGACCACTCCTAATTTTTCTTAAATCAGCATGTATGACAGCCATTCCATTCCAATGTCTGTTAAATTCCAACACAGGCACACCTCATTTTACTTAATGTATTGATTAGGTAATAACCTGAACCACATCTAATTTAACGACAAAAAGTATAAAAACCACTGTTGTGGTCATCACTATCCTCTTGCAATAGGACCAGCTGGATGGCAAAAAGTGAAAGTAGTACTTCAAAGGTAATTTGAATAAAAAAATAAATAAACTATTCAGCATGACAAAAGAGTTGAAAAGAAAAGCTTTGAGTGAGGAAAAGGGTTCATTTCTGGCTTTACTGGCAGAGGGATACAGTGAGCGTCAGGTTGCTTCCATCCTGAAGATTTCAAAGACGGTGGTTCATAAGAACCAGGTCAAGCAACAGACATTGGGGACAACAAAGCCACAGACTGGCAGAAGGTGAAAACCACTGCCCACTGACCGAGATGACCTTCAAATCATTCAAATGTCACTCAACAACCGTAGGATGACATCAAGTGACCTACAAAAAGAATGGCAAACAACAGCTGGGGTGAAGTGCATGGTGAGGAGTGTTTGAAACAGTCTCCTAGGGGCAGGGCTGAAGTAGGGCAAAGCTAGAAAAAAGCTCTTCATCAATGAGAAGCAAAGATGAGCCAGGCTTAAGTTTGCAAAAGACCATAAGGATTGGACCGTAGAGGAATGAGTAAGGTCATCTTCTCTGACAATTAAAATGTTCAGCTTTGTCCAACACCTGGTCATCTAAAGGTTAGACAGAGACCTGGAGAGGCCTACAAGCCACAGTGTCTCACACCCACTGTGAAATTTGGTGGAGGATCGGTGATGATCTGGGGATGCATCAGCAAGGCTGGAATCGGGCAGATTTGTCTTTGTGAAGGACGCAAGAATCAAGCCAAGTACAAGGTTATCCTGGAAGAACACCTGCTTCCTTCTGCTCTGAACTGGGCTTTTGTGGACTGATGGTAACAGTGCTTTGTGGGGTAGTCTGTAAGCGAAAGGAGATACTATTACATATGCATATGGTCGTGAATCTGCCAAAAGTATCGCCCAGTCTTATTGCTGACCATGGACCGTTTTATGGCAGATAAGTCCATAATCACTGCATATCTGGGCATTCTGAAAATGTAGTCAAGCATTTAAATGAAATAAAAATACATTAGAATACCATAGAATCTCACTATACTGCTTTCTTAAACGTTAAGTTTGAGAGTTGCGGCATCTCGCAAGATTATGCGCTGCAGAGACTGAACATAAAGGAGACATCAAACCGCGAAGATATACCATTTTAAAAAAAATCGGTCCCGGTCTGTTAACGCAACATACATCTCATTGGCTAATTGTTATGTTCGGGGCGGGGACACTAAGAAGACCAGCGTCTGTTACAACCACATACAGCTCACATTATCCGCCCAGGACAGAATTAATAGGCCAATGAGATGTCTCGGTCTGGGGAACACCGTCCATGAAGCGGCAGTCGTGAAGAAAACAAGGGCGATCGCCATAAACCGACTGCGTATCTCGCTTTCTACACGGTCTCTGATGTGTGTAGTCCACACTTGAAACAACATTAGCTAGCGCTGTCACTGAAGTAATAACATCTGTACCTAGTTTAGATGCTCTGGGTTGTGTTAAGTTAGACACTATTGGTAGCATCAAATTAGCTAACATCATGGATTTCAATGTGAAGAAATTTGCTTCGGATGCAGGAGTATTTTTTACAAGAGCTGTACAGGTAGATAGCTATGTTTTTCAAGTACATTAATTCGTATCTCCAGTAAATACAATACAATGGCAAGCTAGACGCTAGTTAAAATTGTGGGTAGCTAACGTAATGTATCTAGCTGTAATACCGTTACCTTTTCCCACAACTAACGTTACTGACATGGGCATTTACCTACTGTATCTAGCTAGCTACATTAGCTGTGCTGTAGTTAGCTGGTAGTTAACGTGTCCACATTTTTAATATAGCTAAATCAGTGATAACAAATGCATTGTTGATAATGACGAAACAACCCACCTGGCTAGTTAGCATTGTTGCAACAGTCATCTAGCTAACGTTATTAACATAATACCCTCTAACGTAATATCCTACAAAATCCTGGGTCAGCTGACGTGTTCCTGGTTTCAATAATGTTTTTGCTGATGGCTTAATGCTTTGTTTTCGTAAAAAGAATGCTTGGATCACAATTACCACCTTAATTTTCAGTGCCTTGTAGGCGTGCGTTTGCAGAGAGTTGAAAACGTTTTTTGAATGTTGTATATACTTTGTATAAGTGTGAATTGTAGGACCCGCTACCACTGTCCAGGACAAACAAGTGGTAAGCGATGACATTTTGTTGCTAGCTAGCATATCCCACTGACCTTGATAAATCCTCACTTTGAGATGGAAATCATCACTTTTGGGATGAAAATGATCATTCCTAAACTTGAGGTCAAATGAGAACGCGTTGATTATACTCAGCTAGTGAAACATTAGATATTAACGGTGAAAATAGCAGGTGTAGTGTTTCATGGCCTGTGAGGGCTGGGTTTTCATAGTGACTTGGAATAAAGCAGCTCCATGTGTACTGTACCATGTTTAAAGAACAATGACACACAGAAACAGTGGAAAATCATTGTTGATTTTGGTCACTGCTATTGGCTCCTTTTCGGGGAACTGAATGGGGTTGCTGTTATAGTGTCTTACATCAAAGTTCACAGGGGAAAAGCTTGGACAGTCAGAGAAGACCGAGCTGGATGCCCATTTCGAGAATCTGCTCAGCCGTGCTGATTCCACAAAAAATTGGACAGAGAAAATTTTCAGGCAAACCGAGGTTCTGCTGCAGCCCAACCCAAGTAAGATGATTAGGACAGAGCACATCTCCTTCACACATTCATACTCCCTGCTAATGATAAGACACACACAGTTTTATTTCCATCCTTCAAGGAACCTAAAAACAAAAGAAAAATCATGTTTTACAATCACTTTGAGGACTTTTCCCCCTCGCTTGGTTTGTTAAACGTGGCCCCAAACACACAATGAACAATAAACAAAAAACAATAAATATAAAAGGTAAGATCCATCTGTGATTCACGGTTACTTCATTGAGAGCAGGGAGCTTTAACCTGTGACTTTCTGGTTTTCATGCTACAGTCGACCACACTGGTGAGTATATCTAGTGCCTCCCACAGCGACCTTCCATAGTGACCTTCAGCAGGTCTGTAATAACTTTGCAGAAGACAAATTAAGATGGTTACAGGGCATTTTCCAGCCCCTTGAATGGTGTGGACCATTCAATTATGCAGTATGTATTTTGGTACACATCAGTTAGCAACAACAGATACACTACACTTGTGTCATATTGCATTGCCATCAGTGTTGTGTCAATGTGACGTGGCCTGAACGAAAGCGACCTCTGGCTATTCCTGAGCTTGGATGCTATGCAGGCCCTAAAGCAGCCTTCAAGTGTTCCGCCCTCAATGCTGATGGCAATGCTGGATGCCCTATGGCTGTGGGTAACAGGGCCGTGACTCAATGTGACGTGGCCTGAACGAAAGCGACCTCTGGCTATTCCTGAGCTTGGATGCTATGCAGGCCCTAAAGCAGCCTTCAAGTGTTCCGCCCTCAATGCTGATGGCAATGCTGGATGCTCTATGGCTGTGGGTAACAGGGCCGTGACTCAAGCGCAATAGGCTTTTGGGAAACCGGCACCAATAATTTCCTCAGAAACATGCATGTGGCTTGCGTGGGAGGAATGTTAGTCACTCCATTAGGGCTTGTTCTACTGATTATCTGAGCATAGTTGTCTTTATTTCCATGACAACCTCATTCTACACCTCATTTCCCGCATGCTTAATAACAATACTGCACATTCTCATGTTCAGCATTTTCTTGCTTGACATTGGCCATCTCGTTTTCTACACATTTTTGTTTTCAGAATACGTCTCAGTGACTTATCTTGTGACTGGCCCAGTCTTGTTCAAGCCTGCCTTTGTTTTCTGTCTGCAGGTGCCCGGATTGAAGAGTTCTTATATGAAAAGCTTGACAGAACGGTTCCATCCAGACCAAATAATGGAGAACTCCTTGGTCAGTATATGCAGGATGCAGCGAAAGACTTTGGTGTTGGAACCCCATATGGTGAGTGTGGCTCAGTTGTCCCCAGGTTGTCTACAACAGTTTGTTTTACAGGATCGTCCCTTGTTTTCAGAATACAATTTCTGAGAGGAAACTGAGGCTGTGTGTTGGTTCACTTCCAATCCAATGTTCTAGACAATGCTTTCAACCTGGTCTTTCGTAATGCATCTCCACTTTTTCACTCTCCCCATTATGCAGTCCTTCAGACTGGCTCAAACCATTTGAGTGTCCCATTGTGTTTTCACTCTCTAGTCTTTTAGGCGGTTTTGTGTGGGTCAGGCCAATAAATCTGCCCCGTCCTTCCCTGGCAGGGCTGAGGATCAATAGTTTGTGCCGTCACTCTGTCTGGATGTTGTTCAAATCCACAGGCTTTGCTCTGCAGCTAAACCATAAAGCAGAGTGATTATGCATCAGTGTGTTTATTAGGCCGTCTGGTGCTTTTTCCTTTCGGTTGGAGAAATGTAACTCAGTAATCGAGACATGACTGATGGCTCATAGACCACTTTAAGGTGCTTGGCTAGGATTTGTTTTATTTTACTCCATTAACTTACAATGGCAAGGTGATGCCAATAGGTCTACTTTGGGGATTGTACAGACACAAGTGCAGTAGCCTTTACTAAGTGGCATTGTGTTATACTCTGAAATACTCCTATTAATACAAGAGGAATGTTTTAGTAATTCATTTTTTTATGTTTAATGAATTAATCTGAACAGTGATTCAGTGATTTATTCATTAATGTAGCTACATGTCATGACACTTTATCTGAAATGTGAAATAGATTGTTATGGATGGTTATGACTGCTACATAAGGCAAACCATTCCATTACACCATGCATGTAAATGTTGTCTCCTGTTAGCCAGATAGGCAGCAGATGGATGCCTAAACTCTGTTTGTGTTTAGCATGCTAATAATCGCCAAAATAAAACGAGGTAGTCATAGAAACAGCATAGAAAGTTCAAAAAAAGCAGACTTTCGCACCAATACATTTTCAGTGCTGCTCCCTGGTGTTGTGTTTTGTAGTGTTGAAAACCCAGTAACAAGGTGTGGGAAGCCAGTGTTTTTCAACACTTTTTCAATCGATTAAGTGTCCAACGCTTCAACGTCAAGGCTACTTGCCTCCTAGAGATTATGTCTGTCTTTTTGCTCCCTCCATGTTGTCGGGAATGAGGGAGTTTGGCCCAGTTCTCCCAGGCACTCCACTGCAGCTCATTCACTATTAATTCTGTGGCTGTTCCAGATGTCTAAAAGAATCCCGGGGGCTACTTCCAAAACAACAGTCAATGTGGGATGGGCCATGGATGGTGTCTGTGCCATGGATGGTGTCTGTGCCATGGATGGTGTCTGTGCCATGGATGGTGTCTGTGCCATGGATGGTGTCTGTGCCATGGATGGTGTCTGTGCCATGGATGGTGTCTGTGCCATGGATGGTGTCTGTGCCATGGATGGTGTCTGTGCCATGGATGGTGTCTGTGCCATGGATGGTGTCTGTGCCATGGATGGTGTCTGTGCCATGGATGGTGTCTGTGCCATGGATGGTGTCTGTGCCATGGATGGTGTCTGTGCCATGGATGGTGTCTGTGCCATGGATGGTGTCTGTGCCATGGATGGTGTCTGTGCCATGGATGGTGTCTGTGCCATGGATGGTGTCTGTGCCATGGATGGTGTCTGTGCCATGGATGGTGTCTGGGCCATGGATGGTGTCTGGGCCATGGATGGTGTCTGGGCCATGGATGGTGTCTGGGCCATGGATGGTGTCTGGGCCATGGATGGTGTCTGGGCCATGGATGGTGTCTGGGCCATGGATGTCTGGGCCATGGATGTCTGGGCCATGGATGTCTGGGCCATGGATGTCTGGGCCATGGATGTCTGGGCCATGGATGGTGTCTGGGCCATGGATGGTGTCTGGGCCATGGATGGTGTCTGGGCCATGGATGGTGTCTGGGCCATGGATGATGTCTGGGCCATGGATGGTGTTTGTGCCATGGATGTCTGGGCCATGGATGGTGTTTGTGCCATGGATGTCTGGGCCATGGATGGTGTTTGTGCCATGGATGTCTGGGCCATGGATGTCTGGGCCATGGATGTCTGGGCTGGGAATGACCTAAATGTTTAAGAGGTTTTGTTGCGCTACCAAGTCCTACTGGTCTGGGTTTTGTCCGTTCGTATTTCCCTGATGTCATGAGTCATACATTTACTGAGTAATGAGTGTCTGCGTTTATGGGTGTGCATGTGTGTTGTAGGCAGCACCCTGATGCATGTGGGCGACTGTGAGAGGAGACTGGGCAGTGCACACAGGGAGTTCCTACAGACCTCCGCTATCAGCTTCCTCACCCCTCTCAGGAACTTTCTGGAAGGGGACTGGAGGACCATCTCAGTGAGTCTGTCTTCCTGGCCTCATGGGACGGCATGACATTTCTGTGTGGATGTACCAGAGCTTTAGAGTCAAGTTAAATCCAAACAGAATGTGTGCAGTAATGTTGTGCAGAGAGTCGCTGATCGTCTCTTTCCTCGTCTCAGAAAGAGAGGCGTCTCTTGGAGAACCGTAGACTGGACCTGGACTCCTGTAAAGCACGGCTGAAGAAGGCAAAACTAGCCGAGTCCAAGGCAGCGGTGAGTCCCAGCTATGCCCGTCTCCGCCTCCCACTGCCGCAATGCCGCAACATCATATAACCAGGCTCCAGTTGAGTGCACTGCTACTGCTGACTAACATCTCTCTCTTCTAATTATATTTACAGTGTGAGGGAGAAGTGAGTATTAGAGTAAAATACCATCCACTTTGGGTTGTTTAATTTTCTGACACGCCCCACCCATTTTCTCACTGGCACTATTCAGTTGAACGCATGTTTGTCGTCCAAGCATAGCTCAACAAGAAGCCAAGCAAGAAAGAGGGGAAACATGGAATGAAATGACCTGGTGACATGGTACATTGGAGCAAGCCCATTTGATCCTAGAGTTGACTAAACGGATTAGTACTGCTATTTTTAAAATGCAACCAAAGTTTCTATTGGACTGAAAAATTGGTTTTATTTGATCAATTGCATCAATTTTCCAAATTCATCCTCCGATTAAAACCTCATCCTCTGATTAAAACCTCATCCTCTGATTAAAACCTCATCCTCCGATTAAAACCTCATCCTCCGATTAAAACCTCATCCTCTGATTAAAACCTCATCCTCCGATTAAAACCTCATCCTCTGATTAGCTGAGAGCAGGGTGAGTCCCTGTCCCATGTGGGTGGAGGTAGGATGGGGTTAGATGTCCTGATCAACATGCTTGCCCTGTTATACCATGACAAATGCATCTATAACTCCACCTCATTCACATCTCCCAGTCTGTGAGAGCATTGGGAATGTTAAGATTTACATTTCTTTTCTTCAAAATTCTGATTTGATATTTTCATATACAGTTATGAAAGGAATGCATTTTCTTTTTGTAGACTAACGTCAAATCAGATCTTTGAAACCTGATTGCATGATGAATGCCGTATCTAGGCATGCTATTTTTTTTTTACTACTCATTTCTTTCCTGCCAAACATTTGGATTTTATACATACATTGGATTTTGCAAGCACATTGTAATTAAGTCAGCTGATCCATTTAATGAATTACATTAGATATATTGTTCTAAACAAAACTTAAAATACTGAGTGCAAACATTTTTATCTGCCAGTTTTGTACCAGTTCCCTATGGACATCTGCCCTACCAGCTAATTCATATATTCCAGCTTAGCCTCTGACTTGAAGACAGAATCAAATAGAAATGTCTGTGGAATGTTCACACATCTCCTCAGTTGTCATTGGTTATTTATACATGCTCCCTGGTTATGAACCTTGTCTGCCTACCTTTGGGAGTCACCTGGCTGTAAATATATTTGGACTGATTTCTGACTCCCCATGTTGACCAGTGCTTAAATAGCAGGCTTGTCTTTTTGTATCAGCAAATAACCAAGGAGTTCAGTTTCTGCTGTGTGCTTCCCTTATAAATATGTTTTGGTTTGGATGTTATTTTCTTGATAGGTTTGGCTCTTGTGCATGTGTTTTTGGTTTGAGTATGCTGTACCTCTGCATTTATTAACTGTTTTGTCATGTCTGCAGGCTGTGCCTGATTTTCAGGAAACCAGGCCCAGGAATTATGTCCTCTCTGCCAGTGCTTCTGCGGTAAGAAGGTCATACAGCCAGACTTTCCTACACCATACTTGTAGCCAAACCTCTCTGGAGTTAGCTATCAACTGTTTTTACACAGCTTTTAGGATATAGCATCTGTTATATACTCAATCATAGCATAAATAATAATTTTGTTATCTGAACAAAACTACAAGATGATTTATTCAGCTGACAGCAAACACTAAATTAATGAGGCTATGTCCTAGCAAGCAACAATAAATGCTATGTTACTTAAAAAAGAAAAAGAAACACAGCATAACTAAAAGTAACCCATCCATGCTGTTTCAGTTCTCCCACCAGAATGACCTGCTATACTGTATAGTTGTAGTATCTAACAGGTCACTCCTACCACAGTGACCTGGTACTACATATATGTAGCGGTCTAACTCTTCATTTGAAAGACCTTACATGTTCTTCAGTCTTAGGACATATTAATGTTTAGTGATTTCCACAAGCATCACATGCAAGCAGTGGGCAATTGATATATCAACAAAAGGGAAGACCAATGGAAGTCATGTATGTGTTTGGAGACTTCCATCCTAACTGCACTTAGGCCTGCCAGCCACATTTCTTACCAATAACATTGGTAAATTACTTTTATTCATGGCAGTTGGAGGGCAAGGGAAATCAACCAGTATGTGTGATAATGACACTTATTTCTTCCCCAAAGCAGTAAACCCAAGTTCTACATTGCATGCATAAATAAGCAAAGTGGGATTTTGTGAACAGCTGGAACATTCAGGAAAGAGGGTTAAAGATCTTTTGTCTTGAGTATTGTTCTATGAATAGAATTGAAATTAACAGTTTTATATAGTTTCTGTGATACTCTGCAACTGGTTCCCCTTACTGTTTTCTGTTCAGTATTTCTCTGGTAAAACATAGAACATCATTGTTCTATGTTTTACCAATCTTAAATGATTAGTTTAGTCAATTATTTGGTTTTGGTTTGCTTACATCCCGTCCAGTAATTTTTACTTTTAATTATTTTTTTTGCGGAATCTCAAAAGCTCTGAGCCAATCATCACTTCAACTAGAATGTGTAAATGTTGCTTCAACACCCAAATGAGCTATGGCCATCCTTAAATAAACTCTGTTTTGCCAGTACATAGTACTTCTCAGCTTTGAGTAATGGGATGGTGAGAGAAAGATGAAAAGATGAATTGCATGCAGTAGTCAGTTGACTTAAATAATCAGAGATAAGTAGACCTTAAACCAATCCTGTTTGATGGATTTGCCAGGTTAAATACGTATTTAGTATTGATGACTAAAGCGCAATGCAGGATCCTTTTTAAATAACAGTGAAGTTAAGGCTGTCTATTATTTTACTCAAAGCCCTTTGAGCAGTGATATATCAATATTCTGCACTTCACTTACTAACAGTATCAGTACATTGCAGATCCCACATAATTAAATGAATATTATACATAAGTGATTTGGAAAAACATGCAGAAGTAAATGCAAAAATCTCTAATTTACCAGACCTATTCAGAAAGGATTACTGTATTTCAAGCAGAGGCCTATCTTTTGGCCACTTGTGTATCCCTTCCATTCCTATTCCATATGCAAGCATCAGTAAAATGCTGATTCACATACAGACAGTAGCAGTACTGTCCAGAACCCCCTCATTTTCCATGTGGACTAGGTAAAACTATTCTGGTCTTGTTTGTTAAGGGGAGGGGATGAAGAGACCACATTTCATTATTTAAAATTGAGTGAGGTATACTTTAGGATTCTACACAGTGCCCCTTTCATTAAAATACATCACATTACAACTCTGCGCTGATTATATACAGTGCCTCTCACAAGTACTCACTTCATTGGACTTTTCTACATTTCATTATGTTACAACATGAAATCAAAATGGATTTAATTAGTGGATCAACACAAAAAGTGTAAAGGTAAAATCTGCTGAGTCAATAATAATAAAACATTAAACAGAAAATAATTGATTGCATAAGTATTCACCCCCTTTGCTATGACCTTTGTACAATTAAGGTGAATCACATGATTTTACATTAAATACATCTGTCTCTGTGAGGTACTACAGTTGGTTATTACAATTACTAACAAACTACATCATGACAACAAGAACATTCAATGCAGATCCGGAGTAAGGTTTTTAAGAAGCACCATTTGTCATTGGTTTAGGACCATTTGTAGATGTTATTTGTCATTGGTTTAGGACCATTTGTAGATGTTATTTGTCATTGGTTTAGGACCATTTGTAGATGTTATTTGTCATTGGTTTAGGACCGGTTGTAGATGTTATTTGTCATTGGTTTAGGACCAGTTGTAGATGTTATTTGTCATTGGTTTAGGACCAGTTGTAGATGTTATTTGTCATTGGTTTAGGACCAGTTGTAGATGTTATTTGTCATTGGTTTAGGACCAGTTGTAGATGTTATTTGTCATTGGTTTAGGACCAGTTGCTGATGTTATTTGTCAGTGGTTTAGGACCAGTTGCTGATGTTATTTGTCAGTGGTTTAGGACCAGTTGCTGATGTTATTTGTCAGTGGTTTAGGACCAGTTACAGATGTTATTTGTCAGTGGTTTAGGACCAGTTACAGATGTTATTTGTCAGTGGTTTAGGACCAGTTGTAGATGTTATTTTTTTGCAAGATGAGGATTGGGAAACACATATCACTAGATGTGCTTTCTTCCATGAGATGTTCTCTTTGTTCATAGTATCTGTCGGTCTGTCTAATACTTATCAACTTATCGTAGAGCTGTTGTATTTCCCGGACGCATATAAAGATAACACGCAGGGCAAAGATCTTTAAAGATGTTGCACTTAAAATGATTTAGATACTAAGGTGTGAATCAAGGGGCAGTGTATTTGGAATGTTCTGCTGTCTTTATTGCACCCCAGGTGGAAAACGTTTGTTTACTGCCATGTCATCAGGATCAATCCAATTTAAAATGTCTCCCACTTTTGTTGCCCTCTGGCCTTTTAGCTCTGGAGTGAGGAGGTGGACAAAGTGAGTATGAGATACTTGAACACCATCCTCCTCACATATCTTCTGAATAAGTATTATTGCACTCATGTTTGTTTCTAAAAGTATCTAAAGTGTCCCTTTCCACAAGTTATGTAATCTTGATGTCTGTGTATTTGTTTGTTCTGTAGGCGGAGCATGAACTTCGAGTGGCCCAGACTGAGTTTGACAGACAGGCAGAGGTCACCCGGCTTCTACTGGAGGGTATCAGTAGTACCCACGTGAGTCAGGCGTAACCGCTATCCATTACCACTGTCTTCAAAACCGCTATCCATTACCACTGTCTTCAAAACCGCTATCCATTACCACTGTCTTCAAAACCGCTATCCATTACCACTGTCTTCAAAACCGCTATCCATTACCGCTGTCTTCCTAACCACCAACCGTTACCACTGTCTTCCTAACCGCTATCCATTACCGCTGTCTTCCTAACCACCAACCGTTACCGCTGTCTTCCTAACCACCAACCGTTACCGCTGTCTTCCTAACCACCAACCGTTACCGCTGTCTTCCTAACCACCAACCGTTACCGCTGTCTTCCTAACCGCCAACCGTTACCGCTGTCTTCCTAACCGCCAACCGTTACCGCTGTCTTCCTAACCACCAACCGTTACCGCTGTCTTCCTAACCACCAACCGTTACCGCTGTCTTCCTAACCACCAACCGTTACCGCTGTCTTCCTAACCACCAACCGTTACCGCTGTCTTCCTAACCACCAACCGTTACCGCTGTCTTCCTAACCACCAACCGTTACCGCTGTCTTCCTAACCACCAACCGTTACCGCTGTCTTCCTAACCGCCAACCGTTACCGCTGTCTTCCTAACCGCCAACCGTTACCGCTGTCTTCATAACCGCCAACCGTTACCGCTGTCTTCAAAACCGCTATCCGTTACCGCTGTCTTCCTAACCGCCATCCGTTACCGCTGTCTTCCTAACCGCCATCCGTTACCGCTGTCTTCCTAACCGCCATCCGTTACCGCTGTCTTCCTAACCACCATCCGTTACCGCTGTCTTCCTAACCACCATCCGTTACCGCTGTCTTCCTAACCACCATCCGTTACCGCTGTCTTCCTAACCACCATCCGTTACCGCTGTCTTCCTAACCACCATCCGTTACCGCTGTCTTCCTAACCACCATCCGTTACCGCTGTCTTCCTAACCACCATCCGTTACCGCTGTCTTCCTAACCACCATCCGTTACCGCTGTCTTCCTAACCACCATCCGTTACCGCTGTCTTCCTAACCACCATCCGTTACCGCTGTCTTCATAACCACCATCCGTTACCGCTGTCTTCATAACCACCATCCGTTACCGCTGTCTTCATAACCACCATCCGTTACCGCTGTCTTCATAACCAACATCCGTTACCGCTGTCTTCATAACCTTTTTACATTTTACCAGGAATAACATTATCACGTGCTGTGTCTAGAACCAAAGGACACCTGTGTTGTCTGTGTTTTGGGCATGTTGTCTGCAGGTAAATCACCTTCGCTGCCTGCATGAGTTTGTGGAGGCCCAGACAGCCTATTACAAGCAGTGTCACCTGCACATGCAGGACCTGAAAAAGGAGCTGGACAGGTGAGGATCGGCCTTGATCAACCAAGTTTATTTTATAAAGCCTTTGTCAGTAGTAGTCTCAACTTGGTATTTGACATGCTAGTAGATTTAAATGGGCTATCTAGGCTTTTAGTTCCTGCAATGTTTCCTATTGAAATGAGATGGAACCTGTTTTCCATAACAGTTTTCACTATTCTCTCATATGCTATCAGTTCAAATGGAGATGTGTAAGTAATTTCTGATGACTAATATGGTTTGAGTACAATTTACAGATTTAAGTTTTTTTCTGAAACAAAAGCATTCATATACTGTTACGACTGTCTCCTTTTTGAATTCTTCAGGTTCCCCAACGCCTTTGCTGGTAAACCAGGCCACTCCATGGCCTCTGATGGCTCCTCTTCTCCAGGGAAGGCCGTTGACCCTCTGGACGTCGCCAGCACCGTGGAGACGGACACGCTGAAGATCGAGGAGGTGCAGGCTCCTGCCACAGGCACACGCAAGGCCAAGGTGCTGTACGACTACGACGCCGCCGACACCAGTGAACTCTCACTACTGGCTGACGAGGTGAACACAAACACACAATCACACATCTTACCTCATGAAAACCCTGTTAGTTGAAACGTGTATCTGTATAGGGATGAACTATGTGATGTGGTGGGCGGGCGGGATGCTGTCCAGACAGTGATGAAACAACTAGGACCGGAGAGAATTTGATCACAGCCCTGGTTGCTTAATTGTACTGACAGAATCTGACACACTATTAATGCACAGACGAATGTTATTGTCGTTTTCCAGCTAATCACAGTTTACACAGTACCAGGCATGGACTCTGACTGGCTTGTTGGAGAGCGAGGAAATCAGAAAGGGAAGGTGCCTGTAACATACCTGGAGCTGCTCAGCTAAAGAAACGACATATGTACATGCATACCTAAATGGACAAACACACTTTATATTATACTATCTTTGTCAGGAACCCAAACCTTATTATTATTTGAAATGCCCGTTTCCATAATGGTAACCCCAAAAACCTGACCTTAATCTAGAGAATTAGCCTTTCACCTCATGGGGTCTTGTGAAATGTCCGCACAAGGTCATGTTTTCCATCCTTTACTGTTCTGTTGTTTGGTCCCCACCAGGATAGTAAAATATATACACAAACACTTAAACCAGATTGCACATGTCTACAATCATGCAGATGTTGACAAATTCAGAGACTGCATGTGAACATTGCTGAATATGAAGGGAAATGTATAACATTAGATTAAAGTTTATCATGACAACTTGGCTGAACATTCTGAAATGTGTGATGTTTGCTTATTGAAATGTCATGTTTTACTGACAATTTTTGGTTTTGCTTCTGGTTCCGTCTCATAGTCAAATCTCCACATAGCCTGACATCTTTATAGTTGCCACTCGCACCATTTTAAACATTAATATGCACCAAGCTTTTCCATTCCAAATTCACTAAAATGTCAAACATTTTATTAATCCAGTGGACCTGTGGTTAGTCCACATTCCTGTTATTTTCCTGTTTATCTCTGGTGAGTCCACATTCCTTCTGGCATCATTCTGCACACCTCTGCTGCTATCTGGCACTGAGACATTGAATACCTGTTTGCCCTGCTTAGACAGTAATGGAAATTAAAACATTCATAAAGCAAAGTTTTGAAGCACTCCTAGTCTTTTCCTAACTGCCTTAAACTTTTGGAGAGAGCTGTCTGTCTGCTAGAACTCATAGAATGTATTGTACTGTATTTTCACACTTTCTTTTGATGACAACCAGCCAAACATTTTGGCATGTAAGACTAACTAGCTATTTATTTTAGTGCATGTTATACATTATCCAATTTGTGTGCCTATGTTTGTTATTTAAAATGTGTCCTTTTGCTGTTGTGTTTCTGTAACATGTCACTGTTTCTTAAGTTTAATGTCTTGTCCGATCACGTCTCTGACAGCTTCAGACCTTGGCTGCTGCATGTGCTTCTCGGTGGATTTTAGGTCAGACTGTATCCTGTTCCCTGCAACGACTACTTTTGTTATTGTAATCCTAAGTTTTAATGCCTGTATTAATTTCTCACAGACCATTTTTGTCCCAAAGCAAACATAAGTGTGCATCCACACTGTCAAGGTTTATGTCCTGTTTTACTCTTTTCTGTTTTCAGTGTATTTATTGGCTGTTCCAAATCTGTTCTGACTGAAAAAAATATATAGAATGTAATAAATTATGCTTTATTTGGACAAAGTCTGGCTTGTGATTTGTCAGTTCAGGTTGTTTCTTATAGTAGGTTCAAATAAACAATTGAAGCCCTTAGTGTGCAGCTTTTATTTGTCAGTTTTTCCTGTTGTAGATCAGTCAACCTGGGAAAAGTAATTTTTCACAACAAGCCATTATTCACCTCTGTTCCAGTCTGAAATTGGCATTATTAGTATTGTCCAAATTTATTAATTGAATCTGTGCATCCCGAGCCACAAATCATGCATTGCAAATGAAAACAAACTTTAAATACTGGCTTGTTGCAAATATGGATCCAGGTTGATCTAGCCCTTAGCATTGTAGTTTGTGTCAGCATTGTATTCTGCTTATTCTCTGCTGTTTTGTGCTCATGACCCGATTGCCAGACTATCATTCCTGAGAAGTAGTCTCAATTGTGCTGTTGACAGCTTGTATGTACTGTCACGGTTAAAACATTTGCTTTTCCAGCTCCCTCTGCCGCTTAAGTTCTTGGCATGCTCTTCAGATGAGGTTGAAATGATCATTTCAAAAGTAGAAGGTGCACACTGAAGGTCTGATGGTTCTGCTGAAACACATCGATCAGCCTTTTGAATCTAGAGCACACCTTTTATAACGTTTTATATCTCCAAAGACGGATCATTGGCTTGTGCAGTAGGGTAAAGCAAGAAGCCGTTTTAGATTGTGGAAAATACACAATTTCAAACCCGCAATTGAAATTAATCACAAATCTGTGTTTTGGTTGTGTTCAGAACTCGTTTGTAACGTAGATAAGTTCTTTAAAATAGTTATAAAATCGCTTAATTGGTGGAGAGCATTATAACCAAATGAGTTTCGGGGACCGTGAGCGAAAGTTTTATGCATACAGATAGACCAACACTTTTACAAGTGAAACCCTGAGAAGTGATGAGTTGTAAAACGCCCACGTGTAAAACGTGTGTCTTGGACAGTGTTGGGGGAGAGGCTCGAGTGGTTCCTTCCCGATACTGATGGCCACATACTGTAGTTGCCGGCTGACATATCATTTGAAACTATAAACAATGTATCGATAACTACATAA
The DNA here is from genome assembly GCF_011004845.1 of Esox lucius. NCBI lineage: Eukaryota > Metazoa > Chordata > Actinopteri > Esociformes > Esocidae > Esox > Esox lucius. The sequence goes on along the minus strand of NC_047581.1, from coordinate 13,535,218 downwards.
TTATTTATTCAGTTTATCCACTATCCTTTTAATGTATGTAGATTATAAAAAAATTAATTTGTCAATTTCATTGATGGATTAGGACTTGCTCCAGTAGGCTAATAAAAACGTCTACTACGATATTGGTTCAACAATAAACACCAGGAAATATGACAAGCTATTGAATGAATGTGACTAAAACACACTGCGTTTGGAGAAAGAACGAGGCCAGAGTTCAGCATTGGCGAAAGCATGAGCCGTATGGGAGCGCGTGAATCGTTCTGAAACACTTCTGGTCACGTGGGAGGGAAATAAACAATTAAAACTGAGTTCTTAAATATCTTCACTCGGGAACTAGTTTTTTAAAAGGTAAGTTTTCAGTGACATAAAAAGCAGTTTGCGTGTGGACGAAAGGCCAAAACGCATAGAAAATACCAGTGTACGTGTGGAGTAGGCCAATTGTTGTTATTGCAACCACGTTTTCAAAAACGAAGACAGTGGCTGTTTATCAATTCCAAGTACGCTAAGAACGTACTTGTGTCCTTCAGAAGAACGTTCTTACCAAGCGTCCTTGAGAGTATGGTCTTGCAAGAACGAAAGGACAGAGAACGCGCCTATCTGGATCGAGATGCATGTGTACTTGGCTATTGCGCAATACCCCCCCCACTCTACGAGGGCTGTAACTTCCTCAGTAGTCCCTGAATAAAATATTAATGTGAAGATGAACGGCAGAAGGTTGTATGTAGACTATAGCCATAAACATATGATATTTGACATTTGTATATGAAATTTTTTGGAATGTGAAAATGAGGGACGTCATCAGCAATAATTAAATGTCTAATATATAAAATACCGAAGCAGCACAAACGAACATTTTAACAGCACAAACCGTCACAGAGTACAAACAAGAATATTTTCGTTGATTTCAGAGGATGTTGGGGGGCTGAGTGACTTTAGAATGATCTATAAAATATTATTTAATATCTTTAAAATGATAGCAGCACAAACATAAATGTTTACGGCACAAACTAGCACAAACTACTGAGCCTATTTTGCCTAAGTTTTGCGTTGGGTGGAGGGCCAACTTCACGCAGGTCAAGTGGGGGGGGTTCCTGAATATTGATTTACACCCACTGATGTAAGCCATTGATCCGTTTGGGAACATCCTGGTTAGACACTAGGTGTCATTTATGAATTCATTATGTTGAGTGTACTAATGGAGGAAGAAGAGTTAACTAACGTTCAAACTTAATCTCAGAGTCTGTGTGATTTCATTCGATATCTTTTGTCAAGATATAGCACTAGGTTCAAGAGTTTCAAGCATAGATATAGAAAAAGAAAATGTATTTGCTTTGACTGCATGTTGAAAAAGCGCTCTAGTCTGATTATGCTTGTATCAATTATGTTGAAGTGCTTATTTGCAAGATAATTTGCAGAGACTGAAATACAATTTAAGCATATTTTGTTTCAGGATTAAAATTTGTTTTATAACATGCAACTAAAATATATTATTTGAAGATAGAAGTGCCTCTAAAAATAGTTTTACATTTTTTGGTTACAGTCAAGAATGAGATATTGGTGGTTTAGAAAGCTGCAGAGTGCAGTTATAATACACACACATGCATGCAAACACATGCACAGTTATACTCACTATGCCTGCCATGGTCAGTTTTTGTTTGAGTAGCCATTGCATGGTTGTATCTGATGGAGGGCCATCATTAAGAGGTTGATGGTTGAGAATGCTCCAGGACACCATTTTGCACAAGTTTATACAGGATTACCATAGATGCATTTTTTTATAGATTCAGCATATTACACAAATGTGAACATGCTGTGGGTACATATGGTACATTGTGCGGTGAACCTGTGAGCAAATACTTCATTGTCTACTAAACTGTTCTGAAGGTCCTTTGCCATGACCTGTGTGTTCTGCTGTGTAGATCTAACCAGTTTTCATGAAAATCATTCTGAAATGTTCTCCTTCCTTTGACTTGGACAGTTCAATTTAACAGCAATGTTCTAGAAAGTTTAAATTGGTAACTGAAGTGTTGAATTTTCTATAACCTGTTGCAAAAAGGTGGCAAGTTTCACTTTGCACCATGTAGAGGTCAGGTCAACATCTGTTTACAGAAATGTTAATTAATCCGGGGGTGCCTGGAACAAGTACATTTTATAATTCTAGAGCAATTATGTGGTTATGGACTTAAAACATTGTTGGGAAGAATATAAAAGTGTTACATGTCTTGGGATTCATTATCTGAGGTCTAATTTAACCCTTATCCCCTTATGTTGATTCAATTCCATATATTACAAGTAGAACAGGTCCAAAAGAGCACAACAGACATTACTGAAAGTCAATTAATGTAGTCCAAAAGCTTCAAGTTAAGGGCATAACCTAAAAGAAATACACAGTTAAATGATTTGCCTGTTAGACAATTTTAACATTTAATCACTCCATCAAATTTTCAAAACATTACATTCCAACACTGACAAAACAATTTTTTTTCTTTATGTACTGTGTATTCAGAATCAGCCCAGATTCTGTAGACTGGTTTCATCCTATCATGTTGTATGGCCAGGTGCACACTTCCAAAACACTTTCCTGTTTACTCTCGCTAAACAACTGATGTTTCTTGTCTCTTTGTCTCGTTAAACCATAGTTTTTTGGGGATCTTGTAATTTCTGTTGTGTGGAACCCAGCATTATCTGATGGTTTAAAGACAGCTAAGGTATCCTCATCAACAAAAATACTTAACAGAGAAGTGCAAAATTACACCAAGTCCTCTTTTGTCCATACCGTCCATTATTGTTTCAGTGTCTTCAAAATCATTAAACAAATACATGAATGGGGAGAGAGCTTCTTGTTCTTCCTCTAGAGCTGAGGTGTCTTTGTGCATCTGCACAACAACCTCTATTTCATCATCATTCAGGGGTGAGGACTTGTACCCGGTCTCAGAAGAGGCCCATGTTGGCAGGCATTTACCCAGGCAACAGCATCCCCCAGGTCAACAATGCACCTTGGCAACTGAAATGAAAGATCACAACAATCACATAGAAGATGGCCGTGACAAAGCTATTCTTTTGTTTACATCTCTAAAATATGACAAGAATATGAAGCTACAAAATAAATGGAACATACCTGCTTGCATATAATGACAGGTGGATCGTCACGTAGCCTTGCTATCTTTAAACGTAGCTATAAAGGTTGTTGTGTTTCCTGTGTTCTGTAACTAGCAAATTATTCTAATCTCAGATTCAAAGAATTTAGTAGATAACCGATCTAAGTTAACACGTTACCTATCCCAATATATAGCTAGAGGTTGTCAAAATCTTCGTCATTGACCCCGTAATTCTTACTTTATAAACGCACGCACAAAAACACCAGACCAATGCAAAACGTCAATGGGCGTAACTTAATATTCAGGAACCCCCCATAGTAATGCCCCAACTTGCGTTCTGCAACTACAACCACTGCCTCGCCTGCGGGGCTGGAGCTAGATGCTATTGTTCTGATTGGCCAACATGGCTTTAAGGTTAGGGTGGCCTGTTGGCCTTGCATGCTCTTTGGCAGTGTGTTTCTGCGGTTTCATGTGTACGGACAATGTTTTAAAAGAGTGCTTGTATGGATTTTTGTTTTAAGAACAAATTAGAAAAAACACAGTTTAAAAAAAACATCCGTGTACGTGTGGACTAGGCCTTCAATGTAGGTAGGGAACTGCAGAGACATTTCCGTGTTTACTGAGAGATTGTGACAGTTATCTGCGTAATTTTTATAGTTAGCAGTGAATCGTTTCAAATATCCGTTGCCTGCTGAGTTTAGTGGTCTAGTATATAACTTTGATGACTTTTAAGCAACACTACACGAGATCAAATCCAACACCACTGTTTATTGTTTTCAAATCATTTGTTTCACTCAGTGCATCATATGAAACAATTCTCATTCACACACCTTTATCATCCAAGTTGTTCATGGATACAACACAGGAAAGGCAAGAGAAACGTAGGATACGAACCCCACATTTAAAATGTCCCTTTGCAATGCAGGCACACAAATCAAAACATTTTTCGACGGTATGTGAGAAGCTGGGTCTCTATGAACGTTTAACATCAGATTTTCATTTCTAAACACCAGATGTCACTATTCAGTAAATGTTCCGATTGTCTCTGTGTTTTGGAAAGCGTTTTTCTACCCTTCGCTACAAATAACCTACATTTTAACAACCTCGTTTGTTCATCTGTACCTACTGCTACCGCCACCCTTTTCCTCCCTTTACCCTTCACAGACACCTGGCCAGATCATCACATGACTGCAAACGTATTCGATAAGGCATTAGTAATTAAGTATTACCGGAAAAAGGCGAGTGGAAACCTCACCGAATTGTGAATGTGGAACCTCAATGATATTTAATAATCGATTCATAATCCTACCAGGCAAAATCCTGATATCCGTAAAGATACCCGTTTTAACACACTCCTAATGAGTTACTTTTCATATGCAATACCTTTGCATATGAAGGTATTGAGGACAGGGACGCTTTTATGTCCAAAAGTTCAAATGTGGTGTCTGTCAACATTAGGCATTAGTGAAAGACCCCCAAACCATTATGAGCACTGGTGATCTCAGCACCACATAGTAATGGGTCGTTCGCAAAAGATTAGTTCCTCAGTAGGTGATTTGTTCTTTTTCTGGTTATTTTGGATCTTCAAATCTCCTTCACCGGAAGGAAAGATGAATGAAATTAACGATGATCCATGGCGCTTTTGGCGTTTTGGATCACTTGAAGGAACAATGGAAGATGAACGACTAATGAGGAAATAAGTCTTTCTGATCTCTGAGTCTCTTATTTATTATCATCCTTTGTATACAGAATTCATGCCAAATGGTATTTGATCTAGATCTATATTTGATCTTAAGACTTGATTATAGGTTGATTACATCAATCAATTGTGTAAGTGGTAGGGCAACATTTGAAACAGGTGTGAGTCTTAGGGCAAAAACAAGAAATGTGCACCCTTCTGGGTCCCCAGGACCAGGATTGGGAAACACTACTCTAGATTTAAATCCAGTTCTACATCAATAATTTGCTGAAGATCAGATTGAAGGTCAAAAATCCTCAAAACAAACCACAATCTGGCTACAGTTTAGGCCTGGCCGGGGATCAGCAGCAACTGGTTGTGTCAGGAAGTAATTAACAGACTTAATGTAGTAATTCCAGGCAAAAGATATTAAAAAACGAATAATAATTGGTTTATTTGGATGTCTTATGAATTTGTTCCTCTACTTTTAGTGTACTGAAATGGGTGGATTATGTAAAAAATACTCTTGTCATTTATAAATGGTGTTTTATAAAATACCAAGATATGAAAACTTTTCAGATGTTTTCTGTGGTACATGTTTACGTATCTTTTTATATATCATATCAGTTGTGTTCCTCTACCAGTACACTATAAAATGTTCCCTGATACAAGGTATCAAGTATACAAACATTACACATGATGTCAGCTATGCACAGATGGCTATCACTACATATATGACCCAGGCCACACAAACAAACACTCCAAACATCAGGCTGAAGAGGACCAGCAGACGGGCCTTCTGGGAAGCTCTCTCTGCCTCCCTCATATCTCCTCTGGCCAGGGCAGCACGGGTCTAGAGAAGAGTGCAGACACAACCATCCCAGTTAGAACTTGGTCTGTAGCTATCAGCTAAGTATTGTTTAAAAGAAGGTTCATAGGATATCTGATGCTGTATAAGGAAAGTGAAATGCACATTCAAGTTTTTTTCATTGGGTGAGTGGGGTAATAATGTGAGCCACACCTTGTAGATAGGAAAAGGTACGTAGAAAGAAGTTATCAGTTTATGGAGTCTGCGAATGAAGATAACATGGAAAAAGTGACCAACTGGCGACTGTCTAACAACCTCTTCCTAAATGTCAGCAAAAAAAATCCTCAGATGGTGATGAAATATCAGTAGGGCCCCTAAGATCTTGGAGAACTTCGAGAGGATTCTGTCTGGGTGTATTACCATCTGTTATGGCAGCAGCACCTCTTGGGACTGTTGTGCCCTGCAGAGAGTGGGGAGGACTGACCAGCGTATTGTCGGCTGCATCCTTCCTGCAGGTCATCTAACAAATACAGTGCTGGAAGAAGGCCTCTAAGATCATTGCTGACGTCATCCATGCAAGGAACTGCATCTTCACCCTCACGTCTTCAGGTGCACGCTTACACTGTATTTTAGCCTTTTTTAACCCTTTTTGCACATTTGTTCCAGTCATGCACATTTTATGGTTGTTTTTATTATCCTATTTCTAGTTTGTTCTTGGAATATCTTTTTATTAGTATTTCTGCTTTTGCTAATGTGGGGAATACATATAAGTAAGAATTATATTGTGAAGAACTTCTGTCATTTTGCATATGACAATAAAATACTTTGAATTCGAAATGGCTACATAAAGATTCAGGTAAACCAAAACATGCAAATGATTACAAATGAACTTATATGCTTTAGGCTTATAGAAAGCAGACTATGTTATGTCTATAAAAACCTAACACAAGCAAGTGTGAAGTAGTCCCTGCTTGTATATTTAGGTGGAATTCTTTAAAATTGCCTCTCTTTTCATGCTCTGTCCAAAGACACAATGCCCTTCACAAAGGCCCTCAACTTCCCCTGTCTACCTGCCAGTGGTAGTAGTGCAGGTCCTTATAAGGTAAGGCAAGATAAAAAAAATTGTGACAAGCTATGTTTCCAAACAAGTTTATATTTACCTGCATTCTTATAATATTCAGGGAAACAAAACTTCCTGAGATATATGTAGATGTCCCTTTCACTACATTGAAACCAATACTGCATTCATAACATTCCACAGCACCTACTGGTGTCAGTATGTGCTAGGATGAGACCAGAGGTTATAATCAGGTCTCATGTTTATTTCTTTTATTCAAATATGATTGCATTCATATTTTTAAGAAAACCAAATGGTTATGATTGATGATATTTTCCCTTGGCCAGAAAAGCACAGCTGAATACCTCTGCTGTGGTAATCTCATTGCAAGGCAATATGTCAGATTGCTAATGTTTTGCTGTAAATTGGTATGGTTTATTATGGTTACTAAATACATTAATAGATTACTGGACAAAACTGGGGAGTGCACAAAAATTGTCCTCAAAGTGACAAGTAATAACTGACTTAAAAAACATTGCTTTGCTCCTGTTTTTTTAAACGTTGCCTCTGTATTTTTTTTAACTAAAAGTGCAATGACAAATGCAGACTTGCTGCACAAATTAGTTATATTTATACAACATCCAGAATTATACGTAGACAGCTCTGTTAGCGTACTATATTTCCATTGACTTGGTGATGGTGAATGTAGAAAAGAAAGTCCCTTGACTTTCCCCACTTACATTGGCTATCATCACTCTGTCACTGCTTCGATACTATCACTGCATTCCTAAGATTCCGCAACACCTGCACTGAAACCCATTGTCATTCTCTGACATTAATTACACAGCCACTGCTGTGGTGGCATTCTAATGGCGTTGTGTACTTGACCTACCTCATATGAGTACATCAAGGCGAAGAGGCCACTCATGAGGCAGCAGAAGATTGTCACCAGCAGGGACTCCATCATGTAGTCCTTTGGCAGAGGATGCTGGTCATCCCCTGGAGGAGAGCCGTTCATGTACTGAAACACAGCAGAGGTTAACGTGCCGAGACACATTAAACTAGTGGACATTCTTAATAACAAATAGAGATTTGAAATTGAACACTGTAGATCCATGAAATATTGCTGCATAGGAAATATATAGATGACTTGTGTTAGAAATCGTCCGTTTCGTATAGTGGTTGTAATAATTAGCATACTCGTTTGTCAAGGGAGAGAGAAATGATATTATTTATTGCAGCATTAGAAAGTCTTGTTCATGAGGTTACGGACCTGGTCTTCCTTACACAACCTCAATCTCATCTCAGTCACAAGCTGATATATACATTGAAAGGTGTGTCTACCTAGCAAAGATCAGGTTTCCAAGACAGTAACACCCATGCCATATGGCCATCGTAAACATTCCTTTGGTCATCAGAGCACAACCTACAGAGAGATAATCTAAACAGAGAGGTTTCCGTTGTTCTCATTATCTAGGCACATTCACTTCCAATGAAACGTACATTCATATTGTAATTGTCAATGCTCAGATTCCACACTTGTTATTTCGGATGTAGTCTTGCTTTGGCCATATATGAATCATGGACTGTGATACAATAAGAGAAACAAGTAGTCATTTAGTATTTAAAAATCTAATGCCAACCCCTATTATCCACACCGCCACCTCATGAGTGACAAAATAATTCTGACTGCAAGTATTTGCACTTGTTTTTTTTTTTTGCTCTGTATGCTATGTCTCTTACTATGGTGTAGGGTGGGTAGCTGGGCGAGGGCATGAACTGGGCCTGGAAGAAGCCTGGCTGGTTGGGTCCTGGCTGGCAGGCGATGACAGGCTGGCCTGGGCAGTGAGGTGGTTGTGGAGGGTAGTTAAGGTAGGTCATCTTGGGGTCAGGTGGACTGTAGGGTGGGGGCTCGTCTGTTGGCGTGGACATGGTCATGTCTGGTCGGGCCGAGGTGATCTGTGGTTGACACGTGGTCAAGGATGTGCCCCCTGCCTGGTCAGTCTCTCCAGGCTGCTCTTCCCTGGTCAACCTCCCATCACTGTCACTGTAAGCTCTGGATGGTGGACAGGTCCCAGTAGTATTGTCTGCCTCTACTATTGAAGGAACGCTTTCATTGCTATGAGTGGGATTTGCTGGAGTATGGACAGTGTCAGTTTTGAATGATGGATGGGGGGCTTGATGGACAAGTGAGCTCCTATGTTCAAAAAGGTATCGTGTTCCTGTGTTTCCGTCATTCACTTCTGTCCTCCCACTGGACAAGGCCTGTCTCTCAGGACCAGTTGGTTTAATTACTGAGAAATACAAAGACTGTCTGTAATTCCTAGTGAACTGGAAAATGTAAACAAAAATACATGATTGACTTATTTTACAGGAAATCCAAGTCCCATGTTATATGTAAACATAAGAACTCAAACGTCACTAAGCTCAGTAGACTGACCCAGTTTGGATTCCTCAATGGAAAGTAGTGTATCTGATTAATTTAAAGGCTCAGGTCAAAGGAGCGTGGTTTTTCAGTGTCTATCCCCAGTGCCAGTGTGGTTTGTCTAGGCTTATTAGGTTTCTGCTCTGGAGGAGGGGGAATATTTTGACACTGAGACCAGAACACAAACAGTGTCCCAAGGCAACCAACCTGCTTTAGAGTTGCATGTCTGGGAGTGGGAGAGTTTGGATAATGCCTTTCAAAGATATTCTACATTCAGCAGCCAGTACAATTTATTATTACATACAGGTCAACTGATAAACATGTTAAGGTTTCTATTGCAATGTGTAACTAAACACTTTGACTAAGCTGAGTGACTAAAGCATAATTTTATTCAATGCACATTTTACCAACGTGAAAGATACAATCCCCTTTTGCAAACAATTTTTATAATGTTTGTTGTTTGTTTTTGTCTCACTGATCAAAGTTGTCGATTGGTATTTTGATCTTATCTTTAACCTTTTCTCACAAAGTTCACTATTTCCCAAATTTTATAAATTATGAAATAACTAACCTGGGTCCATGTTGGCAGGCAGTGTACAGGGCAGTACTAGAGATGGGAGAAGAGGAGGATTCAAGTGGTTCTCTGCAAAACATGCCAAACCACAGAGACGGAACGTGGGACTGTTTTCAGCCCGTAGCTATGGCCTCCCTGAAATGGCTACAGCTTAGATACCTCCTCACCACAAGGGCGAAATAGTATCATGTTTGTTTAATAATTGAAGGGTGCAAGTGTGTCGGTGTGTGGGTGTGTCTGGTGTGTTTTAGGATGTGATAAATTTACAGAACGCAGCAAACTTTTGCAGTTTTTTTATCCTTTCATTTTCCTATCCGGTGATGTAAAAAAGTGTATAAATCCCCCAAAGGTTCACAGCTGTACAAATACATATTCCCAGAATCTCTCTTATTCTTAAAATACCACAAAAACAAGCTTAATGTTTGGATAATAACTAATCACCTGCCTATACAAAAGAAACCAGACAGACCTAATTCAGCCAGCCCGAAACAGAAAGCGATACTATATCTTGAGAGTCTAACCCTGGTCGCCCACCGCTTTGTTAACTACTACACCACATAAATGTACGTTTCCTGGATGACACTATAGCCTCTATACCCTGATCAATATCTCTGTTGCCACTGACCTTTTTAATAGTTAATTGGCCATTCGTGAATGACATTGATTCAGTTAAACTGACTAACTTTTGTTACTACCTCCACCACAAACAGCGACTATGTATTGCGTTTGCCACTGGCCGTTTTAACAGCGTATTAGCCAGTAATAAGCTTTACCGGTATCTACTAACTTACTGGAATAGTCATAAGAATTGAGCAATTGCTAACGAGTCTGCCAAAGCTATTTAATTTCATGGTATAAGAACGTATTTTTTAATTTTATGGAAAAACAACGTACTTTTTTCTTTCATCCGTAAATGACATTTATACAATAACTATCAAAATAAAGGCGACGATAACTAACTTCTTCATCAAGTGAAAAGACGAGAGAATCGTGGAATATATCAGAAATTATTAATAAATATAGTTTCTCTCAACTAATTCGAACTTTGATCTCCCACATCAGATGCACGGGCTTAAACCACTACACTACAACGTTACAGGTCACGGTAATCGCTAAACTCCCTTCAGGATTGTGTTAAACTGAGTAACGTTTCTTATTAAGTTTACAACGGTTCTATAGTTATTAAGTCCGGTCCTCTAACCACTATGCTACTTAATAAAGGGTAGTCAGTCACTCACTCACTCACTCACTCACTCACTCACTCACTCACTCACTCACTCACTCACTCACTCACTCACTCAGAGACATTCGCTCTTCTTAGCCGGCTCCGTATACGAGGTCCGGGAAAAATAAATACCGATCAGCCATAACATTATGACCACTGACAGGTGAAGTGAATAACACTCATAATCTCGTTATTATGACACCTGTCAGTGGGTAGGATATATTAGGCAGCAAGTGAAGATTCTGTCCTCAAAGTTGAATGTGTTAGAAGCAGGAAAAATAGACAAGAGTAAGGATCTGAGCGACATTAAGAGCCAAATTGTAAAGACTAGATGACTGGGTCAGAGCATCTCCAAAACTGCAGCCCTTGGGCGAAGGTTGCTAATGTCTTAGGAAATGTACAAATGTACAAGGTTCTCAATAATAATTTTTGATTGAAATAATAGTTGTGTCCTTTAAACTTTGCTTTTATCAAACAGTTCTCCGTTTGCAGCAATTATAGCCTTGCAGACCTTTGGCATTCTAGTTGTCAATTTGTTGAGGTTATATGAGGAGATTTCACCCATGCTTCCTGAAGCTCCTCCCACAAGTTGGATTGGCTTAATGGGCAGGTTGTAAGTACCATATAGTCAAGCTGCTCAAAAATAGCTCAGTAGAGTTGAGATCTGGTGACTGCTGTCCACTCCATTACAGACAGAATACCAGCTGACTTCTTCCCTAAATAGTTCTTGCATAATTTGGAACTGTGCTTTGGGTCATTGTCCTGTTGTTGGAGGAAATTGGCTCCAATCAAGCACTGTCCACAAGGTATGATAACTTTCCTTCTTCAATATCCCTTTACCCTGTACAAATGATCCACTTTACCACCACCAAAGCACCCCAGACCATCACATTGCCTCCACCATGCTTGGCAGATGATGTCAAGCACTCCTCCAGCATCTTTTCATTTGGTCAGCATCTGATGAATGTTCTTCTTTGTGATCCGAACAACTCAAACTTTGATTTGTCTGTCCTTGACACTTTTTTCCAATCTTGCTCTGTCCCGTGTCTTATGCCCATCTTAATCTTTTCTTTTTATTAGCCAGACTGAGTTATGGCATTTTCTTTGCAACTCTGTTGAGACTGGTGTTTTTGTGGGTATAATTTAATGAAGCTGCCAATTGAGGACCTGTCAGGTGCCTGTTTCTCTAGAAACTAGACACTAATGCATTTGTCCTCTTGCTCAGTTGTGCACCGGGGCCTCCCACTCCTCTTTCTCTTCTGGTTTGAGTTGTTTGTGTTGTTCTGTGAATCGAGTAGTACACAACATTATACGTGATATTCAGTTTCTTGGCAATTTCACACATGGAATAGCTTTTATTTCTCAGAACAAGAATAGACTGAAGAAGAAAGTTCTTTGTTTCTGGCCATTTTGAGCCTGTAATCGAACCCACAATTGTTGATTCTCCAGATACTCAACTAGTCTAAAGGACAGTTTCATTACTTCTTTAATCAGTGCAACAGTTTTCTGCAGTGCTAACATAATTGCAAAAAGGTTTTGTAATGATCAATTAGCCTTTTAAAATGATAAACTTGGAGTGGCAAACACAATGTGCCATTGGAACACAGGAGGGATGGTTGTTGATAATGGGCTTCTGTACATCGATGTAGATGTTCTATGACAATAGTCATTTGCAACATTAACAATGTCTACACTGTTTTTCTGACATGCATTTGATGTTATTCTAATGGACAAAAATGACATTTTCTTTCAGAAACAAGAACATCTCTAAGTGACCCCAAACATTTGAACAATACCATACATGAGTAAAAGATACAATTAATGCACAATGTCAATAAAATAACATGTAGGATTACATTTTTATTAATTTCACATTTATTTTACTGGGTAAGTTGAGAACTGATCTTCATTTGCAACGGTGACCTGACCAAGTTAAAGCATTGTGCAAAGACAACATAAAGTGTCACAAAATATACAAAGTACAAAGTGCAGGATACACAATGTAATCTGTAAAAAAATCTCTGTACTGTTTGTGGAAAAGAGGTCTATTTAGAGAGCTAAGTCAATTAATATGCTGAGGTGGCAGAGCATTAATAATGGACCAGTAACACTGAATACGGTATAGTGCGAATTACTCTGCAGATGGTACATTTTAAATATGTGGTTGGAGGTGACACAGAAGCTGAGTCATAAATGTGAAATAATGAAAGTGCAATAATAAGGGTGGAGAATTAATATGTGCAATGATCGGAAATAATCTCTGACAATAGTTCCTGAAATACATAGAGGGAGATAGGAATTTCAGGGTTTTGCAGTTAATTCCAGGCAGCAGCAAGCAGTGTTAAGCAGGATTCAGCATTTAACTGGGAAGGTTATTTCCATCAGTACATAATGAAATGTCCGATGTGCAACAGATGCAATATAATTACTATATATGTACACTACACATCAGTAAGTTCAAGTTAAACGTTTTTTTAATCAAATGCACTGAATAACACAGCGTCATTCAGAACAATGACATTTTTGTAACATGGCACACGACATCAACACAGCAAGGATTAAGAAATGTTTAAAGCAAGAGCAAAAATACACAGTACATCATGTAAACTAGCAGCAATTTTAAGTGTAGAATGGGGAATATGAACAATATGGGTAGAAGTATTGAAAATTATAAATATGAGTCTAATATGCCTATGAATGTTACATATAAAAATATTCTAATGTACATAGAAAGACATCAGAGCATTTGGAATGTTCATGTGATCAATATGATCATGGATCAGTGTTATTGATTGAGGAGCCTTATAGCCTGAGGGAAAAAACAGTTTTTGAGTCTGGAAATGTGTGCCCCGATTGCTCCGGTAGGGTCTGCCAGACGGCAGCAGTGTGAACAGACCATAGCCTGGGTGGCTGTGATCTTTAATGATGTTCCCCCATCTGCCGCTTCCTGAAGTCCATGTACATGGCCCCCCACTTTTAAGGTACTACAGGTATTTTCTGAATTAGCTTCGCAGGTTTATTAATTTGTGCCGTTAGTGAATGCATGAGAGCTGTTGATGAATAGTCTTAATTGTAGACTTTGCGATTGCCTTTGGAGGTAGACATGGCAGCACCATCCGATATGGATGAAAATACCTCAAATAAAAGCTGACAGTCTGCACTTCAATCGCATTGTCATTGTATCCTTTCAAACTCAAAGTGCTAGAGTACAGAACCAAAATAACAAAAAATGGTCACTGTCCAATGAATTATGGTGCTCAATTATGGTGATGAATATTGAAAAATGATTGTGTCTGTCAGATACTTATTTGGCATAAGCCTTCACCAAAGGGTGAAAACGTGACATGCTTGGATAACGCCCCTGTTTTGTTTTCCTTCAAATAATTGCAGTGTTAAATGTCCTTTCAAGTTACAGGTCTGTCTTTTGATTGTTACATTGTCGTGCTCTCCTGAACTTATCTGCTTACATTTATGAGAGCTCATCACAACCTGATACTGGAGTATTTTAATTGTCTATGATCTGTCTATGTGGGCAAGAACAGATCAAAGGGTTCGTTTTCACCAAGTACAAACATGGCTTTCCGTGTAAGGTACAAATTTACTTTGACTTCTGATATGTTTTCCTTGCAATTATATGTTCTTCTCTTTGTATAGTCATAGACTCACCCACATTCTAACTGTGTGACGAGTCATTCACTCAGGACCCCATCTCCTACAGTACTGCTTGAAAATATGTGAGCCCTTTGTACAATTTTATATTTGTTTTGTATTCACCATGAACACTTCATTTAATCAGAACCAATCTTTTTCATCTGACATAACAGGTTTATAGTTACCAATTCCATGTATTGGTTTAGTGGGAATCACGTTTGTAGTAGACAAACAAAATTAAAAAGGAATTTGTACAGATGCAAAAATAAGTGAACCCCAAGTTGCATCAAGTAGCTAAGTAGAAACCGGTGGGTAAATAACTGGGTACCAAAAGAACCAATTAAAGGAGTGATCTTTAAGAAAGAGTTTGGGCAGGACTCTGATAAATAGAGACAAGAAACCTGGTTGGTTTGGTGTTACCCACTGGGGTGAATGCAAAACACACCATGTGAGAGGAAAGGAGGGTTCTCAGAGGACATCGGGAAGAGGGTAGCGAGAGCACAACAGTCTGAGGAAGGCAATACAACCATCTCAAACAGAGATCTTGGTTGAACACCCCTCAAACCTTACTCCATTGGCTAAGTTCTGTAAGGAGGGGCAAAAATTCCTCAGAAAATGTCAGAGACGGATTAGTGGCTATGGGAGGCTTTTACTAAGTTTTCACTGCAAATGCAGATGCCACAAGCTGTTGATTATAGGGGTTTACATATTTTGCACTCAGGAAGTTTCTGTTAGCACTTTTCTCATGAAATCAATGAAAATATGTTATATTTGTTAAGGATTTTCTGAGTTTATTTTTATATTTTATACAAAAATTATGACAATCCCTTCAGGATTCACATACTTTCAAAATGCACTGTTTATTATAAAGACTTTTATAATCAGTACAGGAACTCTAAGCAAGTAGTGTTTCTCCCATGCTGCATGTAAAACAATATTATTTTCCCTCAAGTGTCTTAATTCATTCTAATAATAAACCACCACTATTTTTTTATTAGTATTTAAGGCTGAAATAGATGAACTGATGTGAACTGATATAATAGAGGGCATTATCTGGAGTGTGTATTCTTGCAAGAGGTTAGAATTTCCTATGTGTGTATGATATGTCTTAAAGCAGATGCTCATTTCAAAAAGAGGGCACATCTACTTTCCATGTAGTAAAATCATTTCTGGTTCTGCATTAAAGCAGACTTCATTCCTTATCTACTAACTAGTATGTTTGATTAATCATTGTTATAATGAACACAGCCCAGTTTAAAGAAGTTGATTATGAGAGCAGGCCAGACAGTCGTCAAGTGTTTGTATGGGATCTGTTTTTGGACAAATTAACCAACATTGTGGACTGCTGTTTGTAAATTATACTGACAGTACTATAGATAAATAAATTACAAAATATGGGTTCCTGTTGTAAAGAGCCAGAGAGAGAGATTGAGCCCCTGCCTCCCACATCTTTAGAAAGTCTGGACCCCATGAGAGTGTTCCCAAAGATACATTGACGGCCAGGATCCCTCTGGAGGTCCACAAGAAGGGGGAGGGGCATGTTCATCAGTGTTCTGCAAGTGCTTTTTTACAGCATCTGCTATAGAAAAGCCAGAGTTCACTGTACTAGTTAATGGTTAACATACATAAACAGTGGCTACTATTTCATGCCTCTTCCCGCATTTATTTCCTGACCTGGCAATAACTGTTTTTTTTCACCATATGGGGTTAATTTAGAAATCCTGAATCTATTGTTCTTATTGTTACAGTCCAAAACTCTGCTACAGGTTATTGTTGGAATATTTCTACTTCGGTTATTGATGATTATGTTTCCAGATGTACTGAAGGGTGATCATTTCACACTGTCTGTGAAACTCATTTCTGTTGAGCAGTCCCGGTTTTAGCTCCAACAGTCTCATTTGAAGTTGTCTGTGCTGACTGTCAACTGTAGGAGATGGGGGAGCATCCCCTCCTCTGTTCTCCTATTTCCCTCCCCCTATTTTAACCACTCTGCCTTGTCAGTTATGGGCCTCACATTCTGATGATGAACCCTTCAAAACCTTTGCCCAAGTCATAGTTGAGAGGCAGGACACGAGGCGCAGAGCAATAGTGTTATGGTTTGGCTGTGTTCTCCTTCCCCTTTTCCCCCTGTTGTCTTTGTCCGTGTTGTGTTCGTCTGCACCTGAGGAACTAGGTCAAGGAGTGTGGCCATTCACTCCTGCACAGTATCCATACAGCTGCAGCTCATTCCATTCATCACCTCTGCAGTATATCTACCCAGGCTGTTCACCTCTTCGATGCCAGATCATTAGTCTACACTGGACTTTCTCAGACTGCCCACTCCGATTCTCAGTTCTTCCTTGGATTCCTCTCCGCCTGCCTCGTGCTTCACTACAATCCAGAAGCTGCACTGCCCAAACTCCCCCTTTTCGCATTAAGTTTGACTGTTCAAATAAACATCTCTGACAGCTATCTGCCTCAGTGTGTGTTGTCTCTGTGTTTTGAGTCAAACGGCAACCTAACATATAGAACATCCTTTTAATGTTCGTTTTGTCAACACAAAACAGAAAACAACAAAAGGAAAGTCAAACCGTAAACTTAAGGGCAGCAAACACAAAGCTAATCCCAAACAATGGCCGATAAACAAAAGACAAACAGAACAAATTAACAAAGGCTCTTCTTGGCCATCGATGCCCATATTCAAACTGTGTGACGAGTCATTCACTCAGACGAACATGCATCGTCCGTAACATGCGTCATTCGTCTACACCACCTACGTCACATGAGCAATGAATGCGTCGTCTGTCTGCGTGAAGCACATTGCAGAAACTGATGGGCGCATGGCATCTAACGTCCGTTATGCTGCTGGGGTATATCCGGGAAAGCCTTTTTTGTCATTTTGGCCCTTAGCCCCTCAAAAGGTCTGAGCATGGCCCTGACTAGTACCCACTCTCTAAGGAAGCCATCAAAGGAGTTTTGGCCTGACGGCCCCTCCTTACATGGACAATGTTAAAAAGATTTTGCTACTTTTGATTTCCTTCAGGGTAGCACCCTCATCCAGTAGGCTGATAACCTGATAGTTGTCTCCCCATCAGGAGAAGCCTGTACTGAGGACTGTACTGGTACTGCTCAGGAAGCTGCAAACGGCCACAAGGTATTGACATCTAAACTGCACTGGTGTGCTCTGGAACATGTTCCCTCATCTCTCCAAACTGAGTGGCAGCTATCAAGGCCCCACGCCGTCCCTACCAGACGAGGTTCAAATGCAGTCTTCCTGGAAATAGCGGGTTACTGCAGGTCCTGGATACCTGACTTAAATGCATAAATACTGCCAATGAGTTGTGGAATCGGGAACAGGTGTGTTTTATATTGGCCAGAGGCAAGTGGTCTCCACTTCCTGGTTGGCCCATTCGGCCTGCCTGTTGGTCTGGGGATGGAAGCCAGAGTATAGACTGACCGTTGCGCCGATGGCCGTACAGAAGGCCTTCCACACCGCAGAGGTGAATTGTAGACCCTGGTCCGAAACAACATTGCAGGGAAACCCGTGAAGCCGGAACACATCCAAAGCCAGGTGAGACCAGGGCCGATTTGACATTTCATCAATACATGTTAATCTGGTCTAAACCAGTTAGGTTTATTCTCTTATCAGTTTCTCTCTGTGCCCAAGGTTTCACCCAAATGCAAGTTGTCCACCTTCATTTTACAAAGACCTCTTGACTTCAATAGTCCACTCATGTCTTGTCTCCCTCTTAACTACGACACCATAAACATATCTTGCATTCTTCCTACTTGGCTAAATACAGATTTGGTCCATTTCTAATTAGCCTAATACTAAACCTAATACTAAACCAATTCTCTACTCCCCTATACATCTGTAAAAGGCCCTACCAGATTAGTTCAACACATTTCTATATCAATCCACCCTTTTGACATAAAACAACTTTTGATGTCAATTCATAAACGATTTACTCATGGACATACAAGCATCAAATTAACAGGCCTCAGGCTGCAACTATCAATAAACTAAAAACATTGTAGTCATCCATGATATCATCATTCCAATAATTAAGGAAGGGAAACAGGTCTGGAATGCCCTTGTTCTGGGTCATCACTGGCATGTGTCTGGACCAGTACCTGTGTCTTAATAGTTAGGGAAAGGAAACAGGTCTGTAATGCCTGGTTCTGGGTCATCGTTGGCATGTGTCTGGACCAGTACCTGTGTCTTAATAGTTAGGGAAGGGAAACAGGTCTGAAATGCCTGGTTCTGTGTCGTCGTTGGCATGTGTCTAGACTAGTACCTGTGTCTCAATAGTTAGGGAAGGGAAACCGGTCTGGAATGCCTGGTTCTGTGTCGTCGTTGGCATGTGTCTAGACTAGTACCTGTGCCGTAACCCTTGAATCACACATTTTTATTAAACATGATGATTACATACAACAAGTAAAAAGGCAATAACATCAAATACAACCCACCTGTCTCTTTAGGAATGCAACGGCATGCTTTCCCATCACAGACTATATAGACCTACTCCGGCAAAGCTCCTAGAGCCGCGAAGTTGGTTTGAGTCATGGCGGGACAATCAAAATGTTTTAAACTCCTTGTGGCTCCTGAAGTCTGTCTGTAATGCAGAGCTAGCTGTTATGCAGTTCATAAACAGATATTGGTGACCAGTTCTGGGCACAATCACCCAAGTGGAGATTCTCTGGTGTGGCAGCACTGGAACAATTATGCAAGGCGATGGTCATTGAATCTAAGTTGGTATACATTTCCCATGGGATATAGTTAAGCACTGCATAAATATGAACAAAAAAAATCTGAAAGTAAGGGATTACAGGTCCTGATCTGGCTTCATCCTCCATAGTGCGACTGCACTAGGGTCATTTGCATCCTTACAATATAGCCACGTGCTCCTATTTGCTCATTGTAGGTTAACCTAAATAATGTGTATCTGTTCACTCCCATAGGACGATGGTGATTGTTAAATTCTACTATCACCCAATAGACCAGATTTAATTTGACCTTACTCGGCTGGTCAGGAGTGGCTAACGGGGTATAACGGTCCTTATCAGGTGTGGTCATTTATGCCCCCAACCGGGTGCCTGCCAGTCTACCATAGCTCCCTCCTGTATTTAGGTGGGTCCAATTCCCCTTATTATCTTTTAAAACTGGGCTTGTCAGTACCTAGCAATCTCCATTAGGGGGCAGTTAATCATGTCACAAGAGATTGACTTAGTTTGTTCAAATCTGCTTCCTACATGTATTTGTGGTTTGGGCCTTTTCTCATTATGTGTCATATTTACAATCTGTCCTTGTTTATCATAGTGTGGTGTGAAGGTCCACACTATCGGAATGACAACAACAATACTTAAAATCAGCAGGCACCCGGTGGTGCATTTTATTCCTCTGGTCCTCCTGAAGGGTCTCCATGGTCCTTGTCTCTCTGGCACCATGGTCGCAGGATGTGTTGGAGTACAGAGGTTACTAGCATTTGTCTTGCACCGCTCTTATGGTAAACTTCAATTTTGCCCTTCTTTTGCTGTATCTTCTAACGCTGGAGCCTTCTTGCAGTGTGTGGCTTGGACCCAGGTTCCTCTTTCAGCTTCCTTGACAGGAGACTCAGTTGAACCTGGTATGGCCCCAAACCAGGGTAGCTTGCTCCAGTGCTTTGTTTTGCAGTCCTTGCTGACTACCCAATCCCCAGGCTTGATGTGGTGCAGTGGGCCTCAATGGGTGTGGGAAGGGCTGCTCTCATGCTCAGATGCCTGTTTCCAGTTGGTGGCATAATGTCACTGAAAGGGATTTGTGATGTTGAACGTATACCTATTGAACATACACTCACCTAAAGGATTATTAGGAACACCTGTTCAATTTCTCATTAATCCAATTATCTAATCAACCAATCACATGGCAGTTGCTTCAATGCATTTAGGGGTGTGGTCCTGGTCAAGACAATCTCCTGAACTCCAAACTGAATGTCAGAATGGGAAAGAAGCAATTTTGAGCATGGCATAGTTGTTGGTGCCAGACGGGCCGAACTGAGTATTTCACAATCTGCTCAGTTACTGGGATTTTCCCGCACAACCATTTCTAGGGTTTACAAAGAATGGTGTGAAAAGGGAAAAACATCCAGTATGCGGCAGTCCTGTGGGTGAAAATGCCTTGTTGATGCTAGAGGTCAGAGGAGAATGGGCCGACTGTTTCAAGCTGATAAAAGAGCAACTTTGACTGAAATAACCACTTGTTACAACCGAGGTATGCAGCAAAGCATTTGTGAAGCCACAACACACAATTAGGAAAAAGAGGCTACAATTTGCACGAGGTCACCAAAATTGGACAGTTGAAGACTGGAAGAATGTTGCCTGGTCTGATGAGGCTCGATTTCTGTTGAAACATTCAGATGGTAGAGTCAGAATTTGGCATAAACAGAATGAGAACATGGATCCATCATGCCTTGTTACCACTGTGCAGGCTGGTGGTGGTGGTGTAATGGTGTGGGGGATGTTTTCTTGGCACACTTTAGGCCCCTTAGTGCCAATTGGGCATCGTTTAAATGCCACGGTCATTGTTTCTGACCATGTCCATCCCTTTATGACCACCATGTACCCATCCTCTGATGGCTACTTCCAGCAGGATAATGCACCATGTCACAAAGCTTGAATAATTTCAAATTGGTTTCTTGAACATGACAATGAGTTCACTGTACTGAAATGACCCCCACAGTCACCAGATCTCAACCCAATAGAGCATCTTTGGGATGTAGTGGAACGGGTGCTTCGTGCTCTGGATGTGCATCCCACAAATCTCCATCAACTGCAAGATGCTATCCTATCAATATGGGCCAACATTTCTAAAGAATGCTTTAAGCACCTTGTTGAATCAATGCCATGTAGAATTAAGGCAGTTCTGAAGGCGAAAGGGGGTCAAACACAATATTAGTATGGTGTTCCTAATAATCCTTTAGGTGAGTGTATAACTGCAACACAACTGGGTAAGGCCAGGCAACATGCCATCAGACTTTCATCCAATGGGTATTGTTCCGTCAACTCCCAAGGAATGGAGATAATAGATAAGTCCTGAGAACAAGAGGATCTCACAGATCCCATCCTTAGGTTGAAACCTACGCCTTAACAAGGCAAGTTTTCCATCATAGTCTATATCAAATGTTCCAGAACCTTTTTGGTTGATATGTGTTTCCATATCTGGTCAGTCTTGACTGTGCTTAAAAAACTGTTACCTCTATCTTACTTTAAACAAAACAATTTCTAAAACAAATTTAAAACAGATTATGTGAATGGAAAAGTATGAGCCATTGCAGATGCCAATATTCTGCTGTTACTATACAAACAGGAAAAAACTTTTGTTTCATGTAGCGCCTACGTAACATACCAATATGATAATCCCTAATAATTAATAATCATCAGACATATCATACCTCCTCCCTGTTATCTCTCCATCAGCCAAACACGAGGGATAATACCAGGAGGTGCATGAAAAATTAAAATAAACATTGTGACCAGGCGTGGATATAACATCCAGACTACAATGCAGACAAAACTTGTACACCAAGGGTAGTATAGAAAACATGCAACAACACTCACACACGTCCCTCATTAGGTCATATGTAAAAACTTCTACACAATGAAACATATTAGAAATTCTCGTTATTACCGAGCAGACCTAACCAAATAATATGGTACCCTCCACCGGGGAATGCCGGCTGACCAGACTGTCAGCGAGGACACTCCTACCTAGCCTCAAGTTGAACCATATGACCATGCCTGTTAAAAAATGTAGGCTACAGCTGCACCTCCGTATCAGTCTAGGAATCAAATGTGAAATGACCAACCATGTTAGCATTGTTAGGTAAAAATGTTACTACCTCTTAAATAATAAATAATAAAACATTTTATTCTTAGGGGCCTTTCTAAGCACTCAAGGTCACCATACAAGACATAAATCACAATAAAGATAAAAACAAACAACAATACTAAAAGCCGATGAATTGTGATGATGAACATTGCTATAAGCAGATGAAAAGTGATCATGTTGGATATGCCAGTGTGAAAAGATGAAAGTGAGTTGATGTTACGGATGTCTGCTGGAAGAGAATTCCAGAGGCAAGGGGCAGAGCGGCTAAAGGCTCTAAACCCCATAGTGATCAAACGGGCAGGAGGTATAGTGAAGTGAATAGAAGAAGACCTGAGAGTACGGGTGGGCATGTTGATATGAAGGAGGTCAGTGAGGTACAGAGGAGCGAGGTTGTGAATGGTCTTGAAGGTGAGGAGCAGAATCTTAAAATCAATGCGGTACTTTACAGGGATCCAATGTAACTGCAGAAGAACAGGAGTGATGTGATTAATAGAAGATGTTCTGGTGATGATACGAGCGACTGAGTTCTGAACCAGTTTAAGTTTTTGTATAAGTTTGAGAGGAAGACTGAAGAGAAGAGAGTTACAGTAATCGATACGGGATGTAACCAGGGTATGAACGAGAATGGCTGTACTAGTGGGTGTGAGAAACGGACGGAGATGATTGATGTTACGTAAATGGAAGTATGCTCACCTAGTCACATTATTAATGTGAGCTTGAAATGAAAGTGTGCTGTCGAAGATGACACCCAGACTCTTAACGTGAGGGGAGGGAGAAACTGAGGAGTTATCAATGGAAAGCGAGAAATTGTCATGTTTTGTCAGAGTGGATTTGCTGCCAATGAGGAGAACATCCGTTTTGTCATTAAGTTTGAGGAAGTTGCAAGAAAACCAGGATTTGATTTTCGTTAAGCAATCAAAGTGGGATGTGGGTGGGAGGGTTGAGTTAGATTTAGTTGACAGGTATAGCTGGGAGTCATCCGCATAGCAGTGGAAATGGATATTGAATTTACGAAAGATATGACCAAGAGGAAGTACTTAGATGATAAACAGAAGGGCAGGACAGAGCCCTAGGGAACACCAGTAATGACAGGAGATGGATGTGATTTGAATGTTCTGAGTTGGATGAATTGAGTGATTATCCCTCCTACCTAAACTAGGCACCTTTAAAAAACGGATGTGTTGTTCAGTCTGGCTATAGTATACATAGTCTTAATATCATAATATCACTTAAGGTGAAAAGATAATTTCCCTATCCTATGCCATTGGTATGTTATACAGCGATGTACACAGCAACGTAACATTTGTGTTGAAATTCTAAAATTCGTAAATATTATGGCTGAACTGTGAAAACAGACATGACCACCAATATCAAGCCTGTCCATGTTATGTTGTTCTCTAACGTATAGGCAAAATGCTACACAAAAACAGACTATTGCCAGGTGCTGGGGAAAACACCAAATCAGCAACCTCATTCCTGTTATGGGCTGTTGCACTCATTTGTATAACAATCTTTAGCACAAAACCTAGATCCCAAAATAATGTGCTTCCTAACTGAATAAGGGAGAATTGCAGCAATGCAACATGGAATGTTGCAATTATTATTTTCAACTAAAATCGTGACAGCGATTGGGAACGAATCGCCACGCAGTGGGTTGTTTTATTTATTTATTTATTTCAACTGGGAAAATGGGAGAGCGACATGGAACAATAATGCCTCTAACAATGCTTCAAACACGGGTGTGATACCATCAATAGCCGAATATGAGTACGCATATATTCACCCATCAAAATAAATCACTATTATATGGAAGCCAATTTCCGCCAGTAAAAGAACAAAATATTGATAAAAAATTAAATTGGGAGGATGAAAATTTAGAGAAAAAGTCCAACTTATTAGAGAAAAAGTCATAATTATGACATACAATGTCTAAAACTATGAGATAAAAAGTGCGCTCAGTGGCACTGTTTTTTCTTCAAAGGTCCCTTCACCTGCCTGGCCATACTCAAATGCGGCTACATCAGCCTTCACTCTTTCTTTAAGTTAAGTGTTATCACAGCTTTAATATCATACTAATTGTAAATGTAACTTAACATAGTACCATGAAGACTTGCTATGTTGTTGAAAAGCCTGTGGATATTGTCATATTGTACATGTGCACTG
The DNA here is from genome assembly GCF_011004845.1 of Esox lucius. Classification (NCBI taxonomy): domain Eukaryota; kingdom Metazoa; phylum Chordata; class Actinopteri; order Esociformes; family Esocidae; genus Esox; species Esox lucius. Next base: position 13,510,693 of record NC_047581.1, on the reverse strand, counting down.
AGTTGTCTTCTGTAGTTTAGCTAGCTATTCTGGGGTACATGCTAATGGAATACCGAATATTCTCAGTTACAACAAGCACCTCATATGCCTAGGTGGCACAGCTAGCATGGATAGCATTGATTATTGCATGGATATCTCGGCTACCTGTTGAGTCTAGAACCACGTAATTAGACCGGTGCTTGATAAATCCACCAGTGGACTGGAAAAGGTGCACCTCATCACGCAGCCCAAAACAGGCTGGTGAAAGTCTCCTGCCCTCTGCGGAAATAACATAGAGGGATTCCTGGTTTGCAAATGTCTTTTCAGTTTCAACGGCTTTAAACTTTTGTGTGCGAGAACATCTGAGCAAAGAACGCATTGGGGATGATCATTAATGGTAAAGCAAGTGAATCCAAACTGTATGAATTCTTGATATTTTCCTCGTTTGGACAGCTTGTCAGGCCTTAGCGTTTCTCATTTCCTGTAGGCTTATTTACATTGGCTTTTCTGAAGGAATGCTTTCATTAGCTGTTTGAGAGTGTAGTCATGTAATGTCTTTGTTTGCAGAGCTACAGTCGTAGACTACATGTCGTAGGCTATGTATATTTGCTAGCTAATTAAGGCGTGCTCTGCAAGAACTGTTGAAGTGCGGCTCGACGTTCGGTTAACCCGCACATCAGTTTCAACTAACAAGTTCTCGTTATGACATGACGTATATTTAAAAAAATCTAAAAATTTTACATAGGCCTATTTAGTGTACTCTATTTGTATTCTTCATTAAATATAGTATAGCATTTTAAAGATTTATTAAAATTAGCACTTTAATTTATTCATTCTAGAAATCATCGTGCGATGACAGAGGTGCAGAGGATTATTGAACTTTCAGAAGATGCGTCATCTAAGTGACTACTTAAGGTCAGGGCATGTGGCTGAGGAAAACATAAAGCCAATGGAACAGGAGAAGGTAGTTGATATAGAAAATGCTTAATTTTGACAAATCACACAAACATTAAATAACCCTAAGTTTTGAACAGCTTTGTAAATAATATCTGGTGTAGCAGGCTGTTCATTATTATTATTGAATGCACTTGACCTAAGATTTCGCAAAAAAATAATTATTGGATTCCAGTGTCATTCATCTTATGACAGATGACCAGCTAAGAACATCTGCCATCCTATGGGGATCGACTGGCTGTTTTTGGATACTGCAGACGGAAGGAAAAATTATTAATGCTGCGAGCAGCGTTTCAGGGGGCCAATCGGGGCACAGGAAACATCACACAGCATGCTCTCACTAGAGAAATGTTATGCTATTTAAAAATGCCCAATGCCGCTAGTAGTCAGGATGTCCAATCGAAGGAGAGGAAATCAAAACAAAACAAAAAGATTTTGAAACCAGAAAAGGAACCAGGCAATCCTTGTTTAGCCGATTAGGAGGGATGAATATTGTTGTCGCTGGCAGGTTTCAATCCCTGGTTTTCTATGTGGCAGACTGTCTTTAATCATTACACTATTTAAACAGCAGAATGCAACTTTTACCTCAGCCATTAAATTTTTGCTGAAATAACATGGACAAAATAACATTTATTAACGGAACTAAAGAGTAGTCTTGCACAAAGACTATATAGCTAATAGCTATACATCCTACTTATAACGAAAACAATGACTCCAATCACTTCATGGCTGATGTGTCTTTGGAAAACAATAACAGTATATAAGGGTCACGTAAAACAATTCTTCCCCTAAACATATGAGAATCATGGTATTACAGAGGGGATATATATTGTTGTGTGAAGGGTGAAAAGTACTGAGTGGACAAACATTTCTGAAATACAATATTTGAAACATCTCAGAGGGGAATTGAACCAGGGTCAGAATATTGCAGAACAGGGATGTCAGAATATTGCAGAACAGGGATGTCCCCACTACACCACAGGGGTTACTGGTTGTCCCTACAGCTCTCTATCGTATCCAAATGTAAATTTCACGCCGGCCATTACAATTTTGCTGAGATAAAGTTGGCAACAAAACGTTTGTAACGGAACTAAAGTGTACTGTTGTACAAAGATTATTATAGATGGCTAGCTAATAGCTATACATCCTACTTATAACGAAATCAATGACTCCAATCACTCCATGGCTGGTTCCTTTCTTTGGAAAACAATAACAGCATAAAACGGTCACATAATACAATTATTCTCACAAATAAATGAAAATCATGGTATTTCAGATATGTATTGTGGAAAGGAGTGGAAAAGCATTTATGAGACCTAGAATTTGGAATGTCTGAGAAGGGAATCGAAAAGATCTTTGAGCGACTTGGAGGAAGGATCTCAAGAAACAAAGGTATTCATGTGTCTGAGAGAGAGCATCTAACCCCTCTAAAGAATGCTCAGAAGAATCATAGAAAATTTTAGATTGGTTGGATGCATTTCAGGGAAGGGGATTTTGTGTAGGTACACACCAAAAAGGGTGGGGGAACCAATCAAAAACAGAACTTGATTGAAAAGGCTATGCAGTTGTTTTTTCGGGGTGGAAAAAATGCAGTGGGGAGCCTTACTGATTTTGACATTGATTTAACTGACTTTCAGCTGCATTCTTTAGAGGATAGCATCACAGTCTGGGAACTGTATGAAGAGACAAAATTCCCGGTCTTACGTTTCTATTTAACAACCAAAAAGAGACATTCCCAATGATATAAATCTGGAGGAGAATAGTGATGCAACTGTACAAGAAGGTGAAAGGCACATTACAGACCTGATGTCCATCGCCGCTCTCCAGACACTTCAGAAACAGATGCTGTGGAGATAAATACTTCTGATATAATTTATGTTGGAACCAGCACAATATTTGCAAATGCAAGCAGTGAGTGTTTCCCTTCTCTACACCACAGTCAACCAAACTGCATCTATTTTGCCAGAACATGAAACATTACTTCATGTGGAAGCTTTAGAGGATAGTGGCATTGTAACCCTCCACACAGAAAGCATCACTAGGATGGAGCACACCAGTCTTTATGATACTCTGCCTCTTTATCAGGAACTGCCTTAAGAATTACCCCAGCCTCCTTCAATGGATTTGTGTACCTTCCTGTAAAACTTGCACCTGTATTTCTGGAGCAAGCTGTTTTGGGCTTTGTGGAGACTGATCTTGTAGACAGCTTTTTCCAACTATGTGTCAGAGTCTGAGCGAGTGATCTTTGAATCTTGTCATTCAGATTTTCAAGGTGTTGACCAAGAAGAATTGTTGGAAATCATGGATATTCACAACTGCCGTAGGCTTTCAACAGCAGATAACATAGAGCAACTCTTGAGGGAGCTTGCTCACCAAAAACTGATTCAAGAGCCGGCTTTTGTGATTGAACAGTGGAGCAACACGTTTGCACCTGTTTGATCAGAGTTGAAAGGGATTGCCGCAGTCTGAGAGAGCTACAACCAACATCACAAAAGATCATGAGATCAATTACTTACCTCAGTATCCAGAATGCACAGGAGAAACTAATAGTCAAGTATGTAAGTGCATACCTTAAAGTCAGACACCCAGCACCTCTCCTTTTTCCTCAGATTTTGCACTGGATCAGACCTGTTCACAGGAGAGAGTATCACAGTCAGTTTCATACTAGTTCAGGGATTTCAGAGAAGACCTCTTGCACATATACAGTATCTAACAAAAGTGAGTACACCGCTCACATTTTTGTAAATATTTGATTATATGTTAACGTGACACTGAAGAAATGACACTGCTACAATGTAAAGTAGTGAGTGTACAGCTTGCATAACAGTGTAAATTTGCTGTCCCCTCAAAATAACACAACACACAGCCATTAATGTCTAAACCACTGGCAACAAAAGTGAGCACACCCCTAAGTGAAAATGTCCAAATTGGGCCCAATTAGCCATTTTCCCTCCCCGGTGTCATGTGACTTGTTAGTGTTACAAAGTCTCAGGTGTGAATGGGGAGCAGGTGTGTTAAATTTGGTGTCATCACTCTCACACTCCCTCATACTGGTCACTGGAAGTTCAACATGGCACCTCATGGCAAAAATCTCTGAGGATCTGAAATAAAATTAATTGTTGCTCTATATAAAGATGGCCTAGGCTTACATTGTAGCAAAGTGTCATTTCTTTAGTGTTGTCACATGAAAAGATGCCCTCAAATATTTACACAAATGTGAGGGGTGTACTCACTTGTGAGATACTGTATGTGGCTGTTACTTGGAGTTGCCAGTCAGTTATGATAAGATTCAGATCCAGATGTTTGACATGAAATTAACAAAATCTTAGAAAGTAACATGTGAGTAATGGATATTGTCTAAGAACCAAAGATTTCAGCCAATAGGAACTGGACTGCTATCAGGTTCATATTTAGGCTTTGTAGGTTTTCCAGATTGTTGGCTTGTTAAGTACTACAGCTACCTTGTTTAACCTTAATGAGTTTCACAGCTTTAACATGCAGTCCAAATTTTTCTGCTGCTTTTTACCACTTTTTTGTTCTAAACATACAATATACTACTATAGTTATGAAATTAATCACGTGGTAATGTCTAGGGTAATTTGGGATATGAGAGAACAATAGAGGAACCTAACTATCTGTTTTCTGTTTGATACATTTACTACTTAATCTAATCTCCACACACACACACACACCTCCGCTGTTCTTTTAGAGTGAACACAACTTTACATCAAGTTCACTTCATATTAACATGTGTGGATATTAGTGAGCTGCACAGAAGGGAACCAAAGGAAATAGCATTTTGCTCTTGCAAATATACTCGTACTTATATTCTTTTTATATTTGTACTAACAGGGATATTTCATTACTTATGTTCATATTACTGCTGTTGTTCCAAATGCATTATTTGTTTTACTAGTTACCTAAGCAGATCAAACATTCATTATCAACAGAAATATTTCCTTGCTGAAGCTAACTCAGTAATTATCAGAGTTAGTGTTAAGTAATTTCAGCACTTCACTCCCACAATATCTTCATTTAAAATAAAGATTGTTTGTTAATAAGAAAACAAATATGGCACACAATAAACCAATCTTGTTTCAATTGACATTTTTTATTCCACATTACAAGCACTATTTTGCTTATTCTATTCAGGTGCTGTTATTGTTCTTTACCAAAAGACAGCTTGGCATTGTCAACCATTCCATAAGTCTATAGATGGGTTACTATTGAAAGCTCCCTGCTGTAGCCAGTTAGATGAAATTTCATGCAGTTAAAATGAAGACATTATGCTTTGATTGTTTACATGTTTTAATAAATGTTTCAGTTAATACCTGTGGATTTTGAATTTTTACTCACGTCTTAGTCAATGTAAGGACAATAAAGTACTTTGTGTGTGTCTCAGGTATCAAAATTTGATGGAATAAAAAGGGGCTTTTACATCATTGTCATGCTATTTATTACAAATTTAAGAATTGTCCTATGCCTTATTTGAAACCGCTACTCTGAATACGAAAATGATTATTCATGCCAACCAGAAACTATGTATTTATTATCAATTCTATGCACAGAACACAGGCAATTTTTATTTTATTTTTACACATGTGGCTCTTAAAAATATTTTGGGCAATCCTTTCTCATAATGGGTCAATAACCTGTATTGTTTGAAGAAAGCAAAACTGGATCAAGGACTTGTCCAAGACGTTGTCTGAGAAGTAGCCATCTTCTCTGAGTTTGTCAAACAGGTCTATCCTAAACTGGACACACTCACTTCTCAAGATCAGCCACCATCGTTCAATCCGCTGGTTTCCAGTGCTTGGACCAAAGGTTACATTGTCTATTTCAGCTTGGTTCTCAGAAAAATGCAAAAATGAGTCTGGCCGGGCACCCACCAGCATTGATCACGGCATCTATAAAGTAGCCAGTGATGATCTTTGGGTCATTGTTTGTTTTGTAAGCTTCAAGCCATATCATATTTCTGTAAAACCCATCAGTGCATCCACTGATTGAAATTCCAAATGGCTTAAGCTTGTCGTTGCCATCAATGTGCCAGACATAGTTTGGACCACAAATGTAATAAACAAGTCTTCGCAGTCTGTTTCTTGACCTCAGATCAACACCTTCACCAGCCAATATATGTAGCTATAAATCCTTTCAATGGTGCGTTTGCTTAGTACAATCCCATGTGAATCAGCAATCAAATTTAAGTATTTCATATGTTGTAAAGCCATGTTTAAAGTAGTCTTCAGTCTACTCACAATCCATTTCCGTGTCAAATTGAATTGGAGAACTCACGCTAAAAGGCTGCTACTTTGACTGTTGTGTGAAAGTATCTCATAATTGTCTCTCTCTTATACTTGTCTCAATTTACTTTTAATCTCATTATTTAGACTTTTAAACTCAGAATTATGACTTTTTAACCCATATCCATACACTGGGTCGAGCCACCTTCTCTAAATGCCTGTATATTGTGTTTGCATTATATCAGTATATGCAGGATTGTGTAATGCAAGCAAGTTTATTTATATAGCACAATTCATACATGGAAGCAATTCAGTGTGCTTTACAAAGAAAACATCATAAATAAATCAAACATAATAATCAAACACAGAATAAGAAAATAGAAATATAAAAACATATGAAGCTATAAAAGCTGTAAGGCTAAACGTTTAAGCGCTCAGTCATAGGCACATGAAAAGAAGTGTTTTTAACCTGGATTTACAAGTTTTATTAAAAGGTCTGAAAACCTCCCATCAAGAGGTCTGAAAACCTTTTCCCCCAATGGAGCTAAGCGCTTATTCATAGGCACTTGAAAAGAGGTCATTCCTCTGATTGCACCGTGTAATGGATTGATCTCACCGGTTGATGTTCTCTGGTCCGTCTCCTCTGAACGTCAGCACCCCCCCTCAGGCGGTTAGCGTTCCTGCGTGTTCCCCTTGGGTCTTGTGGGAACAGTCTCATGCGAGTCCAGTGATCTGTAGCACCAAATCTGAAACAGCCGTTGTCTCATTTTCCGTGGGTATCTTCCCAATGTCCAGTCGAACCACAGTGGCGGCAGCCATTATCATAAACATAGCGGTTAGCATAGTCTCTTCCTCAACTCTGGCTGTCCTTGGTCTTAGCCGCTGTAAACAATGACTGGGCCAACAGAATTTACATATCTGGTGTATCCTCCTTCCCCCTTTTTTCTTGTCAAGACCTGCGTAGACTCCCAACACGATTAAGGAGGAGCAAAACAAAAAACGGCCTGCAGCACCACCAGGGCCACAACAACATAGGTCGGGCCATAGAGTAAAACGAGTTGAGGGTCATCTTGGTCTCCAGCGGGGTTGGCTACGTCGATGGTAGGGAAATGTTCTCCACCGATTCAGTGTTGCTGGGCAGGGTGGGACGATGCAAAACTCCAAGGTCTCCCAGCAACCAGCCTGTCGGGAACACCTCAGAAGGGTTGGGGTTGGTCAGAGGGACAGTCCAGGACAGCAAACAACTTGGGCGGAAATAACTACAACACAGAGATCAGTACCCCCAACACCACTTTCCACATACTGCACGCCATCCAATCAACTTGCCATTGTTCCACCAGCTACTCCTTTAATTTACCTCATCCATATAGCCTACCTCCAATCTGTTTGAAAGGCCATGCAGCAGCCTCTGATAGAAACTGCCATCACCCTAAAAACCTAACAACACCCAAAGATACCATTGCTCACATGTCCAAACACCAGTTATGTTACATTATCTTTGCCGGTCCACTGCAGGCACAAGAGACCGTCAAAGATATACTACTGCACTTACCCATTACCCACTTTACCCATTACCCATTACCCTGTAAATCTACAGCTCCAAAGACCACTGCAACTTTTTCTTTCCTTTCCAAAAAAGTAAAAAAGGAAGGTTTTGAGTGAGGAACAGAAGGGTTAAAATTAAGAGACCACTGCAAATTGAACACTTCATCCAGCACTGGTAGGAACCCAAACGCAGACCGGACGAGTGAGGTGCAACGATACGTATTTATTGTGAGTGTGGAAGGCTGAGTAAGTGGGTTGGTTCGAGAGCAGGTGCAGAGTAGTCGTGAGCAGGCAGGGGGTCAGTACACAGCCTGCTGGCAGAGGTATAGGTATGTATCAGGCAGAGTAGTCGTAGATAGGCAGGAGGTCGATGGTGATGGTCGTCTGGTGGAATCCTGTGGTCACAGGGAAACAAGGTAACACAATACAAACTGGGCATTTAACTGAGCGGATTATAGTTTAGACTGGGGAAACAATCACACCATATGTGGTTCTGGATGGGGGACAACATAGTTCTCATTCTCCTTGATGTTAAACTTGTAAGGAAAGTATCCTATTTTTTAATCCTTAAAACCCATAGCACGTGGCAAAGCCGCCAGCTTCATCGTTAGGAAACAATGACTATTAACATATCTCTGATTGAACGTGGTGTCTGTAAAAATCATGGGCTTGCTACCATTAGCAATACGTGTCGCGCTAATACCATGTTAACAAGGTGTTCCATAAAGATGTAATGGTTGTGTTCAGATTGAGAGGTGAGTTAATGGCGAAAAAAAGAGTTAATGGCGCTAAACTTAACTGTATGAACAGCCGAAAAGTGAATATAATGCCACATTGTGCAGCGTTTGGTTGTAATTTCCAGTCCAAAGGCAACAAGGGGAGTGATGTAAGCCTCCACTGCTTTCCTCACGAGAAGATAAGAAAACAGTGGGTGTACAACTCCCTAAAGACACACGGCTGTGTTCACGCCACTTCAGCCCTGATGCATTTAGTCGGCTAAAAGAGCTCACAAGGGCGGCTGGTTACAAGCGAAGACTAAAACCAAATGCCGTGCCTTCAATTTCCCCCCACAAGGTGCCTAAACGTCCGCACATAGCGAGTGAAAGCCGCGCTAACACATGTCTAAGGCAAGAGACTCTGGACACTCTCCTGATAAGATGTAAACAATCCGCTCCTACAGTTGCAGTCGTGGAAGACGAATCATCGGACACTACGCCGATCATGGAGGTAACCGACAATCCACCATATGCTGTTAATGAATCCATAACTGTAGGCCTACAGTGTTCGCCAAGTATGACCGATGCAGACGGATGTAAACCAGTCGGATGCAGCTGTACAGTGGCCAGCAGATGTGGACTACCCAGTAAAAACGGACCATACATACGCAGGTAAACATGAAATTGAGTTGGGTAAACGTGTACAGGAGGATGACGTTGGTAACTCAGGATCTGTTCCTCTCACATGATGAACTTGGCGAACAGAGTCAACCACAGTACTGTCAGTCTGATCCCTTTACATTGTAAATTCATCAGATTTTTCTCAAAGCACCCAGGAATCACAAGCTTCAACTAAAACACAAAGAAATTAGGCTTTTTCTAGTTTTTGAGGAACAGTTAAACCAATTGCTTCAGCGTTGTTTAAAGTGTGGCTCCCTGATTGTCCAGAAAGAAGTGAAAGAGCTAAAAAATTAAGGATCACAGTGTGACAAAAAGTGGAGCTCTTTACAGCAAACGCTCTCGTTCTAGCTTGGCATTGGCAAGCAGTTGCAGCACAGACACCAATGGTTTTGCCCGACTCTCACTTCCTCAACTCTCTGATAGTCTTAATTTTCATCATGTAACTCTTGAGTAGGCCTACCATCTTTGGCGTTATTCTCTTGATTTAAGCCTACGGTGCGCTCGGATTAAAACTGAAAAGGCTGAACGGCAGACGTGTTCATCACGCTGTTACTGTAGGCCTACTGTCAAAACTTAGCTGGTACGTTGGAAAACACTAGACGCTGCGTAGCTGGTACAACCATAGACTGTATATAAAAGGGTACAACATTTACACGTCACTACCTAGAATGCGTTGAGACATACATAAAAATGGCGGCCTACGAGTGAACTGATTTTCAGCGTTTTTACAAAAAAAAGAAAAGAAAAAAAACATGAGTGTTTTTGTACCACCTTTTTTTTTTATATAGCTGACGCCCAAGTTATCTTATAAGGCCAACATGTCGTACTAGTCGGGGTTCCTGTAAAACACCACTCTCAGACAAACGTGTGTTCATTATAATCATCAGCTCTCATGGTCACATCTACCGAGGAGATCAGAGGTTCACCAAACAACTATCTGTAGACGATCAGTGGGTCCTAGTACAAAGTCTGAAGCTCTATAAATCAAAGTATCCTAGTCTTCCATATTTTAATCAGAAAAAAATACGAAAATATCTCTTACCGAACTTGAGATGCTACAACCGCACTAACTATAGCAGTGCATTTTTGTGTGTGCAATATTTCCCAAACAGCTGTCGTTTAATCCACTTTCCCAGCAAGACAGAAAAAAAGGTTGAATGTTTCATACATTCCACAACTTCTCAGATATTCAAATCTGCAAATATTACAAAACTGTCTCTTACCCAACTCAAGATATTGCAACCAAAATAACCATAGCAACACGTTTTTTAGCAATGTTTCCCAAACAGCAGCCATTTAACCCACTTTCCCAGCAAGACAGACAAACAGTATGAGTATTTCATACAGTGAGCACCATTATTCATTGGACAGTGACATTTTTTTGTTGCTATTTTGGTTCTGTACTCTAGCACTTTGAGTTTGAAAGGATACAATGACAATGAGATTGAAGTGCAGACTGTCAGCTTTTATTTGAGTGTATTTTCATACATATCGGATGAACTGTTTAGAAAATTATAAAAGCTTCTGTACATAGTCCCCCCACATTTTCAGGCAGAAAACATTAGACAGTTTAACGTAATGTAGAATAAAGTAATAATTGTTAATGTATGGTCCTATATCCTTTGCATGAAGTCTGTGATTAATCAACGTCACCAGACACTGGTTATCCTCTGCCAGGCCTGTACTGTGTATCTACCCCAGTGATCCTCTGCCAGGCCTGTACTGTGTAGCTTCCCCGGTGATCCTCTGCCAGGCCTGTACTGGTATCTACCCCGGTGATCCTCTGCCAGGCCTGTACTGGTATAGACCCTGGTGATCCTCTGCCAGGCCTGTACTGCGTCTCTACCCTGGTGATCCTCTGCCAGGCCTGTACTGGTATCTACCCTGGTGATTTTCTGCCAGGCCTGTCCTGCAGCCATCTTCAGTTCAGTCTCCGCTTCAGCATGTAAAATGCATGTTCAATTGAATTCAGACCTGGTGATTGACTCTGCCAGTCTAGAAATTTCCACTGTTTGGCCATCAAGAACCCTGTTGTTGCTTTAGCAGTATGTTTAGGGTCATTGTCTTGTTGCATGATGAAGTACCGTCCAATGAGTTTGCAGGCATTTGGTTTTCTCTGAGCAGATGGATGTAGAACAATGAATTCTGAAGTCTACATCATTGATGAAGACAAGTGAGCCTGTTCCACTGGCAGCGACTCTGGCCTAAGCCATAGCAAGACCCTCCAGCATGTTTCACAGATGAGGTGGTAGGCTTTGGATCATGGGCATTTATATTTTTACTCTTTCCATCACTCTGGTACATGTTCAGCTTTGTCTCATCTGTTCACAATACTTTTTTTCCAGAACACTTGGGGCTCTTTTACATGCTTTTTAGCAAACTGTAATCTCTCCTTTCTGTTCTTCAGGCTTTTCAGTGGTTTGCATCTTGTAGTGTACCCTCTGCAGTCCTGTTGGCATCGTCTTCTATGTATGTCAGACATTGACACATCTACACCTGCATCCAGGAGTATTTTGATCTGTGGGGCTATTGTCAGGGGGGTTTTCTTCACCATAGCGAGTATGCTCTGGTCATCCACTACAGTGGTCTTCCTCTGTCTAACGGGTCTTTTGACACAATTGAGTTAGCAGGTAGTTTTTCTCTTGTTAATGATGAACCAAACTGTTGACTTGGACATTCCCAGGGTTTTGGCAATGTTCCTGATTGATTGATTTACATTTCTGAGACGTATGACGGCCAGCTTCATTTGCATTGACACTGCCTTCTTCATGTTGTCACACCCCAACAACTTCCTCCAAAGACAATGGCAAAGTCTAGAGTCAAGACTATTCCTCAACAGCACTCCTGCATTCACTAACAGCACAAATGAATACACCAGCCTAACGACACATATTTGTGAAGCCAATTCAGCAAATACTTGTAGTACTTTAAAAGGGGGGGACCATGTACATATGGTGCTGTCATTTCTAAACAGTTCATCCGAAATGGATGAAAATACCTCAAATGAAAGCTGACAGTCTACACTACATTGTCATTGTATCCTGTCACACTCAATGTACTAGAGTACAGAACCAAAATAACAAAAATATTGTCAGTGTCCAATGAATTATGGTGCTCACTGTATATTCCTCTACTTCACAGCTTTTTAAATCTGAAAAAAGTATAAAAATACTTCTAATCCAACTCAAGATACTCTGAGTCACCCCTCTGAGCCTGGGTCCTCTCTAGGTTTCTTCCTAAAATTCGACCTTAGGGAGTTTTTCCTAGCCACTGAAATTCAACACTACTGTTGTTTGCTCCTTGGGGTTTAAGGCCGGGTGTCTCTGTAAAGCACTTTGTGACACCTGCTGTTGTAAAAAGGGCTTTATAAATAAATTTGATGATGATTTGATACTGCAGTAACCATAGCACCAGGATGTTTTGCAACTTTGATACACAGACATGGATGTACTTATGTACCTATACGTCTTACTAATTCAAATAAGAAAATATACTTTCTCTTAAATGTTAACATAAGATACCACAACAGGATTGTGTGCTGCTTTTACACAAACATGGATATCAGTTTTCTTTGAAAATACTTTTCATACTTTAAGAACGTATTATTGTTCATAGTTTGCTGTACTGAACCGGCTAAAACTTTGAAACGTAAAAGCAAGCCCCAGTAAAGTTCAATCTAGTTGAAAATTAAAAACTGAAATATCTTGTACATAAGTATTCATAACGTTTTGTTGTGTTCTTTGTAAAAGCATTCTAGACAGCGATTTCATCTTCAAGTCTTCTTGGGTATGCCTCTAGCAGCTTTGTATAGCTGGATTTGGGCTGTTTCAAACATTCTTTATCAGAGTGGATGGGGAGCATAGATGAACTCCCCATCCGATCTGTTCTCCCCACATGTGTTTTGTTGTGTTAAAGTTTAGACTTTATGTTTTTTATAGTTATTTTATTCAGACTTTTATTCTGATAAGCAGTGGACAACTGTAGATTTGAATTCCCTGGCAGTTTCCCAAGTCCGTTTCATCTAAAAGAATTGAAGTTAACGTCATACCCATTGCCACGTCAGATGGTGAAATTACATACGCAGAAGCCTTTCTATATTATTATTATTATACTTTTTTTCCCCCTCCCAGTTTGACCACTTTTTCCATAGTGTTTGTTGGTTCGTCTTGGGCAATCACAAAACTTTGCTGCTTCCTCAAATACACATCTTGCCAAGCTGCTGCCCAGCCACGTAGTAAGAGTTTTTGTACATACGCGTTGGAGGAGAGCACATTTTCTGCACCACCATATTTGCACTGGACCACTGGGTACTGTCAGTATGCATTTATTCAATGTAATTTATTCAATAATTAAAGGAGTAGTATTTAGAATGTTCATAATCTGCGGTAATAATGCAACGATAGTGTTTCACAATACATTCTATAATTCAGACATTTTATATTCCATCGGCGTCACTAAGAGAAGTGGTAATCTCCTCATGAAACCTATTGACGTACAATGGCAGACCGTGGGCAAGCAAAATCCCTGTCATTTCCTGATTGCTAAAATTCTTCACAGTTTCTGTTCATGTGAGAAAACAATCACTAAATAGCAAAGGGAATCATACAATTAGAAAAATGCTTTCAAATAAAACAGTAATTTTTGATAAATAGGTCATTGTTTTGCATTGGAATATGAAGTTTTGCAATGCAATATTTAATGAATAGATAAAAACAATTTCCAATTACAACTTACACTTCAGTGTTGTGATTAAAAATTCCTTGCAAAATCTGTAGCATATAGAATTAACTTTTTGTTTATTCTGCTAATAAATGTTTTCCTCATATTCACTTGCAAGTTTATGAAGTATATTAGCCCATCAACAAAACTGAATCACTCATAAGGTCATGTGCCCATGGCTTGCTATTTTCACCATTTCCTAGCCTGTGACAAAAAAGGGGAAGAACTCATAAGAGGCACAAATAATTTTATAAATAATAAATCATAGCTGTGCTATGGAGTGAGGAGGGGGTTCTGACTGGGAAAAGGCTCCCTTTATACTGCCACCCAGCTGTACCAAATTACAACGAACACGGAAGATCCTCCACCTTGACCCACCATTTTCCTGGGAAATCATACATTTTCCATTCCAAAAAACTTGTAAATTAACTAAATCTCCTTTGATAATTGAAGAAAATAAAATACAGATGAAAGATGGAATTTAGTACCATTAGGAGTATATACAGCTGTGCTCAAAAGTTTGCATACTCTTGGAGAAATGATAATATATGTAACATTTGTGAAGAAAACATGAGTGAGCAGGCAAAACACGTGTCTTTTATTTCTTATGGGATTCCCATTCAACTGTAGGTAATAACCGAATGGCACGATCCTAAAACAAAACATGGCAACAAAGAAAATGAACTGACCCCAATTAAAAAGTCTGCATACCCTTAGTCCTTAATACTGTGTATTGCCCCCTATAGCATCAATGACAGCGTGCAGTCTTTTGTAATCATTGTCTATGAGGCTCCAAATTCTTGCAGGTGTTATAGCTGTCCACACGTCTTGGCAAAATGCCTGCAGGTCATGCAAAGTCTTCGGTCGTCTTGCATGAACCACATGTTTGAGATCTCCCCAGAGTGGCTGGATGATATTAAGGTCAGGAGACTGTGATGGCCACTCCAGAACCTTCACCTTTTTCTGCTGTAACCACTGGAGGGTCAACTTGGCCTTGTGCTTAGGGTCATTGTTGTGCTGGAAAGTCCAAGAGCGTCCCATGCGCAGCTTTCATGCAGAAGAATGCAAATTGTCTGTCAGTATTTTCTGATAACATGCTGCATTCATTATGCCATCAATTTTCACAGGATTCCCTGTGCATTTAGAGATGACACACCCCCAGAACATCAGTGAGCCACCACTATGCTTCACAGTGGGGATGGTATTCCGTTCTTGTTGACCTCTCTCCAAACATAGCGCTTATGGTTGTGACCATAAAGGTCTATTCTGGTCTCGTCACTCCAAATTACAGTGTGCCAGAAGCTGTGAGGCGTGTCAAGTTGTTGTCGGGCATATTGTGATCAGGCTTTTTTGTGGCATTGGTGCACTTAATGCTTCTTTCTGGCAACTCGACCATGTAGCTCATTTTTTTTATGTATTGTTGTATTCAAGGGTATTTAAACTTTTGATCAGGGCCATTTGGGTGATATCTGTTATCATTAAGTGGCTATTATGTGATAATAAGTGGCTTCATATGATCACTTACCTTAAATAAGGTTTTTTGCATGATCTGTCATATTTTCAAAATCAATGCCAAAACATCACAATTTCTGCCAGGGTATGCAAACTTATCAGCACAACTGTATGTATTTATTGAACTTTAAGTGTTGCTGCAGAAATAAAGCCACAGCTTTAGCTCCTTGAATGATTCCCTGACGTTCTGTTCAATAATCTCTTGGTTTATCTCTGAATTAATTGTTCCCTTTATAATGTCCAGTTGACCAGGTCCAGAGGATAAGCAGCCCCACATCCTGACATTCCCACCTGCATGTTTGACTGTTGGGAAGGTTCTGGGTCTCATCTCCAACAACGATAAGACTGAACACAGAGAGGAGGTAAATGACCTGGCAACATGGTGCCAGGACAACAACCTCTCTACGTCCGCAAGACTATGGAGATGACTTCAGGAAGATGCAGAGGGGGATCATGCCCCCTTACACATCGATGGAGCTGAAGTAGAGAGAGTCTCTGATTTCAAGTACCTCAGTGTGTTCATCAACGATGATAAAAACGTCCCAAAAGTGCCTATACTTCCTGAGGAGACTCAAGTTTGGCGTGTCTGCAAAAACGTATGCTCTGGTCACTATGTACATTCAATGTACTGTGGAAGTACCACCGAGGTGCGGCAGGCATTACGCCCTAGTAGCAGACCCACCTCCTGGGCATGTGAGTACAAGGAATCAGGGCAAATCAAGGGCACCTGAAGGCACTAATCACCTGTTCTCCTCCTTCCATAAAGGCACGGGCAGTTCACAAGCGGCGAGGGCAGAGATGACGACTGACGTTTGGTCCCCTCATGGGCAACATACAGTGGATATAAAGTCTACACACCCCTGTTAAAATGCCAGGTTATTTTGATTTAATAGAAAGAGACAAAGATAAATTGTCAGACCTTTTCACCTTTAATGTGCCCTATAACATGAACAATTCAATTGAAAAACTCACTAAAATACTAAATAAAAA
The DNA here is from genome assembly GCF_011004845.1 of Esox lucius. Lineage (NCBI taxonomy): Eukaryota > Metazoa > Chordata > Actinopteri > Esociformes > Esocidae > Esox > Esox lucius. The sequence goes on along the minus strand of NC_047581.1, from coordinate 13,494,357 downwards.
AATCACAATAACCTGGTTGCATAAGTGTGCACAACCTTAAACTAATACTTTGTTGAAGCACCTTTTGTCCACTCTTCTTTGCAAATGAGCTCCAAATCTGATTGCGAGGACATCTCCTGTCCACAGCCCTCTTCAGATCACCCTACAGATGTTCAATTGGATCCAGGTCTGGGCTCTGGCTGGGCCATTCCAAAACATTAATCTTCTTCTGGTGAAGCCATGCTTTTGTGGATTTGGATGTGTGCTTTGGGTCGTTGACATGCTGAAAGGTGAACTTCATCTTCAGCTTTCTAATGGATGCCTGAAGGTTTTGTGCCAAAATTGCCTGGTATTTGGAACTGTTCATAATTCCCCCAACCCTGACCAAGGCCCCGGTTCCAGCTGAAGAAAAACAGCCCCAAATCATGAAGCTGCCCCCACCATGCTTCACTGTGGGTATAGTATACTTTGGGTGATGTGCAGTGTTGTTTTTGCGCCAAATATACCTTATGGAATTATGGACAAAAGGTTAAACCTTGGTTAAATAAATAGTCCTGTGAACGGTAGTCCTGCCTCTGTCGTCCATACTCACACCCACGACCCCATACCCATTCTGACAGTTCCTATGGTGCCTCACGTGTAGCGGGGTGTTGCGCTCTCTTTTCCAGGAGGCGTGCGTAACGATACATCTGAGAGAACAAAGAAAAGAGCCGGTTCCATCGCACATCGGGGACCGGCAGAGAGACAGGCCACCTTTACAAGCAAGCTCTTCACCCCGCCTAGTTAAGACGGTGCCACACCCGTGTTTTCTGTTTCAGTTCAAAGTTGTTCATATGGCTTGTTTTTTGTTTACCGGTTTTTGGTTGTACCTTGGGAAAAGTCCTTTGTTGTGTGTCCATGTTTTTGGGAAGAACTCAATAGAGAAGTTTTGTTTGGATCAAACCTGCCTCCGACTTGTTATTCTTTCAACCTTCCCGCCTAAGAGCAACGGATGTAAAACATGGCCCACTCACGGTACGTTTGCAAATTTTAATGTATCTACAACAATATATATTTTTTTAGCATTGTATTATAAATATAAGGGAACACTTAAATCACATGTCGGGTCTCGATAAATGAAATATAATAAAGATCACAAAGGTCAATGCAAACCAGAATCACCAACCGATTGAGGGCTGGATTCTAACCAAAAGTTCTAAAACGATTGAAATCCCAGGCTGTTCAAACTTGCATGAATTTCAACACGGCAACTTATGTGAGTTCCTGAATGGACTCCTGACAATGTCTAGGCATGCTCCTGATGAGACGGTGGATGGTGTCAGTCAATGGTGTCATTCAATAGCATCAAAGACTTTGTCTTCCAGGAACTGCCTACTCACTCTGCCTACACACTCTGTCACATGAGGCCGGGCATTGTCCTGCACCAGGAGGAACCCAGGGCCCACTATACCAGCGTGTGACGATGGGTCTGATGATTTCATCCCGGTAGTCAGGGTTCTTTTAGCTAGCATGTTGATGTCTGTCTGATCACTGACCCACTGCCAAACTGGTTATGCTGGATGATGTTGCAGGCAGCATAACATTAACCACAGTGTCTCCAGGCTATTTCACATCTGTCACATGCTCAGTGTGAACCTGCTCTCATCTATAAAGAGAACAGGGTGCCAGTGGCGGACCTGCCATGTCTGGTGTTCTCTGGCGAATGCCAGTCAAGCTGCACAGTGCTTGGCTGTGAACACAGGTCCCACTAGAGGACGTTGGGCCCTCATGCCGCCCTCATGGAGTCTGTTTTTGACAGTTTGGTCAGAAACATGCACGCTAGTAGCCCACTAGAGGTCACATTCCTCTTGTTCTTCCTCACACAAAGGAGCAGAGACCGGTCCTGCTTCTGGGTTGATGCCCTTCTATGGCCCTGTCCAGCTCTCATCGTGTAGAATCCGGTCTCCTGGTATCTACTCCATGCTCTTGAGAATGTACTGGGAGACACAGCAAACCTTCTCATGACGGCACATATGGATGTGCCATCCTGGAGGAGATGGACTGCCTGTGCAACCTGAATGGGCTGCAAGTATTGCCTCATGCTACCAGTAATGACAAGAACACTAGCAAAACACAAAACTACAGAAGAATCAGTCAGGAAGGATATGGAGAGAGCAATTGTCTGTGGCCACCACCTGCAAAATCATTCCCTTTTTGGGGGTTGTCTTACTGTAGCCTCTCCAGTGCACCAGCTACCACTGTCATTTGCACCGAAACAGGTGGCATTGATTCACAATCCCTTAAGCTTCCTAACTGGACAGATTGATAACCCTGAAGTTTAATTGACACAGTGTTGTACTGTGATGATTACATGTTCCCTTTATTTTTTTGAGCAGTGTATTTAAGATTTATTTTCATCGTCTCTATACTCCTATTCCTACATTCTGTGGAATTACTGCTAGTCTCTATTTTATGTATATTTGTTTTGCTTCATATATTTCTTAATACCTACTGCGTAGATGTCAAGTGCTGTGTCACAAGAATTTCATTGTTCAGAATTACTATGTTATTCAGTGCATTTGATAAATAAAATACTAACTTTGAGGTGTATAACCCAAGCACTGTGATTATGTTGCTACTGGTCTCCTTTGTAAACAGGAAATATGCATTATTTCATCATCATTTACCATAGGTGTTGTCCATTGCACAATACCCGGCATGCCATACATTCTTAAGTAGGGTTAGGTTGAAGTGCTAAAAAGCACAGTGCAAGCTTTTCATATTGTTTTTCTGATGGAGACACCTAAAACCTCACTGTTGCTTTTCATACAATAAGTGAGTGAAATTTGCTTTGTGGACATTTTTTAGCTGACATCAGCATCCAGCACCACAGACCAGTTGGGAACACCACAGGTTCAGTCAAATAGGAACACTGAGCAATAAGTATTAAAGGCCTTGCTAAGAGTTAATAGATGTTCTTCATCATCTCTGGGGTTTAAAATAGCAACCCACAATTTAAAGAATTGTTTTATTATGAAATTCTAAAAATAATTAGAAATGTTATTATACATTAAAGATACAAAACTGAAATGTCTCCACTGTAATGGCTGGTCATGGCCAGTGCTGTGCCGATTGTTACATTTCTATGTTCTATGAGTTTTCCTTTCTAGTTTCCCTGTTTCTATGTTCAGTTTAGTCATGTCATCATTATCGATTTCTCCTGTGCCTCGTTAACCCACTCGATATGTCCCTAATTAAGTTCCTCTTGCCCTAATGTGTTTTTTCAGTTATTGTCTCATTGTTGCGGTTGTCCTGTCCTCTCAAGCTTTTCAAAATAATACCCATTTGTTCCACCACCTGTGTCCTGCTACCTCCTCAGATGGTGACATCCACCCCCTTGTAATGGCAATCCATAATAATAATAATGGACTGGAACAAAAAATACTTTCACCAGTGAACAGCTGAAACCTCAATTAACTCAAGTTAATTGGCCTCTGTGTTAAATGAATCTGATTTCAAGATGAATTCTGCAGTTAATTTAGGGTCCCTATTTTTGGTAGTTCACTGCAAAGCAAATGCTCAACTGAGGCTCTTTCAAAACAACTTATTGACAAAATTATGGACATGCTACATTCAAATACACCACCTCCCTCTACTCCACCCTCTATTTGCAGATGTATGCACGTCTCCGCTATTTGCACAAAGGTCTCAATTGCTAACCGACTGAAAACTATCAAGGTGTAGGGGCGAATTAGATCCTACAACAATCCCTCCCAGCGAGTGTACAACGATGCAGTCTTTGCAAGCAAATTTTAACTTTTTTATTTTTTAGCTGGCACAATATCTCACCAAAGAATGTAAAGGTGTACCTAGATATAAAACAGGCATTTGTTTTATGATTTCGAGACTTGACACATACACAAAACACCCCCTAAATGTTTTTTCTTAACAATAGGAGGGATTTGTACATTCAAAGTTTATGCTTGTTTCAGTAATTAAAATTGGACTATCAATTGCATCATTAAAGTCACTGGTGTGTCCTGAAGTTGATGCATTTATTAAACCCATATCCATTCTGTGGTGAGTCACCATCAGAGTTTCATCAACGACGAGTGACCATGGATGGAAATGCATTCATGGACAGATCATGGGATATTTTAAAATCCTTGAATATCCCTTTAAGCGATGTCAAGAAAATTATTCAAAAGTAGAAGGTGATTCACTACCATGACCCTTCCCTACCTCATGGTGTCCCTCCAAAGTGGACAATGAAGGAAGTAGGAAAGCAGATCAGAGAGGTTACCAAAAGGACAATGACACCTTAACAGAGCTACCGGGTTTTATGGCCAAGACTGTTCAAAGTGTGCATGTGACAACACTATCAAAAGCACTTCAAACCTCTAGCCTGCATAGTAGAGTGTGAAAAAGGAAGCCATTACTCAAGTAAGCAACCTTAAATCCCTTTTGATGAATAACAAAAAACAGCATGAAGCAATGTACAGAAAAGTATTTGAGGAAAAACTGCTGACCTCTGCGATAAAGCTGACACTGGAACTGAAGTTCATCTTTTTGAATGACAACCCCTAGCCAAAGCTTGTGTACTAGAGAAGGGAAAAAAAGCAAAATTTCCTTGGTTGGCTCTATCAGAGCCCTGACCTAAATCCAATTAAATGTGCGGCATGAAATAATTCCAAAGAGCTTTAACAGTTTTGTACCGAAGGATGGACAAATAAGGCCAAATCTAGACGTGCAAAGTTGGTAGAGACCTGTAACAACAGACTCACCAAGTACTTAGGGGATTGACATTTATCCAGTTAAGTCCATTTATTTTTAATAATAATAACAGGTTTATTTCACAATTGAAAATAATTCCCCTTATATTTGTGGAGTTTGACTTGACTTGAGTTTGGTGTGAAGATAGGTTTACAAAAAGATTGAATGCAATTTAAATGCATGCATGAAACTCTGAAGCAGTGACACAATGTGTTAAAAGTGGATGTCAGGTTACTCACAACAGTTTTTTTAGGTAAATGTTATGGCTAACTAAATGTTGAACACTACAAACTGGATAAGGGTACATCCAGGCATAATGTAAGATCGTCAATCTAAAAAGGTTCCCTCTTTGCTTGTGTACGTCAGTAAAAGCTGACGTACAATTCTGAATTATAGTTATATGCTGTCTTTACACACAATTCCTGGCAAAACAAGCTGATTTGGAAACAGTATCAGAATTGGCCTGTCTTTTCACTGTTTAACTAAATAACATTTTACTTATGGCCACACTTTGAGAGCCTGACATTGCAATGATCCTTTTCAAGTTCTCTCTAAAACATTATCAAAAACATTTTAACTCAAACTCCCCATGTATGCATATCAAAACGGACAATTTGGCTGATTGGGCTGGTATTTTTTATCATAAGTTATGCAATCATCATGTATCAATTGACTCAGAAAACAAAGTCATGATGTAGTCAATAAAAATAAAACAATCAGAAACTATTGTATATGTACAAACGTAAAGTCCATAATTATTCTTGCACACCTCCTTGTTCTGCGGGAACATCAAATGAGATGTGCTCCAAAAAATGTCTTATCTTCTTGCAAAAGCATCAGCTCATGAAACCTGTTTCCGTTCTTCACTCTGAGCTTGTCTCCGGCGTTCAGTTTAAACACTCCAGATGTGTTGGGAGACTTTTCCCAGTATGGCATCTCCTCTGAGTTTGGCATGCAGTACACTATATCCGAGGCCGCCAGGAGGTCTACGTTTTCTGGGTAGTTTGCTGCATACAGCAGTACCTTCTGGGTAAGGATAAACACATCAGTGTCACACTGAAAGTTACCAGGCCTCCTGAAAGTGATCTGAAGGTAAACTTTGTAGATGCCGTCACGGGGGACAATGAGATCACCGTCATGATACTTGAATTCACTGAGGTGAACATGCCCAAAGTGGTCCTCCCACTCCAGATATTCACGTTTTGAATTATTAAATGACCGGGGTGCTGGAAGAGAGGCCAGGAAACATGTTTTATAAAGTGTTATTGATTTCCATGCAAAAGTATCATTAATAATGTTCATACCTATAACATACCTGTCAGGTGTGCACTTGGAATTGTTGCAGCATGCTGCTGCTGTTCAGAATCAGAAGGAGATAAAGCAGATGCATTGCCCAGTAAGTTTTGAACACCTATAAAAAAAATATATTAAAGACCGTTAAGGATGATAGTTTTCATACCATGAACACTGATTACGAGAATAATAATTAATACATATGTTTTACCCGTAGTTTCTGCTCCACCTGACACGTGCTACAAATAAAAACCAAATAAAGCATGTTCAGGTGTTGTCTCTATAATTGTACGATTTACTGGATTGTTCTGTCTATTACAGCACACCTTGGTACACCTTCCAGATGTAATTGTATTATGCGTTTTTAAATGAGAAGCTCACCTGGTTGTTCGCTGCTTTATGCTGAAGTTGGTTTAGCAAGAGTGCAGCACAAGACAGCGTTAGAGAGACCACCACTGCAAACTGAGTGAGGCGACCTGGCCGCACATGGTCTCTGCCCCTCTCCCGACTGTAGTAAAACTCCGCACGACGGTCAGGGATCATCTCACAGCAAACCTCTTCAGTCATGATCCGCAGGGCGTACTCTTACAATTTACCATTCAAGTCCGACTTTTATCAATCTTGCCGCCCACGTTCCACCTACAGTCAGGATTTTGTGTACAGTCAAGGTGTTGTTTCAATCTTTGATGTCTTTAGTACCGGCTAGTAATGGCTCAAATCCAAACAAACGTCTTGTATTAAACGTCTCTTTTTGGTCAGCGTTTGGAACGGAATCTCAATGAAAAAATAAGCCGTTAATTGGTTTTATAATTCGGTAATTTTTTTCCAGAAAGTTATTCGCAAATATACTGAAGGGTGCGTATTTGAGAGGTACACGCGCATTTTCGCAGTAGGGTAATAAAAAAGACTACGCCCAACACTATGCCCATAGTCTGAGCAATGCCCCATAGCTAGGAAATTACGTGTGCCTGCTTAAAACACAGCACAACATTTGATTATCTTCATACTTATAATTAGATGTGCTTGCATAGCACAACTTTGGATTTCCATTATATATAATATTTGCTTTTGCTGCCACCTGTAGAGCTAAAAACGTAAAAGCTACAATGACCAAAACATCTTTAAAATGTGCCCCAGATATATGAATTAATATTTAAAATAAACAGGATCTCAGTAATTAGGATTTTACACTACATTTTAGACTTTAAAATGGAATAACAGCTGATTTATGTACATATTATATAAATTCCAGTTCATAAACCACTTGAAGTATCTGTTGGACTCTACACTCACCTAAAGGATTATTAGGAACACCTTTTCAATTTCTCATTCATGCAATTATCTAATCAACCAATCACATGGCAGTTGCTTCAATGCATTTAGGGGTGTGGTCCTGGTCAAGACATTCTCCTGAATTCCAAACTGAATGTCAGAATGGGAAAGAAACGAGATTTAAGCAATTTTGAGCGTGGCATGGTTGTTGGTGCCAGGCGGGCCGGTCTGAGTATTTCACAATCTGCTCAGTTACTGGGATTTTCACACACAACCATTTCTAGGGTTTACAAAGAATGGTGTGAAAAGGGAAAAACATCCAGTATGCGGCAGTCCTGTGGGCGAAAATGCCTTGTTGATGTTAGAGGTCAGAGGAGAATAGGCCGATTGATTCAAGCTGATAGAAGAGCAACTTTGACTGAAATAACCACTTGTTACAACCGAGGTATGCAGCAAAGCATTTGTGAAGCCACAACACACACAACCTTGAGGCGGATGGGCTACAACAGCAGAAGACCCCATCAGGTACCACTCATCTCCACTACAAATAGGAAAAAGAGGCTACAATTTGCACAAGCTCACCAAAATTGGACAGTTGAAGACTGGAAGAATGTTGCCTGGTCTGATGAGTCTCGATTTCTGTTGAGACATTCAGATGGTAGAGTCAGAATTTGGCGTAAACAGAATGAGAACATGCCTTGTTACCACTGTGCAGGCTGGTGGTGGTGGTGTAATGGTGTGGGGGATGTTTTCTTGGCACACTTTAGGCCCCTTAGTGCCAATTGGGCATCGTTTAAATGCCACGGCCTACCTGAGAATTGTTTCTGACCATGTCCATCCCTTTATGACCACCATGTACCCATCCTCTGATGGCTACTTCCAGCAGGATAATGCACCATGTCACAAAGCTCGAATCATTTCAAATTGGTTTCTTGAACATGACAATGAGTTCACTGTACTGAAATGGCCCCCACAGTCACCAAATCTCAACCCAATAGAGCATCTTTGGGATGTGGTGGAACGGGTGCTTCGTGCCCTGGATGTGCATCCCACAAATCTCCATCAACTGCAAGATGCTATCCTATCAATATGGGCCAACATTTCTAAAGAATGCTTTCAGCACCTTGTTGAATCAATGCCACGTAGAATTAAGGCAGTTCTGAAGGCGAAAGGGGGTCAAACATAGACCTTGCTGACCCCTCTCCAAACATAGCGCTTATGGTTGTGACCATAAAGCTCTATTTTGATCTTGTCACTCCAAAATACAATGTGCCAGAAGCTATGAGGCATGTCAAGGTATGGTCGGGCATATTACAACCAGGCTTTTTTGTGGCATTGACGCAGTAAAGGCTTCTTTCTGGCAACTCACCCGTGCAGCTCATTTTTGTGGGTTTTTCTTTGTATCCCGAAACAATTCTTCTGGCTGTTTTGGCTGAAATCTTTCTTGGTCTACCTGACCTTGGCTTGGTATCAAGAGATCCCTAAATTTTCCAGTTCTTAATAAGTAATTGAACAGTTCTGACTGGCATTTGCAAGGCTTTGGATATCTTTTTATATCCTTTCCCATCTTAATAAAGTTCCATTACCTTTTTACACAGGTCTTTTGACAGTTCTTTTTGGCGCCCATGTCTCAGTTTCTAGCCTGCTCAGTGCATCCATGTGAGAGCTAACAAACTCATTGACTATATATACAGAGACACTTATTGCAATTTACAAAGCCACAGATATGGGAAATTCACCTTTAATTGCCATTTTCACCTGTGTATGTTTTGATCAGGGCCTTCATATGATGAAAATGCATGGCTTCATATGATCACTATCCTTAAATAAAATACATTTGTTTTGCATGATTAGTCATATTTTCAAAATCAATGCCAGAATTTCACAATTTCTGCCAGGGTATGCAAACTTATGAGCACAACTGTATACTACACCAACTCATGTACACTTGTGCTCATAGGTTTACCTACCTGTCTTTTATTTAAGGATAGTGATCATATGAAGCCATGTATTTTCACATATTTATTTGGCTACTTTTTAAATCATAATAGGTTAACATTAGGTGTAGTTGGATTCTCATGTGTTTGTGTCTGTCCTATTTAACACCTACCATGTATTTTGCAGAGTCTTGTAATGTCACTGTACTTGTCACCATGGTGAAGATCAGTTAAAATAATAAATAGAAAATTGAGAAGTTTCCTGTGCTGGTTATTGCCTGCTATCTCCCTTGGCTCTCGACATCCCACATTACAATATCATATACATTTTGTGATAAATATCAGTTGCTGGTTTTAAAGTTGACCCTCTCTAATATATATCGGGGTTCCATCATTTTATGTTTTTGATGTTTCATAACAAATATCTATGGAAAATAGTTATTTTAGAAATACCAAAACACATTAGTGGGAGGACAGAAAACATTTTCTCGTTATGTATGCTTGATAAAGTATACCACAGGGCTTTGAGGTTAGTTACAACCCACAATCTCTCACCCAGCACTGTACCCTGTATGCGAGAGTGGGCAGGCCATCACTAGCTCTATGCAGACTATCCCATTGGTACATTTTTATTTACAAGGCCATTCTTGGAAAGCAGTTTATTTATGCTCTTACTTGCAAGAGAAATATTGCTTTCGCTCTCATAACTGTAATTTGTTGACAGTTCCTTGGATACGTACTGTTTTGAATCTTGATTGTAACTGGAACGATGGTAATTTTTGTTTATGTTGTGATTTTATGTATTGTAACTTCTGTGTGTTGCTATTCTTGGCCAGGTCCCTCTTGAAAAAGAGATAGCTAATCTCTTTATGGCTAACCTGGTTAGATAAAAAAAATTATTCAGCTCTTAGTGAGAGTTGCATTAATGTAGAGACAGTCCAGCAATAACGTCAAGAGATGAATATTGAAATGTTTTATTCCCCTTTAACGTTAAACCATCCTCCAGACAGTTGTTTTGATCAAAGTTCCATTTCTGAGATATATTTGGCTGTCTAGTTGTGCGCTCAAGAGATATTTGATAACCACTATCTCAGAGGATGGAGGTTTTATTGCTTTAGACTGAAGGAATGATCTGAAATGAACTAACCCAAGACATCTGGGGAACAACATTAAACACATAACCCTTGTCATATAACAGGATTAAATCCAAATTACATCCTCCCTTCATACAACAAGCCACTGAAGTGGCAGTCAATAAAATATTAAAAAATAGTCTGTTCTACAGTGCTCACTTTGCACCATTCAAGATATTAATTCAAGATCCAAAGACACATCCACTATGAATTGAAACGGACATTAAATGGTTATTATGCACTTTTTACAAAGCTAAATGTCAGCCAAACTTGATTAGGTAATTAACAGATGACTCACCACCTCACATTTCTATAAGAAAAAAAGAAAAACCTCTTTAAGAAACATGAAGAGGCGCTGCATTTAAACAGTTATTATTTACCTGAAACAATTTAGAAAAATATTTGAGCTTTGGTGTATATTAGCCTAAACACTAGTCTGAACCCACAGATCAATAGCAAATATCCAAAAGGGAAGCTCAACTACCATTCCAAGATACCATCAGCCATGTTTGTTCCGATCCAGATAAGGAATAATTTCATGTTGAGAGTTGGCTAAGAACACCTAAACTTTGCCTTTCTTTAGAACCCCATTTTCACCAGCAAACTGGAGCCACCTCTTGACACATTCCTGTACTTCATGGTAAGTTGCAATTGATGTGGACTGGTTTCTTCTCACAGCACCTTAGAATAATGGAAAAAGATCAGAGCTTTGTTTAGATATACCACTGAGGTCTAGAAAAAATCCTCAAAATTGTGGAAATTAAACGTACCATTTTAAGTTGTAAGGAAGTAGAAAGGCATCTTTACATTGATGACTATCATAGAGATCATAGGAATGATGTTTCCCATAACTCCCATAACGCTGGACACTCAATAAAAGGCCAGCAAGTAGATGTTTCTCATGGAGTCTGAAAGCTCAGTCAGTGTGCGTGTCATGTTGAGTCTGACGGATCAGCAAGCAGAGGTGTTTCTTGATGAGGCCCAATTTTAAATAGGGGATAGTTCTTGGAGACATCACTGTCACATAGTTCTGTTTTGGTTCTGTGTTTTATTTTGTTTCTGTCCTTTTACCAAGAAATCTGTTTTATTTATTAAAAGTCCTCTGTTCTTCCTGCGCTTGTGTCCTGCCTCCATCCTTCTGTTCCTCACTCAAAACATTCCTTTTAACTTTTTTTGGAAAGGAAAGAAAAAGGTGCAGTGGTCTCTTAATTTTCTCCGGAGCTGTATTTGCAAGGCTATCATAGAGATCATAGGAATGATGTTTCCCATAACTCCCATAACGCTGGACACTCAATAAAGGGCCAGCAAGTAGATGTTTCTCATGGAGTCTGAAAGCTCAGTCAGTGTGCGTGTCATGTTGAGTCTGACGGATCAGCAAGCAGAGGTGTTTCTTGATGAGGCCCAATTTTAAATAGGGGATAGTTCTTGGAGACATCACTGTCACATAGTTCTGTTTTGGTTCTGTGTTTTATTTTGTTTCTGTCCTTTTACCAAGAAATCTGTTTTATTTATTAAAAGTCCTCTGTTCTTCCTGTGCTTGTGTCCTGCCTCCATCCTTCTGTTCCTCACTCAAAACATTCCTTTTAACTTTTTTTGGAAAGGAAAGAAAAAGGTGCAGTGGTCTCTTAATTTTCTCCGGAGCTGTATTTGCAAGGCTTCCTGAATTATTCAAAACTAGCCAATCTACTGTAATTCATAACCCCTATGATCAATCAAATAATTGTCTTCTGCTTTGGGCACATGCAAGCTCAGTGATGGTTGTTGGCCAAAAAATGCACTCTCCTCCCACATGTATGTGCTGGAGGAACACACTGCAACTGTTGCAATAAGTCATTTCAGGCTAAAAATGAATATTGCATCAAGAAAATGGAAGAGAAATCAAATTTGGTTTAAAAAAAAAGTTTGTCCCAACCTATCACAAGCCACAATTGGGCCAACATTTGCATGCCGTGATAACCAAAATTGTATCCCATGCTTGGCCCACTTTTGGCCCACATAGTACCGGCCGTAGCCATAATCATTGCAAGTGCTCTGGGGCCAATAACCATGGGGAGATATTTGCAGAAAGTGTTGCAGATATTTGCTGATAGTTTTAGTAACCCAGATGTAAGATAAGTGCGTTTATAGTGCCTGCCTTTATAAAACATTACTGTTTTACTCTTTTTAAAATAATTCTCTAATTTAATGAATGAGTGATGAAATTTATAAATTACTCCAAAGCAATGTAGCCAAAAAATTTTTATCTAAAAACTGTAAAGATAATTAGGAATGGGTAGTAATCCATTACGTAAGCAAAGTGAAGTAATTTGAAGTATTTTTTACAGTTGGCAGTGATGCCAGCGTAGAGAGGGAAACTAGATAATCGTCTGTAGTTGTATGCTAGATATCTACCATGACGCCTGCCGGACAGCTGAGAAATGTTGCTAGCCAACATGTTAGTCAGCTATAGTCATTTTAAGTCTAATTCATTTTTTAACTTTGGTTGTACCTTAAACACATTCTAAAAACACAATACTTTTGGGGCAGTGGGCGTTGTTTGGCTGGGTTGTTTTTTTATCTACAGTCTGTCCCTGATTTGTTTCTATAGTGTTCAACGATATCTCAACTAAAATTTGTAACTAGTACCCAAGTAATTTTTGACCAAGTACTCTTTTACTCTTACGTAGTTTTCTCAAATGGTAACTTTTACTTGAATAAAAGTTTAACATTTTTACATCAATAACCGTACACCTACTTGAGTATCGATTTTCCGTTCTCTACCCAGCCCTAATGTCAACCCAATGTTTCAATATTTTCACATGGTGCATATACGAACAGGGGAGTAATTTCCGTCCTATATATCTCAACTGGTGTATTCTCAGCTGCAAAACTTTCTCTGAAATAATTGCATTCTATCCCCAAACCTGTCAGGACTTGGAGACGAGCATAGTAGTACCTCAACTGCAACCAAGGTGACCAATGATCTTCAATGCACAGGAGAAAAAACTACATGTCTGTTAATTGATCAATCAAAAGCTTTTGATACTGTTGACAATGTCCTGCTGCTGTATAGGTTGAGTAAAATAGGCTTACGTACTAAAGCACTGAAAAGCTTTAAGAAAAGCTTACCCGTCCTTTTTAAACTGTAAATAAATTATATAGGAAGTAATGTAAAATCTGCTAATCTCCGTTTGTATGCTGGTGACGCAACAGTTTGTGTGGATTTAAACCCTTTGTCTTCCCATTGGAGCTTTGGCAGTTCCTATTCGTCTGACAGAAGACCTAAGTGTTCCTGACTGAAAGATTTAGGGTTTGATTCCAACTGGTAGAACGAGCATGCTTCTGCTGAACTCTTCATATACGTTAGTCTTTAAAATGTTATAATGAGCTAAGTTCAAATGACAGACCGATGTGTTTGCTGGTCTTTCTGATATTAGTGCACTTCTGGGATCACATTCTGCCTATACTGACTAACCCTTTTTGGGCCTAACATTTTTTTTTAAAACTATGTTTAAAAATATATAGTTGCTATATTTCATTAAAAGAATAATATATAAGGATATTAAATCCTGAATCTAACAAAGGATCAATTGAAAGATTGTCTTTGCACCTTGAAAAAAGTTAAATAAAACAGATCAGTAACTTTCATAAATGTATGTTTTATTTGGAATTGAACAGCAATAGTATTCAGGTAGACCCATCCCTATGGCCAACTCCAGCGCTAAATACTCCTACCCACCTCTATTCACCTACTCTTTGGTCAATTAAGTCATACTACAACTACAAAATAAAAATGCCTTATATTGTTAATACAATTATGGTAATGCTATGTACAGTTGTGCTCATAAATTTGCATACCCTGGCAGAAATTGTGAAATTTTGGCATTCATTTTGAAAATATGACTGATAAGGATAGTGATCATATGAAGCCATTTATTATCTCAAAGTTTTTTGGCTCCTTTTAAAACCATAATGATAACAGAAATCACCCAAATGGCCCTGATCAAAAGTTGACATACCCTTGAATGTTTGACCTTGTTACAGACACAAAAGGTGACCCACACAGGTGAAAATGGCAATTAAAGGTGAATTTCCCACACCTGTGGCTTTTTAAATTGCAATTAGTGTCTCTCTCTCTATATATATATAGTCAATGAGTTTGTTAGCTCTCAAGTGGATGCACTGTGCAGGCAAGATAGTGAGCCATGGGGAGCAGAAAATAATTAATTAAAAGAAGTTAATAGAACTTTATAAAGATGGAAAAGGATATAAAAAGATATCCAAAGCCTTGCAAATGCCAGTCAGTACTGTTCAATCACTTATTAAGAAGTGGACAATTCAGGGACCCCTTGATAGCAAGCCAAGGTCAGGTAGACCATGAAAGATTTCAGCCAAAACTGCCAGAAGAATTGTTCGGGAGTTGCCGGAAAAAAGCCTTTACAGCGCCAATGCCACATAAAAGCCTGGTTACAATATGCCTGACAACACCTTGACATGCCTCACAGCTTCTGGCACACTGTATTTTGGAGTGATGAGATCAAAATAGAGCTTTATGGTCACAACCATAAGCGCTATGTTTGGAGAGAGGTCAACAAGGCCTATAGTGAATGGAATACCATCCCCACTGTGAAGCATAGTGGTGGCATAGTGTGTCATCTCTAAATGCACAGGGAATCCTGTGAAAATTGATGGCATGATGAATGTTACACTCTTTGACTTTCCAGCATGACAGTGACCCTAAGCACAAGGCCAAGTTGACCCTCCAGTGGTTACAGCAGAAAAAGGTGAAGGTTCTGGAGTGGCCATCACATTCTCCTGACCTTAATAATGAGATTTTTTTTTATCTACAGGAAAAGGGATTTCCTTATGCCCTCAGCTTCCACCCAGGGGCGACCTCTGAGAATAACAGGTTTTTTGCCTGCAATACCCAGCCTGCTCCAATACAACTCTTTGAATAAAGCTTTTGAATATATATTTTTAGCTATAAAAACTTAATTGGCACTTTAACGAACGCTCACAGACAACCTGTTTTATATAACATTACTGTACAAGTTGTTGTGGTGGAATACAGCTGTCCTTACTTCAGACATTTATTTAATTATTTCATCCAGCATTCAGAATCACGGCACGTAGTCCACAATGTAATTCGAAAGATATTATAAAAGGAAGGAAATGGCTGAAAGGGTAAAGGAAGTTGACTCTTGTTTGCTTTCTCCATTCATTGTATTAGTGAGGAAACCTTACATTCATTGTGTCCTGATGAGTCACCAGAGCTCTTGCCAAATCACGGGGTGTTAAGATAGTGTCCAAAGACCCAGTTGAGGTAAAAGGTAATACATTTTAGTTATTTAGCAGGCATACATTTTAAAAAACATGTTGGCGAAACAACCACACAGCTTAGAGTACATTCTAATTAAATGAGAAAAAATACCAAATAATTAGTTATCTGGAAAAGTCAGTGACGTCCAGCTGTAAGGAGACCTCGGGGTAGGCCCAGGACTATTTTGAGAGATTATTTTTCGACACTGGCCTGGGAACACCTAGGGATCCCCCAGTCAGAGCTGGCAAATGTGGCTTGTACAGCATCCATATTAGGAACGTTATCATTCCTCCCCAGAAACTCCGTTCTTCCTCCTACTCAGTCATCACCCCTCCCCCGGTCAAACGTCACCCCTCCCTTAGTCAAGTATCCGCTCTCGCCTTATCAAACATCACCCCGATTAAGCTTTAATCCTCCCCTTGTCAATCGTCAGTCCTCCCCTTGTCAATCGTCAGCCCTGCCCTAGTCAATCGTCAGCCTTCCCCTTGTCAATCGTCAGTCCTCCCACAATGGAGATTCCATTGTACTGTACTGTACAACAACTACTATTGTTACACAACCATAAATATTTAAAAACTAGAGCTGACAGATTTTCAACAGGTTTTCCCTACTGGAGTCGGAGTCAAGGCCCGAGCCGTCTTCGGAGGCGAATCATCGGTAGGGATGTTCTACCGGTGACCCGCTAAAACTGAAAACTTTAGTCATCGGCGATTCCATTACCCGCCGAAATAGACGAAACCATCAGCTGGCGATTGTATACTGTTTACCGGGGGGCAGAGCCACAGACGTAGCCGCAAATCTGGGGTTGGTGCTAGCGAAGTCTAAAACTGGAAAGTATAGAGAGTAGAGATATTGTTATTCACGTTGGCACCAAAAACGTTAGGATGAAACAGTCATGTTACGAAGCAGAACATAGCATCAGCGTGTATGTGTCGGCATCGAATAATTGTCTCTGTCCCCCTCCCATTTAGGGGTTGTGACGAGCTCTACACCGGACTTGCGCAACTCAATCGCTGGCTGAAAACGGAGTTCAGTCGCTGGCTGAAAACAGAAGGTAAGTGTTTTTTTTTTTGATAACTGGCTCTCTTTTTGGGACTCTCCCTGAAATAGGGCCAGGCCTGATCTGCTGAAGAGCGACAGACTCCATCCTAGCTGTAGCCTCACCACTCATATAGCCTCACCATGAGATAGGGTGCAGGTCAGGCTGTTATCCAGCCTGCCAGCATAGTGAAGTCTGTCGATAGCATACCCAGAATAGTTAGTACAGTTTTACCTATTGCCACTGTGACTCATTCCAGGCTGAGAAAGGTTAAACAAGGTAGTGCTAACAATAGCAACCTTATTAAGATAAAGCTTTCCTCCACCCCTGTCACAAATAAAAAAATACTGTATCACCTCGCATCTCAAAATGGGACTCCTAAATGTTAGATCCCTTGCTCTAAAGGCAGTTGCAGTAAATTAATTAATCTCTAATCATAAACTAGATGTTATTGGCTTGTGTGAAACGAGGGTAAAGCCTGATGAATTCACTGCCCTAAATGAGGCCTCTCCTCCTGGCTATACTAGTGATCATATCCCTTGTGCATCCCGAAAAGGGGGGGTTGCTAATATTTATGACAGTAAATATAAATTTACTCTCAAACACATCACTGGTTTTCATTCTTTTGAAGTTTTACTCATGAAAGTTAACCAGGCTGATAAATCGTTTTACACAGCTACTATTTACAGGCCCCCCGGGCCATACACAATGTTCCTCAATGAGTTTCGAGAATTCTTGTCTAAATTGTAGTCATGGCAAATAGTATTCAAATAGTTGGCGATTTCAATACTTATACGGAAAAGTCCTATGATCCTCTTCAAAAAGCCTTTGAAACCATAATTGGCTCAATGGGTTTTATCCAACATGTCTCATGTCCAACACACTGCCAAAATCATACATTAGATTTAGTCCAGTCATGAGAAATAGATATTGTAGATCTAATAATTTCCCCCCAAAATCCTGGAATATCGTATCACTGTCTTATTACATTTACCGTTAAAACAAGAAATCTACTTGCTCCGCAAACAGTGAGTTTCAAAAGCTATAAATTCTTGCACTACAAATACATTTCTTGATATTCTTACAAGCTCGCTCGTCAACGACCGAGTAAATAAATCCGCAAACAATCAAATCGAGGATCTAAACTCAACACTGCAAAATACTTTAGATTTGGTTGCACCACTAAAAACAAAAGAAATACGCAACAAGAAACTTGCTCCCTGGTACACAGACAATACTAGAACACTCAAGCAAGCCTCCAGATTATTTGAGCGAAAGGGTCGCTCCACCAAGTTGGAAGTATTAAGACTAGCCTGGATAGACAGTACACCACTCTAGATTAGATTACTTCAATGCTCTTCTTTCCAGTTACCCTGACAAATCAATAAATACATTTCAATTACTGCTACACAAGGCTGCTAGAATCCTAACTAGAACAAATAAATAACACATTACTCCAGTACTAGCCTCTTTACACTGGCTGTCTGTTAGGGTTAGGGCTGGGGGTTTTATTGTTGACCTATAAATCAATACATGGAATTGCTCCTACTTACCTCGCTGAAATGATCCAGCTATACATACCTACACGTAACCTACGATCGCAAGATGCAGGCCTCTTAATTGTACCTTTCAAAACAAAAAGCTGGAGGCAGGGCCTTCTTTCATAGAGCTCCACTATTGTGGAATGATTTGCCAATGACGGTTAAAAATGTAAACTCAGTGCAAACTTTCAAGTGTCTACAAAAGACTCATCTCTACAGCATGGTCTATGATTAAGTGTAGTCTGGCCCAGGGTCGTGAAGGTAACCAGAAAGGCTTGATACTGTCCACCCTTGCTGTCAGCCCCAAGGTCTCACGCTGCTATATTATTATGCTGGGGGAGTAGGGTCACTTCCCCTTCTCCACTATAAATCCTAGATCCTAGATATACATTTTACCTTTCTCCTGCTGTTTTAAACTTAGGAGGACATGAGGTCCTGGCCCATACCTGAGAAGTACCTGGCTTGAAAGACCCGTTGCTGTTCCTGTCCAGAGTCCTCCTGGTTGTGTTGCCGATCAAGGCGATACCTGAAGATTTCAGCTGCCATTGTGCTGACACCTCCCCAGTGTTGTCCCTTTCCCTGTCCATATGGTAATGCTTCCGACCTGGACTAAGTTTAAATAGACTCTGGACTCAGCCCACATGCATTTAATAATTATTACAATTTGTACTCTTAATATGTTCACCCGGCACAGCCAGAAGAGGACTGAGGCTGGGTCCTCTCTAGGTTTCTTCCTAAATTTCTGCCTTCTTAGGGAGTTTTTCCAAGCCACGGAAATTCTACTGTTGTGTGCTCCTTCGGGCACTTTGTGACACCTGCTGATGTAAAAAGGACTCTATAAATACATTTGATTGATTGAAAAACTAGAAAACACACTAAACTTTTGTCCTTTTTTTGTTCAACAACGAACTTCCTGTTCAGACATTGCACTTCATTATGTAAATGAGTTAACAATATAGTCATAGGAACCAGGACTCAAAAACATTGGACAACAACATTTTGAACTGCCTTTCTCTACTTTGCAAATATGATATCAACGATTAACTTTAAGGTATTTTAATAAAAAAAGTTGTATTTGACTAAAAACAAACCGGATGTTGAGTAAAGCAATGCTGGCAGAATGGGTTGATGCAGTTCAGTGCATTACTGACAATTCACCAATATATATTTTTTAACCTTGTATTTATACAGAGAAAGCATCTGAGACCAAAGTCTCTTTCACAGCAGAGCCCTGTATTACAACAATAAAAACCCATACAAAATGGAAATACTGTAAAATTCTGTATTAGCTATGAAGGCAATGGACTTCATTGAGCCCTCCAACAGCCCATGGTTTTACTGAAACCAGATGGCTCCCTCTGGTTTGAAATTACTTCTGGAGGCTGAACGACATCTACCAGTTCATCAGCTCCCCAATACCCAGGGTCGACAAACTTTTAGAGTAGCTGGGAGGGGCCTGGCACATCACCGCCCTCAATCTGACCAGGTATTCAGAATCACGGATCATGGAAAAGAATCGTAGAATCATGGAAACACTGATGGCCTGTCCCCGATGCATGCCTCCGGTTTTAGTTTAACTGGAAACAACATCAAAATGTTCTTGGTTTGTTTTAGGATTTAATAAGTTAAGTGATCTGAAGGAACAGGCTATTCCGGAGGGGAAAGGGATCATTTCAGAATTGGGAGTGACAACCCCTCATTCCGAAAGGTTATCACAGAAACATGAAAACCATCAGCCACACAATGCTCCCATTACCTACCAAGGATATGTTCATCAGGACACCTTTGTGCTTATCAGCCTCAAAGGTAATAACATCTGATGCTGTAATCTACAACATCAGAGCCCTTATGTACCAATCTCCAAAGGAGGGAGGAATACCAGGGGAAAAAGTTTAAAGTAGGCATAAAGTCTCTCTGGTCTCTCACCATTATCTGGTCTCTCACTTGAAGTACCAAAATGGTACTTCTTGATTCAGAACCACCTGAAACTCAACTTTAAACCACACATTGTAAATGGGATCCAGGTGAAATAATTGACTATGTGATAAAGGCACTGTGTTCTGAGATATTGTTCATCAATAAAACCTTGCAACAGGATTATGTACAATAATACTCAATAAAAATGAGTTTTCATTGCCACCACTACAAAACCTGAGCCACACTTTCTACGTCAATGCAACATACAGTACACATATTAGAGATTATTATGAAGCTTTTATTGCCACCACTTCATTTGTTCTGTGCAAAACCTGAGACACTCTTTCTACGACAACGCAACATACAGTACACCGTACACGTACTGTTATTAGGAAGCCAGCGAGTCACAAGTCAATATTGTTCTATCGTCACAGCTGTGGACTTTTTATCTTCAGCACATGCACTCGGTTCATAAAAAATCCCCTAAATTTATCAGGTTGTAAACAGAGGAGTTGATAATGCCTCTGAAGGTGCTGGGAATTTATTTGAGGTATCAGTATCACCACGTACAAATGCTGTCACAACCCCTCCTCCGTGACGTGTGTGTTTTTTTCTTCCTCTTTGGTCTCGTGGCTGAGTTTCTCTCCTGAGCGCTTGATTATGCCTCTGTGTTTGTTGTCTGTCCGTTCCGGTCTCCCGGGCAACGAGTGATGGGGCGGGACGTAAGCATTTTTGTGACCACCTGCTTCGAATCTTCAGTCACTCACCTGATCCTGCTCTGCTAATTACCAGCGGTGTTTAGGAGGAGTCCTGACGTCGCGTCCCTGTCGGATCGTTAAGTCACCTCAGTATGTTTACTGCATAGGAGCATAATTCCATGCTTCGTTGGTTCACTGTCTTTTCGTGTTCGCCTGTTTGTACCGGTCTCGCGATTCTGTTTTCCGTACCATGCCCAAACATACCTGCCCCGGGAGATTCACCTGCTTTACCTGGATTTCCGGACATGCACCACTCACCTGGGATTACTCACTTGCTTCACTTACCTGGGACCCCGGACTTCCGCACCACGAGCCTGCTCCTCACCCCAACCCTTACTCAAGTACCCGTGTTGTTCGCTGTTTTCAATAAATATTCTTTACTTCCTGTGTCCGGTCTGCGTTTGGGCTCAGGCCTCGAAAACCTGACAAACACTTAAGGCATCACAGTATGGGGTGCCAAATGTAAACAACTTTTTACCTGATACATTTTCAATATTTAGTGCATTTTCCTCACATTTGAGACAGAAATTACATTTTATATCTAAATGTTAAATCTAAATGTTATATCAACATTTTAAATGTACACTCACCTAAAGGATTATTAGGAACACCATACTAATACTGTGTTTGACCCCCTTTCGCCTTCAGAACTGCCTTAATTCTATGTGGCATTGATTCAACAAGGTGCTGAAAGCATTCTTTAGAAATGTTGGCCCATATTGATAGGATAGCATCTTGCAGTTGATGGAGATTTGTGGGATGCACATCCAGGGCACGAAGCTCCCGTTCCACCACATCCCAAAGATGCTCTATTGGGTTGAGATCTGGTGACTGTGGGGGTCATTTCAGTACAGTGAACTCATTGTCATGTTCAAGAAACCAATTTGAAATTATTCAAGCTTTGTGACATGGTGCATTATCCTGCTGGAAGAAGCCATCAGAGGATGGGTACATGGTGGTCATAAAGGGATGGACATGGTCAGAAACAATGCTCAGGTAGGCTGTGGCATTTAAACGATGCCCAATTGGCACTAAGGGGCCTAAAGTGTGTCAAGAAAACATCCATTACACCACCACCACCAGCCTGCACAGTGGTAACAAGGCATGATGGATCCATGTTCTCATTCTGTTTACGCCAAATTCTGACTCCTACCATCTGAATGTCTCAACAGAAATCGAGACTCATCAGACCAGGCAACATTCTTCCAGTCTTTAACTGTCCAATTTTGGTGAGCTCGTGCAAATTGTAGCCTCTTTTTCCTATTTGTAGTGGAGATGAGTGGTACCAGGTGGGGTCTTCTGCGGTTGTAGCCCATCCGTCTCAAGGTTGTGCGTGTTGTGTCTTCACAAATGCTTTGCTGCATACCTCGTTTGTAACAAGTGGTTATTTCAGTCAAAGTTGCTCTTCTATCAGCTTGAATCAGTCGGCCCATTCTCCTCTGACCTCAAGCAACAACAAGGCATTTTCGTCCACAGGACTGCCGCATACTGGATGTTTTACCTTTTTCACACCATTCTTTGTAAACCCTAGAAATGGTTGTGCGTGAAAATCCCAGTAACTGAGCAGATTGTGAAATACTCAGACCGGCCTGCCTGGCACCAACAACCATGCCACGCTCAAAATTGCTTAAATCACCTTTCTTTCCCATTCTGACATTCAGTTTGGATTTCAGGAGATTGTCTTGACCAGGACCACACCCCTAAATGCATTGAAGCAACTGCCATGTTGATTAGATAATTGCATGAATGAGAAATTGAACAGGTTTTCCTAATAATCCTTTAGGTGAGTGTATATCTAAATGTTAAATCTAAATGTTATATCTAAATCTAAATGGTAAATCTAAATGTTACATTTATATCTAAATGTTATATCTAAATGTAAAATGTATATCTAAATTTTAAATCTAAATATTATATCTAAATCTTAAATATATATCTAAATGTTAAATGTTTAAATCTAAATGTTATATCTAAATGTGTGGCCAAGTGTAAACTTGGGGGGCACTCATTAAACCGAAACACACAGCTTGTATCAAATGCTAAGTTATCTCAGGGCATGTTTTACAGCTAATCTCGGCCCATTAGTGGAATAAGAAGAGAGACTAATTGAGAAATATAGTGATAAAGAAGATCAGAAAGACATGAGAAAGTTTATTTCCTCCTCCTGATGACAACAATTCCAAGTACAGATGCATCAATATCACTGGAAAAGTGACCCCCCCCCCCCCCCCCCCATACTTTAATTTAAAAAGTAAATCTTTAACATATTCTACATTCATTACATAAAAAGTAAAATATTTCAAGCCTTTTATTGTTTTAATCTTGATGATAAGGGCTTACAGCTCATGTAAATCAAAACTCCAGTACAAAAGTATTAGAATTTTAGAACAAATCATTTTTATACGACCTGACAAGATCTTTAATAATTTTATCTGTCATTCTTGTTCTGGTGGTGCAGCACAATGACCTTTTCCACAATATTCAACATTTTTGAGATGTGCCTGTAATAATGTGATAAACATATTAGTATTTACATAATTAAAGGAATTGTTATGGTGAACAGTAATAATGAATAAATAGTAGCAGCAGCGTATTGCTAATTAAATGAATATCACTGTCCACAATTTTATATGTAAGGTTTTTGGACAACGCATCATTATTTTACTGTAACATATTACACAATATCATCTAAATTTAATGCAGAAATTCTGAACAAAAAGTATACATATTTAATAATAAGACACACCGCCTCAGGAGAGGGAAACAGTGCCCTACCAACGCTGTTTACAGTGGAGGTGGGCAGCTGTTGACCTCAACTGAGGATGTCGTCGGGCGGTGGAAGGAGTACTTCGAGGATCTCCTCAATCCCGCTGTCACGTCTTCCATTGAGGAAGCAGAGGATGAGGGCTCAGAGGTGGACTCGTCCATCACCCGGCCTGAAGTCACAGAGGTGGTCAAGAAACTCCTCGGGGGGCAAGGCACCGGGGGTGGATGAGATCCGCCCTGAGTACCTCAAGTCTCTGGATGTTGTGGGGCTGTCTTGGTTGACACGCCTGTGCAACATTGCGTGGCGGTCGGGGACAGTGCCTCTGGGATGGCAGACCGGGGTGGTGGTCCCTCTTTTTAAGAAGGAGGACCGGAGGGTGTGTTCCAACTATAGGGGGATCACACTTCTCAGCCTCCCCGGGAAAGTCTATGCCAGGGTTCTGGAGAGAAAAATACGGCCGATAGTAGAACCTCGGATTCAGGAGGAACAGTGTGGTTTTCGTCTGGGCCGTGGAACACTGGACCGGCTCTATACCCTCTACGGAGTGTTGGAGGGTTCATGGGAGTTTGCCCAACCGATCCACATGTGTTTTGTGGATTTGGAGAAGGCATTCGACTGTGTCCCTCGCGGCATCTTGTGGAGAGTGCTTCGGGAATATGGGGTCCTGGGTCCTTTGCTAAGGGCTGTCAGGTCCCTGTACAACCGAAGCAGGAGCTTGGTCCGCGTTGCCGGCAGTAAGTCAGACTTGTTCCCGGTGCATGTTGGACTCCGGCAGGGCTGCCCTTTGTCGCCGGTTCTGTTCGTAATTTTTATGGACAGAATTTCTAGGCGCAGCCAGGGGCCGGAGGGTGTCAGGTTTGGGGACCACACAATTTCGTCTCTGCTCTTTGCAGATGATGTTGTCGTGTTGGCCCCTTCGAACCAGGACCTTCAGCATGCACTGGGACGGTTTGCAGCCGAGTGTGAAGCGGTGGGGATGAGAATCAGTACCTCCATATCCGAGGCCATGGTCCTCAGTCGGAAAAGGGTGGCTTGCCCACTTCAGGTTGGTGGAGAGTGGCTGCCTCAAGTGGAGGAGTTTAAGTATCTAGGGGTCACTTGTTCACAAGTGAGGGAAGGATGGAACAGGAGATTGACAGACGGATCGGTGCAGCTTCTGCAGTAATGCAGTCGATGTATCGGTGTCTGACGTGGTGAAGAAAGAGCTGAGCCGCAAGGCGAAGCTCTCGATTTACCGGTCAATCTACGTTCCTACTCTCACCTATGGTCATGAGCTTTGGGTCATGACCGAAAGGACAAGATCCCGGATACAGGCGGCCGAAATGAGCTTTCTCCGCAGCGTGGCTGGGCGATCTCTTAGAGATAGGGTGAGAAGCTCGGTCACCCGGGAGGAGCTCAGAGTAGAGCCGCTGCTCCTCCACATCGAGAGGGGTCAGCTGAGGTGGCTTGGGCATCTTTTTCGGATTCCCGTCCCACCGGGAGGAGACCCCGGGGAAGACCTAGGACACGCTGGAAGGACTATGTCTCCCGGCTGGCCTGGGAACGCCTCGGTGTCCCCCCGGAAGAGCTAGAGGAAGTGTCTGGGGAGAGGGAAGTCTGGGCATCCCTGCTTAGACTGCTGCCCCCGCGACCCGGCCCCGGATAAGCGGAAGATGATGACATGACACACCAAATTCCAATTTTACCTATGTAGGCTAACTTAAAAATAGTCAGATAATGGTTGCCTCTTTTTAGATGCCAGGGGTGAAAATGAGTCATCCTTAAAATGTTTGGTGTTTTGGATTCACTACAGCTGGAGAACAATTAAATACAAAATAGGTTGTAGGCTCTACTGGGTGATTATTTTATTTTTTTACTGAGTAACTATCATCATTTTCCCAGATAGTGTATAGAATTTTAGGCATTCTATTATCTCAAACAGCCTGAAAAATAGTACATTTAGCTGACGTAATTGGGAAACAAATCTCCACCGGGGGAGCATGCACCCAGACCCCCCTAGGTTTGGCCTAAGCCCCGAATGTTTATATCGTCTGGCTCCGCCCCTGATGGGCACATGTCAACTGGAAAGGGCCCTATACAGCGAACTGGTGTGTGTACCCTACACATGTTTTTTCATACATGGATAAAATACTGCAAACATTGCATTCTAGGCTATGCTATAAATTAATGCCTTATTTAAGTGGATATGGCAAAACACAGTAGGAAAAATGAGTTTCTGAACACACATTAAGCCAGATGGTTTACTGAACACACACATATTAGGCTATATGGTTTACTGAACACACACATTAGGCCAGATGGTTTACTGAACATACACATATTAGGCTAGATGGCTTATTGAACACACACATATTAGGCTAGATGGCTTACTGAACACACACATTAGGCTAGATGGATTACTGAACACACATATTAGGCCAGATAGTTTACTGAACACACAGTGTGACACATAATATGTCAAAAGCTGACTCATTTGCATCCAGTTCCAACCACCCTAACTACACCACCAAGCAGTCTTCCCTTTACAATTCCAACTAACTACAGCTATGATTTAGCCATTTATACAATTGATTACAACAATGTTACTTTGCTTACCTGTTAGAAATGATGTGTTATTCGTTATTCTCACAGTTGTTGCTTTCATTACTAAGGCTTATTTGAGCCAAATAACCCATGCCATGTTGGGAGGAAAGAGGTTGGCTGCTTTGATGTTGGTCTCTGTCTTACATTGCAACCTGTTCCCTGGGCTAGGGTACCTCTAGGCATCTTTGTGTTCCTGGAAGCCACAGTCAGGGCCTGACAGCAGAGGTGTCTCTTGGCATCTCTGCATTATCCCCAATCAGAGGCAGCTGCTCCCTATTGCCTCTGGTTGGGGTTCCTATTTAAGTTGAGCTAGTTTGGGTTTAGTTTTTCAGTCTTTGTTTATGTTTGACATGTCAGTTCACGGTTGTGGTCTGCGGTGTTATTTTGTCCTTAAAGAAGAGTGATGTTTATTAAGGTAATGGTTACCTCAACCCGCTCTGTGCCTCACATCCTTCACCTCGACCGTGACACATTACAAGAACAGGGTTAAGGTTAGGTTAAGGCTTGGTTAGGGTAAGGTATTACAGCCCTGGGGTTAAGGTTAGGTATCACAGCACTAGGGTTAAGGTTACGGTTAAGGTTTGGATTAGGGTTAGAAAGAAAATCCCTTGTAACATATTGATGTTGTAACACTACTGGAGCAGTGGGTAGAGCATCTGTCTGTGGAGTGGAAGGACCTGGGTTCAAAGGTTGCACAATATCATGTAGGATTAAACAGATATAGGCATTGACCCATAGGCTAACAGGGGCCACTGTAGGGATAATCAAATCAATCTTATCCTTTACCAACCACACAAAAACACATCTACTTGGCTGCTTTCGCAGTACATGGCACAACCTCATCGGTGCCCAACCAAATCCTCCCTGTGTACCCCAGGAAGACCAGGTGATGTTTTGGCAGGAGCTAACAGGGATGAAAAATACAAACACAACGTGAGAAAAAGGATATGTTGTGTGTGGTAAAATTGCACTACCCACTTTTTTATGAAACACAATAGCTCGGCTCAGATCAATCAATCAATCATCAATCAAATGTATTTATAAAGCCCTTTTTACATCAGCAGATGTCACAAAGTGCTTTTACAAAACACCTGGCCTTAAACCCCAAGGAGCAAACAACAGTAGTGTTGAATTTCAGTGGCTAGGAAAAACTCCCTAAGAATGCTAAAATCTAGGAAGAAACCTAGAGAGGACCCAGGCTCAGAGGGGTGACCGGTCCTTTTCTGGCTGTGCCAGGTGAACATATTAAGATTACAATTGTAATAATTAATAAATGCATGTGGGCTGAGTCCAGAGTCTATTTAAACTTAGTCCAGGTCGGAAGCATGACCTGATGGACAAGGAAAGGGACAACACGGGGGAAGGAGAGGTGTCAGTACAGTGGCATCGTTTCGATCTGCAACACAACCAGGAGGATGCTGGACAGGGACAGCAATGGGTCCCCCAAGCTCCGCGGATGTGGGCTAGGACCTCATGCCCTCCTATGTTCAAAACTGAAGGAGACTGGGAAAATTCAGAAAATGCATTCCTCATATTAACAAGGATTTATAGTGGAGAAGGAGAACTGACCCTACTCCCCCAGAACAATAATATAGCAGTGTAAGACCTTGGCTAGTACTGGAGTAATGTGTAAAAAAAACCAAAATAATCTTGTTAGATGCTGTTGATGCCAGGACAGGTATGTATCAGTTAATCACGTCGCATGCAATCTGTCAGTCAATAAGTCAAAGACATGGCACGCAACCAACTGATGATGCATGCTACTTCTGATTTGAGGAACTCAACCCTTCTCTTTCAGGAAAGAGAGTCACTCACTCTCTGCCAGACAGGAAAGACATGAAGGGGAACTGGATAGCAGGAACTTCCAAACCCCTCAGAGTCACACATCCACTCAGCGGAAGCCCATGGCCAAGGGGGGTTCTACTGCAGGCAGACCTCAATCACAGGTTACCCAATCTCAGGGGCATTCCCCCTCTACTAATATACATACAACTCCGGAAAAATGTAGAAACCACTGCACATTTTTCTTTCCTTTCCAAAAAAGTTGAAAAGGAACGTTTTGAGTGAGGAACAGAAGCGTTCCATTTGTAGTGGTCTCTTAATTTGAACCCTTCTGTTCCTCACCCAAATCCTTCCTTTTCGACTTTTTGGAAAGGTGCAGTGGTCTCAAATTTTTTTCCGGAGCTGTAACTACATGAAGTACATACATTTTTCCTAACTTGCAAATTAATTTATACATTTACCTCACTTTTTTTGTTCGAGTGACTTTTAATTAATTAGCACTGGAAACACAATTTCGGTATTCTTGTTTATTTGAAGTTGGGATGCTGTGTAAAACTGTAAAGAAAAATGGAATGCAATGATGTGCAAGTCATTTAAACACCATATTCAAAAGAAAATAGTACAAAGACAACATATAAAATGTTGAAACTGACATATGTTACTGTTTTCTTTTTTTAAATATAAATATATGCCCACTTTGAATTTGATGCCAGCAAAACAGGTCAGTAACATGATTGGGTATTAAAAGAGCATCCCAGAGAGGATGGGTCTTTTAGAAGATTGGGAGGGGTTCACCACTCTTTGAAAGACTGCGCAGGCAAATATTGCAACAAAGTAAAAATAACATTTATCAATATACAATTGCAAAGAGTTTGTGGATGTCATCATCTACAGTACATAATATCATTAAAAGATTCAGAGAATCCGAAGAAAGGGACAAGGCTGAAAACCAATATTGGAAGGCCATGATCTTAAGGCCCTCAGACGGCACTGGATTTAAAACACACAATTCTATAGTGGAAATCACTGCATGGGCTCAGGAACACATTCCAAAAACCACTGTCTGTGATAACAGTACAATACTGCATCCACAGATGCAAGTTACAACTCTACCATGCAAAGAACGCTCATTCAAGATGGACTGAGGCAAAGTGGAAAGAATCCTGTCTTACGTTTGAAATTTGAAATTCTTTCTGAGAAAGACACCGCGTCCTCCGGGCTATAAAGGAAAGGGACCATCTGGCTTGTTGTTAGTGCACAGTTCAAAAGCCAGCATCCATGATGGTATGGGGGTGCATTAGTGCTGGAAGGGGAGACTTGCACAGCTGTGATCACAGGTTTTTGAGCAACATATGCTGCCATCCAAGCAATGTCTTTTTCAGGGAAGGCTTTGCTTATTTCAGCAAGGCAATGCAAAACCACATTCTGCACCTATTATTATTATCACGGCTCCATAGTAAAATAGTCTGGGTGCTAAACTGGCAGTCCGGTCCTGTCACCCATTGACCTGTCAAAACATTTGGCGCATTATAAAATGAAGAAGAGGTGATGCAACCCTGGTAAACATGCCCTTGCCCAATGTTTTTGAAAAGTGTTGCTGACATTTAATTTATAATGGAAATGTATTTTTCCCAAAACAATAAAAAATCTCTGTTTCAACATTTAAAATATTGTCTTTGTACAAGTTTCTGTTAAATATAGGGATAAATGATTTGCACATCATTGCATTCTGGTTTTATTTGCATTTTGTATAGCGTCCTAACTTCTTTGGTAATGGGGTTGTAGTTGAGGCATTCAGAAATCTGTAGAAGTCTATCACACCACACCTCATTAAGACTACAAACCATAACTGATATATCTGTAGAGGTCTACCGCACCACACCTCATTAAGACTACCAACCATAACTGACCTATCTGTAGAGGTCTACCACACCACACCTCATTAAGACTACCAACCATAACTGATCTATCTGTAGAGGTCTACCACACCACACCTCATTAAGACTACCAACCATAACTGATCTATCTGTAGAGGTCTACCACACCACACCTCATTAAGACTACCAACCATAACTGATCTATCTGTAGAGGTCTACCACACCACACCTCATTAAGACTACCAACCATAACTGATCTATCTGTAGAGGTCTACCACACCACACCTCATTAAGACTACCAACCATAACTGATCTATCTGTAGAGGTCTACCGCACCACACCTCATTAAGACTACCAACCATAACTGATCTATCTGTAGAGGTCTACCATACCACACCTCATTAAGACTACCAACCATAACTGATCTATCTGTAGAGGTCTACCATACCACACCTCATCAAGACTAGAAACCATAACTGACCTAACTGCGTCCCTTAGAACCCTATGAGTGTTGGCACATTGACTTTGTAGGATTACAGTGATGAAGGCCATTTAGGTTTTACATGTGGAACGGATGTTGTGAGTTTTCCTTGATTGTTTCACCTTGACGCACATTGGCAGAGCACCTTCTACTCCCTTCTCCATTCATACAAATCCAGCCACCGTAAAAACAATATTGGAATACAAACTCTGCAAATATAAAAGACGCCAAACAATTAAAGACTCAATTAGACCAATAAAACCCAATTTTATTTGACATTGTGTAGGACATTTTCAGTGTGTAATATTTACAAATTCTTCCCCATGAATTATTTTATTAAAAACAGTGTTTTGGGTAGATACCATCTATCCTGCAACACAATTCAGAGGGAAGGTCTACTGACAGTTAATTTCCTATGTGGACTGTGTCCTGACCATATTTAAGCCGTTAAGACCAGTTGAGTCATTCAGTGCGGGACTGTTCTGAGTGCACATTGCTCACTACCTGTACAATTATAATGATCCTATTCACATTTATTTGTACAATTTCCTATTCTTATTTACAGTGACCGCACTGGGGAAAGAGGCAGTACCTGAGGAGTGACTTCCCTTACTAGCTTAAAGAGAAATTTACTAATTTGTACACGTGGCCTTATTTGGAATTTTCAGGTGCTCATATGTGATCCCCTTTCTAGGTGATATTTTTTGTTACAGAGAATTGGTTGTCAGATCAGCATCGCAGTGGATGAATAAAATGTATTGTGCATGAAATGAAACGCTCTTACACACGCCGCAACAATTCATTTTACATCACAATTGGGTGCTTTAAATGTAACAATTTGAATGAGGCTGTTTACTACAAAAACAGTGCAGGGACATTATCCCGACTGAGATTCGAACGTAATGAGTTGGTTTAGAGTGATTATCCGTATTTTGTAACATGATTCGACACACATACACATTATATTGTATTGGCATGGGATTACTGTTGGGGGATCAAATACAAGCACAGAAAAAGTAGTGGGAAAAAAGGCCAGATGAAACAAAGGTTGAAATTCCAGATTCATTACACTTTTTACAGAAACAAATATAGGATATTCATTTTAGTTTATAAACAAAATAATTTGCGCAGGATTATTTTGAAGCTGCCAGCTACACATCACAAAAATCTATTTCTATTTTGTATTGATGAAACCAAATTAGGAATTGAAACTGGCATTATATTGTCCTAAAAGCCTACCAACTAGCCTTATTAAACTACAACTACGTTTGGAACAAGGTGTTCAACAACTGCCGTTGAGGTAGGCATAACATAGACCATTAGATTAGCACACGGTCATTATATAGGTAATTGAAGATTATAATAGCCAATGGGAACTACTGACCTGCAGTGAACAGTAGTATTTTGCGAGGGGAAAATGCATGTTTTATATTATCCAAACATTTCTCAATAATACTCATGGTAAGGATATGGAAATTCTTCATACATAATACAACTGAAAAGAAAACACAAGGTCATAAATCCAGCAGCCTTCACATTCCCCAATATCTTTCACAAAAAACATACACATGAAAACATTTTGCCCTTTTCAAATTTGCATTCAATATAGCTCACAAATTAAAATGCCATTAAAAACACATCAAACATGTGCAACATTTATCCCAAGGATCAAAACCTGAAACAATAAATAATAAATAAATTAAAATGAATTAAATAACAATCATTGTCTAAACAAAACTGTGTCCAAGTAGTATAACTGTTAGTCCATTTGAATTCTAGGGCTCCTAGTGTAGCCTGATGCCCTGTGAGCTCCAATGGGGGGGGCCTTATGCCAAACACCACAGACAAGTCCTACACAGTTGCAAGGACGAACACCCCATCACAACCATCGACATCTGCTTACAACAGTGCCCCCTGCAGGCACGACCAAAGACTACTCTTCTTCAGACCTTATCCGTGAATCATTCAAATCTCTCAGGACAAAAAACAGAAACACATCACCACATCTTCGCAACCGTCTGTCCATCACCCTGTGGGTTTCACTGTCCATCTGTTTCGCTGACGGCCGGGACGAGGTGGGTAGAGTCAGTAGAATTACACATGGAGCTTTCGGTTTAGCGTCCAGCAGCTTTGAAAGTCCACCCTATTAATGTGTCCGTCTGGTGAGGCAGGTAGCCGGGCCGGAAAGCTTCTCTGTGTGCGTCCAGTCTGTCCACAGTGTGCTCGTCGTCTGCCCCGTGGGCTAGGCCTTGTAGCAGTTTCCCTGCGTGGTAAGAGCCAGCTGGCCGTTAGGCGCCGGCTCGTTGGCCTCATCCTCCAGCAGGCCTGACACGTCGGCGTTGGGAATGCTGTCGTGGTAACTGCTGAAGCTGATGTTGTCCTCTTTCAGCTCGATGGTCCAGAATGGGGCGTTCAGCTTGCGGTTCTGGTACTCTCGGTAGGTGTACACCCCGCCCACGAAGCCCAGCAACAGCAGCACCACCAGGATGATAACAGCCAGGACGATGATGTTGAACTGGGTCCAGGAGACCTCCGTCAGCGCGGCTGTGGTGTTCTCCGTGGGGCTGCCTAGGCTAGTGAGCAGAGCCTGGGTGGTGGTGACGCTCACCGAGGCGCTGGACTTGGTGGTGGAGGCGGTGGCGCTGGCGGGAATCGTGGAGCTCAGGCTTTTGGTGCCGGGGGTCGAAGCGAGGGGGGTAACATCGGTTTTAGGGGCGCCCGTTGTAATCGTCGCCTCCAGGTTAGGAATTATCCGTGCCTCTATGAAAGACAAACGACACGCAATGTGAACAGGCATTTATTGGCAACCCGCCGCTTACGCGACGACATCATCAGTACCGGTAGTCCGCAATGATTGCACAAACCTGGACTAGTGCAGTTGTGGGCGCGGGCATCCCCCGTGAAGCCGGGGGCACAGACCTGGCACTGAGGGCCTGTGGTGTTGAAGGAACAGCTCAGGCACTGGCCAGTGTGAGGGTTGCAGAGCTGGGCCGGGCCCATTGGGTCAGCATTCCCACTGCAGTCGCAGGACACACACGCACCTCTGGCACTGTAGAAGCCGGCCTGGCACTGGTCACACAGCGGACCACTGTACGCGGACAGGCACTGGTCACACACCGGGAAGCCCTCGGAGTCTAGGGAAACAGAAGTTCATCCGTTTACTTTGTCTTAAAGTACAAAAGTATTAAAATATGGTGAAAACCGCTGCAAAAAAAATCAAGACATAAAACTTTTGCGTATTTTAAGACATAGATACATGAGAAACACTATTTGTCAGTGGGTCTCAACCTTCTTTGGGCCAGCGCCCCCTATCCATTATCCAGGTCATTTACCAACCCCCATCAAATTAGTGGCCGGCTAATTGCCCTGAATATTAATATTTATTATTATTATTGTTATGATTATAATTATTGTTGTTATTATAATTGTTGTTATCAAAAAAGCACATAATTGAATGACAAACAGATTTATTCGTTTCCCAGGGAAACAAACAGCAGCCAATAAGAAACAGCTAGCAATTTAACAGTCAAAATCAGAAATGCCAAACAATCATTCTTATGAATTGTTCCAACAGAAAACAAACTGGCACTTATCAAGGGGTAAAAGCAGAAGGATTAACTTTATAAGTAAATAAGTAAAAAACCTTTGAAAGTTAGTGAGAGCCCTAGGCCTGGTTGTATTGCAGTCATGTCAACAAAGCTACATGTATTGAATATTGTTTTCATGTGTGTCTGAATGCTGGACGCAATGTTGCTTTCAGGGGTCCAACAGTGGAATATCCATGTTGTAAATGTGTAAACACTGCGATAAGGTGTTCACGATGTATCCCTCAGAGAAATGAACACTTTTAAGAGAAAGAAATTCTTCCACAGGTAATACCAAGAAAGAGAGCATCCATAATCAAGAGTTTACACATTAAATGCCATGTGGGTGAAATTTTATGGAGGATACTCTGCCGCCCAGTTCCCGTTAAGGCAGCACGGAGCGGCTCCACAAGAAGCTGACAGAAACAAACTGCCAGGTTTTAATGTTGCAGACCACAGTTTTTTGCAAGTAGTTGAAACTTTAAACTTGTATTGTTGTGAATTTTAGGTGTAAATTCGCTTTAAAACAAACGCCCCCCTATGGCACCTCAATGACCCACTTTCCAAAATATTGCTTCCAGCGCCCCCCATCGTCCTCTGAATGCAGCCTGAGGGACAATACTGCCCCCATTGAGAAACACTGGTCTAGGCCCTTTCAGAATGTTAAGGTAATATTTCCAGCATGGATAATCACTTTCATTTCACTAATTTTGTGCTTATATAGGAGGTAATTCAGGACTACATACCTACAGAGGAGTGTTAGCTGCAAAAACTATACACACCAGCAGCCCAAAAAGTTAGGTCTACCTTAATAATGGGAAGCCAAGGCTTTCTGAAAACTTTAAGGTTCGTGTCAAAAACATTTCAACACAAAAAGCTTTTCAAACACAGAGCAGAGCATTACATATTGCATGTTTGATGACCTTCCCATAATACTGGATTACACGTTGTGGCAAATACTGTAGGTGTGCTTGTTGATAGTATGAGTTCAGTCAGAATGTAAGATCTGCATAGGTCCTGCCTTACCAGCATTTATTGTAATGCTAAGGTTGATGAAGTGTCATAGGATATCCCTAAACAGAACAAACTGATTTCAACTCAAAATATTTTCTAAACCTTGTAAACAAAAGAAAAC
This sequence comes from Esox lucius, assembly GCF_011004845.1. Classification (NCBI taxonomy): domain Eukaryota; kingdom Metazoa; phylum Chordata; class Actinopteri; order Esociformes; family Esocidae; genus Esox; species Esox lucius. Next base: position 13,459,228 of record NC_047581.1, on the reverse strand, counting down.
TAGTAAAATACTTGAAAATATTAAATTATTTTAGACATGATTATCAACAGTAACATTTTTGTTTAGGAATACAGCAGTTAAAAATCATGACACTTAGCACAAACCAACACTAGGTGGCATCAGAATGCCAAATCCGGATTGGATTTAAGCACTGAATAGTTTAAAAAACGGGGCCCTCAAGCCAGTTCCTGGAGACGTACTGTCACTGGCAAATGGCCCGAAGCCCCGGCAAGGCAGGGGGACCGCTAGGTCTGGGGGCTCCTAATGACATCACTAACTGTCAAATCCCTTTAAAGGACCCAAGAGGTCTGACACCAAATATATATTGAACATGGTAATCTATTGCTTACTGCATGTCATTAGGGCAAATGAGGATGCTCTCCTGTTAAGCAAGGTTATCAAGAAATTAAATGCACATACCTAATGTGTGCTACAGGCAAAAAACACTTTTAAAGCAACAGTAAAATCCTAGAAAATAGCTAGACCGTTAAAATTGAAGAGCGATAAGACCTCTTATCTAGAGACAGTATCTGATTGGTTGGGTTTAACCCTGGGCTAATTGCAATGGAAACACAATGGTCAGAGTGAGAAGTGATGCATTACATCACCAGAAGAGAACATGACCCACTCTGCAACGGCTGGGGGCAAAGAACCTTCCCAGACTGATACTGTACAATCTGGACTTACATATGCAATACCACTGGCAGGCCTGCGCTTCATTTTCAGTCCAGTTCTTTCTCTCCTCAACACACACACAGACACACACACACTCGCATGCAATCGCACACACTCATACATGTCAATGTTCCATTAGCCTTAGGATGAATGAGTCAAGGCATCCTGTACCATTGAGAAAACAGAAGCTATGCACAGAACATTTAATATGAGTGACCCACATTCTACACAGAAAAGTCATCATTTATACCTCACTCTCATCTTCCCCTCTCTGCCCGTGGGCGGCTGTATAGACAAGCCTGTGGAACCATTTTTTTCCAAACCTTTATTCAGCCGGACCAAAAGATCCATAGCATCAAAGCTTCTTGCGAAGTTGCAGATCAGATCATAACAGATCTGTCTATAATACCATAGTCAAAGACCGTAAAGAATATAAGACAGCCAACATTAAGACACCCTAATTTAATATACATAAATAATACACACATACTTATTGCTTCCAAGGCAGAGCAAGCAATCTCACAGTGATTTGCTTTCTCCTAGTACCACTGAACAGATCAGAGTTTCTACCTGCTCTTGCCCTGCCAGTTATGACATTAACACATTTCTGTTAGACAAAAACACCAATGTCTTCAAACGTGAATAATAAGTCTTCAAGTTTTACTGGTGAAAGACCATTGCATCATCCTTCTGCTTAGTCACCATTTCATCTAAGTTTGATGATGCTTTAATATCTTGGGATATACCATGTTGTTTTTAAGTAGCCAACAGTGTTGTGATGAATCATGTACAGTGAATTCTTGAAAGAATATTGTTAAACTGCAGCAGAGCCTACCTGTGGCCTACCTAGTGGTGTGTCCTGTTGAGTTTTGGCACCATTGGCACAAACATGGCCAGCTTCCTGTCTGACAGTAACGATTTACTTTGGGATTAAATTTTGTTCTGTTACGTTCAACACTCTGCTCATGCAGACGTTGATTTAGCACCATTGCCTGCAGCCTGTTCTCTGCTTCTAGAGAATATTCACTTAAAGAATGTGATTCGCACATCCGCAGAAGATTCGGGAAGCTCCAGTGCTTTTAGTCAGGCACACTAAAGACCGTGAAATATTAGATCTGTTTCCACTCAGTTAAAACAAACACTCTTCATCTAATTTGCATATTTTATAGGCTTAACAGCTAGGCCCTTAAACGTAACACTGAATTGGTGCTGCAGCAACCCACAAAGCACTCTGAAAGGCCACCGTCAACACCCTCCTCCCAAACTCTGTTCATACGCCATCCAGCAGCTCTCATCTGTTTATGGTCGGGGAGCCACGGGTACATTTTAGTTCAGAAGGCTGTGCTCTTTGCGCACCCCCCCCCCACACACACACCCCACACACACACCCACACACTCTGCCCACTCCTGCCTGGTGAATTGAAGAAGTCTATGTGTGCCCCCCCCCCCCATTGCTGCCTGACTAGCTTGCTGTGAAGTGGCCCAGCTGTGCCGGCGATGCACAAAGCGCTCAGTTAAAGCTCGGCCCAGCGAGTCCCTTCCCAGTGCTTCTGAACAGCCCCCCCCCCCCTCCCCACCCCCAACCCCAGCACAGTCCTGGCTGGGCAAACACAACCTGACAGTTCTCGGAACCCCCTCCACATGGCTGTTGCCAGGCAGCTGGGACCCAATGGAAAGCTGTCAGCAGTCACATGGTTGTGGCTGATTGGTCAGATCAGAGTGGGGAGGAGGGTGAAAGAGGTGAGAGACCGACCAACAGACAGGCAGAAGGTTCACGGTTCAGCTGATGAGGTATCAGTTTAGCATGGGAACAACTCAATGCTGGCCTACTTAAAAAAAAAAGTTCTAATTTTTGTGTCCACATGAGCAGACACCTTTATGATTCACCTGATGTGAGCAGCTCTGTGAAGAAGCCTGATTAGCAGGGACTAGAGGGTCCAGATATTAATGTACATTGAAACAGTCTATGATGTATAAGAAGTATCAGGGCTTGTAGTAACCAGAACCCCCTTTATCCTTGGCAGTGACTGACAGTTGACAGTGTTTGCTGTTGAAGCATTACTAGTACTCCTGGGCCACCTCCTTCTGTGGTCACTTCCTGTCTCCCAGGCAGAGGAAACCAAGATGATAGGTACAACAGTTTAGTAACCAGGCATCAAAGCAAGGCCTTATAAGAATGGCTCAAGTGAGGCGGGGGGGCGGGGCTACTCACCGGTGTGGCAGGTGCCAGTGGAGCTGGTGTTCAAACACGGGCAGGCGACGCAGGCGTCCGTGGTCGCAGCCCCAGAGCTGCGGTAGAACCGTGGCTTGCATTCCTCACAGTTGGGTCCTTGAGTGTTGCCCTGGCAGTTCAGACAGATTCCTGTTTTAATTAAAAAGGAGAGAACCTTTAGGAGTTTTGTTGGGTCCTTGAGTGTTGCCCAGGCAGTTCAGACAGATGCCTGTTTTGAAAAGGAGGGAACCTTTAGGAGTTCTGCCAACATGCATTTGGAAAACAGGACCTTGGGTGGCTGTCTACAGCTTTAGCAAATACATTCACATTAATTTGATATTACTTGCTGTAGTCACACAATGACAAAGAAGTGAATCACAGATTGACATGGTAATCTAATATAAATGATAAGCCTAGTGGTTTCAAACCTTAATGGTGATTGGCTGAGAGACCAGACTTTATATTTTTTCTATTTTAATTGTGTTTCTAGACAGTTTATAATGGCAATTAAGCACCCTCTCAGTAGTACCATCATCAGTGAAGACAAGGGAGTCAGTTCCAGTGGCAACCAAACATGTCCACCCCTTCCACCATATTTTACTGATGAGTTGGTATGCTATGTCCCTTTTTCTCCACATATTTCCTCTTTTTTTCTCCACACTTTTACCATCACTCTAGTAATGTTACTCTTTGTCCACAATAAGTTACCCCAGATCTCTCTTTAAGATTTGTTACATTTATATGGTTAACTTGTGTTTGCACTCTAGTTCAGTGTTCATAGTTCTGTGTAGTAATTTACTGCAGTAGATGACATCTATGCTTACCTCCTGAAGAGTCTCTTTCTTTCTTTCTTTTTTCCACTGTAGAGATTTTCCTTAGTATACCAGGTAATTTTGCATTGCTGAGCTCACCAGTGCATTCTTCGTTGTGTACCACAAACAGTCGACTTTGGCATGCCTAATGTTTTGGCAGTCTCTCTGATTGATTTATTATGATTTATCTGCCTCACAATGGCCATTTGGACTTCTTCTCATTGATACCTCTTTGGTCCTCATGTTGTCAATTACCAGCAACAGACACAAAATACAAAGACTGTAATGAAGACATTGACTCCACTGTTGTTCATGCGCTAACAATGCAAACAAATACACCTGCCTAACAGAAACAGCGGTAGTCAATTCTCCAAATACTGTGGTAACACTAAAGTGAGGGTGACAATTTACAAAATGCACTGTAATTTGTAAATGGTTAATTCAGTAAATACCTTAAAATATAGTTGACAGCCTGTCCTCTGACCCTACAGTCACTGCATTATTTTGAATCCCAAGTAACTGAATACAGAACCAAATAAACAAATAATTTTGGAATTGACTCCAGGTATGGAGTCAATGGAGTTTTCTGCTCATGACTGACTACTGTTGGTCATGGCCAAAGAGGTACGAACAACAACCAGTTTGATTTTCCAGTTTTGAGATTGAAATGGAACAGGTCACTGTCATATTAATCGGAAAAAGACAGTCTAATGTTTTCTATTTAACAATGCCCAGTCAACTGAGAGGGTCATCTTAGCACAACTCGGTTTCCAAAAAAGTTGTGACACTGCATAAAATGCAAATAAAAACAGAATACAATGATGTGCAAATCATTTAATCCCTATATTCAATTAAAAAGAGTACAAAGACAACATATCAAATGCTGAACCAGAGACATTTTAGTGTTTTTGGAAAAATACATGGCCATTTCTAAATTGATGCCATCAACACCAAAAAAGCTGGGACAATTGGGATATTGGGATTACCACTGTGTTGCATCACCTCTTCTTTTAAAAATACTCTATAAGTTTTGAAAGTGAAATGTTTTTCCATTCTTTCCATATGTGCACGGTGTGGTTTGGCATTGTCTTACTGAAATAAACAAGGCCTTCCCTGAAAAAGACAAGGTCTGGATGGAAGCATATGCTGCCCCAAAACCTGTATATATTGTACAGCATTAATGGCGCCTTCGCCCATGCCATGTGGGCTAATGCACCCCAATACCATCACAGATGTTGGCTTTTGAACTGTGCACTGATAACAATCCAAACAGACCCTTTCCTCTTTTGCCCAGAGGAACCCAGCGTCCATGGTTCCCAAAAATTGTTTCAAAATTGTATTTGTCAGACAACAGGACGGTTTTCCATTTAGCCTCAGTCCATCTTTAATGAGCTCGGGCCCAGAGTTTCTTTTTTGCATGGTAGAGTTTTAACTGGCATTGGTGGATACAGCGACAAACTGTGCTCACAGACAATGTATTTCAGAAGTGTTCCTGAGCCCATGCAGTGTCCACTACAGAATTATCTGTTTTTAATCCAGTGCCGTCTAAGGGCCCTAATCACAGCCTTCTAATATTGGTTTTTGGCCTTGTCCCTTGTGTACAGAGATTTCACTGGATTCTTTAATTATATTATGTACCATATTATATGAGATCCCCAAACTCTTTTTGCACTATTTGCATGCATAGTCTTTCATAGAGTGCTGAACCCCTCCTCATCTTCTCTGGGATGCTCTTTTTATAACCAATCATGTTACTGACCTGGTTCCAATTAACCTAATTAGTTATGAGATTTTCCAACAGGTTATTTTTTTGTATTACACAACTTTTTTACAACTGCATTTTGTTGTACTGTACTTGACAATAAAGTTGAATCTAATCTAACAATATTTTCCAGTCTTTTGTTTCCCCTGTCCTAGCTTTTTTAAAACATGTTGCTGGCATCAAAGTAGGCATATATCTTTCAGGGAACAATAGCATTTTTCAGTTTCAACATTTATGTTGTCTTTGTATAATTTTCTATTGAATATAGGGTCAATGATTTGCACTTCTGAAATGGTTTTATTTCCATTTCACACTGTCCCAACTTTTTTGGGGTTGTAGATGTCAGACCTGAAGTAAAAGGACGTAAATCCAAAACGTGCTCTGATCCCAGGGAAGCCATATGGCTTTTTATCACAATGGCAGACAGATGGGTGCAACAATCCTCCACCCCTTCCAAGCCTCTGAAGAAGTATCACACACCAACCCGCAGGAGGGGGACAGACAACAGGCACAGACAACAGGCACAGACAACAGACACAGACAACAGGCCCACACAGGATGAACGGCCAGCATGGAGAAAGTACGACCGCGGTGCTTTGTAATAGAAGCTGCGGCGGCATAACAGAAGACTCACCAGATTGTGGGTGGCAGTAGTTGGTAAGGTCGTTACACTGGCACGGCTGGCACCCGGTACTGCTGAAACGGAAGAACCCCGGGTGGCACTCGTCACACTTGGGCCCGTACACTCCCGTCTTACATGCGCACGTCCCCGAGCTGAAACAACAAGAGAGCTTTGGTTCATTTCCTATTCGGTCGTCCCGGCCTTTCATTTCTGCCGTGGCCAATTTGGGTCCATAACGGCGGGTTTGAGAGACACAGTCTGAAATGAGAACTGGCCTGTTTGGCTCTGCTCAGATGGCAGGATTGCATTAGCCGTGGCACTGTGTGTGCGGACGATTCTAACGGTTTCACGCCTGAAATCCCACAGACTCCCCTGAGTGGTTTCTGCCGTCAATCCATCTGCTACCCATAACTGGCATCGCCTCCGTCAGGAGTGCATCCTTCCCTCCGTGGTGGAGAGAGCACAGCTACTCCAAACAGGTTCAATGCCACAGGTTAGCCCCATCCACAGTTCAAAGTTTATATTTAATTCCACTAACATGTTCTGCATGTTAGAGTCATGACCACAGATAGTAAAACTGTGGGAACATCTGGTCTGAGGCAAGAAACTGAGGCCACCTGGATCCCACAGCCCACAGGCCAGGCGTGATAACACTGCCTGAAAGGGTCGCTTTCTGCCAGGTTCTCTCATCGTAGGCTATTAGCCATCGACTCTGAGGAGTGAATGGGTCAGAGTACCTGTGGGACCGTCTACATGTGGTCAGCTTATTTCAAGGGCTCTAAACAAGACACAAAAGAACCCCTCCTACCTGACGCAGTCCCCTGCTGGGTAGAAAGGTTACTATGACTGAAAAGAAAGGGTTACGAAAGGTCTGTCTCGAGCATTCACTCGTTTGACATGCTGCTCATCTCTGCAGGGCTGGGCTATGATAAAAAAATAAAAATAAGAATTCACTTTGTTTACGATTACAGTAAAATGCCCTTTGGAAGGACACAAAATATAATGACTGTAAGTACATAGAAAGAAGAATGGATAACTGTTCATCATTAGCTTTACAGGCTAAAGCTAAACATTGCATGCACTTATAACGATGTGCACGTATTCCCCCTGTGCGTGTTTGTTGACAGCTCGAACTAAGCCATCTCAGTTCAGAGGGTGTTCTCTTTTTGATGATCTAGTCTCTCTTGTCCACTTAAATCCAATTCAACCTGAGCTCTTCAGCACCCCCGTTGAGCTGTTTCCACATCATTAGTTCAATCGCTGACGTGTTCTGTACCAGCGGAAACAACGCCCCTGCAGTCACCTGCACACACCGCATCTGACTGCACCGTCGGGGTGGCAGAATGCACACGCCAGATCTCCGGCTGAATTAAACGCTGCACAGACAGGAGAGCGGCAAAGGGAGGGGACGACTGCAGACAGCACATCGGCGGGGCGACGCACGCACACTAACTCCCAACATCCTGCGGGGCTGATCCCCTAGTCTCACAGGAGGAACACAAAGTGTCGAGTCATGCCGGATTCCCATTTACACTTCAGACGCTTTTATCCGGAGCGCCCTCACATTAGCCTTCGCATACATTCAGGACTTCACAGCATTACGTGGGGAGGAGATGGGAGTGAGCCAAGTAGAAGCTGGTAATGATTAGGTGGTCGGGATGATTTGAGGGCCAGACTGAAGAGGGAAGCAAAAGCCGGCACACCCTGATGCCCGACTGGCCCTCCGACACCACATCCAACAGCTGGCCTTCATCCAGGCACCGACCACGACCCACCCTGCTTATCTTCATCCAGGCACCAATATATATATAATAAATAAATAAATTGTAAATCAACAATATAGATCTGTGGACATCAGCAATCATATCAAATGAAAGGGCAGTTACCTGAATGTGTCCAATGAGGCCTTATAACATAGGTCTTATTCAAAGCTTTGTTAAAACATTGCTTTTCATGCAAATGTCATGGAGATGCTAATGCTTAGCAGGGCGTGTGCAGTCTACTGGGAAGAACCAGACCAGGAGTTAAGCAGCGTCTGATGCACACAGACAAAAGACTGCAGGACGGACCGCAGGGAAGTGACACAGTAAGTGACGGCTATTTACTGTTCAACTGTTCAAATACAATATTGCTATTCCTGAAACCGGTTCTATTTTGTCAAAAGGAGACAGGAAATATGGAGGCGGGTTCCCAGCGTCACTGTCAGTTATTCAGTCTCACTGATGTAAGAGGCTTTTCTTTTCTCGCCAAAGAGAGCAGATGGTGAGAAAATCTCAGAGATGAATATGTTTTTGACGGGCCATAACATGTTATACGACAGCACTGATCTCATCCTCGGTGGCCCAATTCCCTGACTGGCATCACTCCCAACCCACCTTCGATGACTACAGAGTCTCACTGAAACTCTTCTAAACAAAGAAAAATGTTGGATAGGAGATAATGTTTTCTTTGTAGCTGGGAAACACATTCTCTGAGTAGTTATTACGATTAGATGAAACAACCACAGGATCATTAAGGACACTGAGCAGAGTTGGTACGGAAAGCAAAGCTGGGGCCTGGAGAAAATGTTTGCAGGTCATGGTGGACAGACAAGGTCATGGAGGACAGGGACATGGTTTTGTCTCGTGGGACAGTGTGGCTACAGGAAGGGGGGCTGTTGTTTTGGTGGGGTTTCACTGGGCTGGAGGCTGTACTAGCTCAGCCGCTGTTCTATGCGTTACAGTCGCATACTAACTAGGTCAGTATCACATGGCAACGGAGCTTAGCTTAACCCCGTTCTGCTGCTGCCATGGCGATGGCAGCCATACGCTGCTCGGGAATCACAATAGACCGAGCTCATGTTCATGCCGCAGCAGCTTTGGCCGAACACTCTGCTGCCTCAGGGAACCAGGAGAACTGAAGAATGCCGGCAAGCATTGTCAGGTTTTAGAGTCCGGGCTCACACGGTCACATCTTTAGAGAGAGGAAGTTTAACAGCGACAGGGTTCAAGTGTCGCGATGCTTTCCAGAGAACCCCTGGCTCAGGATATCACATTGGGACAGTTATGTAACCCAGCTCAGAGTAGAGTCAGGCGGAGTGCGCCACTAGCCATGGTCACAGCCCCACACAACACGGCTCCAGTCATTAGAGGAACAAAGCCTCCCCACTGGGTCCCTGTCACTAATCCATCCTGGGAGGCTGCCTCCATCTAACGTGAGGTCACCTGCAGTGGCCTGGCACTAGTCCTCTTACCGCACAGCACCCTCTCCTATGTTCCTCCCTGTCAGAGAGGGCTACCTGCAAGGCTGGTAAGGCAAAAATGTCAGGTAAGTGCACTCAGGTTTAGAGAACACACACCTACCTACTGCCTGGACTCCAGGACAGAACTTCTAGACCAAGGGACTGGAGTACCCATTAGCAGTTAATATGAAGTCTGGATAAAGGACCTCATGAACAGACAGGTAACTTTGGTGCCAAATACGCTCCCACCACAGCAATCTGCTTAGCTGCTTCATGACATGACTACCAAAAGGAACTTGTGTTCCTTGGGAACTCCTTACATTTACATCTCCCAGTAGTTGTTACTGGTGCAATCACACCCACTTGGAAGGGGAGATGCTTTTTCGTAGAAAACAGGCTTTTTCAACTGAATACCCAAAGAATAAAGGCATCAGTACAACCTGAAATATTCACACAAAAGTGTGTTGTTGTATTCATACAAAATGTATCACAATTCCAGCATGCTAATATGCAGAGTTGCAAACAGAGAAAGTGAAGATTAAGAATTAGACTAAAAGAATAGGAAACATCTGCACCCAAATCAATATTTAATTACAAACTTCTCACATCCCATACTGTAGAGGGGGTTGGAAAATAAACATGCAACTTCAAAAAGAGTGTCCCTAAAGGATTGACCCACATAAACTATTGATATAATACTAATTGCTTAAGGAAGTCATTTGTGCTGGAACGATTGTTTTGGTAGTAAATTGACTGTGGCACTAATTAATAATTACATGGAAGTAAGCTATGATTTAATCACAGAAAACAATCATTAACCAAGTTGCTAAGAAACAGCAGCATGAAGCCCACTATTTATCTGGGGCTCAACGCTACCATCTCTTAGCAACAGCTTGTTTTTCCACAGGCTTCCGATTAGTCTAATTTCCATCAAACATCCTAGCCCATCCATTCTCCAAGCCCCTAGCTATACAGAGACAAACAGAGTGAAGTCAGTACTGATGCAGTTTATACTGATGCAGTTTTGAGATCCTGGTTGTTGTTAGCCCCCTGTAAATGTTTGGAAAGACCACAATGGGCAGGACAAAGTCAGACACAGTTCTTACAGGTGACCGAAGTAGCACTTGCCTGCCAACATGGTCTAATGGTCTAAGAACCAAGCAGATTCAAATGGCTGTAACTAACCATTTCATATGAAATACAACAACCAAAGTAGTAAGTCTAACAGTGCTATAACCACAACAAATACCTAACCTAAACTTTTCTATTACCTTGTTTGAGTATTTCTTATGAGGACTGTATTTCTATTGGATCATGACACCACAGAGATCAGAAAAATGCTAATCATAGATCCAATTTAGACAAGATTATTTATAATTGAGGGAATATGAAGCTCAAAGAATTCAAGTTGAAATCACAGGATCCAGACGTCTGCAAGCCAATGACATCCTGTTCCTCTACCAGGTTTCAGGCTGGATCAGTTCGGTATTATGCAGTGATCTGGAATCAGCAGGTGATTAGTTTAATCCAAGCTCTGTCCATGCAACTAAAAAGACCTCTAAGGAAGAATAACAAACACAGACACCCTGAATGGATACCCACAGAAAATGTGATGGAATGGCAAACATGGGTATGGCAATTACTTTGTAGGATTCAAAAGGGGAAAACAGCCTAAGAAAATTTGCCTTTTGCCTCATTCCATCACACAACCAATATATCAGAAGAGTAGAGCTCAAGTAGGTGTCCAGGCGGGTTATTCTGAGGCCAGAAATGTCTGGGGCTAGCTCTGTGAATGGCTGGATTGTCCATCAGTGAAATAAGACATCATCTAAAGCGAGAGGCTGGGGGGTCTGGGAGCCAGCTAATCTGTGTAAATCACAGTGCCTTCCTGCTGGGAGCTAGCTAAGCTGGCTTGGTCTGGCCTAGGTTAGACCACAGCTACGCTACCTGGGTTAGCACTGTGTGGGCTCAGACTGTCTGAGCAGGATCATTCTGTGTGTGTTGCTGTTACTGCATGAGGACAGAGCTAGCTCCATACGTCCCTGCCCTCAGAATAACCCCTTGGCCTAGCTGTGCCTTCATGTTCTCACTTGATCTCTACTGGAATGGGACAAAAATGTAATACATAATTTTCAATTCTCTTATTTGATATATATATAGAGTTAGGTCCAGAAATAATTGGACACTGACACAAGTTTTGTTATTTTGGCTGTTAACCAAAATATGTTCAAGTTACAGTTAAATAATGAAAATGGGCTTAAAGTGCAGTCTCTCAGCTTTTAAGGGATAATTCGGCAAAAAATTATATTGACATAAAAATTCACTTACCAAAAGTTAGACCAGAATGGACAGAGTAATTTTTTCCCATCCATCCATTATTCAGCTCTGTCCCCGGCTGTAGTGTTCTTAGTATCGTCCAAATTCATGAATGGAAACTAATCGTCCCAATATCGCAAAGCTCCATTGCAAGCGGAAAACTACTTCAAACTAAGACTAGTGGTGTTGTATAACTCGCGATATATTTGTCTTTTCAAATAAAGCGGTTCTTCCTGTATTTATCAGTCAATTTTGTTCACAATTGCATGAATCCGCGCATTCTTTCGGGAGGAGGTGTGTACAGTAAACAAAAGTTAGTAAATGCTTGATGATGCTTTCGCATTGTCTATAGTATGATGAGCAACATGTTAACAGTTTCTCATTTCTATTCATTCAATCATGTCTATCTGAACTGAGCTAATCTGCTAAACCCCTTGAATGTAAACCTACCGTCTGGTCCATTGTTTTTGGTGCACAAACGTTGACTCGGAGGCTTTAGCTCAAAGCTATACTGTTCTACTCAATTGATGCCAACAAAGCTAATCAGACAATGGTAGACACCAAATGTATATGATTTCATTTATTTAACCACTTAAGTAGCTTTTACAAAAGTCAATATACCTGAATGTCAATGGTGGAATTAAGTATTACATGTCTGGATTAAGATATGGCAACGAGTGAAACACTAAGTCTCCTCTCCCAGGTCCCTTGTATCCTTTCTTTGCAAACAAAACACGATTGCGGCATTTTCCAATAGAAATAAAACTGAAGCCCACTGACGATATTCACGATGGGCCAGCTAGAGAAACTCTCACCTTGCGTAGCTTCTGGAGGTTAAAGTTCACTCCCACCCCGATGACGTCATCCCCGAAGCCCACAAGCTCTGTGAATGGCTGTATGAAATAGTTTGCTGGTGCTGGTTTGGATTGACCAAATTCCGCCAGTTGTTTGGTCAATGTACAGTTTAAAAAACCAACGCTAGTTGAAGTGTTTCGATGTAGTTTTCCGCTTGTAATGCGGCTTTGCTGTAGTGGGACGATTAGTTTCCATTCAAGAAATTGGATGACGCTAAGAATGCTAAGTACAGCCGGGGACAGAGCTAATTATTGGAGGGTTGGAACAAAATGACCCTATGTCCATTCTGGACTAACTTTTGTTGGTAGTGAATTTTTAGATAAGTATGACTTTTAGATTAACTATCCCTTTAATGTGAGGGTATTCACCAAAATTTGAGAAAGGGTTTAGGAATTACATCTCTTTAATATTTAGCCCCTCTTTTTCAAAGGACCAAAAGTAATGGGACAATTGACTCAAAACCTGTTTAATGGTGCAGGCTATTCCTCCATTATTTCTTCATCAATTAAGCAGGCAAAAGGTCTGGACATGATTCCAGGTGTGACATTCGCATTTGGAAGCTGTTGCTGTGAACCCACCACATGCGGTCAAAAGAGCTCTCAATGTCATCGTTAGGCTGCAAAAAAAATCAATAAGAGAGATAATAGGAACATTAGGAGTGGCCTAATCAACACATTGGTACATTCTAAGAAAAAAAGAACGTTCTGGTGAGCTTTGCAACACAAAAAGACCACAGAAGACAACAGTGGTGGATGATCGTAGGATCCTTTCCATGGTAAACAAAAACCTCTTCACAACATCCAGCCAAGTGAAGAACACTCTCCAGGAGGTAGGCATATCATTATCCAAGTCTACCATAAAGAGAAGACTTCACGAGAGCAAATACAGAGGGTTCCCCACAAGGTACAAACCATTCATAAGCCTCAAAGCCAGCTCATTTCAAATACATTGTGGTGGCGTACAGAGCCAGAATTATGTAAAATCTGTCAGTGTCCAAATATTTCCGGACCTAACTGTATATATACAGTTGTGCTCATAGGTTTGCATACCCTGACAGAAATTGTGACATTTTGGCATTGATTTTGAAAATATAACTGATCATGCAAAAAAATTATTTTATTTAAGGATACTGATCATATGAAGCCATTTATTACCACATAGTTACAGACACACAAGGTGACACATATAGGTGAAAATGGCAATTAATGGTATATTTCCAACACCTGTGGCTTTTTAAATTGCAATTAGTGTCTGTGTATAAATAGTCAATGAGTTTGTTACCTCTCATGTGGACGTACTGAGCTGGCTAGATACTGGGGTGCAGAAAAGCCATGGGGAGCAGAAAATAACTTTCAAAAGACCTGCGTAACAAGGTATTGGAACTTAATAAAGATGAAAAAGGACATAAAAACCAATCCAAAGCCGTACAAATGCCAGTCATTACTGTTCAATCACTTATTAGGAAGTGGAAAATTTGTGAATCTCTTAAAACCAAGCCAAGGTTAGGTAGACCAAGAAAGATTTCAGCCAAAACTTACAATTGTTCGGGACACAAAGAAAAACACACAGGTAACCTCAGGAGAAATACAGGCTGCTCAGGAAAAAGACAGTGTGGTTGTTTTAAGGAGCACAATACGAAGATACTTCAACAAAAATGAGCTGCATGATCGAGTTGCCAGAAAGGAGACTTTACTGCACCAATGCTACAAAAAAGCCTGGTTAAAATATGCCCGACAACACCTTGACACTGAAATTTGGAGTGACAAGACCAAAATAGAGCATTATGGTCACAACCATAAGCGCTATGTTTGTAAAGGGGTCAACAAGGCCTATAGTGAACAGAATACCATCCACACCTGTATATATATATATATATATATATATATATATATATATATATATATATATATATATATATATATATATATACACACAGGTGCTGGTCATATAATTAGAATATCATCAAAAAGTTGATTTATTTCAGTAATTCCATTCAAAAAGTGAAACTTGTATAATGTATACATTCATTACACACAGACTGATATATTTCAAGTGTTTATTTATTTTAATTTTGATGACTATAATTGACAACTAATGAAAACCCCAAATTCAGTATCTCAGAAAATTTGAATATTGTGAAAAGGTTCAATATTGAAGACACCTGGTGCCACACTCTAATCAGCTAATTAACCCAAAACACCTGCAAAGGCCTTTAAATGGTCTCTGTTTAGTTCTGTAGGCTACACAATCATGGGGAAGACTGCTGACTTGACAGCTGTCCAAAAGACGACCATTGACATCTTGCACAAGGAGGGCAAGACACAAAAGGTCATTGCTAAAGAGGCTGGCTGTTCACAGAGCTCTGTGTCCAATCACATTAATGGAGGCGAAGGGAAGGAAAAGATGTGGTAGAAAAAAGTGTACAAGCAATAGGGATAACCACACCCTGGAGAGGATTGTGAAACAAAACCATGCCCGGTCAGTGCTTCAAGAACCACCACGCACAAACGTATGCAAGACATGGGTTTCAGCTGTCGCATTCCTTGTGTCAAGCCACTCTTGAACAAGACACAGCGTCAGAAGCGTCTCGCCTGGGCTAAAGACAAAAAGGACTGGACTGCTGCTGTGTGGTCCAAAGTTATGTTCTCTGATGAAAGTAAATGTTGCATTTCCTTTGGAAATCAAGGTCCCAGAGTCTGGAGGAAGAGAGGAGAGGCACAGAATCAACGTTGCTTGAAGTCCAGTGTAAAGTTTCCACAGTCAGTGATGGTTTGGGGTGTCATGTCATCTGCTGGTGTTGGTCCACTGTGTTTTCTGAGGTCCAAGGTCAACGCAGCCGTCTACCAGGAAGTTTTAGAGCACTTCATGCTTCCTGCTGCTGACCTACTTTATGGAGATGCAGATTTCATTTTCCAACAGGACTTGGCACCTGCACACAGTGCCAAAGCTACCAGTACCTGATTTAAGGACCATGGTATCCCTGTTCTTAATTGGCCAGCAAACTCGCCTGACCTTAACCCTATAGAAAATATATGGGGTATTGTGAAGAGGAAGATGCGATTCGCCAGACCCAACAATGCGGAAGAGCTGAAGGCCACTATCAGAGCAACCTGGGCTCTCATAACACCTGAGCAGTGCCACAGACTGATCGACTCCATGCCACGCCGCATTGCTGCAGTACTTCAGGCAAAAGGAGCCCCAACTAAGTATTGAGTGCTGTACATGCTCATACTTTTCATGTTCATACTTTTCAGTTGGCCAACATTTCTAAAAATCATTTTTTTGTATTGGTCTTAAGTAATATTCTAATTTTCTAATATACTGAATTTGGGATTTTCATTAGTTGTCAGTTATAATCATCACAATTAAAAGAAATAAACATTTGAAATATCAGTCTGTGTGTAATGAATGAATATAATATACAAGTTTCACTTTTTGAATGGAATTACTGACATAAATCAACTTTTTGATGATATTCTAATTATATGACCAGCACCTGTATATTACATTTGATAAGGCCACACTGAGTGACAGGATTAATTACAGACACCTGGATCATCTGAAGAACTCCAGTTGCTAATAAGATTGTGATAACATAAAAATGTAAAAGTTACCAAAATGCTTGTAGTGTAAAGGTAAACTGAACACAGTCCCTATTCGCAAACCTTATCCTAGAATTTCAGCCCTTACAGTAGATCCTTCCATTAATGTAAAAAACAGCAGGGGAAGCAGTTAGTGGGTCTAACCAGTTGCCATGGTTGCTAAAATCTGTACCAGGCAGTTAACCCTAATTACTGACAGGTCACTGAAAATGATAATGTGTACTGAGTCATACATTATAAGAAAAAAACAAAGGAAATGTACTTTGTTCAAATAAAACATTTCTCTAGGTTGCCTGCTTGCTTCAGACCGTTGACTCTGCCAATGGGCATACAGCGATGTGAACTCAGCTGTGACCACATACTTCTTTCTGGATTTACAGATTCTGTAAATTGTGATTTCTAAAATATATCTTCCTGAGCTTTCCACTTATTTAACAAACTCGCAGTGAATCGTTTCAAATTAAATGTACTGGACCATCTTATAGGAGCCCACGTGTAGAGCTGCATATCAAAAGAAGCTCAAAAGCAGAGACGCAAATCCCAAAGAGTTACATTTGCTAGCGGACCTTTTGTCGGCATGGTTTCCAAATTCACGGTACAAACTGCATATGTTGGGTCAATTCAAACCTGTGATCAGATTAAATCCCAGCCACGGAGTCAAGCGTTTAAAAGTAACCAGGTTTAATAGGTAATACTCTATTCTAGGTGTTCGGCATTTCGTCCCGAACGCTTACCTGTCGCAGAGGTGGTTGACGGCTCCATACGAGTCGCAGCCGCAGGGCATGCAGCCGGTGGTGCCGTTGGTAAAATGTCCCTCCTCACAATCCTCGCACAGAAGCCCGGCGTAACCGGGCATGCAGACACACTGGCCCGTCTTCTTGTCACAATCATCCACGTCCAGGACCCCCTCGCTGCTGCAGTTACATAGAGGCTCTGCAGGGAGAGGCGTCAACAGACAGGAGGAGGCACATTGTTAAGGCACCGCATTTCACACTGACACAATGGCCATATATTATTTATCTGAGCATGGAATAGGAGTGTTCCTTCGACGTCTCTCTCATGGGTTTCCACGCGAGGGATGAAGGGAGGAGAGACGTGCGCAGACCATGAGGAGTTAGGCTATGTGGCGGCTCGTTCTGGTGCAATAGCTCTTAAAGATGTTCAAATGACATTACAGTAACGTGACTTTTCAGACAAATGAATTCTGGTCCGGAATAGAATGTTCAGTATTGTTTCCCTGACAACTACGAACGTTGTGGATTGATGCATTACATGTTGTTTTTATTTTGTTGGGTTAATATGGTAGCAAGTGCATTTTATTTATCATGGTGACTTATCACAGCTGATTCAGTACATTAAGGTTTGTTGACGAGTTGGTTGGAATCAGCAGTAGGGTAAAAAAATAAATCAAGAGTGAGGCCTCAAATGAGTTTGGAAAATGGGTGGGTGCTGTTCTGCATTCACCATTGATAGCCAACTGTTCTGTATGTTTCCTGACGTGAATATAGCACATTTTGTACATCATCACATTTCAAACTTTGGGAACACCGCTGTGCCATCTGCCATAAGAAATGACTTAATGCATTTTTCTGCAACAATACCATCCAACTCTTGCCTCTCTTCCAGCTTTATGTAACAGCAAAAGGGCTGGGTTATGCAAGAATGGAGAGCTCTGTCAGCTTTCTATTTGTTAACTGAAGTCATCTTCCTCTGCACAACTGTCAGAAAAGATCATCCCCAGACCCTGTGACATACCAGGCCGCACAGCTCTTTGTCTTTCTATCCTTGTGGGGACCTGAGACCTAACCCCGACACCAAAATATTTCCTATTCCCTTGCCCTAAACCTAACCTTAACCCTAACCTAATTCACAAAAACACAACCTTTCTATCAAAACATAACTAAGTCCTAAAACCTAACCTTAACTGTTAACGCTTAAACCTAAAAGTAACCCCAATTCTACCACTGTGGCCATTTCTGCCATTCTGGCCAAGTCTCCCCTTGAGCTGGAAATTACACTTTTGCTTGTGGGGTCCTGCCAAGAAATCTAATGGGGATGCATTTTTAACATTTTAATATCTTTGTGGGGACATCTGGTCCCCACATGTACACAGAGATGGATCACACACACAAACACACACACAAAGGACTTCTTGTTTAGCGAGTACCATTTGAGCACATGCCTGGCTTAAACCTCGGACGTGTGCTTCACAAATACCTGGGACACTTATCCCTCAACCGTCCCTAAATCTAAAAATTGAGCGGCTCAAACAGGAACCCTTACAGCTTTTATGTGATACGTTCACCCTTCAAACTAACCCAACAGCAACTTCAGCAATGTGGTGAGCACAAATGTAGAACTCATGACTTGTGCAACCTGTCTGCGCAGGGGAAATGTACGTGTGACTGATTATTAACTGACAAACCTTAAAGTGGCAAAACTGCTGTTTGAATGAGAAATAAATGCAGTGAAAGAGGAAATGTCCATTGTTCTCACAGTAATTTGTTTCAGTCACGTGAAGCAGTGTGGCAACATGGTTCAGGTGTGTAGATGTACCTGTGTGGTTGAGATAAAGATTCATTTATTTACCTTTATTTATATGAGAAAGTCAAGTTTCCCAACAATCTGCGGCTGTGATACTGTTTGTGCTAGTAACTAAAACATAGAAGAGTGGTGATACTATCACTCCACATAGCCTATTGTGGTTTAAACTCAGAAGATACATCATGTCATATCAAATGTACTGTCTCTGAATGACAGGCAAGGGTAGAAAGAACAACATAATTTAAATCACTAATGTGACACACACGAAAGGGGTCCCATCAGGCAGGCAGTGTTGGGGAAGGAGGCTTTAGGCAAGGTAAGGCCTTATTATTACTATCAGATTGACCTTTACACCAGAACTGGAACATACACTCACCTAAAGGATTATTAGGAAAACCTGTTCAATTTCTCATTAATGCAATTATCTAATCAACCAATCACATGGCAGTTGCTTCAATGCATTTAGGGCTGTGGTCCTGGTCAAGACAATCTTCTGAACTCCAAACTGAATGTCAGAATGGGAAAGAAAGGTGATTTAAGCAATTTTGAGCGTGGCATGGTTGTTGGTGCCAGACGGGCCGGTCTGAGTATTTCACAATCTGCTCAGTTACTGGGATTTTCAGGCACAACCATTTCTTGGGTTTACAAAGAATGGTGTGAAAAAGGAAAAACATCCAGTATGCAGCTGTGGGCGAAAATGCCTTGTTGATGCTAGAGGTCAGAGGAGAATGGACCGACTGATTCACGCTGATAGAAGAGCAACTTTGACTGAAATAACCACTCGTTACAACCGAGGTATGCAGCAAAGCATTTGCGAAGCCACAACACACACAACCTTGAGGCGGATGGGCTACAACAGCAGAAGACCCCCCCGGGTACCACTCATCTCCACTACAAATAGGAAAAAGAGGCTACAATTTGCACGAGCTCACCAAAATTGGACAGTTGAAGACTGGAAGAATGTTGCCTGGTCTGATGAGTCTCGATATCTGTTGAGACATTCAGATGGTAGAGTCAGAGTTTGGCGTAAACAGAATGAGAACATGGATCCATCATGCCTTGTTACCACTGTGCAGGCTGGTGGTGGTGGTGTAATGGTGTGAGGGATGTTTTCTTGGCACACTTTAGGCCCCTTAGTGCCAATTGGGCATCGTTTAAATGCCACGGCCTACCTGAGCATTGTTTCTGACCATGTCCATCCCAATATGACCACCATGTACACATCCTTTGATGGCTACTTCCAGCAGGATAATGCACCATGTCACAAAACTCGAATCATTTCAAATTGGTTTCTTGAACATGACAATGAGTTCACTGTACTGAAATGGCCCCCACAGTCACCAGAACTCAACCCAATAGAGCATCTTTAGGATGTGGTGGAATGGGAGCTTCATGCCCTGGATATGCATCCCATCAACATTTCTAAAGAATGCTTTCAGCACCTTGTTGAATCAATGCCACGTAGAATTAAGGCAGTTCTGAAGGCGAAAGGGGGTCAAACACAGTATTAGTATGGTGTTCCTAATAATCCTTTAGGTGAGTGTATATTGACTAAGATTATAGAATCTCTGACTACCAGTGACATTAGGCTGCGGTAGGGCATACAATTCAATAGTCATCTGGTCACCAAAATAAAATAGGTGTTTCACAAGTGTCGCTCACCCCAATCTCCAAAGCGAATCTGTCGGAACATTTATCCTCACATAAAGCACATAGCAAGGAACACTAGAAAGACAGCGGAACACTCAAGATGAGGGAAAGAACCCGCTGAGACAGCGCGGACTCATTCATATCTTGGTTTGGTCATTTTGATTGGATGCAGAGTAACACATTCCCCCTCCTTGATCTAGGATGTGGAATAGACACAAAGGGATCAAACCAATCTCCAACCAAGGCATGCCACTAGGCCTATATGTTATTGAAAATAAAAACATGCAATAGCTTCACGCAGACATAAAGATGTCTGAGGTAAAATAAGAACAACGAATAAACCCCATTACCCTCGGGTTCGATCAATATAATTAAAGACTTGATACGATGATTTAATAGATCTTCTCCGGACCGATCTATGTGCAAAATTGTAGCCTATAGTAATAGCATGTATTTGGTAAATATTGATGGGGTATGTTCCAATTAATATGGATGTTTCATAATTGTGCAAGGTAAATTACGTGCATGACTTGAGGACCATGATCTATTGTTTCAAATGTCAGTTTCTTCCGCCTGTGCTCTGCGTCAAAATCAACCCTTAATGCGGACATGTTTTGACTGTCTTTGGTAACGTATTGATTTTCTGCATGAAAATTGACATTTTCACAACCATAGGCGAATGTGTGACGTGATTAGTCCAGAGACTCCATTCATTCATATCAGACTATTTATAATAAGGTGTAGGCTATCAATTTCGGAGGTGTGGCTGCCAGAGGAAATTATTTACAATACTCAATATAAAATGACAACTGTATGTCCATTGTGACATCCGCCGATACGTTATTGTGAAAATACCCAAGCGCAAACACAACCTACTCACCTTGACTATTCTCCGAGGAGCTAATCGATGCATGAATGTTATCTAATGACCATGCATCATTTGTCGTCCGCTGCGAAACCATGGAGACCATGGTCTGCAGCCTTTTTTCTGGAGGAAAAACGGACGTTTGCGCATCAGTGGATCTTTTGCTCGAATTGGATGTTCTGGAGCTTAAAGCCGTTATTTGTTCTCTGGAAATTATTTTTATGTTTGGCCTTTGGAATGTAGGGTCCGCTGTTGGTGGCTGGGTGGTTGTTGTTGGCGAGACAGCAATCTTCGATACCGGTATCGTTTTCCTTGTCGCACGGGTGAAACCCATAGTCGGTGACGGGGTGAGTCCCGTTAGCGGGCCGATCACAAAGCTGTCCTCGGGTAACCGATTAGGCAAGGTGGTGGAAAGGGGTTCCATGCTCGCGGAGGCTGAGCGAGGCTTCCTGGCGATAGGCGACGCATCGTAGGAGTTGACGCGAGGTGCAGCATCAGAAAATCCAATGTATAAAACAAATAGCAAAGCCGAGGATATGTACATCATTAAGGTCGTTAACCTCATATTAAATTTCAGCTCTCCATGTAAAGCCCTAGTTATGGTCTGACTCAGACCCGTCCCTGGATAGACTAGCTCGTGTACTCCATTGATGTCCTCCTGTACAATGTTCTCAATTGTTGCCCAGTGATTGTGAAACGTTCTATCCGCAGCTTCTTCGTTTCACCTTCCGTTCAACCTAGCACAGCGCAAAGAAACACTGTAGATTGTCACACTGTTCAGCCAATGAGGGCATTATGAGAGGTCTTGTGGCATGCGTACCTAACGTAGATGCGTTTGTTTTCCCATCGCAAAGGCATTTGATTGGCTCAATATCTAATCGTGCCATTACGCATTAAGTGCAATGAGATGTCACTTACACATTTACAGTAATTTCATATCAGTCAACAGACCACGTACGTAGATAGGCATACACTTGTGTTCCTAGACATTGAACCTACTCGATGTACTGGAGAGACTAGTCTACAGCTACCTAAACAGATATTCTGGGATATTGTGTCTAGACTGGTCCCAGTTAGATCGACGATTTTATGTATCCACGAGTATAGAATTAAAATAATACAGTATGATGGTGATGGTGAATGCACATTATGTATATTACTGGTATTATCCATTGACCCCTGGAAAGTGCGATCAGTAGCCTAATCACCCATTGTTCCAATTGTGTGCGAGCGCCACTGTGAGGCTGTTGTTTTTATGACCAGCAGTGACATGCGATGCTCCACAGAACAAGACAGAAGTATAGCCATCCTAAAGGCAAGGTTTCCCACTGGCTTACAAATGAATGAAAGCTGTAGGCCTACACCAAAAGACAGAAAAATAAACTTTAACCACCCCCTGGTTAAAACTGAACAAAGCAAGCAATCTAAGACTTACACAGGGAGGTATTCACACACCCATATACACATACTTAAACTAGCCCTAACACCTAAACCTTAATGCATAAAAGTAACCTTAACTCTAACAATAACCCCAATTGTAAGTTTTACCGTACACCTTATCTAGGCCAGAACATTGCCTTACCTGGTTGTTTCCATGTATTGTTAGAACTGTTTCACACATGTTATATGAAACCACAAATCAAAGGTATCATTGAAAAAGGATACATATTTAAGGTCCTTTTCCACACTATGAGGCTGTCCATGACCTCTGAAAAGGACATTAGGCTGCCCCATAAACTGCTTCATCCCTGATTTATAAAGGCCTGCCCTTTGAACATTCCCCTTGTGAATGAGCCCTGTTGTCTACATGGCTATCAGATCAACAATTCTGTCATGTCAAAACATATACATGTTCTTGGAAAACACAGCAATCAATCATAACATGGGCAACAGACACAGCCACAACTGACTTACAGTATGTAGAACACAAATGGGTCATGCTCTTCAGGGTAGCAGAGTGCTAGACAAAACGAAACCTGTTTTAAGGTAAAGGTGGTAATGTCCTGGTAAATTGTAACATTCTGACAGCACTTGGATAAAATACGGCAAATAGTTCAGAAAAAAAACCTTTAGATGACAATTTATAGACATAATCATAGCACAACCCAGGTTTGCATGCAAATAAAGGCATACTTTAACCTAATTAGACCCCTGTCATTCCTGGTGCTGATACCTGTGACCCTCTTTCAAACCTTTTAACCTAGATAATGCTTTAGACCACTGGGGAGGGGAGTCTACAGTACACTATAGGAGATCTATAACTAGAAAGAATGTTTGCCAACAGGCTCAATCAACTAGTTACATCATTTGTTAAACTTTCACCATGTTTCATATTTTCATGTAATATCTGGAGATGTTGGTGAATTCTGGTCCTGAAAGGTAAAAATACAAGTACATTCAAACACATAGTAAATCGTTTGGTTGCTACAATTTACATTTTTAAGTTGACTCCTGAGACCAGGTTGGACTACAAAGGAATAGGCTGCCCAGCTACAAGACATAAAACCTCTCTCTGACCTATTCCATATCACCAACGCAGACGACCAGAGTCCCAAAGATGCAATGGCGACCACTCTAAATGATTACCATGACCCCACCAAAATTAGCCTACATGTAATCGTCTCCCACTTTATTACTTTATTGGGATAAAACATAGGTATGTCAACCACATGGTTGACATACCTATGTTTTATCCCAATAAAGTTGGTACAATAAAGCTAATTGTACTTGAAGATATATATATATATATATATATATATATATATATATATATATATATATATATATATATGTGTGTGTGTTTGTGTATATATATATGTGTGTATATATATAAATGTGTATATATATATATATATATATATATATATATATATATATATATATATATATGTGTGTGTGTGTGTGTGTGTGTGTGTATATATGTGTATATACATATATATATAGGTGTGTATATATGTATATATCTATATATATATATATGATTGTATCTTCAAGTACAATTAGTTGGTAAAAATGTCATTAGACTGCTGCATTTTATCCAAATACATTATATTACTGGATATTATTCTGGCAAACTTTGAGATATGATGGTGGCGTTTATAATTTTTTGCGCTCTGACATCAAGAAAAACGACACAACATTACTACAAAAAGAAATGACGGCCTTGTATGTGAATATTCTCCACAGCAGATGGCAGGACAACGCGAACTATAAATCCGCCTTGCGGAAACGAATGCGTTACATACGTAGCAAGTGTAAAAGAAACTGATGAACAGTAGAAACCAGAGACGGAAGAGGAAACCAAGATGTACAGCTTCGTAATTCTTCTAAATGGAAGAATATCAAGCAGAGCAAACCACCACTGGTCGCATTAGTGTGTAGGAGACCCACTCAAAAAAAATAGAAAAAGAAACCGGAAGTATCAATTTCTCGTGCTGAGCCGTGTGTCTTTACAATTTTTGGGGGGCAGAATTTTTTTACTGAACAGCTGATACAATGGCGCCACTGGACCTGGGTAAATACGCAGAGATTGCCAAGCAGTGTAAATATTTACCTGAAAACGACCTCAAGGTGAGAATGAATGCCTTCGCAGGGATTCACCTCTACAAACAGGCCTGATTAGCACGCATGCTTATCTGAAATAAGCAGCAGTAGCAAAATGGTATCACTTTTATAGCACCAGCCTGACCTGACATCGCGGAGTGATGTCATTACAATGGATGCATTCGTGGGCATGACAAAATATTGTTATAAGATGTGCTATTTACAGTAACTGTTGCGAGTGATTTATTTTTTCCTTATCCTATTCCTGTATTGAATCAGGGTTCTCAACTGGTGAGTCACAAAAATACTTGAAACCAGGTAGAAATTGGAATGTGTGCGTCCAACTACTGTACATCTTAACAGTGCTGTTTAGCATAGTTGTGGCCTCAAGTGAGCTTGTCAACATTCTTCAGTAAGAATAAGAAGAATATGAAATTATTGACAGTGGAAAAGGTGGGAAGGCTGTTCCTTTGGTTTGTACCGTTTTCTGATTGCTTTGCTTTGGCCTAACTTGATAATAATAAGATGGTTAGAGCTGCACGTTTTGATAATATTGATCATAACTTGTTACTGGAAAACTGAAGCGGATTAAAATTTCTGCCATATCCTAGACTGGGTGTTACTATCAAATGTAATACATAAGGTATTCATAAATGGAAGCCTCTCTAACAAGAAATCAGTTGTGTATGGTTTTCCACAGGGCAGCCAGCTTAAGTGTTATTGTTTTGTGTTTTCACAAACTGACTTCCATGGACCTTGAATAAAGCCTGTTTGTCAGTATAACATAACATTGTACCTATCAGCTACAACAGTAAAGAATGTAACTGAAACCCATGAAAGAAGCACTTCAGTCAGAACTAAATGAAGCCATTCCAACATAGAACTCACTGTCTCACTGCAATACAGTTTGACCCGCCCAAACACAACATAGTAGCATGACTGGGACTTTGGTATTATTGTATGTAATGCGTGTTTTATGTTATTTTGCTATGGTGTTGCACTGATTCTGGACTTGATAAAACACAGTGAACCAACACCAGCAGGTGACATGGCATCCCAAATCATCACTGACTGTGGAAACTTCACACTGGACTTCAAGCAACTTGGATTCTGTGCCTCTCCACTCTTCCTCCAGACTCTGGGACCTTGATTTCCAAATGTATTGCAAAATTTACTTTATCTGAAGAGAGGACTTTGAACCATTGAGCAGCAGTCCAGTTTCTTTTCTCCTTTGCCCAGGTAAGACGCTACTGACGTTGTCTCTGGTTCAGAAGTGGCTTGACACTGGAAATGTGTCACCTGTTGCCCATTTCCTGGACATGTCTGTGCAGGGTGGCTCTTGATGCACTGACTCCAGCCTCAGTCCACTCCTTGTGAAGCTCCACCTAGTTCTTGAATCGGCTTTGCTTGACAATCCTCTCAATGCTATGCTCATCCCTGTTGCCTGTGCACCTTTTCCTACCACACCTTTCCCTTCCAGTCAACTTTCCATGAACATGCTTTGATACGGCACTCTGCGAACAGCCAGCCCATTCAGCAATGACCTTCTGTGGCTTACCCTCCTTATGCAGGGTGTCAATGAGTGTCGTCTGGACAACAGTCAAGTCAGCAGTCTAACCCATGATTGTGGTTGTGTGTACTGAAGTCTCAGGGAGTTAATA
This sequence comes from Esox lucius, assembly GCF_011004845.1. Classification (NCBI taxonomy): domain Eukaryota; kingdom Metazoa; phylum Chordata; class Actinopteri; order Esociformes; family Esocidae; genus Esox; species Esox lucius. The sequence continues at coordinate 13,432,889 of NC_047581.1, read as the reverse complement.
AGCTGATTAGAGCTCTTCTCAGGTCGAAATGTCTGTATTGTACATTTTTAATTCTAATATTTAGGGATACTGGATTTTTGATTTCCATGAGCCGTAAGCCGTAATCATCAAGATTGAAACAAAAAAGGCTTGAAATGTTTCACTTTATGTGTAATGATTCTAGAATATATGAAGGTGTCACTTTTTGATTTGAATAACAGAAGAAGAAAAAACATATTCACACAATATATAAAACATTTTGAGAAGCCCCTGTATATTGTGGGCTGTGTTTCTTTGTGTAAGGACATCAGGAAGAGTTGCTGTTGCTTCCGCCTTGGGAAATGGGGATTCTAATAAAAAGTCAAATGACAGAAAAAAAACATATACAATGTGAATATTGGATCATGACTGAGATTTGGGTCCAGAGACAGAACCAGTTGAGAACCACTACATTAAAAATGTATGGACATTGTAAACACCACACTGAAGTTTCCAAAATTCCTACATTATATGTGCTTCAGTGCTTCTTCTTAACAAGTGTTTTCCCCTCAGAGGTTATGTGACTATGTGTGTGACCTATTGCTTGAGGAGTCCAATGTCCAGCCTGTGTCCACCCCTGTGACTGTGTGTGGGGATATACATGGACAGGTAGGCTCTCACACCCTAATAGAAACATTTGAAAATATTTCTGCCTGTTGCAGATCATTTCTTCCTTTAATAATTGGAGAACGCCACTTTCATCAAGATGAGACCCAAATAAACATTATTGGTGCCGTGTCTTGGCCAGTCTTGGTCATTGCAATATGGGGGACATATACATCCTGTAAACACAGAACTTTCACTCCTCCCCAAAGTCTTATGCATTGTCAGAAATGTATAATTCTGAACCTCAATGAAAAATGCTCATGAGATGCAATGTATTTTAAATAGCCCTAATATATTTTGAGTATGAAACACATTTTGAGGAAAAGGCAGTCACTGGAAGTTCACATGTTTATATAACATCAGACATTAAGTAATACAATCCACACATTTTAAAATATATTTTGTTCTTCACTGCCTTCTGTAATTATTGGGACAGTAAATATTTGTTCTTTTTTGGGCTCTATACAGTAAAGGTTTATATTTGAAAGGAGTTATTGTTCATAGGGTTTCACTATTTAGTAATGAATGTGCCTTTTTATGCCCAGTGTTTATCTAGAGTCCAAAAGCTTACTCTGAGTCGGTAAACAGGACTAGTTTAGCTGACAGCTCTCATTTGCTTGTACACATTTTCTCTCCCCCAAAAATGATCAAGCCAATTATCCTAGAACTTTTGATGGCCTGAAATGTAGAAAAACTGTTGTTATTTCTAAATGGAGACAATACAAAATGTAAACAATATCCTAATATAAAATATCACAATCTATACATTCACCAAATATTAGTTTGATTTCAAATTCCAACATTTGGAAGGATAACATTTCAAGGAAAATGCTTCACTTTCCCAATCATTAAAGTGGGGAGCAGTATGTTATTTGGGGTCTCTTGAGGCTGTTGTAATTTCTACTATACTTACTTTTCATGCATGGAAAGGCTAGTTCTGGATATCTTACTGTTAATCTTGTTTTATCTCCTTTTTTCAGTTTTATGATCTTTGTGAACTGTTCAGAACAGGAGGACAGGTTCCAGACACAAACTATATTTTCATGGTGGGCATAAACTCAACTATTTTCCACTTTATCTGAATGAATCTGACTCAAAATTGTCATGTTTTTTACAATGACCATCAAGAATAACCTTCTGTGATTTGTGCCTCTGCAGGGTGACTTTGTTGACCGGGGATATTACAGCTTGGAGACATTCACATACTTGCTGGTGTTAAAAGCCAAATGGCCTGACCGTATCACACTTTTAAGAGGAAACCACGAAAGCAGACAGATAACCCAAGTATATGGGTTTTATGGTGAGATTTTCATTCCGTAACAATTTTTGGCCTAACCAAATGTTGTAAAAATACCTTGTTAGTTGTTGTACAATCCACACCATTTTCTCCAGGTACACTGGTTGCGAATGGGATGTCCATAATGTGTGTTTCCTTTCAGATGAATGCCAAACCAAATATGGAAATGCCAATGCCTGGCGCTACTGTACCAAAGTTTTTGATATGTTAACAGTTGCAGCGGCAAGTACAACTCTGTTTCTTTTTATTTGTGATTTCATGTACTACTAAACCACATGTCGCAATTTTTGCATATCAAGCCGACATGAAGATGATCACAGTAAGGCCTAGAGTGCATTCTAATGACTTGTTGTGGTTGTGTTTCCTTGTGCAGCTGATGGATGAGCAAATTTTGTGTGTTCATGGGGGCTTGTCCCCGGACATAAAGACCCTAGATCAGATCAGAACAATTGAACGTAACCAGGAGATCCCCCACAAGGGAGCATTCTGTGACCTTGTGTGGTCAGACCCTGAGGATGTTGACACCTGGGCCATCAGCCCCAGAGGAGCTGGGTGGCTGTTTGGTGCAAAAGTCACTAATGAGGTGAGATAAGTCTTAGTCACTGACAAGTACATGATATTAACCAACTTTCACAATCAATACGCTGTTTATGAAACAGCTAATTGTAATGTTTTCATTCTCGTGTTCACATTAATTTCACTCTGTTGGTCTTTATGTATTTTTGAATATGCAGTTTGTTCACATCAACAACTTGAAGTTGATCTGTCGAGCACATCAACTAGTCCATGAGGGTTACAAGTTCATGTTTGATGAGAAGCTGGTCACTGTCTGGTCCGCTCCTAACTACTGCTATCGCTGCGGCAACATTGCCTCCATTATGGTCTTCAAAGACGCCAATACAAGGGAGCCCAAGCTGTTCCGGGCAGTGCCAGACTCAGAGAGAGTAATTCCACCCAGAACAACAACACCCTATTTTCTGTAAATTCTGCACTATTGTCAGCTTTTGTCGCATTGTTATCAACCACCACATGATATAAATTAAATACAGAGCAGCAACAACATGTTGAAGTCACACCACTGATGATGTAATTCATATTTTATTTTAGTATAGTATGTTCCTCATATGCTGTACTATGTTGTGTCAGTTGTAGCTTTGTGTACCAACATGCAATATCACATGGAAGTATCCTGTCAAGAAATGTCACTACTCTTTTATAAATTGTAGGTGATAGCAGTGAGAATACTGTTTTTATCCAATGCCCTTAGATTCAGTTCTTCATTGTAGATTCAATTATTTGTTGTAGTACAGGAAGATCATATGAAGTGAAAGAGGAACCCTTATGTTAGCCACCTCATGGGAGGAGGTCACAGTTTCAGTTTGTCTGTTAGGCCTACAGAAGATTGAATTTTATTTTTGTAATGTAGCCTATATTTATTAAATATATATAAATATATACACACATATATATGAAGCACTCAAATTAGAAATGGCACATATGAGCAATGGTATTTTTGTTCAGAAATATGTTTAAAATTGAATCTATTCATGCACTTGACTTAACTGTCTCATTTTGTCTTATAATAAAGCTATACGCCTGATAATTTAGTTGGAAGTTATGATGATCACTAAAACCAAGTTCGTATGTCTCTATGTCAATAAGCCTGGGTTAATTTGGCATACTACCAATTATATTTTTCTTGTAATATGAATGGTATTACACACTGGATAGTTTGAAATGCTAATTGGCGTTATGACAAAAATAAGTTTACTGGTTGGAATATGTGTGGGAGTGAGGAGAATCAGAGAATAAGACTAAAAATGTTTATGGCATATTTACATGGTAAATTTAATTTAAAAAAAAAAAGAGGGGTGGGTTTTGTTCACAAAGCGGGGGTTGGGTCAGGTGGATTGCCATTGTCTGGAGGAAGTGAGAGGGAACGACAAGAGTGACTTACAGATGTGAGTGGATAACTTATAACACTTTTTACATCCTGGCCCCAGGGGAATCAAATCCTTGCGTTTGAAGTACCATGCTCTATCAACTGGATTACGTAGGACCTTGTTTGAAACATTTGGGCGCTGATGACAGGCAGTATGTGACGGACAAACTTATTTCTTTATATCCATAGACATTCATTAGCAGTGCAAGGCAGTTACGTTCATGTGTAATTCTCACTCCTTCCTGGAAAAGGCAGTAAACACAACAGAGCGTCTTTGTCTGCATGGAACTGACATCAAGAAGAAGAAAAAGACGGATGTGACCACCAGGGGTGTATTCGTCGTTATTCATTCCTCCAAATTAAACGTTTTCCTTAGGAAACAGAACAACGGGGAGGGGCCTACCTGAATATTGTCCAATAGAAATTCAGTTCAACCAAAATGCGCCAATTCTGTTTCGCTCTTTTTGCTTCTGTTTTTAAAACGTTTCGCATCTTAACAACTTTTTGGTGAAATGAATTTACCCCAGAGAAACATTCCATCTCTATAGCTACGTGTATGATGTTAGCAGGTTAGCGTAAGATACCCAGTTCATGCAGAGCTAGGAAGACATTTGTCGGTAAACAGTAGCTGTATTTGTAGAATTAGCTGTTATATTGGGAAAAGGTGAAGATGCTAGTCCTTACAGACAATACGTTAAAACCAAAATGGACATAACTTGGATTTTCTTTACTTTGTCGGAGTTCATACGATACGGTAAAGAGAAGGCTCCCTTGATTAGCAAACGTTAGGTAGCTAACTTAGCTAGCTCCCAATCAGTCATGATAACATAACAGCGTTAGCAGGACTAGCTAGCCTACATGGTTTATTTCATGTGTTGATGATCGAAACAGTCGTGAACAGTTAGCTATCCTTAGCTGTGATCATCGGATATATTAAATCTCAACATGTTGTTCTTTGTGTTTACGGAATGGTATACCAATCTGCTAAACGTAGTGTTGGACAGCAACATTAGTTAACCTGAACAAATCTAGCAACAGTAATTACTACTAAAACGTCGTGCCGCTATAGCCAAGAGATTGAGTAGCTAGTACTAGTCGAATGTTAACGTTGCTAGTAGTACAATACAATAGGTAGTATATGTCTTAGGACGCCTGCTAGTTAAATAGACTGTCAGGTGCTGTATCTGTCAACTGATCTGGTGACATGACGAATAGTGCCACTCAAATCAGGTGCATAGCTTGTTTCCTTGTAACGCGGAAATATTCAAGACTGCCGATACATTGTTTTTGAAACTGGTTACATCCTCTACAATACGAATGCTTTTTTTTATTCCAGCAATTATTATGTCGTTCATTATATATTCGTTTTAGCTGTCATACTCGTAATGGTTTTTGCCATTACATTCGTGTTTTGTTTATTTCAGATTGTATTAGAAATGACCATGACAGTTCCTTTGCCGGGGATAGGACGCTTCATTGAAATACAGCTGTTCTGTGACCAAAAGGAGACAGGCGGAAAGTCCACAGCCTGAGTAGCAGAGGTCTTCGTTGTGGAGCATTTTGGAAGGGAACCAGTTGCATGCTAAAAGCTACACACTTGGGAAAAGAAACATTAAGGCAAGGTGGAGATGTTTGCCAAACTGAAAAAAAAGATTGCTGAGGAGGCTGCCACAGCCCCCCGGACGGGAGTACGTATGCCTCGCTCCTACAGCAAAGAATCCATTACGTCTGCAGGGGCAGACTCTGGGGACGATTTTGTAAGTACCAGACTATTTGCCTAATTCCAGAATGTCTGGGCAAATCCAGTATGTATGGGCATTCCACGTTGACATTTTGGTTTCTAGGCTTTGCATGTTAGCCAAACAAAGAAGATTGATTCTTGGTCTGATAAAATATATACTTTTTACATTTCTTATTAAAAACAAAACTACTGATTTAATGATTTGGACACAATGATTTTGAATAACAGTTTGTTTTATCTTTACCCTGGAGCCATTGGCCTCAGTGGCTTAAAGAAATGTTGGTATGCGCAGCACTTTATTATTCAAGTTATCAAAGTAATCCCTACCCCAACAAAAGTGAACAAATTAACTTTGTTAGAGCATTGTGCTTTATATGCCAAGGTAGTTTTTTCTATTATGTCAGGGGGCCAGTACCATTTAAAAATGTATGCACACGGTACTGTGGTTGAGTCACTCTGGATAACACTGTCTGTTGAATGACATGTAAGTTTTAAATGTCTATAGGCTGAAATCAATAAAATATGTTCCAAAACATTCCAATGACACTGGCTCATCCAAAACATTTTCCCATAACAGTTTTTTTCAAATATTGCGATAGGTGTTTTAGTCTCTGTCAGCTGTGCATAAACTGCCACCATGGCAGTCACAATCAACAGTCAGACTTGATATTTCCAGCATAGGTATCCCAAGATAATAAAACAGTCTATCTAAAGCAATTTTAAAAATGAAGGTATCCTCTCTGCAAGTTATGCAGTTTTTTTACAATGACATTTATTTATGTACAGACTGGACTAATTATATAATTATGTGCATTTATTTATTTATTTTGCAACACCTTCAGAATCCCATGGCTGTTTATTGTATTTCTTGATCGCAAATAGCTTAACCAGCAATTAATATATTAATGTGTACTCTGCAAGCCCAATTATTAGGCAAATCATATTGAACAAACACAATGGTCTCAGTCAATCCAAAATATAATTGAACCTCAACCCTGAATGTTTAACACAGGAAAAATGAGTTTTGATCTTTCTCAGGGGATTACATAAGTGTGCACAATTATTAGGCAGCTAAATTACAAAAATAATTTCTCTAACTCACTTGTTTATACAAAATGTTTAGAAAAAGTGCAACAAATAAGTAACACAAAATGAAATTTAAATATAATTTCTGGCCTAAATATCATATTCAGTGACAGATATAGCCACCCTTCTTTTCAATAACTGCCATGAGCCTTCCATTAATGCAGTCTGTCAGTTTCTTGATCTGTTCATGATCAACTTTCGCTGAAGCAGCACCACAGCCTCCCAAATGCTGTTCAAAGAGGTGTATTGTCTTCCCTGACTGTAAATCTCACGTTTTGATAAGGGTCCACAAGTTCTCAATAGGATTTAAGTCAGGTAAGGAAGGGGGCCAGGTCATTATTTGGGCATCTTTGAGGCCCTTGCTTGCTATCCAAGCTGTGGGGTACTTGTGATGCATGTGATGGAGCATTGTCCTTCATAAAGAACATGGCCTTCTTGAATGCTGAGGACCTCTTCCTGTACCACTGCTTGAAGAAAGTATCTTCCAGAAATTGGCAGTACTTATGGGAGTTGAGTTTCAGTCCATCTTCAACCCGAAAAGGTCCAACTACCTCATCCTTAATAATAGCAGCCCATACCAGGCCCCCTCCTCCACCTTGCTGGCGTCTGACTCAAAGTGGTGCCCTGTGTGCATTAGTGATCTAGCCACGGGCCCATTCATCTGGTCCATCAAGAGTCACTCTCATTTCGTCTGTCCATAAAACCTTTGAAAAATCTGTCTTCAGGTATTTCTTTGCCCAATCTATATGCTTCAAGGTGTGAATCTTATTCAGTGGTGGTCTTCTTTCAGCCTTCTTGACCTTGGCCATGTCTCTGAGCACTTGACACAATGTACTTCTGGCCACTCCAGGTAGGATGCAGTTCTGGAATATGGTGGCACTGGAGGAGAATGGGTCCCTGGTAGCTTCACGTTTAACTCTTCTCCTGTGGTCACGCCTCAATAGTTTTGCCATTTTAAAAATGTTGCATCCGTCTGAAAGGCATTTTACAATGACTTTTCTGTGTCAGTTAAATATCTTTTGGCCCATTTTACCTGAGGTCATGAAGCTGCCTAATAATTATGCACATCTTGATATAAGGTGTTATTCACTGTTGCCACACCCTCCCTCATCACACCAATACATATCACCTGAAAATGATTCAATCCAATGAGCATTCAAGTTTAAATGGTTTGGAGTTGGAAAACGTGCATAGAAGAAATAATACGATCAGAATACTCACTTGCCTAATAATTGTGCACGCAATGTAGATTGTTGTGGTCCTCAATCAAATATGAGGTTGTAGCATAGATAGGCTTATTGTTAGGGATGACCCAAATTCATTCCAGACTGAAACCTTGCCTGGGATATGTCTCTGCTCTGAATTATGGTTCAGATGTCTACAGAAAGACTGGGATGTCTGCTGTTTTCTTTTTTTTTACTCCAGAATCTGAGTTGGATGAACCCTTACAATCGTGCTAGCAAAATTAGGTAATTAGTCATTGATATGTACTTGCCATGGATATGTGATGTATCCTGCATAAGTAGAAAACAAATGTAGAATATTGAAATATCCCCTTTTACATGTTGTATATTATTGTACATGTTGACTATTATTCAAATATTCTAGTGTGCTCTCCTATACTGAACTCTGCTCTAGTGACCTCTGCTCTTTACTGTACCTATCTCTCATGTATTGTCCAACATTGTGAAACATAGACATCTATGTTTACTTCACATATGGACCAATTTAAACTCTCCACATTATCGATAAATGTTCTTAGTGTGTAGAGATTCTGAAGCCACCACCTGACAGTAATGGCCCAGAGCCTCAATTAGTGTTTCCCTCTGTGGCCAGATAATAGCATTTCTGTGAATCTCTGATGTAATAGAACCACGCTCAGGGACTGTAAGGATGATGTAAATCGCTACCACACATTAAGCCTATCAGATGTCCCCTTCATGGTGATGTCAACAGTGCTGTGTTTGCAATATGAGATATTAATATTGACTTTGCAAATGCCATTAAACTATTAGGCCAAATGTACAGCACTTACAGTTGGCAGAGCCTAGGAAAGACCCACAAAGCGATGTGCTGCATTTTGAAGTTTGGTGTATTTTAAAATACCAGAAGGCTTGACTTTTTTTAAAGGGTACATTTCCTCTTGGGTAATGTTTTGGGTCTGTGTAAGCTAGCCTACTGTTATATGGTTGGGTTTGTCTGGGAAATTTCTGTCCAGGAACCTGTGGATTAATGTTTGAGTACAATATAAACTCACTTTTGTCATTGGTGACATTATTTCTGATGTATTACCCCAAACAGGGCAGGTTAATACACTGTTGAGTTTAAGGCATCAGCCTTTGTAACCTGAAACCCAGTTCAGCTCGAACCTGATCCTAGGCAACAGCAATGACTGGGTCTGGTTTCAATGATGGACTCTGTTGACAACTTTAATAAGGAAAACAACTGTAACGGGCAGGGTCCTCTTCAGACAGATTACTTTCCCAACAAATCAAAAGTGGCAAAATGCCACAATACCAAACCGAAGTTTGCAGGCAGACAGCTTTTTTTGTCTGTAGATGATGCAAACCAGCCACTTATACATTTGTCATTAAAAGAAAGGATCTGGTCTGCTGCCATTCCACTACATACAGCTGCTGATGCTTTCCTGATGTTGCATCATTTCACAGTGTGATACAGAGAAATTGCTGGGTCCTTTTTTTGGATTCTTTAGCACCTACTGACATACTCCCTGTGCTGAAGTCATGCCCCGATGTGTATCATCAGTTTCGTTTAGTCATGTCGGTAGTGACATGCTTGTAATGACATATTTAGGCACTCCCAAACTTGCTCGGTGCCAAGCTAGCCTTTTATTGTGTACAGTGTTAAGCCGCAGCTTTGTGGAAGGCAACCCGGATGCCTGGAGAGAGAACTGGTCGGCTATCAGGTCTGCCCTGCTCTGTTTACCTGACACGTAAGCACTAGAGCACACGCCACTCATGTGTATCTCCTTTTCCTTCGGGGGGGTAGCTTAAAGCGCCACAACAGCAGTTCAAGTCAATGTCATCATTTTTGTGAAAGAATTGGGAATGCCCAAATGGGAACTGTGTAAATGCTATGGTTTACCCTATGAGATACATTCTTATTACTACTTATTTTCAGGGCCATGCAAGCAAGCTGCTTGCAATGCCAGTATTGCGAGTTTGATTTCCATGTGGGACCAGTAAGAAAACGTACGTATTCACTACTGCACATAGCTCTGAAATGACTTCAAACATTATTCGGTAGTGTAGAAATATCAGTCTCAAGCTGCCTCTTGATTATTGCAGTGTGTAGGGCTATATCATTTCTAGGCTTTTGAAAGAGTATCTCAGCTCCATACCTCTTGCTGCTGTCCAGGGCACATTGGTGCTGTAGTCTTTGCTCAGAGGGTTTTGACCAACTTTATATTATTTTTTGAGAGCACAGACTTCCTTCTTAGCTTTCATGTAGGCCAAGTATGTGCGGTCTCTTTCTGAATCTGCACGTGGAAAAAATGATGAGGTGGAACTTGCCGTCAAGACTTTTTCCTCTTTTATTTTTGGTCAGTCTCTGCGACCGGCACCAGCAGTCACCAGCAGTCACCACCCGCCCAGTCAAGTAACAATGCATGTGTTTTAAATGTATCCTCACTCAGCCTTTCGTAAGTAATACAACACATGATTTATTACTAGTGTTACCATTCATCAAGGTTTTTAACAGAACAAACACTGGGTCAAATCACTGGTAGGGCAGTTCTACTCATTTCTTTACAACTATTCAGATTGGTAGAGCTCAGGCTTTATTTGGACTCAGAATGTGATCGAAGTTGTGGGATTGTCCTCTTGACTGCATTTGTACATGCCACTGTTCATTACATTGGTATTTTAGCGTTCTCAGAGCACAGTAAATACAATCATTAAAGGCTTTCACAGATGGTTATGGATTTCACTGTACACTTGGACTCCGTTGTTTCACATATAAATGTACGCCAAACAAAAGACCTCGGTTTAAATATGTATGAAACCATATGCACAAGGCCTGCATTTATACAGTACTTTTTTTATTTCAAATACTTACTATACATTTTTATTTTATTTAAGGTTAATATCCCAACAATTCAGGCTAATCAGTAATCAATGTGATGGTGTAACTTCATGTTGGTGTTATTTCACTGTTATACGTCATATAACGTGTGTGTGTGTGTGTGTGTGTGTGTGTGTGTGTGTGTGTATGTGTGTGTGTGTGTGTGTGTGTGTGTGTGTGTGTGTGTGTTTTTGTGACTTGTCAGGACATTTTGTCCCCATAACTATACTAAAACCTGAACAATGTGACTTGTGGGGACATTTTTCATGTCCCCACATTTCAAAAGTCATTTTCTGGCTCAGAGTTTAGTTTTAGGGTCAAACTTAAAATTAACTTTAGAGTTAGAATTGGGGTTTCTTTAAGGTCCAGGTGTTGTTGGTTAAGTTTAGGGTTAAGGTTAGGCATTACATCTAGGTAAAGTTTAGCCATAAATGTTACTTTATTGAGGTTAAGGTTAGGGTTAGGTTAAGGTTAGGGTTAAGGTTAGGGCAAGGGAGCATGGAATTTTGTTTTTCTGGTCCCCACATGTCACAAAAAACAGTCTGGTGTGTGTGGGTGTGTGTGTGTACAGTATCTCACAAAAGTGAGTACACCCCTCACATCTTTGAACATATTTGATAATATCTTTTCATGTGACAACACTGAAGAATAACACTTAGCTACAGTGTAATGTAGTGAGTGTACAGCTTGTATAACAGTGTAAATTTGCTGTCCCCTCACAATAACACAACAACCATTAATGTCTAAACCGCTGGCTACAAAAGTGAGTAGACCCCTAAGTGAAAATGTCCAAATTGGGCCCAAAGTGTCAATATTTTGTGTGACCACCATTATTTTCCAGCACTGCCTTAACCCTCTTGGGCATGGAGTTCACCAGAGCTTCACAGGTTGCCACTGGAGTCCTCTTCCACTCCTCCATGACGACATCACAGAGCTGGTTGATGTTAGAGACCTTGCGCTCCACTTTCCATTTGAGGATGCCTCACAGATGCTCAATAGGGTTTAGGTCTGGTGACATGCTTGGCTAGTCCATCACCTTTACCCTCATCTTCTTTAGCAAGGCAGTGATCGTCTTGGAGGGGTGCTATCATGTTGGAATACTGCCCTGCGGCCCAGTCTCCGAAGGGAGGGGATCATGCTCTGCTTCTGTATGTCACAGTACATGTTGGCATTCATGGTTCCCTCAATGAACTATCGCTCCCCAGTGCCGGCTGCACTCATGCAGCCCCAGACCATGGCGCTCCCACCACTATGCTTAACTGTAGGCAAGACACACTTGTCTTTGTACTCCTCACCTGGTTGCCACCACTCACATTTGACACCATCTGAACCTAATAAGTTTATCATGGTCTCATCAGACCACAGGACATGGTTCCAGTAATCCATGTCCTTAGTCTGCTTGTCTTCAGCAAACTGTTTGCAGGCTTTCTTGTGCATCATCTTTAGAAGAGGCTTCCTTCTGGGACGACAGCCATGAGCACTGACAGGCTGACATTTCTTCAGTGTTGTCACATGAAAAGATATAATCAAATATTTATATAAATGTGAGGGGTGTACTCACCTTTGTGCAATACTGTATATGTGTATACTGAATATAATATTTCTGAGTACCTTGTATGTGTGTGTGTGTGTGTGTGTGTGTGTGTGTGTTTTGTTAGGAAAGGGTGAATGCGTTCAGTTTACACTTGCTTTTTCTTCAATGCTTGACATCATGGAGAGAGTGGTGTCTAGGGGCCCATGTGACATGACTGCTCTCATTTTCACAGTTTTGAATTATTCAAGTCATTGACTGGCAAGATGGTCACATTTCCTTATAGGTTATCACTCCCCTTTGTAGTTAAGTATAACCAGCAATTCAGGATATCATATTCTAATTCAAGTTACCTCTGATATTTTTGTAATTTAGTGAATGCTCTTATCTAGACTACCTTGCAGTAGTAAGTGCATACATATTCATCTTTTCCTGAAATTGTCATCGTCCTAGTTCCTGTGAGTGGAATATTCCATCATCTCCACGACAGCCAGCACATGGATCCGTGGCACCATAGTCATGAACCTTGTGACCCGCTGAGTTCCTGCACTGATGTTGTGTTGTGTTGACCTGCAGGCCTCTGATGGCAGCAGCTCCAGGGATGACCTTTCCTCCCAGATCCTCAGAAGGAATGATCAGATCCGCAAGCTGGAGGCCAAACTGTCAGGTGAGGCACGTCTTTAAGGGACCAGTTTAATCAGGGCGAGGGGGTACACCGGGACACTCATTTAGGGCTCGTTTTTTTCCAATTCCTCCCTCAGTATTTAAGGTTAGGATTTGCGCTAGGCAAATCAATTCTAGGTCTGTGTCTAGTGTGCAGATCAGTTCCCTCTGGTCAAAGGTCACAACCAACAGGTGATGTCTGGTTTTCCTTCATGGATTTCCTTGTTAGAGATTCGGCAGAGGTTGTATTTTCCAACCTGGGTAAAAGTCTCATAATTATGACCCCAATAAAACTCACAGTTGTGATGCCACGAACGGTAATGATGACGTATGTCCTTGTCAAATGCCAAGATACACTTTGAAGATGTTTCACAGCTACCATCTCATGTCAGTCCGCTCTCCCCCATTGTAGTGAAGAAGTGCTGACATTCTCAGTCCTCCTGCTCTCCTCTCACATGTGAATGTTCTGAAGTGCAGTCAGGGAAAAGCCATACAGTTTCATCGGAAAGCGATGCAAATATCTGTTAGACCCATTTCATTGATCCAATCATTATGTTCGTCAAAATTGACTGGCAATTACAAATATTCCATAAACCCACAAATGTCGCTCCTCCCTCAGGTCTGCATCGGTGTAGGGATGAGACTGTTCATCCTGTATATGAATCAGGCTTTGTGTCCTCCTGGACACCTTGAGCGAGCGTTCATGAATTGAGAAAACCTGTGGTTTACTACATGATGGTTATGGTTTTTCTACATAAAATAGTACTGAGATAATTCTGAGGTCGACTTAAGTTTCAGTTATGGGATTTTGTTTTGCTTTAACCCCAGCGTTTCTGTCTACACCTCATGGTATTTGTTCTTAACACTGACCTTTGCACAAAGTTATGATGGGTTAACCTTTATAATGTTTCATTGGTTTTTTACCACATTCTCACCCGGTGATGTTAAGAGCAAATGCCATGGCTTTTAGTGTACCCTTGTAGGTTCTGTGTCTTTCCTTGTCCTTTTGAGGTTTGTGTGTGTGACCCTTTACAAAAGGTTAAAGATCGCACATCCTCATGCAGCCTCTTAATTAGAATGGTTTTCTCATCTAAGAAAATCATTTGTTTTTCTTTCTATTTTTTTTCTTGGTCATTTTTGTTTCGTATGCCTTATTTATTCTCCTCATCCCCGTCCCTTTTACCCTCATCCACCTGTCCCCATGTCCTGTGTATGTGTGTCTGTGTGTGTAAATGTGTGGTGTGGTGTGTGTGTGTGTGTGTGTGTTTGTATGTATATGTACATTTGTGTTTCTGTGCTGATGGTATTCCATCACCCACCTCCTGCCGCTAGACTACGCTGAACAGCTCCGACTCATGCAGAAGACCAAGGACAAGCTTGAAATTGCATTAGAAAAACACCAGGATTGTACGTACCTCTACTCTCCTCCCATTTTGCTTCCTTTCTTTTTCCCATATGTTTGTCTGCTGGCTGTGGTGACCCGGAGCACTGTCAGGCGCTCGTTGAAGGATGCAGAATCACGCAGCCACTGTGGGCTTTACATTTAAAAGATTCATTGTAGATGCCAACAGTGTTTGTTGTTTGATTATTTACGGCACTGTTTATAAGTAGTGGAGTACAATTTATTTGAATTCTTTCCTAATGCATTTTTTTCTAATGCATTTCTACTCACAGTAATCAATTTCATATGACTAACAACAATGTAGAAATGAAATATTTAGCAATGTACTAATGCAACATATGTTGGATGTCTGTGTTGGCCATGCTTAGCTAGACGCACTGCTTGCCTTTGCTTCTTAGCTTGGTTTACGGGACATTCTATGGCCAATTTGACTCTCACCCTTTCACAGCAAGCGGCTACTAACCACTGAAAACTCTACAACCTGCTGTTTGACTGGAGCCAGCTGTGGCTATCTCATTGTAGTGCTCATTATCCCTCTCTCTGTCGCTACCCAGCCTCCATGAGGAAACTGCAGGACCAGAATGAGACTCACCAGGCCAGTCGAGCCAGAATGGCCGAAGACATGGCTTTGGCCCTGGAAAAGAAGGATCAGGTGTGCATCACATCCTTCGCACAACAAGACGTACCTATTATGTGTGTAGTTGGTTAATTACTGTCTTTGTCTGTAGGAATGGAAGGAAAGGATGTCAATACTAGAGCAGGTAACTGATATGCGACTTGCCTTATAACATCTGATATTCTCAATTTTAATGTAGCCAGTTAGATCAGTGACCTGTGTTTGTGATTCAGGAGAAGACGTCTCTGGCTCTGCGGTTGGATGAGATGCTGGAGCAGAGTCTCAGTCTGTTCCAGAAGAGGGACGATCTGGATGAGCTGGAGGGTTTCCAGCAGCAGGAGCTGGCCAAAGTCAAACACATGGTGAGTACCACAGACCACAACGTCCCACTGTCTGAAGCCAACCAAATACTTAGCATTAAGACCTTTCAAACTGAGATTTTGTACCTGGTATTGTATATCTCAGACCTACTTTTGGAATTTTAATTCCTTTCTTTGGTCACTCCTGTTCCGTTATGGCAGTTACTGAGAAAAGAGGAGCAGCTGGGCCAGCGGGAGAGAGAGCTTCAGCAGAAGGAGGCCGAGCTGCACACGACCAAGAAGGATCTGGCTGAAGCCCAAGGGAAGCTGTGGAATCTGGGAGTGGAGCACAAGGAACAGTGCAGGATCAACACGGAGCTGGAGATCGAAAGGTAAGAGCAGGGCGCATAGATCGATGACGCAAATAATTCACTGATTGCCTCTGTGTATGAAATAATGGGCATATTAGTGTAGTGCCTTTTCCCCTGTACTGTTTCTTCGTAAGGGACAGGTAGTATGCCAGTTTATTTGGTAAAGTCTTTACTGTGTTGTCTGAGGGTTGGGTTGGTTCCTAATTGTAGAGTGGTGTTTGTGGGCTTCAGAGAGGAGCTGCTGGAGGTCCGGGAGGAGGCTGAGAAGAAGATCACTGAACTGGAGGAGAGAGGCCAGAACCTGCAGAAAGTTATCGAACAGGTGTCAGGGGACTTTCAGAAGGTGAGCCCTTGAACCCGGAGACGCTTGTTGTGTTAAAGTCCTTCCAATGGCAGGAAATGGGTTACCCATGTAAAGACGTTGTGTGAAATGTAACATTATAAAACATTAGAACCTGTATGCACTCTCCACTGTACGTCCCCGTGGATAAGAGTGTCTGCTGAATGACAAAAACGGACTAAAGGACAATAAATGTGACTGTTTTAAAAGCTTCCATTTTAAAAACAGCAGTCTAATTGTTTGTCTGCTCTCAGTCACGTCGTGTGGCAGCGGGTGTGGAGAAGTCCCTCCGGTCCCTACAGACGGAGCACAACGCCCTGAAGCTTCAGCAACACAAGGTCAGACCAGACCCCTCCCCCCACGTCGTGCCCCTCCTTCTCCTTCCCTGTCATAACAAGAACGTCATGCTCATCCGTCCTCTCATCCCGTTGGCCTCCAGGCGGCAGTAACTGACGAGGACAAGGAGCGGGTCCTGCTCGACCTGCAGGAGAAGGTCTCCTCTCTGGAGAGGCGCCTGCGGGGCAACCTGAGCGAAGACGAGCTTCTCCGGGAGCTGCTCAACGAGGTACCCGCGTAGCAGTCGGCCGATCCGGAAGACACGAGACTTGTGAGGGGGAATACCTGAGAGGGTTGTGATGCATGCCTTCCCTCCTTTTTCCTGTGTGTTGGCGTTTAGAAGTCCGCCCTTGAGCAGAAGCTGGAGGACACAAGAGCAGGGCTGCTGGAGGCCCGGACGAACCATGCAGACACGGTCAGCTCTCTGGAGGCTCAGGTAAACAGACCTCTGCCTCCTCATCAGCGCAGCATACTGGCTCACAGGAAGTCGATTTAAAGGCTCCATTGGGTATCTCCTTACACCTGTACCCCCGTTGGGCTTGAATGTGATAACAGAGCGATGAAAGACTGGTGGAGTGGCTCAAAATATGTGCCTATATTGCCCCCCGAACATTATCCATACCCAGGCCTCATGAACGTTCTTTGTTATTAAATTGTTGCCAGAGTCAAATTCCACGCATATAAGGGGTTAACATCATTATGGGAAACATTTCAGGGACTTGTGTGTTACTATCATTGTACATACTCCCTCAGATATCCCGACTCAACAACAGTGTCACAGAACTACAGACCCTGTTGCGACACAAAGACGACTCTTCGAAGAACTACAAGCAGAGAACTGATGCACAGGTGAGACGTCAGACACACTGGGTAGGGACAGGGTCATAGGTCACCTTCTCACTGACCCGTGTCTCTGTGTGACAGATTGCAGGTCTGGAACAGCAGGTGCTGGAGAGCAGCGAGAGGCTCAAGAGCACTGAGCAGCAAATCACTGACCAACAGGCGCACCTGGACAAACTGGTAAACATGTCAGATTAACGCCACAACACTGTTGATCTGATGCTGGGCCCTTTGCACTCACGTGTCTAATAAGAGTTGTCCATGTTTCTGATGAAAGAGACAGTATGTTTGATGTCATTTGTCTTTAGACTAATTAGAATGTCTATGTTAATAAAAATGTTTGGTGCTTTTTGGTGTTGCAGCTTTAATGCTCCAATTCTACACATTTTGCTATGTGGCAGAGACAGCGTTGCACTTGACATGTTCATTATTTTTGGGGGTGATTAAAGTAGGAATATTTGTTATTATACTGTGATCCCCAACAATAATGTTCCTCATGGTTATGAACATACACTCACCTAAAGGATTATTAGGAACACCTGTTCAATTTCTCATTAATGCAATTATCTAATCAACCAATCACATGGCAGTTGCTTCAATGCATTTAGGGGTGTGGTCCTGGTCAAGACAATCTCCTGAAATCCAAACTGAATGTCAGAATGGGAAAGACAGGTGATTTAAGCAATTTTGAGCGTGGCATGGTTGTTGGTGCCAGATGGGCCGGTCTGAGTATTTCACAATCTGCTCAGTTACTGGGATTTTCACGCACAACCATTTCTAGGGTTTACAAAGAATGGTGTGAAAAGGAACATCCAGTATTCAGCAGTCCTGTGGGCGAAAATGCCTTGTTGATGCTAGAGGTCAGAGGAGAATGGGCCGACTGATTCAAGCTGATAGAAGAGCAACTATGACTGACATAACCACTCGTTACAACCGAGGTATGCAGCAAAGCATTTGTGAAGCCACAACACACACAACCCTGAAGCGGATGGGCTACAACAGCAGAAGACCCCACCGGGTACCACTCATCTCCACTACAAATAGGAAAAAGAGACTACAATTTGCACAAGCTCACCAAAATTGGACAGTTGAAGACTGGAAGAATGTTGCCTGGTCTGATGAGTCTCGATTTCTGTTGAGACATTCAGATGGTAGAGTCAGAATTTGGCGTAAACAGAATGAGAACATGGATCCATCATGCCTTGTTACCACTGTGCAGGCTAGTGGTGATGGTGTAATGGTGTGGGGGATGTTTTCTTGGCATACTTTAGGCCCCTTAGTGCCAATTGGGCATTGTTTAAATGCCACAGCCTACCTGAGCATTGTTTCTGACCATGTCCATCCCTTTATGACCACCATGTACACATCCTCTGATGGCTACTTCCAGCAGGATAATGCACCATGTCACAAAGCTCGAATCATTTCAGATTGGTTTCTTGAACATGACAATGAGTTCACTGTACTGAAATGGCCCCCACAGTCACCAGATCTCAACCCAATAGAGCATCTTTGGGGATGTGGTGGAACGGGAACTTCGTGCCCTGGATGTGCATCCCACAAATCTCCATCAACTGCAAGATGCTATCCTATCAATATGGGCCAACATTTCTAAAGAATGCTTTCAGCACCTTGTTGAATCAATGCTACGTAGAATTAAGGCAGTTCTGAAGGCGAAAGGGGGTGAAACACAGTATTAGTATGGTATTCCTAATAATCCTTTAGGTAAGTGTATATTCCAATAAATAATATTACACTGTAACGTCTTTCGCCTTCTAAACATTTTCCATAGCTCGATCACTTGGCAATAATCTGAAATCTAAATCCAAATGTTTGAGAACCATTGTCTTCCCCCCTGGGCTGTCCCACAGCAGGTAGAGTGGAGTGTGGAGAGGGACCGGCTGCAGCAGCAGGTGTCTGCAGAACAGCTGCAGGGCCAGGAGAGGGCAGGCCAGCTGCAGGAGCAGATCACTGCGCTACAGAGAGACAGACACACAGAGCACACCTCTGCCCAAACCAGGATTGTGAGTCTCAGATCTCAATGAACACTTACCCTGCAAGTCTTGGTGTTGTTCGTAACTCAACCGTTATGGTTCATTTTCAGTTTTGGTATTTGGTGGAACTTTAATGCCTTTTTTGATTGGCTCAGCTTCTTCATTGGTCTCTGTGGATCATTCATTCCCGGTTGCTGTGAGATTTCATGTCATTTGATCTCGTCTACAGGTCTGGAATGGAGCTGGACTCATATGAGGCTATCATATATGTCATTCGATATTGGATTGTTTGTTTCTGCTTTTCATTTTCTCTAACATCCCTTTACTGCTGCTTCTCATCCTCAGCCGTCACTCTCACTCTCTGTGTTGTTTATCCCCAGAGTGAGTTGGAGGAGGAGAGAGCATCTTTGCTGAGAGGGAGAGATGAAGCTGACATGGCTCTGAGGAGACGGACAGAAAAACTGGAGCAAGCCAGGGTCAGACATACTTCCTGCTTCACATTAAGCAGTTAGTTTAAAACAAGAAGTTGTACATACATATATTTCAATAAGCTTAGTTTCATTAAATGACTCTCTTGGGTCACTCCATATGATTTACATGCTGTGTCACGCCATTTGTACGCAAACAGGGACTGCATTACAATGTCCTTTTATGTGTCCTCAGTCGGAGCTGAGCAGCAGACAGACAGTGAGTGTGGAGATAGCCATGGCCCTGGAGGACACCAGGAGACAGAAGGAGGAGCTCCAACTACAGGTCTGGAGACTCCTCCATTATATCACATCCTCCATTTTCTCAGTATCAAATAACAAAATCCCGTTCTCTTCAGACTGTGTTAAAACCCGGTTCATTTCCCCGTCTCCTTTCCCAGGTAGGGGAGATCACGGCGTCACTACAGTCAGCATCGCACAGACTGGCCCTCGTCACGGAGCAGCTGAAGCAGAGGGAGGAGGAACTTGGAACACTTCGCAATGGTGAACACCTGACTTCTGCGTCTGTATGCCTTTCCTTTGTCTCCCATCTGGATTGGGAGATCGGTGTTGACCACTGGGGTGTTTACACCTAACGTTCCCTTTCCTGATGTCAGAGCTGCAGAGTGCTCGGAACACCCGGTCCCAGATCCAGGAGGAGGTGGAGAGGCTGCGGCTGATGGCCCAGGAGAGACAGGAGGAGAAAGACAGCCAGCTGGTCAGCCTGAGGCAGGAGCTCCTCACCCAAACCGAACAGCTGGACTCCTGCCAGTCACGGGTCAGAACACACAACGGGGGGCACGGACGTTAAGCTACTTCAGTCTCCTTTTATTAAGTCCTTCTCAGCTTCCAAAAACTGTCCATAATTCACAGGCATGTCAGTACGGCACTGTGTCCTACCTGCTCTGAAAACCGTGACGAACGTGACACTGGACCGATGACCAAAGTCGTCTTAAAATGCAACATCCAATAAAAACCTTGCCCCTGAGGGCCAGAGGTCCATTCGCACAATTTTGCCTGCTAGGAAGTGTCCACTCTGACTGAGTGTGTGTTCCCCAGGTATCAGAGCTGGAGGTGGAGGTGGAGACCCTGACGTTGCAACTTCAGGCACCAGAGGTTTGTGAAACGGATCAGAACGGGAGCGTGACCGTGGATGACCTGGACCACATGCAGAAGGCCAACAGAGACTTGGAGCAGCAGCTCAGTGACAAGAACAAGGTCAGTACTGGACTTCCCGGAAAAAACCACGATCAACATCACCGCACCAGCATGCTCATATAATGACTCCCGGCGCATATCCTTGTCCCTGTGTGTGTCCTTGTCTGTTTGTGTGCAGTTGTTGATTGGATGCTTGATTCTTTACAGACCATTAAGCAGCTGCAACAGAGGCTAGCAGAGCTAAAGAGGACCTTGCAGAAAGAGCTGGTGAGACATGAAATTGATATGAATGCAGGGTGTTCAAATCTGTGCCTCTTAACGTCATTCCAAAGTTAGCCCCAAAGCAGGTGTTTCAGGTTGTTTGAAAGAGTTGTGATTAGCTAGTTTTTGGTTTTTTAGCCAATGACCGTGTTTAGCTAACATTAGTCATGCTAACAAGCTGACAACTTAGGATCCCCATTAGCAAAAAGCTGCAGGTCAACAGCAGCAACTCAGGAGTCATACAAAACACTGATCAGCCATGACATTATGACCACTGACAGGTGAAGTGAATAACACTGATAATCTCGGTATCATGGCACCGGTCAGTGGGTGGGATATATTAGGCAGCAAGTGAACATTCTGTCCTCCATGTTGATGTGTTAGAAGCAGGAAAAATGGGCAAACGTAAGGATCTGAGCAACTTTGACAAGGGCCAATTTGTGATGGCTAGACGACTGGGTCCGAGCATCTCCAAAACTGTAGCCCTTGTGGGGTGTTCCCGGTCTGCAGTGGTCAGTACCTATCAAAAGTGGTCCAAGGAAGGAAAAGCGGTGAACCGGCGATAAGGTCATGGGCGGCCAAGGCTCACTGATGCACATGGGGAGCAAAGGTTGGCCCGTGGGGTCCAATCCAACAGATGAGCTACTGTAGCTCTGATTGCTGAAAAGGTTAATGCTGGTACTGATAGAAAGTTGTCAGAACACACAGTGCATCACAGTTTGTTGCGTAAGGGGCTGCGTAGCCGCAGACCAGTCAGGGTACCCATACTGGACACTGTCCACTGCCGAAAGCCTCTACAATGGGCTTGTGAACATCAGAACTGGACCCCGGAACAATGGAAGAGAAGAAGGTGGCCAGGTCTGATGAATCACGTTTTCTTTTACATCATGTGGATGGCTGGGTGCATGTGCATCACTTAGCTGGAGAACACATGGCACCAGGATGCACTATGGGAAGAATGCAAGCCAGCGGTGGCAGTGTGATGCTTTGGGAAATGTTCTGCTGGGAAACCTTGGATCCTGCCATTCATGTGGATGTTACTTTGACACGTACCACCTACCTGAACATTGTGGCAGACCATGTGCACCCTTTCATGGCAACGGTATTCCCTGATGGCATTGGCCTCTTTCTGCAGGATAATTTGCCCTGCCACAAAGCAAAAATGGTTCAGGAATGGTTTGAGGAACACCACAATGAGTTCAAGGTAATGACTTGACCTCCAATTTCCCCAGATCTCAGTCCAATCAAGCATCTGTGGGATGTGCTGGACTAACAGGTCCGATCCATGGAGGCCCCATTTCGCGACTTACAGGACTTAAAGGATCTGCTGCTAACGTCCTGGTGTCAGATACCACAGCACACCTTCAGAGGTCTAGTGGAGTCCATGCCTCGACAGGTCAGGGCTGTTTTGGCGGCAAAAGAGGACCTACACAATATTAGGCAGGTCGTCATAATGTTATGGCTGATCGGTGTATAATATTACATAATGACTTTGGCCTTGTTCAGTATTGAATATAATTTCCTGCCTTTAGTGATTACCTGATTATAATACAAGAGTATAACCTTTATCTTGTATGTCATTAAAAATATCACGCTGCAATAGTCATATTTAGAATATTTGCCTGATAATTTCAGAACATGACAGAATATGGTTGTTCTATTACATGTTCAGTCAGATGCCAGAATAACAGAAAAGTAACATTTTTTAAAAAGAGTAGGCTATACATTTTACAGTATATTGCTGGAGACAGATTTCAATAGTTAATTGGGCACCTGGAAATGTTCAATTAGCGAGACTCAAATTGCCATTTTAACAATAGTAGCCATTTCTAAAGAGAGTAGACTAGACCTTTTGTTATATCTCGCAAAAACACATACATTAACACACTTTGTTAACACATACATCAACTACTGTTGTTTGCTCCCTGGGGTTTAAGGCCGGGTGTCTCTGTAAAGCACTTTGTGACAACTGCTGTTGTAAAAAGGGCTTTATAAATACATTTGATTGATTGATAGAAATAAACTGGTTGTTTGTTCAATAAACTATGCTACCGTTTGTTCTAAATGTTCCCTAACTAGTCTGAATAACTAAGTCCAGGCACACAGATCCCAATAGTTAGCCACTGCTATCCACCGATCTCAATAGTTATTGTAGCTTTTGAACTTACAGAAGCAGCAATCTAGGAGAAGCGGTACAATTCCCAGAGACATTTTTAGGAACAAACACATCAATAGAATTACATTTACTTGCGCTCTTGTTCCTGATAACTGAACTGTTACGATCCAATTAGTAAACGCATTATTTTATTTCTCTGCATTATTTTTCTTTCTTGTAATTCCGAATTTCTTTTGAATACATGTTAGGTTGTCCATGCGCTGAATTTTTTGGCGGCGTGTTCTGGTTTCAGAAGCTGAAACCTGAAACCGAGTCCGAGGGGAAGGAGAGGGTCCAAGATGGGAGAGGGGAGAGGCAGGAGAGGCCAGACAGAATCTTTCCAGAGCCCACACCACCCCCAGGTCCAGCACCAGGCCCGAACACCACTGTCACCAACACGTCTGACCTCAATGACTCACGAGAAATCAACTTTGAGTACCTCAAACACGTGGTGCTGAAATTCATGTCTTCTAGAGAGGCTGAGGTGATTGCGGTCCACGTGGACCATGTTGTCATCTAAACCATATATCTGATGCTTATGGCAGGCTGTATTTAAACGTTTTGCTGCCCCCGCCCCCCCAGGCCTTCCAGCTGATCAAAGCGGTGTCCGTATTGCTGAACTTCAGTCGTGAAGAAGAGGACATGTTGAAACAGACTCTAGAATACAAGGTGACTGTTCACTTTCAGATCTTGTTTTCCTGATGTTCTTGTGAGAGAGAAAAAATAACTGTTATGGCTTGTATACCACAGGCCAGTGTATCAAATAAATCATCCATGACCCTATTTGATCTTCAATTAGTCTAGTTTCTTAAATGCACGCTCTGTTTGTATCGTGACCAAAGCTGCCTCTGGACATTTTTATTTGAAAACTTTTCCAGCCTATGTTGTGATGCCTGTATAATCTTCCCCAATTGTAACCCTAACCATAACAGCCTAGGAGTGATAATTAATTTGGTATAAAAAGTAGCCTGGCTGGGTTTGTTTTTCAGATGTCTTGGTTTGGATCGAAGCCTTCTCCAAAGGGTATTGTTCGGCCGTCTGTCTCGGGGGCACCTACTCACTGGAGCTGAGGGAAGAGACGAGAAGACGACAGAGACACACACACGTGACTTCTATCCTGCCCTTGCATGACATCTCCCATCACTGTGGTAAACAACTGAACATTGTGAAGAGGACACTACCTGAGCTTTAAAACTGTTTCTCACACGACTCAGAGTCCTATGTAGCTCCAATCTTTCCTGAGAAGGACTTTTCTCTGCTATTTCTTCTTTTTGATGTGATTTTTATTTACAAACAAAACAGTGAAAGCAGACATGAGGTTTATCCATTGATAAATATTAACCTTAGGAGTCCCTTGTCCCTCTGGGAATCCAGTTAACATGAGATCTGTGATTGAAACAGTCCACGTGTGTGTTAAAAGAGAATGTAATGTAAGTCTATGTGCTCCAATGTCTCTTTTTTTCCCATATATTCAGACAGAGAAAACGGTATTTACTGCCAATCACTACCTATGGTCTATGCTTGGGAAAGAGATTTAGTTGGATTGTGAGTGCATGATAATTATAACCGTGTTAATACTACCACCCTAATCAACCCCTCTTCAGGTGAATGGAACCTCCCAAGATTTCTGAAGGACCCTTCAAAACAGTCTTTCATTTGGTTCTTTCCTATAACAATATTAACTCGAGGGCTTATGTAGGAAAATCCCTTGTTAAAATGAGAACTTGAGGCAGGTTTGCTGTTCTCTTAAAGGGGAATGATAACCATGAATCAGTGGCTTTGATGTTGATGGATTTTCTTTTTTAAATGTTATGTAAAGACAGAAGTGACTCTTAATATAATGTGAAATAAGTACATAATTATTGAAAGGTATCTAAATAAGAATTTTCTGAGGATGTGCTCTACCTTGAACTGCCTTGCGTTTGTGTAAATGAAAAGTACATTCCATATGTCTATTTATATATGAAAACTGTACATATGCTTTGAGAACTTTATAAATCAGTGGATGTAAGTGATTTTGTTTGATGTTGCAGTATTTTACACCTTATCAATTCCTTGTTGCCAGTCTTTGCTTTATGTCCTGTCTCACTGGCCATTGGCATCTTATAGGAACTACAGTGAGGTGAAAAGTATTTGATCCACTGCTGATTTTGTAAGTTTTCCCTCTGACAAAGAAATGATCAGTCTATAATTTTAATGGTAGGTTTATTTGAACAGTGAGAGAGACAATAACAACAAAAAAATCCAGAAGAACGCATGTCAAAAATGTTATATATTTATTTGCATTTTAAGGAGTGAAATAAGTATTCGACCCCTCTGCAAAAAATGACGTAGTACTTGGTGGTAAAATCCTTGTTGGTAATCACAGAGGTCAGACGTTTCTTATAGTTGGCCACCAGGTTTGCACACATCTCAGGAGGGATTTTGTCCCACTCCTCTTTGCAGATCTTCAAGTCATTAAGGTTTCGAGGCTGACGTCTGGCAACTGGAACCTTCAGCTCCCTCCACAGATTTTCTATGGGATTAAGGTCTGGAGACTGGCTAGGCCACTCCAGGACCTTAATGTGCTTCTTCTTGAGCCACTCATTTGTTGCCTTGGCCGTGTGTTTTGGGTCATTGTAATGCTGGAATACCCATCCACGACACATTTTCAATGCCCTGGCTGAGGGAAGGAAGTTCTCAAACAAGATATGACATTACATGGCCCCGTCCATCATCCCTTTGATGCAGTGAAGTTGTCCTGTCCCCTTAGCAGAACCCTCCATGTGTCCACCTCCATGTTTGATGGTGTTCTTGGGGTCATAGGCAGCATTCCTCCTTTTCCAAACATGGTGAGTTGAGTTGATGCCAAAGAGCTCGATTTTGGTCTCATCTGACCACAACACTTTTCCCTCCAGTTCTCCTCTGAATCATTCAGATGTTCATTGACAAACTTCAGACATGTGCTTTCTTGAGCAGGGGGACCTTGCGGGCGTTGCAGGATTTTAGTCCTTCACGGCGTAGTGTGTTACCAATTGTTTTCTTGGTGACTATGGTCCCAGCTGCCTTGAGATCATTGACAAGATCCTCCCGTGTAGTTCTGGGCTGATTCCTCACCGTTCTCATGATCATTTCAACTCCAGAAGGTGAGATCTTGCATGGAGCCCCTGACCAAAGAAGATTGACAGTTCTTTTGTGTTTCTTCCATTTGCGAATAATCGCACCAACTGTTATCACCTTCTCACCAAGCTGCTTAGCGATGGTCTTGTAGCCTATTCCAGCCTTGTGTAGGTCTACAATCTTGTCCCTGACATCCTAGGACAGCTCTTTTGGTCTTGGCCATGTTGGAGAGTATGGAATCTGATTGATTGCTTCTGTGGACAGGTGTCTTTTATACAGGTAACAAACTGAGATTAGGAGCACTCCCTTTAAGAGTGTGCTCCTAATCTCAGCTCATTACCTGTATAAAAGACACCTGGGAGCCAGAAATCTTTCTGATTGAGAGGGGATCAAATACTTATTTCACTCATTAAAATGCTAATAAATATATAAACATTTTGACATGCGTTTTTCTGGATTTTTTTGTTGTTATTCTGTCTCTCACTGTTCAAATAAACCTACCATTAAAATTATAGACTGATCATTTATTTATCAGTGGGCAAACATACAAATTCAGCAGGGGATCAAACACTTTTTTCCTTCACTTTAAGTGACACTTTTTTTCACTTAAAATAAGGGGGCATTAATGTACTGTAGTAAAGCCAAGGGAAAACAGTATGCATGTCTTATACCAGAATGCATTCGATCTCTGCAGAAAGGAGAACATGTCTCTTCATTCTAAATTGAAAGCAAAGGAACACACCAGTCTGCACTCATGTAGCAAGAAATGTCCATGTGTCTGGTGACATTACAATACTGTAGCATTTGTCACATTGGTCAGGTTTGTGTGGTCATTCAAACCTTAGTATGGGAGGTTCAACAGGAAGAGTACCATAATGCACTGTGCACCAGGTCCTCCCTTTACCTTAACATGGACACAATACGCCTGTACATTTAAAAATAAAACTGCATTAACAGTGACATGTTATTCAGAATAGTATATGGCATGTATTCCAAGGCTGGAACGCAAGAGTATTTGCCTTGGCAGATGCAATCAGAATTGTTCTGTCTGTAGGGAGGACTTTAAAGGAATCTGTCTGAAGTAGTTCTGTCCAACTGAAATATCACTGCACAGACGGCTGTGACTCCGCTGATCGCGCTAACGCAAGGTCACCATCCAAAACCTGATGCACTTTTTAACCTTTTGGTTAGATTCTGTTGTGTTTTTAAAACAAATCAATCACTAAAGTTTGTCATTATTGTCATTTTAACACTGGAAAAAGCCTGGCTTTGTTGGACCCTACCTTCAGCCAGCAGGTCATTTTGACTGAAATATTCTAAAGCCTGCTTTTAGCTATATTTCATACATTCTTTTATAAAAAATATTATTTGGTTTTTAAATGACAATTGTTTTGGAAAACCTCAAGATCTGCTCATTCTGAATCTATACAGCTAGTTAGAACTATGGCTATGCAAAGAATGACATATCTTTTTAAAACTGCTGATAAATGTAGTTTGTGAAAGCAACATTCTAACAGGCATTACTTTAAAAATACCAGATTTATTTTCTTTTTATTCAATTTTAAGTGAAAATTACTTGGTCTTTCTCTAGTGTTAAAAGGAGCAATTATACTATAAATTATATTGTTTTGTTTTAATTAAATAAAATAAATATTGTAAAAATAAAAAAATAAACGTTTTAATTTATTTTTCTTGTATGATGGTGCAGTTTTTTTAAATTTATTTAGTCTTACCTCTTTAAGCTGATGCTGTGTTTATGTCTTTCACTGAGATATCCGAAAAATATAGGTCCCAGTAGGACATTTGTCTTGGGTGACGTTCCAGTTGACCCATTTGCAGAGTTGTGACGTTTTACCGCTTACACTTAAGGTTTAGAAAGCATGAGATGCAACAGAAAAATATTGTTAACCGTCATTCTCTGGTAAATCCACCGAGTGGCACTGTAGGTATTTGACTGATTCGTAACTAAAGGAAATCCTCAGACCGGAAGATAGCTTCTTCGCGAACACGTTGTCGTTCTTTCTTTTCCTGTGGCAGCATCGAGGAACATGGTGAGAGGCTCGCGGCTTTCGTTCAATTCATTAAAATTGTCCATTCTAATCCACATAAAACGACCACCGTTGATAAAATTTATGAGAGTTAACAGGTTTATCTTCTCACATAGGTTAGTGAATTCTGGAGAGTCACTTAATTTGTTCGTTGACACCATTATTACCCAAAAGTGAGCTAGCTAAAAGCTAACAGTAGGAAAATGCATGGATGGCTAGCTATCAGACAACCACTTATACATGGAGTGGTTGTTAGCCATTTACGTAGGTAATCAAATGTTAGCAATTCTTTCGATGCAGTATTCATCTGTATTGTAACTAGCTACATTGTAATATACTGTAAGAATACTATTTTGCACAAATTGACATTGATATTTTTGTAGGCGACTTGTGTAGTTCGCTAGTTAACTAAATTGATTTTAAAAACTCATTAACTTGGTCATGTAAAGAAACGTGTCCCCGTTCTTTGTAAATTTTCACAGGGCAAGATCAAGGCTAGAGATTTGCGGGGTAAGAAGAAGGAGGAGCTGCTCAAGCAGCTGGATGACCTGAAGGTAGAGCTGTCCCAGCTCCGCGTAGCCAAGGTGACTGGTGGAGCTGCCTCCAAGCTCTCCAAGATGTGAGTATTTGGGCTGCAAAAATAGCGCGTCCTGATCTTTGCTGGGGCTCTCAATTGACCGTAGCTCGCTTTCTGTCACTGTCTACGTCACTGCATTGTGTTGAAATTAGTATTAGTAATTAATGTACGTTTTTTAAATGGCCCCACTGAGTTGTATGACGTTGATACGTAAACAGACTAAAATGTTATAGGCTTTTGGTGATTCATTGGGCTATGGTCTCATGCTTAGAGATTCATTTAGTTATACACTTGCACTATCTATACTTAATTGGGTTTCAGCCTCTTTTAAATATAAGAAAAAAATGTAAGTTGCTTTATAAAACACCTGTTACGAAACTTTTCTATTACTTAGATCTTATTTGATCGATTCCCCCTAGATGCGTTGTACGCAAATCCATTGCCCGTGTTCTGACTGTCATCAACCAGACTCAGAAGGAGAACCTGAGGAAGTTCTACAAGGTAAGAGCCACACCAGCCATAGGCATGTTTTCAACAAGTCAGTTAAAACTGGTATTGCCTGGTAAGCAGTTTAAAGCTGTGGACATGAGTCTCACGGTGTCTAGCCACAGATCACCACTGTCATCGTGACATTCCCAGGACTTGAGTTGCCACTGTTCATCGATATCCAACAGAAGCTGTTTTTCCAAAGCTATGTAACTGGATTTTGTCTCAGGATTTGAAATAGTATGGCTGTGACATTTACTTCAATGGGCACTGGTCTTTATTTCACTATATTTTTCCTATCCAGTCAGCCTAACTGAAGTGGAAATCCCCTGAGTATATTAGCCCTCTGTGACCTATTACCTTTTGGGTTATGATGCGTTTTGTCCTGAAGGTCAACATTGACCACTATGCAACAAGTTTGAGTGACCAACCTGAATTTGAGAACTTGGTCTTGTGCCACAGCCAATTCTGACTTAAAAGCCTAAATGCTGGATACTTAAGACCAGGATTGAATAGTTCTGTTGTTTAAATTCTAATCCAGTGGCCCCCAACCTTTTTCAGTTACTGTACCCCCAAAATTATTTTTCACTGCTTGGAGTACCCCCTCGTGTTAATTTCACTAGTAAACCTACGGTGTCATGAGTGTTTTCAAGTACCCCCTGTGGAGAGGTCAAGTACCCCCAGGGGTCCTAGTACCCCTGGTTGGGAACCACTGTTCTAATCCAATCGTATCTCTGTTCAGGGTAAGAAGTACAAGCCCCTGGACCTGAGACCCAGGAAGACCCGTGCCATTCGGAGGAGGCTCAACAAGCATGAGGAGACCCTCAGAACCAAGAAGATGCAGAGGAAGGATCGTCTCTATTCCATTCGCAAATTTGCTGTCAAGGCTTGAGGCTGTTTCTCCTCTGTACAAATAAATTGACTAAAAACAGAGTATGTTGTCTTCTTTAGAAGTTTGTTCAATAAAATATTGGTATAGAACCTGTGAACTATTCTGTTTTAGGTAGACTTTCTGTCGTATCATGCTTAAATGTTAGTTTCTCACAATTGTGTGGAAGTTAATTATGAAATTGGCAAAAGCAGCAATACTTCAATGTGGTTTGGATTGCTTGACCAAAATGGCTGCCATATTAATGAACTAGTAATTTAATAAGGTCTACTCCAAGCTGTTACTTGGAGTTCTACCCTCTTGTATGTTTTGCTACTTACTCTATCCTTATTAGGCTTATCGGTCAGCTAATCATACTGCTTGATCACGGCTGGTTTGTCTAGACAGAGTTCTGTTAAGGCGATCATCGGTCATCCACTGTATGGGTCTTGGGTCTTTCAGGTAGTTTGTGGTTGTTCATCTCAACACTGCTTCCCTGCCAGTGTAGCCAACAGATGTTTTCTAAGCTGAACAATGATTTTTATGAATCATCTTAAGAAATTAGTGATTTGTCATAGCTGATATTGTACTTCTAGTCATTCAGTGGACACCTGTCCAGAGTAACTTAAGAGTAGGACAGTGTTCATTTTCAAACTTTCCTACTATTCCCTATAGGCATCGAACCGTATTGCGAGTAACAAAAAAATGTTTTTACTTACGGGACCGCATGGGATTGACGCTTAACTATAACTTCAGTTACTTATACATTCTGGAAATGTTTGTGTTGATTTTGTGTCTGATGTTTTATTATCCAATCTCTGTGAATACTTTTGGGCCATTTTAGTGATATATATAATTTTGCTAAAACTCCCCGGAACTGTCAATAATAGCAGAGTGAGAATCCCAACTGGAGGGGTAGAATTAAGCGAGGCCGATCTGATCAAAATTTGTTTTCCTCCAGCAGGGGGCAATGAGAGTGTGGAAATTGATCACATAAAATGAGGGCATTTGAGACTTATTTGATCTAACATGAGTGCACGAGGCTTATTTGATCTAATAGAAGTTTCACAATGGTGAGTTTGTTACAAGTGTCCTGACATTCATGACACTGACGTCTAGAACTTCAAACAAATGTTATGTTGAAGTTGACCCTGTTGGGATCTGCATCTCACTCTTCAGTGTAACACTTATCAACCTAAGGACCTAATATCGTTGATCAAAAAGAACAACTGATTTTTATTTTGTTATAATGTTTGTTTTAATGTTTTCCTACTTTTAATATTTTAATCATGATTCCTATGGATTTTATTATTTCCTTGCAGGGACAGATAATGTATTATAGGGCTAAGCACCAACAGGCGTTTCTAAGCACACTCACATACTCTCAATTATATTACTCGTCTAACGACCAGTGTGGGTTGTCAAGATAAAGAATGATGTTTAACTAATATCAGGTTGCATCCAGCAAACAAAATGAATACATCCACAGAATGTAAAAAATATATATACTCTCCTGAATTTTTTTTTTTTGGAGTTCTATCCTGGGGATGTTTCTTGGACGTTCTCAAGGCGCTTTTTCATTGACCTCTAGAACTTTGGTCCAGTTCCCAGTTTATTCTGGTGAAGTGACCCAGGACGTGGTTAGGACATTTGCAAGATGTGTTTTTTACTTTCTCAATGTATGTTAGAACTACACACAAAAACCTTTTCCATGTATCATAATGATTCAGGAGATACATTTAAACAGAATGTTAACATGCCTCACCATAATGTGACAACTGTATTCATAACCCAAAGTCAAATACAGTGGCGTTGTTAGCCCTGGGCGTCTGGGGCTATAGCCTCGGATCTTTTATGAATATCCCCGGATCTCAAACGGACCAAAAATAATAATAAAAATAGCCCCTGATCTATTCATCTATAATTCCGATAGCGCGATATGATAATGCAGATGTGTAGGATGCTAGCGTGTACATTGAAATTTTCCGCATGTACATTCAAAACCCTGTACTTTCTGTCCCGGGCGGGGCGGGAGGGTGGACTAAGCACCAAATGTATTGTGCTCTATAGCGACGCTTCTGGTCAAATACATCAATTAAATCATTGATTAGAAAATGTATTGAATAAAATAGCAGTGCAATTGGCAATCATTTTCTAAGGGCAGAGAAAATGCATTACATAATTTATGTTTTGGGGGCTTCTGACATTCAAAGTACTCTGTGTTACAATGGAAAGATCAGCAAATTCCATATTTTAACATGACTGCTATTGAAAATTGATTGAAGATGTTTGGACATACTGACAAATACCCCACATCAGCATTGGAAACAATTTATGATCGTACTGTTAATTCAGCGTCTTGACGCCAGTCAGGTTGATGGATGATCTTGGCAAAGAGGATATGCTAATGACGTGCTAGTCGTGTGCAACATCAGCTCCCTGCACCTTTCATGGTTTGGGTCCCTTTTGCTTGGACACTGGATTCAACATGACATTGGTATTTCATAAACACTTCTTACATGCACCCTCCTGGTCAATGTGTTTTGAAAATCATTTTCTTGTTTAGCTGTCAAAGGCATTATGCAAGTCATAAACAATCCATTATGCATATTCAGTTCTCCCCTCTTTCTTACATTCCAAGCTGATGTTTTCATCTCTGCCAATGAAACCGCTTGCAAGAGCGCATGTGTGGTGTATGTTTCTTGCAAATTTCCTGGATTTTGGAATGTTTGCCTGTAATCTTACCATCCGTGCGCATAGCTGCTCTTAAAATTGTAATAAAGAGTAGTTAATCAACATTATAAGCTGAACACAGAGATATTTACCATCTGCCTTGACATGCATACAGTATAGCTCTATAACACTGAGATGTACTAGAGGAGATAACTGAGTATACGCGATGCCTGCTGAAATAAAGTGGGTGTATGGAATATACCTGCCTACTGTCCCCACTAAACCTCTGCATACAACTAGTTCACAAAACCCCCTACAACATACAAAAAAAAAATTAAATGACCACTGCAACGTTTTATTTCCTTTCAAAAAAAGGAAAGGAAAGGAAAATTTTGAGTGAGGAACAGAAGCGTTCAATTTGCAGTGGTCTCTTAATTTTAACCCTTCTGTTCCTCACACAAAATCTTCATTTTCAACTTTTTTGGAAAGGAATGAAAAAGGTGCAGTGGTCTTTTTCCCCGAGCTGTAGATATAGTAACATCCAACACGCCTTCTTTGACTTTCATCTCCTCCCTATTAGCATGGCGATCAACATTCATCACTGTGACCTTACAGTCTGCTCAACTGTCCATCGCTATTTACATGACGCCAGACTCACTGGAACCAACTTATTTACTAATCCTTCACCGGTAAATCCCTCCTCTACCTCAGCTCAACCCTCAACATTTTCCACTCAAATAATAACCTAGCTCCAGTAAATATCTCACACCGAACCCTTCTAAAACCTGCACTTCATTCATGTCAGTTCTCAGCCAGCAGTGACTGGAAAGCGCTGCAAAAATCTCTTCAACTTGACACTATAATCACGAATCACTCCTTCTAAAACAAAGCTGTTATCTGATAAATGCACCAGCAGAGCGTCAACTCTATCTTTGCCTCACTTTATAGTTTGTCTCTTTGTCTCACTTTATTAGTGTAATGTTTGATGTTTTTTTCCCTTGTATGTAGTTATATTTTTATGTTATTGATGTGGTTCTGTATGTTGTCCTGTCCTCTTGTAATTGATTGCCACTGGCCATTTTGTCACGGGAAATTAAAATGGGTTCTTAGTGGACATACCTTGTTAAATAACAGTACCTTAAATAAACTAAGGAACCATGTGGAGAATATGGGGAAAGGCATATCTCAGCAGTGGTCTAATGAATGGGGCTTGAATTCTCCACTGCTCTGCATATTTGACAATGGGAAATGTCTCAGCTGCGGACTTATTGGACACAGTAACAGTGGGACTTAAAACAATACAATGTATTTCCTTATCCACTTGCTGTTTTTCATGGCAGACGTTTGTATTTATCCTATTCCTCTTGTTTCATGTCTGTTTTCGCTGCACCATTAGTTGAATGTTATTTCTATTTTGTCCAAAATGATCTGGACAGTTAAAGCACTCGACCATGACATTAACACAATGCCCTTCTGTTTGTGATCTGTTTATGTCCTTTGATTATATCTCATAATGATAACATGAGCTAGGTCTTTGTTAGACCGGTGCTAAGTTTGTAATATACTCATGTATGTTTACATGCTTTTATCGTCGGCGAATCCACATCCTCTTTCACTCAAAGAGACCAACATAAATATTTTCTCCTTTTCTGAACTGGAAATAAGATCACAGTTCCTATTGCCTCTGGCATTACTCTGAGTCACGGTATATGAGATTATGTTGTTACTCAATCAAATCTACCCCTCACGTTAAGGCGAACATTTTAGTTGATTGTTTCTTTTGCATGTGAATCTGTTTACAGTCTAGTAAGACATTTGAACAAATCCCAGAAAAGGATTCAATGGAATCAGCAGGATGAATGTTCTAATTTCTGATTTGTTGTGTATCTGCTAATATGGCTTTGCAGAACAGACACACTCTTAATCTCCAGGGGTCCATAGTGGCCCCAAACAAATGTCTTGGTGGTTTTTATTTTGGGCAGTCCATCCACTTGCTGCCTAACAGATGTAGGGCCTCTCAGTTTATGAACAGCTGCAGGCATTATCTGGAGAGTGATGGATTTCTGTTCCTTTCCTATGTCACAAGCATATGCTCTCTGCTTTGGGGCCATGAGGCCAGTTGTTCTGGGATGTGTTCTGTCCTGAACCCTGCAATGGGAAGGGGCATCCGTAATGCCTCCTGTAGGGACCCGTGGGTTGATTACATTCAGTGGGGGGCACTGTACAGTAGGCTGTGATCTAGATGTCCATATTTGGATGGTTTCTTTAGAATCCTCTTGAAGACTGGCATTTTCGGTATGGTTCTGTGTAGTCATGTTCTGAACGTGTTGGTATTCTGATGATTTCTTCTGGTAGAATGATGATTTCCACTGTAGGTCTGTGGTAAATGGTTGCAGATTGTTACGCATAACAAATGTTGAGTTTGTTCAGTGGCTACCATATTTCCAATAGAATATTTCATGGGAGATGTGTCACACTCAGTTGAATCCTTTCAGAGAGAATTTGGGGTGCACTTGTGGTTTTCTTTACATGTTTCTGTTAAAAGCATTTTGATCTCTTTGCCCACCCAATGACATCACTACTGAAGCATATTTCAGGACCCTGTTATGGGTTTTGCAAGGATTTTGACATAAAAGATTATCTGAGAAACAAGCCCTAAAACAGTGTGAATAGTCAGATGTACCCTGTGTGACATTATATCACCCTTAACACAGGCTCTACATAATACCCCAAATATCCTGTGTGACATTATATCACCCTTAACACAGGCTCTAAATGAAACCATACATATCCTGTGTGACATTATATCACCCTTAACACAGGCTCTAAATGAAACCATACATTACCTCACACTCTCCTTTCCTAAGTCTTCATCTTCGTCCTCACAGAATGATGTCGAGGGGCAGATATAGACGCAGTGTCGGCGATCTGGAGAAAGGCCTCCACGGCCATCTGTCCTGCTGCTGTCCATAACTGTTTTCATGTTTGGCGTTGCAAGGCACTCTGGGACATTCTTATGAGAAATGTGTTTTAAAATCACTCTAAATGTGAGGGTTGTGGTTTTGCAGTGTCAACAGCTATTCTCTCAAAGTACGTCTGCAGATGTTTGATCAAATTCACTTCTGGCAGATATCCCAAATGCAACATCTTGAAATGTGCATGTTCAGTCTATGAGCGATTGAGCATGACTATTTAAAGGACTGTGTGTGTGTGTAACCCTTTTCTAAAGAAGAAATTAGGCAATTAACAAAAATCTGGGGCTCAAAAACACAGAACATCCCATAATAAACACATTTAGAGAATATTTCATGCATAATAAAATTGGTTTATTATTTGTTTTGGCAACCATAAATAAACCGCAGCTCTTTTACAGAATGTGAAAAGACGAGTTTATCCATGTTTGGTTGTGTTTATGGGGATTCATCAGGCATGGAAGCTTTAGTGTTGCTCTAACATCGATAGCGTGGATCAAAGGGCCTTTAAGGTGGTTAGCACTGACTGTAAACAGCAGCCTCAGTCCACCATTATGGAAGTAATAAAAGCACATTCGCTCCAGATGCTGCATCTAGTCAGGTTAGCTACTTCAGCAATAGTAATTGGGCTTTGATTTTTGTTCAATGTTTTTTGACACCGAAAGCATGTGCACCTTTCAAACTAGCTTCCTGGATTAAGGGAATGTGTAAACCAAATAGAAATAAGGAGAAGGAGATCTGAAGCAGATCATGGTTATGTTAGTGAGAGGAGGCATGGCATCTGTACACCAGAAAGAAAAATATGACAATAAATATTATATGATTTCGCAGTTGAAAATAAAATATAAAAAATCGCTAAGGGGAGTGTGTTTACCTGTTCTGTTTCTAACCGGAGCTCCATGTCGAGGGCCTCTGCGCCCCCCACCTCCCTCGGATGCAGGAACTGGTCTGTCCCTGACTCTGGGCCTTGCAACCCCCCTCCCTGGGCTGTTCTCTTGTCTACCCAGAGCACTGTCTTCTGGCCTCCCCTGGGCTTGGCTGACACTGCTACTGCTGGTCACTCTGGAACTGCTGCTGGGCCTCTGCTGCAGAATGCGCCAGTTGCCCTGGGCTTAGTGAACACGTGCAGGTTCATTTATTATTACTGATATTGCTTATTTCTGACTCACTCTTGTTTGTATTGAATCTAAATGAATTCCTTCCAGATGCTGTGAATATGGATATGATGTTGTTAATAGAGTGTCACCGTAAAGACAACTGGTGTAGACATCATCTGAAGACCTGTGGTCTGCTGATGCTCTAATTGATCCCCTCTGGAACCAGATGTTGGTCTTGGTAACTGGGATGAGGGCTTTGGTAAACAGGAGGAGTGCACTCTGGCCTGAAACATTCCTATTGGTAAATAGAAATAGGATTTGGCAGTAAATCTGACATTTTTTTTGCTTCTATTATTTATTATTTCCATGCAATGTACACCATAGCAGTTACTGTTACTGTAACTTAGGTGTGATAGGTATTGAAGAATCCTTAAACCTGAATCACTAAAAACAACATCTTCAAAGGAAGAGGAAAACAAACATAGCGGTAAACAGATAAGGAATCCAGATGTGTTAGTGTAGTGATGTCTTTCCGGATTATATTAATACATACTCAAATAATTACTGTTCATCAACACACATTTGTTTGTATAATATGTGTAACATGTTAATAATAATAGAAGATGCATAGCTACAGTGAGGGAAAAAATTATTTGAACCCCTGCTGATTTTGTACGTTTGCCCACTGACAAAAAAATTATCAGTCTATAATTTTAATGGTAGGTTCATTTGAACAGTGAGCGACAGACAAAAAGAATCCAGAAAAACGCATGTCAAAAATCTTATACATTTATTAGCATTTTAATTAGTGAAATAAGTATTCGGCCCATATGCAAAACATGACTTGGTACTTGGTGGCAAAACCCTTGTTGGCAATCACAGAGGTCAGACGTTTCTTGTAGTTGGCCACCAGGTTTGCACACATCTCAGGAGGGATTTTGTCCCACTCCTCTTTGCAGATGAAGTCATTAAGGTTTTGAGGCTGACGTCTGGAAACTCAAACCTTCAGCTCTCTCCACAGATTTTCTATGGTATTAAGGTCTGGAGACTGGCTAGGCCACTCCAGGACCTTAATGTGCTTCTTCTTGAGCCAATCCTTTGCTGCCTTGGCCATGTGTCATGCGGGAATACCCATCCAGTATCCATTTTCAATGTCCTGGCTGAGGGAAGTTTCTCACCCAAGATTTGATGGTACATGGCCCCATTCATCATCCATTTGATGCAGTGAAGTTGTCCTGTCCCCTTGTCCTGTCCCCTGTTCCTCCTTTTCCAAACACGGTGAGTTGAGTTGATGCCAAAGAGCTCGATTTTGGTCTCATCTGACCACAACACTTTCCCCCCAGTTCTCCCCAGTTCATTGACAAACTATAGACAGGTCTGTACATGTGCTTTCTTGAACAGGGGGACCTTGCGGGCGCTGCAGGATTTCAGTCCTTCACGGCGTAGTGTGTTACCAATTGTTTCCTTGGACAGCTCTTTTGGTCTTGGCCATGGTGGAGAGTTTGGAATCTGATTGATTGATTGATTGCTTCTGTGGACAGATTACCAGATTGCCTATATAAAAGACACCTGGGAGCCAGAATTGTTTGAGAGGGGATCAAATACTTACTTCACTCATTAAAATGCAAATCAATTTATAACATTTTTGACATGCGTTTTTCTGGATTTCTTTGTTGTTATTCTGTCTCTCACTGTTCAAATAAACCTACCATTAAAATTATAGACTGATAATTTATTTGTCAGTGTGCAAACGTACAAAATCAGCACCGGATCAAAAAAAATTTCCCTCACTGTATGTCCTTATTAAAATGTGTTTTATATCAATTATTTTAGGTGGCAACACTACTGGCGATCAATGAATTGTCTTTCATAAGGGTATCATGCAATGAGATTGATGTTTGTTTTTCTGATTACATTCCTTCTTCACTGACTCACAATTTTTTCTTGTTAGGTGTTAAGGAAAACTATGGCTGAAAGATTCTGTTTGAAATATATAATGAATGTCACAACATCAAAAACATCATAAAAACGGTGTCCACCTTTAAACTCTGGTTTACTGGCTCTCCTGTAACAATACTGT
The DNA here is from genome assembly GCF_011004845.1 of Esox lucius. Lineage (NCBI taxonomy): Eukaryota > Metazoa > Chordata > Actinopteri > Esociformes > Esocidae > Esox > Esox lucius. Next base: position 13,393,786 of record NC_047581.1, on the reverse strand, counting down.
GACCTTTACACTCTGGTTAACTGCCACTCCTTTAACACTAATCAGTGTGACCTTTACACTCTTTTTAACTGGCCCTCCTGTAACACTCATGACTGTGACCTTTACACTCTGATTAACTGTCCCTTCTGTAACGCTCAATACTGTGACCTTTACACTCTGGTTAACTGGCCCTCCTGTAACACTCATAACTGTAACACACCCTATACCACCATAGGTAAATGTACCTCTACCTCAGCTTACTTCTTAACATCTGGTATTCTAATAGTATGGTGTCCTCCAGTACATATCTCACTCTGGTCACCCCTAAAGCATTCACTTCCTTTGGGTGACATTCATTTAATGTTTTTTTCCTTTTCATGTATCTACTTTCTGTTTTGTATATGGTGTTATTTCCTTAGGTTTACATGAGTTTGTGCCAGCGGCAGGGGGCAGGCTGTCCTGTCTCGCTCCCAATTTAACACATTACATTCATTTATTTGACAGAGGACTCCGGTCAGTCACACAGTTCTGTTATATAGCGCTGTTTGAAAGTATGTGAACCCTACAGGGATGCCCATAATATTAAGAAGACTCAGCTTTAGCTCATTGACTGATGGCCTGACTTTTGTTCAAGAATCTTCTGGTTTACCTCATAATTCATGTTTCCCTTAATGATGTCCAGTCAACAAGGTCCAGAGGAGGAAAAGCAGCCCCAGATCTTGACATTCCCACCACCATGCTTTACTGATGGGATACATTTATTTTGGTCGTAGGCAGTGGTAGGTTTTTGCCTAACATAGCAGTTTCAATTGTGACCAAAAGGTCAATTTTAGACTCATCTGTCCAGAGAATTGGCTTCCAGAAACCTTCAGTTTTGTCCGGGTGGTTTCTGGCAAGGTTAAGAGGGGTAGTTTGGTGTTTCATGGGTCAATGAGTTGCAGACTTCAGGCAGTTATTGAACGCAAAGGATATGCGACCAAATACTAAACATGTGTCTTTAATTTGGGCATTTTATTAATCTGTCCCAAAAGGTTTGGTGTCTTAAAATACGGCGACAATGTCAATGTTATTGTGTTAAAATAACGAAACGTATTAAGCTCATTTGGATTTTGCCCAAATTCTTTAGGTTACCTAAAATTGGCAGACTATGCAATCGTTTTCATTGGATATTATTAAATACACTGTCATGGTACGGACATTTTTAGGGGGGGCTGAGTGGGTGCCCTCCCGGCTCCTGATCCTCCGCTGGCTCCTGATCCTCCACTGGCTCCTGATCCTCCGCCGGCTCCGCCTCCCCGGCCTGTACCGACGGCTCCGCCACCCTGGTTAGTCTCGGCTGTTCCGCCCCCTCAGCGGGTTTGTGCCGGTGGGGGTTCTGCGCTGCTACACCCCCCCTCCCTTGGGCTGGGTTTCGTGTTGGCCCGTCTGGTGGCCGGGCCTTTGGGCGGGGGTACTGTCACGGTACGGTGAGCAGCAGCGCCACCGTTCCGTGCACCCTCAGTTCCCATCACTTATGAACACATCCCAGACTTGTTTTGTGTCACATTAATGTCTTTAATCATGCACACCAGGTCCCTATCACATCATTTATAAGTGTTTAAATGTTTCCCCTCTGCTCCCCGCATTTGTGGATCATTGTTGTTGTGTTTGATGTTGTCGTGTGTGTTGTCGTTAAATGTACGTTTCTTTAGAGCCATTCTGTACAGTTGTTTTTGCTGCTTAAGTCAGCCCTTTTCTTTTGTTGTTTGGTCGTGCTTGTCAATTGTTCATTAAAAGCTAAAATCGACCGCATTCCGCCTGCGCCTGGTTCCTTACTCCCGCAACCCGATGACATACACTCAAATAAAATCAGTCTGGACAGTCAAATTTATTTCAAATCCAAAGTTCTAGAGTTCAACGATGAAAGACATGTCACTTAAAAAGATTCTGTCACTGAGACACCCCTGTAAACTCTGATGACACCCCTGTATACTCTGATGACACCCCTGTAAACTCTGATGACACCCCTGTAAACTCTGATGACACCCCTGTATACTCTGATGACACCCCTGTATACTCTGATGACACCCCTGTATGCTCTGATGACACCCCTGTCTTCTGAGAGAGTGTGCATTAATAAGGCCTATTACAGCTGCAGGGTAAGTATTTTGCTGAAGTAGCTGGGATGATAATTAAGATTTGTGAGCAGATTGTACAGAGCAAACTGTGATTAGAGATTGGTTTCAATATAACTAGGTAGCAATATCAGAATGCAGGAGGTAGTGAAACATTTGTCTCTAACATCCCTTCCACACCTCTACTTTCTCATAACTTAATTACCCACCCAATACATTATTATGAATAATTGAAGGCTTGTACTCCTGGAATGGATTCTGTGTGAATATTTTGTTTTAGTACATTGGGAAGAAGCGTCTCTGTCAACCATCTAGACAAAACCATATGTTAGTGTTTCTCACATGAGCTGTTAGGGAGCCTTCCAACATTTTCCCTGCAACAATAAAATTTTCTCAACCATTCTTACCTCCTCTCTGAAGATGTCCAAGATTTTGACCACCATCCTATAGCTTGAGGTAATGTTTCTGTAATGTTCTGATTGTTATCCCAGTTTCCAATGGGTTTCTCTGAGTCTTTATCCACACCCAGGGAATTACTGGGCTGTCGGTAAGACCCACCTTTCTGTTGCCAAGGGCGCAATTATTTGTTTGTGGTTACTTAGGGTCAATATTGTCATGGTAACAAACAATACATTTCCAACAAGTGTAAATGATTCACAAATACCCTGGTTAATAGGCCACAAACAGTTTGTCATTTGAGCACACAATAATCAATCCTCCAAGAAATGGGTGTGAGAAGGAGAGGGCTTGGGATTCCATGTTTATGCTTTTGTCTAGGCTGCATACCTAATTTAAGGAAGTTAACCAGAAATGGTGGAGAAGGAATCAATATGTGTTTATGTCTACAGACTAAGTCACATGTTGGACTGAATATACTAGGGGCGTCTTCATGTGGCAGAACTGCTGTTGTCTGGTTGCATGTACCCACCTGTTGCCATCCTGACATTGGCCAGGTAAAGAGTGGTGTTGAGCAGCGGCAAAGAACCTGAGAGCAGAGTAAACCCACCACGGTCCTCCTACTGTTCTCTAAATAAGGAATCACCACATACTACAAGTGATATAGGCGGTAATGTGTTTTCAGTGTCATCGTTGCTAATCAAATTTTATTTGGCACGTGTTTGAATTTGTAACAGGGGTCGGCTAACAGTGAAATGCTTGCTAACTTTACATATACTACGGTATATATAGGGTCTTTCAATAGCAAGTATAATGGAAACATATACAGGGACCACCAGTTCCGGGTTGTTGTACTGGGTAATGGGTCGGTTCACTGTATCTACCAACAGGTAGACATGCCTGTCATGTTGATTCTGCATCCCCCCAATGAACGGTGAATCCGTTCATATGTGGAGAGTTATAAGTTAAAAACCCAAGTGCTTTGGTTCCCACTTGTAGCAAGTGTGCCACCATGAGGTTGTCTGCCCATGTGTTTGGGATGCCTGGGACTGTTTAGAAGGTTTCTAACTAAGACAATCAACGCTGGAGATTCCCCACTATATTCAGACACTGGACTAGACTGTTGGCTCCCGGTATCTAAGACAAGCCAGCTCATCTCCACAGGGACCAATTGCCAGTGACACTGGAACACTTTTCTATGTTACTTATAAATAGGAGTCATGGGTTCAATGCCTTTGGGGTGAAGTCAGATGTTCACAAAGTCACACTCACACTATTAATAAAATGAGCACATCCTTTTTGGAGGTTCTGAGGGTTTCGTATGGTGTTGGTAGGAATTGCTAAAATAGCAAAATAGAATAATGCAGTACAAGGACTTCTTGATTGGTATGTCTAGAATGACACTGAATGTGTTGAAGCCATATTGAAGTCATAAAATGCATTCAGCATTAAAACATTTATGCAACATTTGTGTTAACCTTTTTAGTATACATCATGAAGAAAATTAGTCACCTGTGGTATAGATCAGAGACCCATAATGTAATTCTGTTACTGTCCTTCTGTACATAGTGTAATCAGAGTTGCTGTATCATTCTGTTGCCGTAGATTAGCAATTTCTAAATTCAGATTTGTGTTGAGTTTACCTTGTAGAGACCTATCTGATTTTAAAGCTTTTCCTTAAATAGAATATAAAACAAATCACATAAAAACTATTTTTACAAAAGCATTTGTAGCTCTAGTAGTAGTAATAGGTGTTAAAAAATGTTAAAGGTCTGAGATGCTCCGTGTCCATTAAATATACAATAATTCAATGGTATTAACTACTCAGTAATGGGAAATAATGTGATATTTCTGGGTTTTTCAGTTGGATACTTGTTTCAGTCATTTTCGTTAACAGAAGTACGGGTAACGGAAGTACCACACACCCAATTCTAAACCCCTATTTATATTAATGAAATTCACCCCCAAATTATTTTTACCCATATAACCTCTTCATTCAGTGTCCACTAATTGAAAGGATTGCAATAGTTCCAACCTACAGGACAGGAGATGTCTTTTGCTGTAGAAAATAGATAAAGAGAGAAAACCTCCAACAGAGCCATGCATAATGGTGCAACAAAATCACACTAGGAAAAACCATCTTAATGTTTGATAGGTGACTAACAATATCGAAACTGCTGAGTCAGTTGGATGAGTCAAAATATATACAGTGTGTATTCATGCATGGAGATGTAAGCAGTAGTTTCTCTTTGGGTCATATAAACCTTATTTAGCTGACGTAAACCTAAACATGGGCTTTCGTTAAGCTTGACCAGGCCTCTGGCCACGGCCTCTTCCCCAGTGATGGGCCAGGGGGAACCCCTGGCTTAGAACATTAAACATTTTAAACCATTGATTCCTAAATAGTTCTCCCTATTATTCATGCTTACGCTTGCAGTTCTGAATTCCAACAATAACGTCGGAACATGAACAGAAGCAGCCACAGAATCCCAATAAACACCCAGTTACCTCATCTTAGTCTTTGGCCTCCTTGTCTCAGTCCTTTGAAAGAGTCACCCAGTCCCCTAATCCCAAAGCCGAGTCCTTGTTACAATAGGAACTCATATGTGTTAATGTGGAAATGAACCATTGGACATAGGAGTATTGTGCAAATGCCTACAACACTGCCAGTCCTTGTCTTCAGGCCCATTAACATTAACTCCTCACCATTCACCCCACCCCCCTCAGTAATCCCCCTACTTCACTATGATGTCATCCCATCCAGATAGTTTTGGACCTCTGAGTTGAATATGGTGAATGGCTGGGGCTTCACGGCATGGGGTGGACTGATGAGCTGTGCGTTCATTTTGCTGGGCCAGAATTCTAACCCATGTCATTCATCTGTACTGATGAGGTGTTTCATTACACTTTAGCCTGGCTTAACTAGCGGGCTTCGGTCGGGAGATACCGCCGCTGTTTTCGCATCAGTTAACATTGGAATGTCAAGGACAGGAGTCAAGGACAGGAGAAATGTATGAACAGCACGCAGACCTAGGCCAGGAAGTACTGCAAGCCCCGTTGATGGGGGGCGAGTTAAAGCATGGTTCATGCAGAATGAGCACATCAGATGAGAGGCACATGCTTTGGATGGGGGGAGGAGAAACAAGTGCTGAAGGAAAATTGTGCAAGGATTTGAGGAGATAGCCTTTTGCTATCTGTTCTTATGATCCAGGACTGTCCGATTTTATCAGTGTAATCCTGAGGAGAGGAGTGCAGAGCATTTTGTAAATGCCCAATAAAGAGCGCTATTAAAAGCTTATGGTGTTGTAATTGCAGTTCATCCATATTGCTTTAGTTGGAACAATTCATTTCCAGAGATACCTAAAAATAAATATGTGTAAATACTGTAGTGTGTGGCCTGAGAAAATAACCTTTAACTCCCATGAATCCCATGCCCAGAACCTTGTTTATTCCACGTTAAAAGGTCACTTCAAATGGGAGACAAGAGACCATGTTGTTTGACTGCAAGCCAGAAGCTAGAGGCGAGGACACCAGTGGAATTTCTCTTGGGCGGTGAGAAGAACTTCGTTATAAAGCAATCCAATATACACAAATACGGAGTGTAGCAAAAGAATTAACGTTACACAAAGTTGTCATTTTCCCTCTTGCACACCCACTTCGGCCAAGTCTCTGATCTACCGCCAAGGCTGACATCCACCAAGCAGATGTGTTTTAATACCGGGCATAATCACAGGAGAACTTTCACTCTTTCCTTTGCTGATTCATAGAAAATGTATTCCGAGTTACACATCTGTGTTTGAATTACAAATCTTACATTATTGTTCCCACTGAAATAACAGTATTCTTCTTACCTATATTTAGAACTGTGGTTAGGGACTTAGGTGAGTGACAGAAGGAGGAAGTACAACAGCAGAGCTCTTCAAGCATAGCCATAACAGGGCATACTGTAGACCACCCTGGTAGCCCCCCCTCCCCACAGCGTGTTAGATACCTCGGCTGCCCAGCGCAACCGCCTCTGTTCCCCATCATCTCTCATTATAAGTAATGAAGCGATTTTTATGTTGTTTCTTTCTTTTTTCTTTTTACAATGTGTACTGAACCTGTCATGTACGATTGCTCTATTTTGTGAACCATTATGACAGGCAATACTTAACTTCTATCCTCTCACCATGTCTACAGGGATGAGTCTATCAAAATGTCACTGATGGCTGCCGTATCTGTGTTTGGTGGTAAGGCCACGTAGGGTGTCAGAGAGTGAAGGATGTGGACTGTGGACCAGGCCCTATTTGAACCGTTAGGGAGCTCATCTGGCTTATCATGGCTATTTGTTAAGTAACTTATAAAATGCCAAAAGCCCCAGATATTCTATAGATTAGATTAGATTCACCTTTATTGTCATTGAACAGTACAAGTACTGTACAACAAAATGCAGTTTGTGCCTAACCAGAAGTGCAAATAGAGGAGTGCAGAAAATTGTACAAGTAGTAAGTAGTAAGTACACCCCTCACATTTTTGTAAATATTTGATTATATCTTTTCATGTGACAACACCGAAGAAATGACACTTCGCTACAATGTAAAGTAGTGAGTGTACAGCTTGTATAACAGTGTACATTTGCTGTCCCCACAAAATAACACAAAACACAGCCATTAATGTCTAAACCGCTGGCAACAAAAGTGAGTACACCCCTAAGTGAAAATGTGGAAAGATATACTCAAGATATACTCAAATATTTACAGAAATGTGAGGGGTGTACTGACTTTTTTGAGATACTGTATGTAAAAGTGAAATGTATAGGTGTGCAATTAATGCAAATGCATTACATATGGTAATTCTAACTCTGCAGTGGAAATTTACAAATTTACAAAAAAATAAATTGGTAATAAGTATAATGTATGTACAAGTGAGATAAATATTTGTGGCAATTCTCAATGGCATTCTGAATTTACAATTGAGGCAAATTGAAGGAGTAGGGTAGCATGTGCAACTGAAATGCAGATATAGCAGCAATGAGTTTCCCAAGGTAGACAAGTGTATGTAACAATTGAAAATGCAAGTACAGTGGCAGTTTTAAATGCGTATGAAATACAGCAATAGCAGCAATGACACGTGAACTGAAAAATCTTATCAGACTTGTAAGGCAGTGGCAGAGTCCAGTAGTACAAAGACTGGGCATAATTAGTGATGGGAAGTCACAGAGTTCAGCAGGCCACAACAGAAATTATATGTTTTACGGCACTTGTAATTCAGTGCTTATCAACTCATTGGTCACCTGATATTTTCATTTCAATGTAATAAAGTAAAGTAACAAGACGGCAAGTTTTCTGCAGTTTTCTGTGGGTTAGTTAGTACTGGTGACTGTCTGTACAGATGGAGTGTGACAGTGCAGAGGTCTGTCTACTCAATAACACTAACACAGGATAGAGGGAAAGAATAAGGGTGTCGGGACCAGGTGATCATCTGGTCCAAATGTCGCTGAGAGAGAATCCAGATGCCTTTGTTAAATTAGTCTCCTGTGTTGACCAGCGAAAAGAGCCTGGCGCCTCTCAGCCTGTGGCCATCCAGTGTTGAACACTAAAGTGGCTTGTGCTGGATCCCTGTAACTCATCTTCTCCAAAGACAAATCTATGTTGTTCCCAGATGCTTTAATGGTATGAAAAATTGCCCTGATCAGTGAAACGTATCAGGTTTAAAGTTCTGTTCTCCCAGCTGTCCAGACTTCATGACTCGCTGGGACAATTCACTCAGTCTGTCAGTCAGTCTGGTAACCCCCTGAACATGCACTCACACTTGCAAAGTGAGATCACTCTGTCTTTTTTTTCCTCTCTCAGCCTCTGGTATATAGCCCACTCCCATAGAACAGTCTCTTGTTCTACAATATTTAGCCTGTGTGTATATCACAGTCAATTAAAACAATTTTGCAATGGCTGGCTCAGAAGTACCGGATTAAACCAGAATAAAGCCAAAAAGGGGGTTCATCCCACTTATTCTGCCCCCAACATCTTAGAAATCCAAAACAAGCTATGGGATTTAAGATCAATATTTGTGTTCTGATTTCTTTCCTCCATGCATCCAGGGAATTTATGTTGAGAGAGTTCCAGAAACTCTCTGTGTGGATGAAGTCCTCTGAGATATGATAGTAGTCCACCAATAGCTTTATCAGCGGGGTTCCATCTTCTCCAGAGTGCACTCTCCAGTCATAGATCCTGCCATTTCCTTCGAAAGGCAGCTCAGACAATTCCTCAAAAAGAATGTCCCGGAATTATTCATGCTCTTCATTCTTACTGGCTTCCCTCTGTTTTACAAGTGAAATGAGGAGCAGATCTGCCAACATCTGGACAGAGCAAGACTCCATTAAATCTGCTTTTAGATGTTTAGATTTTATTTCTCAAAATTTGGCATGCTGGCATGTGCCGCATTCACCCCATGTTTCTGAGGAAAACTGGATACAGATCATAGATTAGTCATGTTCATATCATTGACCATTCAAGGTGAAATCGCAATTACACCGGAAGTCTGCGGCTTCACTGCCCCCATCCCCTTTTTCTTTTCTAGATGAATTACTGCTCACTTTAATCTCTTTATGAAAGCAGTCATTCGAATTGGACTCAACGTTCTAGGCATTTCAGAGACAGTTAAAGGACATTGTAATATTTTAAATATTTCATTGGACGTGACCTCACATTGTTCATATTTGACTCGATCATTCTGGTTGCCTATTCATTTAGATCAAGGATGGGTAACTGGAGGCTGCTTTGTAGGTCCCCAGACTCAGTCATTCTCAATTTACTGTTCAGAGTTAAAGTAGTAGAATAACAACCATGTTAGTTAAATTATTTTAGATTACACTAGCAGCTAGCTATCTAAACTTTTCGTTATAATGGGCCTGCTATTGATTTGGTTGGTCACTCAAACTAAGATGTGGAATTTAAAACTGTAAACCTTTTTTCCCACCCAAATTGCAGTAAGTGTGGAGTTGTAGCAAACGTTTTCGAAAAAATAACCCATCTAGTTTTTCTCTCTCACTGTCAAGAGTGGGCCTGAAAAAATATTTTTTTGCTTACAAGGCATGTTTGAGTTCAAGCAGACCTGTGAGCCGCTGCGGCCCCTGATGATGAATTCATGTTCTTGATTGCTCCCACCCCCATAAAAGTGGCCCACCCCTGTTTTAGATCATCATGTAAGCCCCTTCGAGGTGGGTGAGCAAGCACCTCATGATTCTGTTTTCTATCATAACCTTTTTTATTTCACACATTTTTATAAGGATGTGCCATAATCTGATTAAAAATCCTGGTGGTCATTGGTGTATAAGGAGTATTTACATTTTTAACTAGATATTCATTCAACAAAAACTAGATAACATTCAACAAAAACAAGAAAAAAACACACTGAACTTACATTTTATCTGTGAAGTGTAATTATTACATGTTCAAAGGAAATTCAACATGCAATATAAATGTGATTTCTGGTTTCCCAACATCATTGGTCACCTGTCCAGCATTAGCTACGGGTTCTATGGAGTGGTAATCTGACATCTGCGAGAGTCTTGATATCACACTGTATTATATGATGAGTGCTGTGCAAGGCCCTAGGCATTTGCAGCATTATGAACCATCCAGTCTCAACACTTCCAGTCATGAAAATGAATATCTGTGGCACAGTGTGTGCAAGCCAGAGCACATTTCATGGGGGTTCCCACTTCTTCAACCATGTGAAATTGATTTTAACAGCAGTGGGGCTTTTTCATCATGTCTGCTGAGAGGAGGCAGACAAACTGACCTGCTTGTTATGGAAGGTGTTGATTCGAACACAGTATGTTCCACATACAGAGAGAAGCGAGAAGGTGATGCGTGATGATTACCACTTGACATACAGGATGTAACTGAACATACTCTGGGTCAAAATGCTAATCGCCTAAACACACAATCTATTGTATTATGCGAGTCAAGTGGCTTTCAAATGCAAAATGTTCATTGTCTGCCATGCCGGGGGCATTTTTGCCACACCTGTACTGAAGTTCAGAGCTCTGGTTCACTGCACAGATCAACCTCAGGAGATGTAGACTGTGGTTTCTGTGGGGAATTGTTCTGAAGTGCATCGGACACATGACTCTTTATAATGGCCTCCCCCTAATGGGAGCCAGGCTGTGGAGAAAGGCCCTGGTTTACCGCCTGGTTTACCGACCGAACAGAATTCTCAGTTCAGCAGCATGTCTCACTGCATCCATAAACAGAGCAAGATTAGAATGTAAATGTTTTGATGACTCTGCTGAGGGGCTTTATCATAACGACGATATAACTAGGTACTGCAACTGGAGGATAGCACCGCTGATTAATGAAGACATGGCCATGACAGGGCACACGACCAGTGGAAGCTACACAGAGACAGGGACATCTGTTTAGACAAATTAACTACCGTCTGCAGCCCCAAATGTTGAGGCACCTTCGTGGAAACCATAATTCCTCATTCCTCATCCCGTAAACCTCTGCTCTCCTGAATATGGTTCAACTGCTTACCGTTTCCAGAGGCCTGGTGCTACGAAAGGCCTGCGTGAGTGATGGATTCCACGAAGAGGAGAAAGGCCTTTCTTCTGCCTATCATAGCTTTTGGCTTCAGATTAGCGGTGAATGGCAGCTGTGATGTGTGTGGTCAGTGGAAAAGGGGATCTGAAGGACGACACAATAGTGGCTTTCTTCATTAGTTTAGATTCAGGTTGTTGTCGCCAAGCCAGCATTCCAGCGAAAAGGCCACAGAGACGTTGGTTCAGTGCTCAATTTTAGAGGCCTTTGAGATTTTTCTGGACTCATCAGAAATTCCTTTTGATCACAACTGGAGGCAATGGAGTCTGAAATTAAATCTCTGCAAAGATATAACTAACATGGACAGGGCACAGTTATTAATGCAATTAGCTGGCTGCGCTGTTCATTTTTGTTTTGTGAGTTATACATGTCATTTTTTGTGTCATATTTTTTGTGTATAGTATGAGTTCAGATGTATAGGTGGGGACAGATACAGGGGTAGACAGAGAGAGCTGAGATGGGATTTGAACACACTTTTTTCAGGGGTACATGTCTAGAGATTTTTGGGGGTAACTGGGTAGAATGTTTGCCTACTGTTCCTCACAAAACATCTTTCTCTGTGTGATGTTTCAGGGCTTTCTTGCATGAACGGCCAGCTTCACATCCCCCTTAACATCTGGGCTTTTACTCCGCCATTCTATAACCTTTGATTTAATATTTTTGATCCATTATTTTGTGGATGTGCACGTGTTTTGATCAATGCCCTGTTGCAAAATCCATTTCAGTTCAGCTTCAGCTGTTCTTCAGATCTTCTTCATATGTTTTTCAAGTATTCTCTGGTACAATAAATAAGTAACATTTGACTCAACAAGGGCAAGATGGCCAGGCCCTGTGGGGCTGTAGCCCCCAACCATAATGCCCCGGTCTCCATGCTGGTATAGAACTAATCTGTCCAATGGTAGTACTTTGTTTTTGCTAAACATGATGTCTGGTACAGAAGCAGTATTCCTCCTTTGAGTTGTCTGTCCAGAGAACATTGTTCCAGTCCTGTTCTTCACATAGGTGTTGTCTGACATAATTGAATCAGTGAAATCGTTTACTTAAAATCTTCCTGGAGTCATGGTTTAATCTTTCCACCTGTATGGTTAAGATCAAACCAAGTTTCTGATTTTTATCTAAGGCTAGACCCTCTAAGTTATCCTCAAATAATGTGCACCAATTCTTGCCATTTGATGTGAGAACGTTTGGATATACTTATTTTTCTGCACAAGAATTAGCTTTTTGTTCATTTTTATTGCACAAAATGTTTCACAGTATTAGTTTAATTAGGTCACTGTACTGCTATTTATTATCCTACTTGATAGTTAATTGAATTCACCTGGTGTCCAAGATACAAACCAGTCCCTAATTAGACCGCTAGAAAAAACACCAGCCATATCCAATGTTCCGAAGCCTGGAGTCGAGAACTACTGAATTACGTTACCTACAATATATCTATAAAAGTGTTGAAATGAAAAGAAAATTGCTCAGACGTTAAACTTAATTCCTCACAGCACTGTGCGGTACAATTGCATTTTAAACAAACTCTTAGATATTCCACTGCCTATCTGCCTGCCTGTCTCTTGTCTGACAGCTTCTCAGAGTTATTGATGTCTTCCCTTGTACAGGTTCAAACCAAATATTAAGTCAGAGAGTGATCTTACTGATGGCACATGCTTATTGTAGATGAGTGTGGGTGTGGTAACTAGCCACCAGGCCAGCTGTTGGAATGTAATGCTGAGCCCTGAGCTGATTGCATTAGAGATATGACTGGGCCATTTAGTACATTGTTCTTGGCCCAGCCCCAACTCAATGGGTCAAACTCAACTCTGCTTAACTTCACAACAACTAGCAGAGCTCTGCTTCACCCTTCCTTTCCCTTCTCTTGCAGCCCTCCCCTCTCAAGCTGGCCCGGATAAATATCAGGATCTATGTTTTATTGGTTCTTTTGTTTCGTAAAAATATGCAAAGAGGGTGTTGTCAGGCTTAATACAGTCTGGAAGTGATTTGTAGATTTTTTCTTCTTCTTGGGGATTTCCCTCCATCACATCTTTCTGTTTCGCAGTGGTTTCCTGAGGGAACTTGGTGATCAGCCTGACTTCAGTGGAGTCAGTAGGTAGTATGGAGGAACAGGGAAATACTGTAGGAGACAAATGATGTCATGACACTTGGTGTTGTTACATGCAACAGCATGTTCTGGTCCTCTCTCTCACCTTTTCCTCTTACCCCCCCCCCCCCACACCCCCTCCAATGTCACTGTCTACGGACAACTTAGTCGACCCGTTTGATAAGAAGGTTGAGGACATCCACTCCTCATTCACCCAGACTAATGACTCAACTGGTCCCACATAGAGCTACCCTTGACCTCCCCCCTCTCCTGTGACTAATCATGTCCAACCGCTCGACCCCATCCCCTTTCCCTCCTCCAGACCATCTCTATAGACTGTCTCCCATTCCTTGATTCTCTCATCAACGTATCCCTAACCACAATCTACAACTTCAAAGTGGCTAGAGTCACTCCCACTCCTCCAGAAACCAACACCCCTCTGACGTCAGAAACTACAGGCCGCTATCATTTCTCTCTTTTCTTTCCAAAACACTTTAGCGTGCTGTCTCTGACCAACTCTCTCATTATCTTTCTTAGAATAATCTTCTTGACCCTAACTGGTCATGTTTCAAAACCGATCACTCAACCGAGAATGCTTTGCTCTATGCCATGAAGACTCTCTGCTTTTTGTCCATCTCCTGTTCTCATCCTCCTAGATCTATCCACTGCCTTAAAGGCTGTAAAACATCAGATTCAACCTTCTGCCTACTCTTGGATTGCATCCTAGCTGGACTGTCACTCCAACCAGGTGGCAATTGTCATAACCTGTCCGGGCTACTGCAACTGTCTTTTGTCTGGGCTACCCGCTTGTGCAATCAAACCCTGGAAATGTATCCAGAACATTGACCGCCTAGTGTTCAACTTTTTAAACTTACTACTTGGCACAGATTATTGGGTCTTAGTTGAGGCTCGCATACACTACAAGATCATGGTGCTTGTCTGTGGAGCAGCACCCAATGAGAGGGCAGCTCCCACTCAGACCATTTAAAGATCTTCTTGGTCCTGGTGGTGGAAACAGCTCCCCTTTGAAGCTAGGAGAGCGGAGTCCTTACCCATCTTCTGGACACATCTGAAACCATACTTCTTAAAAGACAGCTCATTCTACACCCACCTGCAAAAAAAAAAATTATACTGTACATAAGAAATGAATGCAATATTATACTAACCTGCGACTCTCTCCAAGCACTGACATTGCTGATTACTTCTTTCCTGGGAACAAATGACTAACAAGGACAGTGATATCTAGCCGTCTCTATTGACTGTCTTAGGTCAAATGCACTAGTAGCTGTACTCACTCATATAAATCTACATGTAGTCCAGCAGAATGTTAAAAACTTTGCACATAGCATAATGACCATCCTTAATGTCACTGATAGCATTCAAATGTTAGTTTACTATACATACTGTATGTGGTAAAATAAGAATAAAGAACTAATGTGACAATAATTTGTTGAATGTTTCTGACTTTAACTAAAGGACTGGGTCCAGTCTAAAGAGGCATATCAGCCATTATAACGCTGCATGTATTTTTAGGCTGTTTGTTGACAAATGTATCCTCTGTCACCATAGTGACCAGTTGGTGCCATATCCTTGCCAAGTGCTAAAACTATTTTAAATCTGTTTGACGCTTTGAAAGAATGTCCTCAGGCCTAATGGGATTTATTTTGTGTTACTTCTAAATGGTTCATTTGTTGGCTTACCTCTTATCTATTCCTGTGAATTTCTCTATTGTATTCAGATTTGACTGGCAATGTCATAATGTACAATACATACAGGAAATAACACAAGGAAAACAAAACACACAGGCTGTGCTCAATCGACAATGTCTGCAAGGCACAGTAAATAAATGAATCATTATCATACATCCGATCCAATAAATAAACATTGAGTTTCATTTGGATAAATTATTTCCCTCACATTTTATACCTCATTAGTTGATTCTACTTGCTCTGCAGTACTTCAGTAGGCAGAAACCGCATACCAGCCTGGTCTGAGTGGGAGTGTCTGAGTCTGAAGCGCTGGTACAAAATGTGTAGCTGATGTCCCATCACAACCACTCCTCTGCCATAATCTCCAAAGAGTCCATTGTGTCTGCCACAATGGCATCCATTTGTACTCTCTTCAGACCAGCAGGCCAGACTGGAGGAAAGTCCCTTTCTACAGAAAACACCATGGAGAACCACCATGATGGTAAGCGCCCTAAAAAGAGAATGTAGGAAAGCAAAACGTAAGTGGAGGAAAACTAAACTTCAAATTCACTATGCCATCTATAAACAAAGCCTTGGTAGCTTCAACAATGAGTTATTCAGGGCCAGACAGCAACATTTATTGGGAATGATCAACAAAAATATCAACAATACCCGCACTATATTTGTTATGGTCGACATGGACCTACAGCAAATGGTAATAGCTCACCGCAGTACTGAAACGGCCCTGATTTAAGTTTTAAATGATATATGGCTGAATAATGATTCTGATAAAATAACAGTTCTGGTTCTATTAGATCTCAGTGCAGCCTTTGACACTGTAGATCACAAAACACTTATAGATAGGCTAGAAAATTGGGTAGGACTCTCAGGGACAATCCATGATTGGTTCAGATCTTATCCAGATGTCCGGAGTTATTTTGTCACCATTGGTAATCATGAATCTGATAGGGTTGCTATGACATGTGGAATTCCACAGGGATTAGTTCTCGGAACGCTTCTGTTCAATCTCTATATGCCACCTCTGGGCCAAATTCTACAAAACAACAACATTAACTACCCCAACTACGCCGATGATACTCAAATATATATGGCTCTCGAACCGTATGACAACAGCTCAATAGACTCTCTGTGTCACTGTATAGAGCACATAAATCTCTGGATGAACCAAAATTGTCTACAATTAAACCAAGATAAAACTGAGTTATTGTGTTTGGCAACAAAAATAAAAGAACAAGTATTAGTAAAGAGCTGGATTCTCGGGCTCCTAAAACCAGGGATCAAGTGCGTAATCTTGGTGTTCTGATAGACTCAGACCTCACATTTAACAGTCATATCAAAGCGGTCACCAAAACAGCATTCTATCATCTAAAATATATAGCCAGAATCAAAGGCTTGGTGTCCCAAAAAGACCAAGAGAAGCTCATCCATGCTTTTATCTCTAGTAGGGTTAACTACTGTAATGGTCTCTTAATGGGACTCCCGAAAAAGACTGTAAAACAACCGGAGCTCATTCAGAATGCTGCTGCTAGAATGTTAACCAGGACAAAGAGCACAGAGCACATCACTCCGGTTCTTAAATATTTGCATTGACTTCCAATCAGTTACAGAATAGATTTCAAAATGGTGCTTTTAGTTTATAAATCTCTGAATGGTTTAGGACCCGAATACATTTCTGATGTTTGAAAAGTATAAACCGAGCAGGGCTCTTAGATCCATGAACACAGGTCAGCTAGTAGAGCCCAGAGTCCAAACTAAACATAGAGAAGCTGCGTTTAGCACTTAAGCTGTACACAACTGGAATAAACTACCAGAAGATCTTAGACATGCCCCAAACATTTTTAAATCCAGGTTAAAAACACTTCTCTTCTCACGTGCCTATGACTGAGCACTTAAACTTAACCACACTGTTTAGCCTTATAGCTTCCTATGTTTTTATCAAATTGTTTATCTTTATATGTTTTCTTATTGTATTTTTTATTATTATGATGTATTCATCTGTTTTGATGTTTTTATTGGAGTATTCGTTTTTTATGATGTATTCATTCGTTTTTTGTTTTTTTGTACTTTCATATATTTTTCATTGAAAAGCACATTGAATTGCTTCTATGTATGAATCGTGCTATATAAATAAACACGCTTGCTTGCTTGCTACAAAGTCCATTGCACAGAATTGTGTCTGTGCCAACTGTCAAAGACAAGCAAAGGGCCTTAATACCTTTTAATTGAACAGTTAAGTACTAGACCTCTGGGCCATGTCTTGTGTGTTAGACCTCGTGAAGCCTAAATGTTTGATGACCAGACAAACGGTCATGAATGCCATTCATGTTCCTGATTAGGAAAGGCTTGGCTCTGTGTTCATAGTTCACTGTCGCAGTCCTGCTCCCCAGTTCCAGTAACTGTCTCGCTACAGGAAATAGTCTAAAGGGTCTTGATTAATCTCATGTTCGGGCTGCACATATTTTTCTGGACAAGCGTTCATGAACTTTGTTTCCTCATCACATTTCATTTAGTCGGCATCAGTGAAATGTGTTAGCAATATGTTATTATTGGGAATAAAAATAAGTATGCAGAAGCAAATCCTTAACATTAAACTGATAATCTCTTGCTTAGATGATAAAACTATACAATGTGTTTAACACGCAGTACAATGTTTCTCATAGAAATCTAATAAATTGGCTATATTACATTTGAGATGAACTCAGCCTTATTCTATTGTCAAATGTTGATTTGCAAGTTTTTTTTTAAATGTATTTGAATTGTTCTTTTCAACGTCACTTTAAGATGAAATCTCTGACGGAAGCTCTGAATCGAGCAGCGTTAAAGCCTCAGCTAGCCATGTCATTGCGAGAACAGGGTTTGAATCCTTCTTGCGGATGGGCCCACGGGCCCTGTGGAGGGCAGTGCAATCGGCCACTGTTGCTGTGGGGTTTGGGGGGGTTAGTAATTTAATATAGTTTCCTAGCTTCGTCAACCCTATAGTGACTCCTTGTGTTGCCTTGGGCATACGTGAGCTCTGTCGAGGAATGTGTTCCCTCCGGCATTTAGGGATTCTGGTTTAGACTTTAAAAACAAGCAGAATAGCATATGTGCTTCAGAGGACAGATCCTGACATCGATTGTGCTGGGAGTTGCTGCGATGAAGCAGAGACGTAATTATAAATTTAACATCATGAAAGTAGGGAGAAAATGAACAATAAAAAAGTTTAGACGACAAACACATCTTCAGCCATTTATGATATTTTGCAAGAGATCCCAAAATCTCAGCCCCTTCAATCATCATCTAATTTCTCTTCTCATGTTTCAGAGTTTAGTGATCCAGAGGTTTTTTTGGCTGGGGAGGTACTTTTCCTTATGTCCATAATGAGACTGATATACAGGGAGGTCTCTGTGCAGTCGTTCAGAACAGGGTGTGGAGGTGGAAATCTGGGTAGAACATGCAAAGGCCTCTACGGTGTGACATCATAATTGGAAGAGGCATTGCTCCACGTTAACCCGGTTCATTCCTGTTCATGATAGTATTACTCTACGATATACAGCATATACTGGTGTTACTGAGTGACCTACAACCCTACGACACTAAGCTTTGCCGTCAGGAAGATTACAGTGAGCTGCATATCTGAGCTTAATTCAACACTGTGAAATTGCTGTGAGATCGTGAACAGGGTCATCGCCAGAGCATGAGGCCCTGTCGATGTGAACAGGATCACTTTGTGTGACAGGACAGCCTTTGTGTATCAGCATCACTTTGTGTAACAGGATAGCCTTTGTGTAACAGGATCACTTTGTGTAACAGAATAGCCTTTGTGTAACAGGATCACTTTGTGTAACAGGATAGCCTTTGTGTTAGACAAGGGGACCATGTGAATTGTCATTGTTTCTCATTACTAAATGGGACTGTCACTGACTCAGGTTGCTTGACAACAACATGTTGGCCTCTCTCAATACCGGCGGAGTTAACAGGCAATCAGCAAATGACAAAGAAAAAATCCTAAAACAGTGTTCATTACCCTTAAATTCGTGCCTCCCAATCGTTGGCTGTGTTAGGCGATGAAAACTGCAAATGTGCAGTTTCAATAGTGTTCCCAAATGAGGAGCACACGAGAGGACCACACCCCATATACATTCATCTCATGCTCCATTTCCACTCCCGCCTCCAGCAATGCCTGGACCGGAGCTCACAGCTGAAGCTGAAGAGTTTTAGATCCTCGAGCCAGCTAATCATCCTGCCCCGCCCATTTTACCATGACCTCAGGGCGGGCCAACTTCTTATGTTCCCATAGGCTCCGAATCAAGAATAGCTGAATGACCTTTGTCCAGGAAAACACTTTTTGGTGCTTTTCAGGTGAAGAGTTAAACACACAAAAAACACTGGAGGAATTATTGTGTCATTCAACTGCATCCTTTCAACATGAGTATCTGAGAGCAGATATTTTTAACAGAATTTGGTTTTATTTCTTCCATAGCACAGATAAAAGCACAGGTTGTGTGTAGTTTAGGATTTCCACTCCGCACAGATGTAGGTCAGATGACCGAAAGCACAACTATTAAATATGAAATTTGCATTGATCCTGAGTGTGTGGAGACTTCCTTACATTAAGCAATGTTCATAATTTCTGGCACATCAGCTACCATTTTACAATATTGGTTTTCCACTTAAAAGCCTTTCTGAAAAAAAATTGGGTATCAAACACCAAAAAATGATCAATACATTGCAGTGCTGTAATTAGCCGTGCACATTTGTGTAAACTTAAGAAAACCGTAAAAATAGATACAAAATAAGCATAAGTCATAAAAGTGGTTGTTTTGAAGTGAATCAGATATTATAGTAAAACGCTTAAAATGTATTCAGGCAATATTTTACTTGAATTAGTGGTCTTCATAACTGCCTATAAAACATTTTCATATACTACATACAGATATAATCATTTTTGACTTCCTATAAAGATAAAACTGTCATGGAGGTAATCATGGATTAAATTTCCTTTAGAAGACGGTCCTGTACATTTGTATGTATTTACATAATTTACCTCCGCAACAGTTTGTTTGTAAATATGTCAAAATGATTGACAGATGTAGATGTAATGAATGCGGAAATATTACAAGCAGCCACTCTCAGTTAAAAAAAAATTAATGAGCTCATACAAAATGTATGCAAAGCAACATCAATGTAGATAAAAAAGACATTTCAGGTAAATTACAAGTGAATATAAAATAGTAAGTTGAAAACTTGTGTATGTTGTTCTTGTGAGTTATATACATATATATTTAAAAATTCCCTCATCCTCACTATATTAAACAGCTGAAACAGTTACACTAGAGCAACCAGCAACATCTAGACATTTAGACAAAAACAGGTAGCATCAATAGGACTGAAATGACAATGACAGATGATCAAAGTGCTAGATGAGAGGATGGATTTTGAATGGCCATACAACTAAGATGGGTGGAATTAATGCACAGTGTGTGATTTAGAATAATATACCAACACCCAAGAGCTTTGGATTTGGACAAAAATCTGTTTGGCGATAAATTGCCTTGAATGATGCAAAAACGATAAGCCATCAATTGTCCCCTTAACAATCAGCCATATTACCAAACTTGATTCGTTTCTAACTTGACATTTCTCTAGTATAGGTTACTTATCTTAAATAAACCTTATAATGAGTGATCAGTAGGTGGGTGATCAGTGGGTGTCAATCATTTCGGTTCATCGTCCCAGTCCTACACACACTGTTCACACTGGGCCATGTAACGCCATGTAAGCTGTCAAATTTCTTGATTAGCGTGCACTGAAAGAGGAACGATGGCAGCTGAATCCAAACCTGGTGTTTTTGGACTGTCCATTACTGACATCATTTCTGATTTCTCTTTGCGCCTACACGTCACCTGAACGCTAAGTGACTGTGCTCATTGCTCGACAAAGTGTATGTTATAGGTCAGCTGGTGTCCGTTGTCCCAGGCATACAGGACCTTCTCCTTGGGGTTGTAGTCGATCTGGGTGGTGAAGGCGTACTCGTTGGTGAATGGCAGCCGCGGGACAGCCTCTGAGTTGGTGAGGGTGTCGAAGGCGTAGTTCACCTCCCCTTCCTTCTGGTTGTAGACATCCACAGCGTACAGCACCCCGCAGATAATGAAGCAGTTCCCGTAAGAGTTCCTCTTCAGACCGGTCCTCCAGGTGGTCTCCTTCTTCATGGACAGGTCCCCGGGGTCCAGCCTGCTGAGGACGATCACCTCCTGCTGCCCGTAGTCGTAGTCCACCGAGGGGTAGATCACCCACAGGCCGCTCTCGTCCACGGCGAAGTCGATGTCCGAGTGGCCCCTCCACTTCCAGGGCGTGGTGTCCTCGTAAACCACGTCGTGGAGCAGGGTCCAGGCGGCCACGTAGCGCATCCTCAGGTCGTACTTGATGATGTTCTTGGTGAAAGCCCTGTTGTAGTAAAAGGCTCCGTTGTAGACCACGTGGCCGGTGCCGATCCAGTTGTAAGGCAGTTTGAAGAGGTTGCTCCAGCGACCTGACGGGCCCAAATACAGACATGTTTTAGTGAGTGCTCACTACAGTATGCTAACATCATGCCGTCTTATACACAGTAAAGCGTAGGTGATTTCGTTTTGTGCAACACAGGGTATCACGCAAACATTGCCAATGTCTATTTCGGGAGTATGACCTTGTTTTATTGCAACAACTCAGCAGGTTCAGGAGGAGAGGATGTGTTGATGCAGAGCGCCATTCTGCATCTTAACCCACCGCTCGCTCAAATCGATTTCTGCAGCTCTCTGTTGAACACACAGTCTCTGTCGATATGCTGGAACCAGGATTCAAACCCCCGGCCGCTTAGTTTTAGTGGTTAATAGTTCCATAGAAGTATATTGTTTTGTATAATGGTTTCAGTCTGTTCAGACTGACTAAATAAATCCTAACAGAGAAACTCCTGTTATTAGTGTCACACACGTCTGCAGGAAGTGGGATTTAGAAGTTTATGAAACTGCTGTGAGGGAAAGAATCAACCCATAGTAAACCTATTGGTTGAAATATATTTTCCAGCATTTATTCTTTATGTACAAACCGGTTCCGAAAAAGTTGGGACACTGTACAATTGTGAATAAAAACAGAATGCAATGATGTGGAAGTTTCAAATTTCAATATTTTATTCAGAATACAACTTAGATGACATATCAAATGTTTAAACTGAGAAAATGTATCACTTTAAGGGAAAAATAAGTTGATTTTAAATTTCATGGCATCAACACATCTCAAAAAAGTTGGGACAAGGCCATGTTTACCACTGTGTGGCATCCCTTCTTCTTTTTACAACAGACTGCAAACATCTGGGGACTGAGGAGACAAGTTGCTCAAGTTTATGAATAGGAATGTTGTCCCATTCTTGTCTAATAAAGGCTTCTAGTTGCTCAACTGTCTTAGGTCTTCTTTGTCACATCTTCCTCTTTATGATGTGCCAAATGTTTTCTATGGGTGAAAGATCTGGACTGCAGGCTGGCCATTTCAGTACCCGGATCCTTCTTCTATGTAGCCATGACATTGTAATTGATGCAGTATGTGGTCTGGCATTGTCATGTTGGAAAATGCAAGGTCTTCCCTGAAAGAGACGACGTCTGGATGGGAGCATATGTTGTTCTAGAACTTGGATATAACTGTCAGCATTGATGGTGCCTTTCCAGATGTGTAGGCTGCCCATGCCACACGCACTCATGCAACCCCATACCATCAGAGATGCAGGCTTCTGAACTGAGCGCTGATAACAACTTGGGTTGTCCTTGTCCTCTTTAGTCCGGATGACATGGCGTCCCAGTTTCCCAAAAAAACTAATTTTAATTCGTCTGACCACAGAACACTTTTCCACTTTGCCACAGTCCATTTTAAATTATCCTTGGCCCAGAGAAAAAGCCTGCGCTTCTGGATCCTGTTTAGATACGGCTTATTTTTTGACCTATTGAGTTTTAGCCGGCAACGGCAAATGGCACGGTGGATTGTGTTCACCGACAATTTTTTCTGGAAGTATTCCTCAGCCGATGTTGTGATTTCCATTACAGTATCATTCCTGTATATGATGCAGTGCCGTCTGAGGGCCCGAAGATCACGGGCATCCAGTATGGTTTTCCGGCCTTGACCCTTACGCACAGAGATTGTTCCAGATTCTCAGAATCTTTGGATGATATTATGCACTGTAGATGATGATAACTTCAAACTCTTTGCAATTTATCTCTGAGAAACTCCTTTCTGATATTGCTCCACTATTTTTCGCCGCAGCATTGGGGGAATTGGTGTTCCTCTGCCCATCTTGACTTCTGAGAGACACTGCCACTCTGAGAGGCTCTTTTTATACCCAATCATGTTGCCAATTGACATAATAAGTTGCAAATTGGTCCTCCAGCTGTTCCTTATCTGTACATTTAACTTTTCCAGGCCTCTTATTGCTACCTGTCCCAACTATTTTGCAATGTGTAGCTCTCATAAAATCCAATATTTGGCATGACATTACAAAATGTCTCACTTTCAACATTCGATATGTTATCTATATTCTATTGTGAATTAAATATAAGTTTATGAGATTTGTAAATTATTCCATTCCTTTTTTACTCACAATTTGTACAGTGACCCAACATTTTTGGAATCGGGTTTGTACATTAGAGCAAATTATTTTGTACCATCTATTTTTGGAAATCTCACTGTGGTGCTTCTTGTTCATGCTGTAATGTCTGTATTATGGACATGGTTGTTAATGAATTAGATAGAATGCATCATTAATTTAATTTGCTTAATAAAGTTCAGTGGAAGCAGGGATGTTTGTTACAGGGATGTCATTTATATATATATATAAGGCAGTTTGAATCAAATGAGATATATACTGTATATACTCTTACAAATAAACATATATTATAAATTATTCCCCAAATAAACAGATTTAGTTTTCAGCTGCCTAAGACTTTTGCGCAGTAATGTACATCAAATTTTTTACCTGTAATTTAACAAAAACATCTGATTAGCTGAGGGAGATTGAGAAGTGGCCTAGTTTGATTATTTGGCTTTATTTAAATACATGTACTTCATACAGGCTACCTCATGTGTGAAGTGTCGATAAAGGGCTCTGCCAATTTCTGCGTATGGATGTCGCTTCAATCTCACTTTCTCTGTTTTAGTCTATAAAGGTTCCTGTCATCCACACTCTGCTGTGAAGCTACCACCAGTACTGGGTAAAATCTCTGCATGCTTGGATAAACATTGTCCAATGGGGTGGGGATCATGCCGGATTAAGAAATCACTGGCCCAAGGCTTTGTTTTTTTTATATAACCCCCCACCCCATTAAAGAAAAATCCCCTTCATAGAGAAGCCATATCAACTTTTGCTTAGTGTCAGAGCTAATATTTCTGCAGAGCCTTTTTATGGGGGAAAAAAACATTTTCGCAAGACCCAGATTATTCTTGTCCATTATAAGCAAATTTCATTTGATTCTACGTAATTTACATGACAGAAGGTATTAGGAGACCCTTAATACCACGCCAATTACCAAAATGAGCGGCTCTTCTGACAATGACAAACTGAGAGCAAAGCAAATAATTTGATCTTAAAAGCAAACAACAGCCCAGGCCAATGAAGTGACCCATATTCTACAATAGGAGGAAATCTATATATCATAGGCTACAGTAGGCTTCTAAAAACACTTCCCAGTATTACACATGATGAAGAGGAAGCCAGGGCTACACTGGCGACGGCTGATGCGCTCACTGTGGCAAACAGATTATCTCAAAGATAAGTTCCTTTGAAAAACATTGCTGCTGTTTGGTCGTTGTGAATTGTTGAGAGAACTGTTTTCGTTTCTACAGACAGATTAGTCTTTTCTTTTCAGTAGTAGGCATCTGCTTTCCAAACTGTAGCCTATGTTTTTCCTGTGATTGTATTAAATATTTGGGAAACACAAACTGACAGTCTTGCCCAGTTGTTTTAGGAACTTCATGTGTGAAAAAAAACTATGACAACTAAAGCCCATAATTTTGAGTCTCAAGCTACTGTGGTGTAGACAATTAACAGAGAATTCCACACATTATATATCTATGATATGCCCACCTTGTTTAAAGTTATCCAGGTTTCGGAACTCTACCAGGTTGTTGCCGTAGTAATAGTTGGTGACATAGATCTTGAAGTCCTTGGCCAGTGGATCCTTCATCCAGGCTCCTTCATTTCGACCATAGCTGTGCTGCTTCTCTGGGAGTTCGATGGAGGCAAGGGTCCCTTCACAGTCCAGGATTTTCCCTGCCAGGTGTTAAACAATAACGTCAACACAAAATCTGCAGATAACAGGATACGTAATGACCTGTACATATTTTCCATTATCCAATTTCAAAGCCACACATTTTCGGGCAGCTAGATGCAAAGTGTATCCTCAGTAGAAGTGCCCACAGAGGCACAGCACTGACTGTCTCCATCGGCTGGACACAGTCATGCCTGGGGTTATCTTTGGACGTGGTCACAGTGTCTCTTGACCCCACCGTCTCAGTGCCTGGTTTTATGCTGCAACAATCTGTGCCAGGCTAGGGTCACTCTGTCCTGACTCCCAATTTTATACGTTGCATTAGTTGTGACAGGAGACCAGGGTCAGTATATGCAGTATATTTTTTTATTCAAGGAATGCTCCCTCTAACTGATCTGGTGTCCTGTTGAATCTTAGGAGGACATGAACCCTTGGACCACATTTCAGGACTACCTGTCTTGATGACTCCTACCTGTCCCTGTCCAAAGTCTTCCTGGTTGTGTTGCAGATCTAGCTGGTGCTTGATTATACCTGCTGTCACTGACCACGGCCCACCTGGTCATGCAGCTCCATCTGGATTCTGACTAAGGAGCCGGGACAGAGGCCGTCTGTATTTTTTCACCCACTGGTTATCTGAACATGCAAAACTATGGTTGTGGTGCCAAAAAGTAACATTCCTCTTCACCCGGAACAGGCAGAAGAGGACTTGCCACCCCTCAGAGTTTGGCACCTCTCTCGGTTTCTTCCTAGGTTCTGACTCTACTAGGGAGTTTTTTCCTAGCCACTGTGCATCAGTTTCTTGTTGTTGCTTGCTCTTTGTGGTTTTAGGCTGGGATTGATATTCCTAACTGTCTCTCACAGCTGACAATATGCAAATGTAATTGTTATACTGTGAAGGCCAGACTACCTGCTCTGTGTAGGATTGGCCGGCTGTTGTTGTCTAAGTTGTCCAGAAATAGCATGATGGTTGGGGCCGGTCTGTCTATCCTCTCCACTCTGGGCCCACTGGTGGTGGTGGTGGTGGTGGATGGAGCCGTGGTCCTGGCATATGTTGTCGCTGCCACCGTTGCGGTGACGGTGGTGGGAGACATTTCCGTGGGTGTGGTCAACTCAGCCGTAGTCCCCTCGATGGTTTCCAGGATTTCGGTGCCTTCGTCCTCGGAGTGTGCCTCCTTGACATGGGGAACAGCGTGAGCCTTGGCGGCGTTTTCTGAAAAACAAAGAGACAAAGTGTTAGGAAGCAGGCCACACGATTAAGTTACTCCGAGCCCAGGAAGGCTTAAACAAAAGAACAATTCTGGGGAGGGCCTTGTCCACACTCGTTTTCATGACAATTATCTGGATAATTAGTCGGTCAGTTCACACTGCCCTTGTATTAAGTGGACTCGAGACCTCTGTCAGGGAGACAGACACAGTGC
The DNA here is from genome assembly GCF_011004845.1 of Esox lucius. Classification (NCBI taxonomy): domain Eukaryota; kingdom Metazoa; phylum Chordata; class Actinopteri; order Esociformes; family Esocidae; genus Esox; species Esox lucius. The sequence goes on along the minus strand of NC_047581.1, from coordinate 13,367,240 downwards.
CTCGCCACAGAGCTCCCCGGGCCACATCAAAGTGGACTGCATTAGCTATGCAGCAGACGGAGCGAGCCAGCTTCCTCTCACTCCCTCTGTCCCCTGCACTAACCAAGTGTGTCCCGCTGTCTCCGCCTGGGTCTGTTTGGATTCGGAATTCCTCGGCCTCACATGACATGCCCTTATCCCCGGCCACGGGGAGAGAATGGAAGAACAGAGGACGTGTCGGGAGGATCGGGCCAGGCCGCGGCCCTTCTGTTCCTGATCCTCCCACTTCCTGTGCTGCCAGACAGATGTGGGAGATAAAACGCCTTCGCCGGCTACATAAGCGCCACAGATACACGCCAATGCGCGCATCGTTAATTACACGCAGAGACCCCGACCGCGTGTCAGTCGGGCTTAGCAAAGACACAGGTCGTCAGGGGGAGCTTAAGGAGTAAGTGGACAGGCATTCAAAATATGTGGTGAGAGAGAAGCAGCGTTGTTGATTACTCCCAAGTCACATTGTCCCTCAGCTAAAGGACGGAATGACTTCTGCTGAACTTTCACCTTGGAAAAAGAAAACTCGCTCTTTGGGAGAGATTATGGGACTAAGCTGAATCGCTTCACTGGGTTGACAAGTGTGCCCGGACCAATGTAGTGTTCAGCCGCTAGGCACGGCAGAACACATGACCTGACAGCATACGTGTTCGTGAACTCTTATTCAAGCCAGCATACCTATCCATTCGACTACATTTGTTAGGATTGTAGGAGTCAAATGTTTAGTCAGCTTTCATCTGCGCAGTGACGAAGAAAGCGTGCGGGGAGTGAAGCGGAGGCATGCATGTCTGTGGCGGTGTTCCACCGAAGCAGCATTCCATTAGCTCTGCGTAATATATCAATAAATGATTTGGACTTCCTGCTTGCTGAATGCACAAAAGCAAATCAATGACGATCCAAACCACACATTGTTGAGAACAACATCCAGATAAACCATGTGCTGAGGAACTGTTGGATTCACAGTCGCACTTCTGAGATGACAAAAGCATAACAATCCCACATGCGTAAGAGACTTGGCGCAAAATACCCGTCCCTGGAGGGAATCTGAAATGCAGAACGTCGCATGCTGATCTGGCACAATGCAATGTAGCTCAGATCCAAGATAACTAGTGATTTGAATTGGTTCAGTATGTAACAATCACTACTGGGTCACAGCAGAGCACCGATGATCTCACGCAGGCTGACTTGAGTGCCGTCAACTTAACTAGTCACTGCCAAACGTTGCCTTCAGGATGGCCACGTCTGGCTGGGGGAGCGTGTGGTCTGTGTATACCTCTGTCTCTCTTCTCTTACCTTTAGCGCCTGTGCTGTGCTTGTCCCCATCCACCTTGGCTGCTTTGTAGTAGGTGATGCCCCTCACTACTCCCTGCTGGTGCACTGCTACCCTGGCCTTGGCTGTGGGGTCAGGCTTGACGGGCTTCCCCGGTTTGGTGCTCTCTTTCTTGGGTTTTACCACCTTTTCCTTGGGGGGTTTGGGAGGAGGCTTGGATGCAGGGGTCTTTTTGTTGGGATTTTTGATGGTGTCCTTGGTTTTCTCATCACCCGTGTCCTGTAAACATTGATGTTGAAATCTGGGATTTGCATCGCGCGTCATGTGAGAATAGATTTGAGTGTGTTTGATGTCTATCTTGTGAGTCACCTTTTGTGTAGGCCTAGTGTGTGTGTGTGCGTGTGTGTGTGAGTTACCTGAACTTTGGTCTCTGTTTGGTCTTTCTGAAGTAACTGCAGGCCCAGACTGGATATCTCCTTCTTGATGCTCATCATTATGTTGGAGTAGTTCTCATACTTCTTAAACTGGTTGGTCAGAGTCACCATACTGTCCTTGACAAACTCATTGTCCCGTGTCAGGTTGGTTTTGATTGTCTGGGAATACAGAAGTCCTTTGTACCGATCAAATGTGAATAGCAAACCAAAACAAACCGGCTCTCTACATACATTATCAACATGGTTATTTAGTATAACACAAAACCTGGTAATGTACTGAACTTTGTTTTGTGTTACGTCCTTGAGCAACTTCTCAGTTTAATAACACATGTCCTTACCTCTTCTAGTGTGTTCATCTGGGAAACCACCTTATTCATGTAGGAGTGGACCTTCATGAGATCCAGACTGTATAGCGTCCCCTCCAGAAGGTCCACCATGGAATGCAACTGTCCAGCCACAAGATGAACATAAAACATAATAAAGACTTTAAGACTACAGTACGCTAATGGGTTCAAAGTGTTTATATTAAATAATGTGAAATCCCTGACAGTTACAACAACACCCATACTGACATACTGACCCATACTGTTATTGGCATCTTTATGGCTTCATTTTGACAGGAAAGTGACGAAAGAGAGGAAATCATTTTTGCTGAAAGAGCAGCGAACTGCATTCAAACTCAAGCTACAGATATTTCATATGTCCACTGTACGTAGTGGCTTAGAAAGCTGATATAAGAATGTATGCTACTTGTATGCTACTCTCATTTTCCATTCAGGAAACAGACACCTGCTAACTCTTCAAAACACTGCAACCACTTTTGTTTTTAGCAATTTACAGCAATTCTTTCTTTCTTTCATTCCTTTGTAATGCAATCCATTTCTTTGGTATTTATTTCTTAAAAGATATGGAGCACCTTGACAACCAGTCTTAATCTATAGCTAAGTCTGAACACAGTCAGATCACACATCTGTTTCTGGTTCTTGCTTCCAAGTGGTGCATAGCATAGCGTGCCTCCCCGCCTGTGAGAAATGAATGTGTGCATACACATTCTCAGTGCTGAGCTGTTATCGCAAGATAGAGAACCCAGTGAGATCATATCCATCGTAACCTGGGATACTTCAAAGCTTTAACTTGAACCATTACGGGGATATCCTATTTCTGTTTCTCCCATTATGACCCATCTTCAAGATCAAACCGCAATCACGATCCCTGTCACCAAAATACCTCATACACTCAAAGACCTGATCATACAAACGGTCCGAAGGTTATTTGACCAGGTTACATATGCGTCCGTTTCGCCTGCACCTTCCCTAACCTTGAGCAGCTCAGGCGCTTGTTTCTTCAGCTTCTCCATCTTCCACTCGTTCTCACAGGGGTTGAGGGAGGAGGGAGGGGCGGTGCAGGAGCACTTGCAGTCCGACCCGGAGCTGACCGTCTCCACCGTGTAGAAGTCCTCCACGCGGGCGCTGCCGCTCCGCAGGCGCTGGCACGCGTCTTTGCTCAGCGGCCTCATGATGCACTTACAGCGACAGTCGGAGCCCTCTGACGTCATCCGCACCGGCTCGGTCTCCCCGAAGATCTGACCGGAGAGACGAGAGTGGAAGAGAGGTGCTGATTAAGCTGTGGGCGGTTGAGAGGGTTTCAGACAGTCATGAACGGTACATGGTCCCCATTCCTCATCAAGCTGCGGGGTTGAGACATTGGGCGGCCAGACATTCTGAGAGAGTAGCTTTTTCGGACCCACAGTGATCAATGACCACGTTTGAATCAGGTTTCACACTAATATGTAAGCTGAGTATGGATTTTCTTCTCACAGCAGTCTATGGAGAGCTGTTCCAATGTTCTGGGTGACCCTCCCCGGTGGACATTCTATGAAAAATAAATCAAACTTCTCTGGAGAGAAAGAAAAGCATGGGAAAGAAAGTGATCCTGGGACATTAAGCACATGCCCCTTCTCTTTGAAGCACATGAAAGGCACTAAAACTCACACAATGCAATTAATATCAACTCGTATCACCAGCTGTGTGTCAGACACCCGCATGCCAAATGAAAGAAATCTGACTGATCAAATGCAAACCTATTCTATTGACATCATCCTCAAAAATACATCACAGACTATAATCAAATTTTGCATGTATGGCTTTCATATTATCTCCATTAGATTTTTTTATATCATAGATTCAATTGTTATCTGATTTAACATTTGGTTGCTTTCCACAGACGTTATGACTGGCACTGTTTTCTCTCGTCATCTCCCTGTGTAGAGGCCTTGGGGTTGTTGTACACCATTGATCCTAAGCTCATCTACCAGCACCATCTTAGGCCCCCTCCCAGACCCTCTGTCCAGGGGCTGAACCTGTCATCTTCCTCCAATGAGATTTAGGGATCTTTACAGACCCTGGGGCAGGCAGGCCAACATATGGTACCATTTAAAGAACTGCAGAGATTCTTCATTAAAGAATTATCTCTCTCTGTTCCTGTCCTTTCCCTTTAAAATAAAACATGTCTCTCTCTGAGCCCTTACTCTGACACATTCTGTATAGACGGGATAGGCATCTCAACTTTGCACTCAATCAAGGTATTCTTTGGAGAATTGTCCACTTCTTCATAGCAAACAGGGCTGGGCAGATTTTTATGGTGAGCATGTCTGGTTGGATCTGTAAGTAAAGAATAAACCCAAGATTGAAGCAAAAAGGCTAACTAGCGGTGGATAAATATCCAAGATCTGAGTGGTGGTGAGGATGCTTGTGGAGGACAGACCCTGCAGGCTGGTGAGGGTAGGGAGGGGAAGGGAGCTCATTAGTGGAGGAATGCAGCCTGAGTGACAGGGGTGGGTGGGGGGCAGTACTCTCCATTACTGGGCAATTCCAAAGTAGGGTCAACCTGGGCATGAAAAAAGCTATTTCCACTAAATAATTTTAAATAAGTTCCTTTTACCCACTCTGCAGTAAACAGAATTTTCAGATGACAACATAACTATTATAATAAGGATTTTTTTTTATAAACAAAGCATAACGCATTTTGCACAATGTCCCATCCATTAAAAAAAAAGTAATTTCCTTCGAAAGTAGTTATTCATATTTTCCCCTAAGACTTCTAAAATTCATAGACATTTGCCAAATGCCTGTATCCCTAACATGCCTGTTCATTTCAGTAACACGAGTATTGTTGTTCCATTAAAGTGGAATAACTTGCAACTTTCAATTTTGCATCTATACATTCTATGTATTTTCCTACAAATATATTAAAATTATCATTTATACTGAATATGTCATTTCTGTGTGACAATCTCAGATTGTGTGAAAATGTCCAATCCATAATGCTGGAATTGCCCTCCTGCAGACTTTCACTCAGAGTGGACTTTGATTATGGGGCAGGGCCTCTGTGTGCGTACTGGCCAGCCATTCCTGACCCATGTCAAGTGAAAAAGGCAGTAGGTTGACAAATGCTACAACCACATGAAAACAGAGTGGATTAGCAGATCTGAGTTTCCTCACAGGGGTTGTGCCCGCAGACCCGTTGTGCCTTATTGTTCCACCCTAGACCCAGGCGAGCCAAACCCAGGCTGCTCCTTAGCAACATCAGCTTAAGATGCTTCAAGTACTATGGCTTACCTAGTGGAATTCCTGACAGCTTCACTGGGTTGCTGCCTACTGTAAACATCTGAGTTAGTGATATTGTGTATTGCTGTGTGAATCAACAGGGACACATTATTCAACCCTCTATACCCTATACAGACTGGATCAAGATGGACATCCATTGGTTGGTAAATTATATTGGCTTTGAGAAGCTTTTCCATCTTTGCTCTGTTCATTTAGCCTCCCATGCCAGGAGAACTTACAGCATGAGCGCAGACTACAAACCCCAGACCATTTGTAATTAACTGCTGGGAGCTTAATGCATGCTTTGAGTTTGGAGCCTTTGGCTTTGACCTCGGAAAGCAGTCAAGTTTCAGGTCAAAAGAACAGGACCTAAGTACAAGCTTTTGTCTCCTCGGTTGGGGGAAGGGACTCAACTGCATGTCCCGATTGGCTTCACATTCATACACAGACCACAGTACATGATCACATCACTGAGCCTGCTGGAGGCCACTGGGACTCTTAAAACCAAGAAGTGTCAGAAATGACTAAAACAAGATTTATTAGACACAATGGCTGGCACCTTCAAGGCACTTGTTAGCCTTATCTTTAAAGACAGAAAACCGTTGTTATTTTATGATGGCCTTTAGGTGATAATGTAAAGGTCTTTATAAACAAGGATGTCCGTTTTAAAACAGGACTGGTGGAAATGTTTTGGACAGCAGCACGCTGTTACTAGGATTTTGACATACGACACAAACACGATTATGTAGTTATAGGCAATTTTTCTAAAACCTACATTCATATAAAATGATCAAGAACAGATTGGGTTCCACGTCAGCGATTTTCTTCACAAACTCTGAAAATGGTATGTAAGCTGTCTGATGTAAACACTTGAAGGAAAAAAGTGCCTATATAAAGGACAGTATTAAAGGAGGGTTTCAGTGTACTAAATCAAAGCAGTGGCTATTTTAAATTAACCTTTTTTTTAATTTAACTTCACTGGATTCCTAACGCATTACAACACATGGTGGAATATAGCAGGACTTGAAGATAATTTTGATCAATGAAGACCAACAAGTTATCCATTTAAATTTCATGACTTTTGACCCTATTCTCCAGTCTGAACACTAATCTACTATATCTAACACAGAAAACTTAGAAGAAACCCCAGAGTGTCATTTCTTGCCTCCTTATTTTCAGCATTAATCAAACAATCCATTAAACGTGGAGGAACTAAAGAAAGTGTTGCTTTGTTAACATCCAAAATCGGAACTCATGTCAAAGGCTCTTTTCTATTTCCTCTGGAAACTGGTTGCATCCGGTTGTTGGCGACAGTGCCTAGGGCAAAACACCACAGACAAAATCGGAGCCCAAATTCTTGTCCAGAGTGTCCACCTGATTCCTAATCTAATTAGTAGAGCTTATGATAAACAGTCTTACTGTGCCACTGTAAATCTGAACCTGGACTGTGAAGGGAAACGTAAGTCTTCAGCCTGGAGATGAACCGTGAGATTGCAGTCCTGAACCTGAACAGAAACTGGTATTAGCACTGGGACGTTAATTAGCCGGACACGAGCTTACTGAGCACTTGCTGCTTTTGGGGGTACACATCCACATTCCGTCTAAAGCTGTTTCTGTGTCCGACCGTGCACGCTCTGAACCTTTGGTTTATCTCAGTGGTTATCCCTCAATGATCCAGATTAGAGAAGAGTGGGGAGAAGGAGATGCTTAGAAGCTGAGAGCAAGAATGAGCTTTTCTGTGTAACAGTAAAATTATTTATCTGTAAACAGTTATTTCTGAATTTGCTTGGCATGTCTGGATCATAAGTCATTAATGAAATTAGCTTGTTGCCATTGCTTTCATATGCAGATGCTAATGTTTAGCAGATTAATATTCCACATGATTGTTCAATTGAATCAAACCTCCCTTAGAAGGTTTTATGTGTTTTTTCTCTCCAGTGAATGGATATAGTTGCTGCTTAGGAGAGAGCTACAGCTACAGTACACATTCTGTCTCCTCTGTGGAGCTAACAGGAAAACCCAGCTGGCTCTTCCCTGCTAACAGAGCAGTAGTCAGTATCATAGCTGCAGGTACAAGATGTACAGAAAGGTCCAGACTGAGGAAAAAAAACAGGTGGAAGGCAGGTGGTGAAGGCAGAATATGGCTGTTACATACATTCTTCAGGTCATGTAATCCTCTGGCGGCCTTTATCTGTATGGCGCGTGCAAAGATAAAAGGCTCAGACAAATTCATCTTGTAATTAACCTTTTGTCTTTCTTTTTGTGTTAGTTTTCGGTGACATCACAATGCCAGAGGAAAGGGATATATTGCTTTTTGTTTACTGTCCTGGTTTGTCTCCTGTCTCCTCATTTCCTGCAGTCCAGAATCAGAGCAACTCTCCCAGCTGCAGTGAGGCCGGGGGCTAGAGTCCCACAAACGGACTGACACGCTGAGTCTTATTGTTCCATTAATTCCCAGGGACACACTAAGTCTCATTAGTTTGTTGCTGAGACAGAGGGGTGTCCAGTGGGCTCCTAGCTCCCTCTCCATCGCAGGCCTTTCGTTGACCTCTGCGGTGTCCCCGGGCTTGTTTACAACCAAAACAAGGGGCAGGTGCACCGGCCTACTCACTATCCACCGCTGGTGTGCTCTGAGACGGCTTTGTCTCACAACAATCTCCACGCCACTAGCGGGCCGTGACAACTTAGACCGGGCGGACCGCATCAACCGGGTCGGCGTAAGGGCGGAAGGCAGACCGTCAGAACACAGGACAGGCACTTTGGGACATCTCACATAGAAACTTAGCCATGCTAAAATGGATCACCGGACTGCTACTATGCTAAAATGGATCACCGGACTGCTACTGATCCTACTGGGCTTGCCTCCAAGTCGTTGCCCTCTATACGTTTTATGATATTGATAGTAATATGGGATTAACATTGTTAGGAGTCATGTGAATGTATGTTGACTTCCCAAATCCAATAGCAGGTTGTGAACACACGGTGCCTGTGCTCATTGTTTTAACTGTACCAGACCTCTCTTGACACTCAGAAAGAGAACATCTGGTGTGCCTCTCCTCTGTGCCCATTTTATTTTCTATGGGGGAGGCGTAGTCATCTACACAGAACCATGTGGGGAGACGCTCCTCTGGGGAATGCAGGTCTATGAGAGAGGGGTTACTGAAGTCCAGCAGCTGTTCAAACAAGGCTGGGCAGATATTACTGTTACCACACTGGGTCCCATTTCCCACATCTCATTTGGCATCAGGCCCTACACATGAAAGTTTCACTTTAAAGAATGGTGCATTAAGGACATTCAAAGAAAGTAAAGCAGACTGGATGACATGTTCATTAATGGCATCTGTTCATTGTGACGAAACCCATTAAATGGTTAGATTTTTCTGCCCTGTACTTTCACAATTGACTCTGGGCCACCGTTTCTGATTGGTGTCCATTGAAAGGCCTTATCATTGATATTAACGGGCCAGCAGAACATATGAGGAAAACGTTGATATTGGGAGTGAATTTGCAAATCGTTTTGATTATTAGCAACACATGATGAGTAGACCTAGTCGTTGGACTGTTGGTTATCATGCAAACTTCTACCGCCTTTCAACAACCTCGTGCAACAAGAGCGTATCGACTTCGCACCCACGTGAACGAATGAATTTTGCTTGAATTGATGGTAAAACAATATTTGTAAAGTAGACAATAAATATACATCTAGAATGTTAAAAGCATTAGCAGACCTGCAGGACAGGGATGGAAATTCGTATTATTATTTGATCCCAGGGAGTCTAAGTTTTATTATGCATGGTAGAGTTCCTTGTGCCTGGAGCTTCATACAGGTGTTATCAGTCTATGAACAACCCATACCATACAACTTACCTTACTCTGCGCAGTGACATCTTCACACACAACCAGTAGAAAAGCCAATAAATTCGTAAATCTCCACATTTTTCTTCCAGGTGCCTGATAGCAAAGAATCCCCGGTCAGCACAACCTTTGATGTCGGAATGACAAGAAGACTGACAACAAGAAGTACTGTATTACTGAAAACATAAGGTAAGACATCGGCACGTAATATTAGGGCTCCATTGCCACAGACCCAAGCCTTATATGATGTTGCATGTAACATGCGCAGCAAGTACTTTTCCAAGCTCATCAGCCGCTGTGAACATACTACTCCTCAGCTCTGCGCATCAGCGGTTAAAGAAAAAAAAAATAGAAATCATCCACCCATCATGTCTTCCCCACACATGGGAGGGGCAATTTGGACACACACACACACACACGCACACACACACACACACACACACACACACACACACACACACACACACACACACACACACACACACACACACACACACACACACACACAATTCAGAAGTATTTCGTTTCATAGTTTTCTAATTTTCATTAAATCTTTTTCAAAACTTTATTGTGACAAATTTAAGAATTAAATATATGCACGGCGCACAGGGGTTATGAAAAGCAGCCGGGCTTCTTTACTCTACCATTTAAACACTTTGCATTCACATTTCAGGAACTTGATAATTTAGTGACACTTCAAATGCATACTCTAAGACCAGACGACCAAGACTTAACCAAGACGACCTGACATTGTATATTGTAGAAGCGCAGCAGCACCATCTCCTGGCTGTTTGTAACTCCAGCAGAGCTGTTTTTTGTTCTTCATGCACCAGTGGCGCTATTCAATAAAACCCCATTGACGTATTGAAATAACCTTAATTGTTGTAAATGCAAAAAAAATCACGGTATGGTTTTATACTAAATTTTGCGCCTGCGATTATCTGATCTTGCGAGCATTTGTAAATGTCATGTGTGCATGTTACAGTTTATACAGATTAACCATTTATTTGTATCTTATCCGACCTACCACAGTTCCTTCCCATTTACAGTGAATTAAACTGATTGTCCCTTATACACTCCACGTAAGCTCGAAACAGACCTACAGAGCAATCTACACTAAAATGAAAATGGTCATGTTTACGGTCGTGTATATTTTGTTTTTAGGTGAATGTATCTATATAGGCTAGGTACAGGACTTAGCTATTACTGAAGGAGGAACTTCATTTCTGGCATTCCGGAGAGGATAAATACATAAACCATATAAATAACATACACATATGACAGATACAAAATGCTTTTATATGCATTATGTCACAGAAAAACTAATTATTTCCATTACAAAGAACTGGGTAATGTGTAAAACTTGTTGTTGTTATTATTATTATCTTTATTTCCACCTGCTTTGACAATGTTACCATGTGCTTTGCGTTTTCAGTTTTTGTAAATGTCTCAGAGGCTTTTGCAATCTAGCAACAATCTTATCATTCACCTGTAGCTTTAACCCTCTCGGGTATTCTGATTTGCGCGTAAGGAAGAAAAACCAGGCAACTGCAATAGAAATTAGAACCATTAAAGAATGTGTACAAAAATCCAAATTATATCAGAAATAATCATTACAGCCATGATAAAAACTTGCTGACTTTTCCCCATGAATCACCCGGCTCAACCACAATAGTCAAACACTTTTTGTTGTTATGGCCATTATTTTATAGTTTCACTCGGTCACCCTGGGCGACTTTAGCGTGATATTAAATCCCATTGCATGTTCATAAACACATTATAAACGTATCTTAAACGGAGTTGTGTGTTATGATGTGACGCAACATCACAAACGGTCAAACCCTACATAACCCAGAATGCCTGCTGTTGCGCGTGCGTCACGTAGGCTAATTTTCAGGGTGAAGGATTTGTAGGTATAGGGGTGTGGAAGAACTGTTATTCCAACTACTGACACCAAAAAGCATGGGGCCGTGGTCCGTCCAGTGAAGACAGGAGCTCTTCTGCAGCAAAGAGAGCGTACTGCGTTATCTAATTTAAAATAGTGTTAACAAGCCTCCGGTTGATAAATAGGCGCGCATGCAGCTTTCATGAAGGAGGATGGAGATAGAGAAGAGGACGAATGGGTTCGATTACCCAGAGAGAAACAACACTAAGTCCGACGGTAGGTGCCCTTTTACTTGCTACAATTCCATTGTGGAATTAATAAATGCAAACAGCAGGCTGCTTAGGTGATTAGATTAGATTCGATTCCTGTGCATATTGTCTAGTCAGTTAAAAATCAAGTTTTGTTCATGGGAATCTTTGCCTGTTAAAAATCATGTGAAGTAATTGGCAAAAACTGTGGCATGGATATCTATTCCCCTTAACATCGAAATGTTCCTTTAAATTTATAGTAGCATTATCACCCCGTGTACATATTCTTCTTCTGGTTTTATATGGTTAAACAAACATTACTAATTGGAATGAACCTGATACTATGTTTTGCTTGCTAAATATAGACCTAAATGTCTTTCATTTGTCAGTATTTTGGATTCTTGAATATGTCCAACTGTGATGGATTTGAGTGTCTTTTGCTGAGAACCGAGGTAGGAATGTTTTTATTTGGACGTGAGTAGTCAGCGGTCTTTTGGAGATCGTAAAAGGTGAACTTTTGAACTTGGAGAACGCCCCGAAGCTAATGGGTTTAGTAACAAAATCCTATGTTGTCTATTACCACCACAAAACATGTAAATTACGACGAAAAGGCAGCCAAAGCGGGAGAGAGACTGAGAGAAAAGGCATTGCGCTGTAACAATTCAATTAATCACATTGATTGGTATAACAATTTGACCAATTTAGCTTGGATTTATCTGTTGTGTACCAATTCTAAAAATATATGTTGCCTAGGCCTGCACATATTTGGCATGGTTTGAATTATATTGAATATATTGAATTCGGAGCAATTAAATAGTGTGTATATCTATGTGCTGTAGGCTACATGTGGGTGAGAAAGACATCAGTAATGGCACCACATGTGATCTCCTGTCGTGGCTACATATTGGGGACACAAATCGCTATTCTTCAAGGAAAGACTGCATTAGGATATGTCCCATATGCGGTTATATTTCGTTTCAACAACGATTTATCTCGTACACGAAAGCAATAATAGCATGTTGACCAACAACAAATGCTGTGTATCGTTGTTTCAGGTTAGCGACAACTCTGTCTCCACTCCAGGCGCCAGAGCCGCGTATCGTGCCCCCGTGTGGGTGTCAAGATTTATTGTCATTTCGAGGATTAAAATTCCTAAGTGGCCTTCCCATTGACGTGGAATAGTCTTTGAAAATGTCTTATCGCAATTAGCAATTTACTTTGTAAATTCCGTAATTTTTTCTAGTATACATGCACGTTATTTTGGAAGCATGAGGCCAGTATACAGTCGCAGAAATATATTGACTTTCTAGCCTTAGTTAAACATATAGAATTTACAGATTATACTGAACATTTAATCAGTGACATGTCTGATAGATTTCGATAATTTTTGTGCATGAAAATTCGTTTTTTGGAGTGCTAACATGATTTCAATGACAACATGTAGGCACAGAAAAAGCCTACCAAAGAGATTACCATGCAGCTAGATTAGGACTAATTCTGCTCTCTTTGATTTACATTCGTTTTAAATTGTAATTACATTTCCATTTAAATATTTTACTTAATGATAAAAAAGGTTATAATACATAAAAACCAACTGATCATATACATTATAATATAGTTTGTAATTTAATAAAGTTGCAATAATTTAAATTAAATCACAATTGTTTATTTGATTGATTATTTGTAATACTAGTCTACAATTTGGAAAACATTCACAAATCGTTTTCCAATTATTTAACTTTTTCATTATGCAAATGTCAAGCATTCTGTTAACGAAGCACTTCCTATATCATGGGAAGTTAATTTAATCTAGGTTTTAGTTTCTTCATCAGTTTATATGAAATAACCTATACGTTTTATACTTTATTACTGTAAAGAAATAAAGGTCTGGATAATGTATAGCTGTTAAATTTCATATCCATGGATATTTATTCTCAAATACATAAAATACCTTTTAATGCATACTATTATTGCATCCACATCCCATGAGCATAATGTCTATTAAAACATACTTAAAAAAAAATTATATCCACATTGATTAATACCCTATCACTTAGCCAACTACAAATGTAACACTAAATGTAACACAATATTGCAATCCAGTATAGCAACAAATCTCTTAATGATACTCTACCATTTGATTGAAGTGCCCGGTGGCATGCTATAAGAAAGTATCTACAGTCACCGCTAACATCACCGTTGATGTAGCAGAAGTGAAGAAGGCAGAAATATTCTCATCACTTACTGCTCATCTAATAGCTTGGCTTAACTCTAAATTAATTCCAAGAGAAATTCAATTGCCATTGATCTGAATTGACTGGATTTCCATTGATCGAAAGTGTCAAGACTTCTACTTTGGCCTTTATCTCTCTAATCAATGGAACAGGTCTGTTTTAATGTAATTGTGTTCATATTAAGTTAAATTGTAAAATATGTTTGTGTGATTTGGATGTGCTTTAGCCTCAGGGAGGTGAAGTGCCTGGCAGATTTCTGCCGATCCGGTCAAAGAGAGTGCTTTGTCAGCCCTCCACTGTGACAGTGGCCGGGGGTGGTGGGCAAGGGGCCATAGGGCTTTCCCTGGGGGAGGGGGGCAAGCTGTGTTGTGGGTGGAGATTGAGGAAGGACAGGATACGACCCCTGTGGTGCTGCTGAATGATTCTTGAAGAGTACAGTAGAGGAGGGGGTAGCAGAGAGCAGGAAGACGGGCACAGCAGGCAGATGTGATTCATCATGTCTGTTTTTTTTTACCATAAAGCATTATTACTCTACTCCCATGTTACAACTCTACTCCCATGTTACAACTCTACTCCCATGTTACAACTCTACTCCCATTTTATAACTCTACTCCCATGTTACAACTCTACTCCCATTTTATAACTCTACTCCCATGTTACAACTCTACTCCCACGTTATAACTCTACTCCCATGTTACAACTCTACTCCCACGTTATAACTCTACTCCCATGTTACAACTCTACTCCCATGTTATAACTCTACTCCCATGTTACAACTCTACTCCCATGTTATAACTCTACTCCCATGTTACAACTCTACTCCCATGTTATAACTCTACTCCCATGTTACAACTCTACTCCCATGTTTCAACTCTACCAATCTGTTGTCAACACCACTTTCTCAGGACTGTACGACTACCACTCTATTTGAGTTTATTTTATAACAAAATAAAAAAATATTTAGCCAAGTTCGGACTAGTGGTTCCAAGTCAATAAGAAATGACCAGAACTAAGACTACTATTAAGACTACTTAAAATGAGTCTTCACAGAAATCTGACTCTTTCTTTGGGTCTAGAAACGAATGATAGGAAAGGAAGCATAGAGAGCATCACTTGGTTGGGTATTGTGGAACAGAACAAAAGGATGGATGCCCTTTAGAAAGAGGTCTTCATTGAAATAGTGACATTAGATTGAAACGTATTTGCTTTAAGTGTGATTCAGCAACTAGCAGGCTTTATTATGCCATTATATGTCAGGTTAATATGAAATACAAGAAGAACATAGGGAGCCGATTGTTTTGATATATATATATATATATTATTTCAGTGCACAATACAGACCACAATATGTGCGTCGAGCTCTGCTGATTCTTCATTGTACTGATAGAGAATGCCTTGACTGAAGATACTCAAACAGTGACCCAGTGACGACCATGTAGCTACTGTCTCAGCATTGCTCTGTTCAGACTGAGACAATGGAATGCTCTTCCTTGGTCGGTGCACTGACAGTAGTGTCGTTGCCAGGCAACACATTCCTCCGTTTATCCCCTTAATATACAGAGTGCAGAGGGTCATCAGATCAATGACTGCTGCCACAGCAACCAGCAGACCTCAGGAATCAACACTTCGCTCTGTGGTCTACTCCGAACTTACACAACTCGGACGTAACAATACGCAACTACAGGACACACCCTGTGATCAATGTACATACCACAAACCCAGTCATGTATAATTTCTCAGGATTTGTCTGTGTATTTTAGTCAATCCACTGAAAATCTAATGTGTTTTTGCAGAGACTTGAGCTCATGGAGCTGTTGCTCTTAATATTGACCAAGTCTCAGATGACCCCCAAACAAACCCAGAAAAGTATTTACAACCTCCACTTGATACATGAGCTAGAGGAGAACCACTTTAGCCAGTCAGGGGGAATGACCAGGCAGAGTTTGGGTTAGGTACATGATAACTAGGCAAGCAGAGAAGTTTTTTTCATGCATCCTACAGCCCAACGTAACGCATTGCGTCTCCCATAAGGGACGGGCAGGGAATTAACAGCTGGCTTTGAGATGTAAGGGGGCTGGTGTGGGGGTTATAAAGGCTTTTTGGGAAGAAGGCAGTACAGTAAAAGTTTATCAAGGCAGTGGGTACAGTGACACCACAGATGCGTGAGCCTAGGCTTTTGTCAGGGTTCTGTGATATTCAACACGTTGGCCGGCCAGGAGCCGTAAATGTCTTCAATTTGAGTTTGAATTTGGGCGGAGGGTGAGTTTACAGGGCGCTGTAAAACACTGAACTTGGTATGTAGAGTTGAGATTCCTTTCCTGAGGATCATAAGAAATCCAAGCAAGGCTATTGATAAAGGAGACAGTTGTTACCGCTGTAAAAGGTGGCTTCCCCTAACTCTAGAATGGGTTTCCTTATCACTAACCCTTCAAACAAAGTGAAGTCAGTGATCGAGTAGTGATGAAACATTCTATATAAATCGATTTTTATTAAAGATACGCCTGGTCGCTCGCTCATTCATTCTTTCAGATATACCAAGAGTTCATCTGCTCCCTGAGCCATTATGCACTGATTTAGGAAAGCACGGGAAATAACTTCAGTCATTTCACAGTTAAATAGCAAAGACACACACAGTCTGGAATGTCTAAACCTTCGTCCTTAGTTTTACACTCTTCTACAGTACAGTGTTGGCTGTAGAGATTCTCAAACGTAGTTTGAAACAGGACTTCTAGCTCCTAATTGATGGTGATTCTGATTCTGAAATCAGAGCTCAAGGAGATACATTATTTTGTTCTTATTTATTGGCACTCATGTAATAAGGCGATTTATTAACAGATAATCCTGAGGCAAATAATTGTGTGTGTGGTTGTTTGTTTTTGTCTGCGTGAGTTTGGTAACTAGTCAGGGACTGCTCTGTCAGTGGTCATTGAGGTG
This sequence comes from Esox lucius, assembly GCF_011004845.1. NCBI lineage: Eukaryota > Metazoa > Chordata > Actinopteri > Esociformes > Esocidae > Esox > Esox lucius. Next base: position 13,350,745 of record NC_047581.1, on the reverse strand, counting down.
CTTCTTGTATGTGTCGACATATCCATGATCTTTAAATTGTTTAAATCATTTTGACTGTAATGCCATATTGTCATTTAAATAAAACACAAAAATGTGTTTTATGTGCATATGTGTATAGTGGATGTAAAAAGTATACACCCCTGTTAAAATGCCAGGTTCTTGTGATGTAAAATAATGAGTCAAAGATAAATCATGTCAGAACCTTTTCCACCTTTAATGTGACCTATAACATGAACAATTCAATTAAAAAACAAACTGATAATAACAAACACAATAACCTGGTTGCATAAGTGTGCACACCCTTAAACTAATACTTTGTTGAAGCACATTTTGATTTTATTACAGCACTCTACTTTGGGTAAGAGTCTATTAGTATGGCATATCTTGACGTGGCAATATTTGCCCACTCTTCTTTGCAAAAGCACTCCAAATCTGTCAGATTGTAAGGACATCTCCTATGCACAGCCCCCTTCAGATCACCCAACCGATGTTCAATTGGATTCAGGTCTGGACTCTGGCTGGGCCATTCCAAAACGTTAATCTTCTTCTGATGAAGCCATGCTTTTGTGGATTTGGATGTGTGCTTTGGGTCGTTGTCGTGCTGAAAGGTGAACTTCATCCTCAGCTTTCTAACGGACACCTGAAGGTTTTGTGCCAAAATTGCCTGGTATTTGGAACTGTTCATAATTCCCTCCACTCTGACTAAGGCCCCGGTTCCAGCTGAAGAAAAACAGCCCCAAAGCATGATGCTGCCACCACCATGCTTCACTGTGGGTATGGTGTTCTTTGGTTGAAGTGCAGTGTTGTTTTTGCGCCAAACATACCTTTTGGAATTATGGCCAAAAAGGTTCAACCTTGGTTTCATCAGCCCATAACACATTTTCCCATGTGCTTTTGAGGGATGTGATGTTTGTTTTTGCAAACATCAACTCGGCTTGGATGTTTTTCTTTGTAAGAAAGCCTTCCATCTTGCCACCCTACCCCATAGCCCATACATATGAAGAGTACGGGAGATTGTTGTCACATGTAGCACACAGCCAGTACATCCTGCAGTTCCTATAATGTTGCTGTAGACCTCTTGGAAGCTTCCCTGAAGCCTTTTCTTCTCATCTTTTCATACATTTTTGAGGGACATCCAGTTCTTGGTAATGTCTCTGTTGTGCCATATTTTCTCCACTTGATAATGACTGTCTTCACTGTGTTCCATGGTATATCTAAAGCGTTGGAAATTCTTTACTACTCTACTCTTGACAGATATCTTTCAACAATGGGATCCCTCTGATGCTTTGGAAGCATCAGAGGCTTTTGGGCCATGGCTTTTGCCCTGAGATGCAACTAAGAAAATGTCAGGAAAATCCTACTAGAACAGCTGAACTTTATTTGTGATTAATTAGAGTCATTGTAAATGATGGCAGGTGTGTAATGACTTCTATTTAACATGAGTTTGAATGTGATTGGTTAATTCTGTACACAGCCACATCCCCAGTTATAAGAGGGTGTGCACACTTATGCAACCAGTTTATTGTAAGGGTTTTATTTTTCATTTTTCAATTGAATTGTTCACATTATAGGTCACATTAAAAGTGGAAAAGGTTCTGACATGATTTATCTTTGTGTCATTCTTTTACATCACAAAAACCTGGCATTTTCACAGGGGTGTGTAGACTTTTTATATCCACTGTATGTACTGTAGCTTTTTGGGCCCCACACCTCTCAGGCAAAACATTGCTTGATGGCAAACAGAAAATGTTAACTTTTAAAGTGTATTTCCTGCAATTGAATGAATTTTGGCATTGGGTAGAAAGAACATTGTCATTTTATGACATATTGCTTGTAAGCCTATATTAGATCACAACCCCTCATGCAGTAAAAGAGGAGGGGTTTCCACGATTCCACAATTCTCTATAGGTGATGAAAAAATAATTTATTGTCACCTATAATGATAGTTATTGTATCAATATCATTCATAAATGAAAGAAAAACGAATGTTGTTGTGCCTTGAAATGAAATAGCACAAAACAAATGATGCATTAGAATATTCCAAGTAGTTTGCTAGTATATACTAGTCAGTCTATAAATGGTTAATAAGCTGTTAAGATGGCTTGTTCATAGATGCTATTTGGGGTGGAAGTAAACTTAATAAGAAATGTTAGTCAGTTTAACACAATGCTTAATGGTGTCTAGCAACATATTTATATTATGGAGAAGTGGTTAAAGACACAGCCTCTTACATGGGGGACACAGGTTCGAGTCCAGTGAGGGAAGCTACCTTTATCTCATCGCGTGCCGGCCTAACTAGACTTTCTTGGTTCCTTTTTTGTTTGACTTTCTTGAGTTTTCACCATACTTTACACCAGTGAATATTTGACATAACACTCACAAAAACAATGTGACGTCTAGAATGCAAATTTTTTTAGTTTGGAATTTTAAATTTGTTAAACTCTCTAAAATAAGAGTTTTATTTAGATAAACAACACTTGATAGCGAGATTTGCGTCAACTATACATTATAGTGTTAACAGGTGAGCATTTCAGTCTTCCACCGTCAGAATGTAGAAGAATTTCCGCGCACATACTGCCTGGAGCTACTCAGGTGTAGACTCAAAACTGTCGCTCATCTCCATTTGAGACACGTGACTGAGGAAGTAGAAGGTCTCAGGACGATTCCTGTTTTGATTTAGTTGATGTTGTTAGCAAATGACTAACGCTGTGTTAGCTGGCTATAGTGAGATATGTTTTCGAAATTAAGCGTAATAATGTCTCTTGTTATATCCATAATCTTTTGTTGGAACCTATTCAATGTTACATTGGTTTATCGCATCCCTAACCATGTTCCCTTTTGTGTTTTATGAGGTTTGACTGACTGGCTAGCTAATCTGCATCATTAGCATTCTACATTTTCATGACTGTCAATATATTTTATAAAGAGCCATGTCTTCTGCCATAGAAACTGAGCATGGCTTTGAGTTTGTTTGTGCAGATTTATAATGCAAAAAAAACTCTTGTTTTAAACCATTCAAAACAAAATAAAATGGAGATTTACACTCTAAAAATAAAAGCTTCTTGGAGGATCTTTCAAGGGTTCCCTAATTGAAACAGCTACATGTTTTTTTCAAGATCCCTTAAAAGTGCTTCTTAAAATGCCTTTTTAATTGTCCCTCAAATACACTTTTTGACGAAATTTCATTTTAAAGGGGTTGTTTAAGTGGTTCTTTTGAGGAACGATTAAAAGAAGGGGTACACATAACGTTACTCCTGGCATAACACAGATACCACAAAATATTAATACAAAAAAATCAAAAGACTTTCAAATTTGGTGCTCAAAAATGTTGTGATGCTTAAAAATCGAGTCTATTACATAATACTATTTGTGATATCAACAATAATGGTATGGGAATTATTTTTACAGTGCCTCAAAAAGCATTGTAACGGTGGGGTGATGGAATGGTACGTCATCTCCCGCTTTTCCTGGTGTCCTTTGCTTCACAAGTACATCCCGGACTGGTCTTCAATCACGCACACCAGGTCCCAATCATTCCATCAGAATGTGTTTCAATGTTTCTCCTCCGCTCCCCTCACTTTCAGTTATTGTTGCTTGTCATTACACGTGTTGGTAAGTGTTTCTTTTGGTTCTGTTTTCATGTATGCCGTTTGTTTGTTCTTGTGTATCGTGACAAGCATTCACCCCCTTGGACTTTTCCTCATTTGATTGTGTTACTGCATGAACTCTAAATTGATAAAATGTCAACACAACACAAAAAAGGCCATAATGTCAAGGTGAAACAAACATCTACAAATTGTTCTAAATTATTTACATATAAAACAGAAAATAAATGATTCAGTAAGTTTTAACCCCCTTGGCTATGAAACGCCTCAATGATCTTTAACCTGTTGTCTTTAGAAGTCACATAATTAGTTGCGTGGAGTCCACCTATGTGCAGAGAAGGTGTTTCACATAATTTCTGGTTATATTCACTTTTCTCTGGGGGGTCCCACTGTTTTTTTGTACAATACCTAACAAAAACTACATCATGAAGATGAAGGAACATTCAAGGCAAATTTGGATTTGCGAAATAAGTTTCTTCAAAAGCAACAGTCAATACATCAAATCTCAGCTACACTTTGCCAGAAGGAATGTGCGCGTTTCTGAGACCAAGTGGAAGGTGATTCTATGGTTTGATGAGACCTAAATAGAGCTTTTTTAAGTGCTATGTTCGACAAAAGCCCAATTCCACATCCTAAGAACACCATCCCTACCGAGATGCATCATGGTGGCAGTATCATGCTATGGGGATGCTTCTCAGCAGCATGGACTGAGAGACTGGTCAGGATTGACCAGACTCATTTAAGAGCGCAGACTGGCTTCTCTTGTAGTAAACTGACCATTTTAAACTGAGAGCCGGACAAGGTGCTCTCAACCTGAATCCCTGTTGGGGGGAGCAAGTCTATCTAATAGTGGGGTAGTATGCATGGTTAGCCTGGGCTGGCGGAAGCAGAGCGGAGGACAGGCTAGACGTTGTGCTACATGGTGTGCATACAGGGGTTACAGGTCTGGCTCTAGTGTTCCATACATGGTGTTCCATACAGGGGTTAAAGGTCTGGCTCTAGTGTTCCATACATGGTGTTCCATACAGGGGTTAAAGGTCTGGCTCTAGTGTTCCATACATGGTGTTCCATACAGGGGTTAAAGGTCTGGCTCTAGTGTTCCATGCATGGTGTTCCATACAGGGGTTAAAGGTCTGGCTCTAGTGTTCCATACATGGTGTTCCATACAGGGGTTAAAGGTCTGGCTCTGGTCAGAATGATGACCACAGCGCAGCCTGTGGATGTAACCCTTGATTCCCTCTACAATCTGTCACATCTCCTATCCACTGTGGCATAGTGAATATTCTTAGCCCCTTGTTTGTGATAAAGGTGAGGATGTTAATCAGACTCAATGTCAAGTCTTCAGTGACGGGATGTTGTGACTCCCACAGGCGGGAAAAGCTCATGAGTGGTTTCTAACGTATAGTGGAAGTGATTTGTGGAACTAGTGTTGTTTCAGACCAAAGGTTTATTCAAATTAACAAGTAACTGCAACTGTATTTATATTGGAATACAGTTGAAATAACATGAAGGACCAAGTACACAGAGCTTTGCGTTAGGAGCAACACAGGTGTGCATAGCAACCTACTGTTGTACATCTAGATGTTTTGTGCAACAATGATCACAGTTTCTTTTTTTGCATCATAGTTTTTTTTATCACAATTAACAATACAGTAGTATTAGATTTGGCAGTCATTAAACTAGCATGATTTGTCCAACAATATCTATTATTATTTAGCTAACATAGCAGAGTCATTCAAACCTAAAGTGAAAAGACAGCACATTCAGTTTAATGTTTCAAAAAAGCTATGAACAAAATTTACTATATGCCATATATCAGTTGTGTGGTAGCGTATTTGCCTGACACAGCAGTCAATTACATGTTCTTTTTCAGCAACTTAGTCGACAATGTGGTATCACATCACAAATGTTGCTGCATAAGTGGTTAAAATGCAACTTGTTTGGGCCAGATGCAAAGTGTGTGGACTGTGTTCTGTTTTTGTTACCACAAACCAAACTTGTTTAACTTAAAAAACTGCTCAGAAATATTAGGCAGTGATGAGCTACATCACCACAATCAAATAATGAGTAAATATGAGGGGGCAGGTTCAGCAGCTGATATATATGAAAAGTTAAGGGAGGTCTACAGCAAGTAAGTGAAGTTTGTTTAGAGAATCAGTACAAATAATAATAATTTATTGCATATGTAAACCACTTTTTTGTTATAGAAGAACAATGTCAAAGTGCATTAAAAATATATTATAATAATATATACATCTATATACACATGTATAAATACTAAACAATAACACAGTATGTACAGTATATTGTGATTAAAGCAAAGGAAGGTTTTGAGTGAGGAACAGAAGGGTTAAAATTAAGAGACCACTGCAAACTGAACTCTTCTGTTCCTCACTGAAAAAATTTTTGGAAAGGAAAGAAAAAGGTGCAGTGGTCTCTTAATTTTTTCTGGAGCTGTATATAATCTTCTGTGACTTTTGCAATGAATATACATAATCTCTTAAAGTCTTAAAAACAGACATATATACATCAATTGGCTTAACTTAAAGCTAGAATCTGGCAGTAAAACGTACAATCCATTTTAGATATTATAGTCTAGACGTTTTAATGTAACAGCATAGACGTTCAAACAACAGAGTTTAGTTTACTTCTTGAAATTCATTGCACGTCATTGCAATTTGCACATGCTTTAGAACATCTAATTTGGCAACGTACATGTCTCTTGATTTTTAAAAGGAGGGGTCACATCCCTGTTTTATAATCCCAACAAAAACACCTTTTTATCATGCATGTCTCTCAGCCTGAATGTCAGGGAATACGGACTGAGCCTGCAAATATCAGGTGGCGGGTGTATCTGGCTCTCTGTTCCCCATCTGCTTCTTCAAGATGTTCCAGAGTATGGTGATGAGGGCAAACAGATACTCTCCTCGCAGACATGCTTCACTGTCTGTAGAAACAGGAAGAGAGAACATTGCCACCGGCTATTTATCTGTGTCACCACACTAGCTTTTCATAGCAGATGATTAATTTGCTCAGGTAATGTAGTGTAAACAGAGATGTGGCGAGGAATGTGGTTACTTCCTCCCTTCAGTGTCTTGTCACTGTGGGAAGACATGATGATGTCACTTACCATTCAGCTGGACGGTCATTCGTTAGAAACAAGTTTGTGCACATACAATGTATTGTGTTTTACTTGACTGCACAAGAACAGATTTCTCCACGTCTCTTATAGCATTTCGATTTGGGAATTTAACTAAATAACACCAAAGGAAATGATTGGATAGGAATGAAATTAAGTTTGACTATATGGCAAGTTAAGTTATACGAGGCTAGTGAAAGGCAAGTGGACAGAACCAAAAAGAGGGCACATGAAAAACAGGTACCTTTATAAAATTGTCTGTTTCCAATGAACCACAGCTTTTGGTTAATGGATGACATCCCACTATTAATTGACCTTTAGTCTACTATTAATGGACCGTAGCCTACTGTGAATATTCTCACTCTGACAATTTGGGGAGTGATTGTATTGTGTGGTAGTTATGAATACATTTGGCAATACAGTATTAACATTCAGTTGGAGAATTGCAGTACCGAATTTAACTGTAATGCAACAAATGTCCTCAATACATGCTTAGAGTGGCAATATGAAGGCCTTACTCGCGGCCATGAAAAGAGGACAATTGTGAAGGTGCCAAAAACCTCCTTAGCTGCTCAAATCCGAACTCCCTCCTCATCTATTTCTAAAATCCAATCAGATGAATCATATTTGAGGACAGAAGACATGAGGACTCAAGGAAATGCTCTTGATATTCTCCCAAATCCTCTTTCATATCCTCCATCTTTCCCCCTCTATATGCACCCTCCCTCGGTGCCAAGCAGGCCTTCCAGTGTGACATGTGATAGATGTGGGTGTGTGTTGGCGAGATAAGGCCAGGGCCGGGCTGACAGGCAGGTAGGGGCCACTCGACTCAGATGACAGGGTGGCGTGCCCCTCCACTGGCCAAGCGGAACAGCGGCCATCTGGGGCAGTGATGGACTGATCTACAGGCTGGGTGGATGTTAGTGAAGAGAACCAGGGTGCGAAGACGTAATGACATGGGGGCCATTTTGTAATGGGGGGGGGGGGGGGGGTGGGGTGATTCTGCTAAGGCAAATAATGGTGAGCTAAATTCCAACCAAACTCATTGATAAAGTTAACCCAATTTAACAAATCCGACAAAAGGAAAACATTTATGCTATTAAAATGAACAGAAATGCAAACTCTTTATGCGGAATAAGTAAGTATATCCCCACCTATAAAATCACAAAAAAAATGTTGATTCATGAATCATTTCAATGCATATGATTAGAAAATCCGAGAGTAATTTGGGAGACTGTAGACTTGCGTAAAGATTAGACGTCAAGATCTAAAGAGCTATCTGAGGACCTCAGAAGAAGAATTAATTATGCCCACGAGTCTGGGAGAGGTTACAAATCAATTTCCAAGCAATTTGAATTACATCATTCCACTGTTTGATAGATCATCAACAAATGGAGAAAATTCCAGACCACTGGCAATCTACAAAGGACAGGTGGTCCTACTAAATTCGGCCTTAGAGCTGACCGAAAGATGCCCAAATAATTCTCTTTAAACCCTGGGGTAACATCAAGGTTACACACACACATTCAATATCGAAGTGAGTTGACATGAGTTGACTGTCAGAAAGAGACTGCATACATTTGGCTTACATGGGAATTCAGGAAGAAGCCTCTACTCTCAAAAAATCATTTTTTAAAGAAAAGATTGACTCTCCTTCAAATTTCAATGTTTTGTTTTTCTCCTTGTTTGTCATACCTCTGCGAGTGAAGACCTAGAATGCTTATATACCACACATTTCCAGGATACATTTTTCACGTTTTGAAGAATATTTTGATGAGGTTGTTTTGCATTGCCTGTAGTGGGGATGGCTGGGGAGAGGAAAGCTGAAGCATTGGGTTCCCCAGCTCACACCCTGTAACGTAGATAATGTGATTAACTACAGCCATGTGGGAGGCCGGTCATCACAGCTGAGAAGATAATCAGCATGGGTACCTACCCTGGAGGGCATCTGATAATCCCTAAACTCAAAGGAATACTGGAGCTAGACCTGAGTTGACAAACTACGTGTCTCTTTATGGTAGAACATGGTAATGATCATTTCTTATCTTCAGTGTAGAAATGATCCAGTGACTTTGGTTATGGTAATATGCCCCGATACCGTCGAAGGTGAATGGGTTGTTGTTTCCAGTTACTTGTTTCAGAGCTGTGGCCAATGACAAGTAGATGGTTTTCGTTATTAGTTTGAGAGCTCTGTTAAGCATGCCTGTGAAAGGACGGGAGATAGTATTTTATTTTGATCAATGGCTCTCAACTCCAGACCTCAGGCCCCAAAGGACTGCTGGTTTTCATTCTACCCGTGAGAGCATAGTAATTACATTTACTACCTGGTAGAATAAAATAACCAGTTGATGACCAGAGTTGAGGAAGACAGATTTAGATGTTTGCTGGACGTGCCTGAGGTTGCAGGGGTTTTATAGTTGAAAGGTTAAAGACGCAGCCCTTTTTTGTCAACACACAATGGGCTGGAGCAGAGGAAACTTGTGGTGCTCAGTAGGTTTCTGCTGAAGCCCTCTCGGCCCCAAGCCATAATGGTCAATCAGGTGTCAGGAGGATTAGCAAGGGGACCACACACTGGAGCTCCATTATCTTCTATTCTCTAGGACTGTCTCATTGTTCACTAGAACAGAATAATTTGTCATTAAAGTTTTATCTGGTCTTATTTTGTAAACCTGATGATTGTTGTAAATATATGGAGTGAGAATGAGTTTGAATGAGTGAATTGTTGTTTGTATTTAAATGTGTTTGTGTGTGTGTTTTAGGGGTGAGAACAAATAGTTGACATTTTGACATGGATGGCATTTATTGACAAGTTAATCAAATTTTCTAAAGTTACAAAAAAAATCTATATTTCCGATTGACTTACTTGGTGGAAGTAATGACGGGTTATGTCTTATAGACTAAACAAATCTGGCTAACGGCCAAGTACAGGAAATGTTCACGGCTAGCGAAAGCGCTACCTGTGCATCCCAGCGACATCTGTACAGGGTGAAAAACAATTCTCGGCTGCGGGCCTGATAATCAACAGATCACATAAGCCTACTTGTCCACTCCTGGAGCATGAGGACATGGAACATTTTCTAAACAAGAATAAATTATCATAATAATATACCAAATTATTCTTTACATTTCTGTTAAGATCTTGCATACATGGATGCGCTAGCCAGATTTTGTTTGGTTTATTCCTATTAAGTTATTTAGTTCATTTGCAATTGTTATTACTGGAAAAGCCTGTAACAACAATTTGAAAGAAATAATTTGTTATAATATGCTAATGACATAACAGGCCTGTACATTAGGTTATTTGCTGCTGTTATGGCATTTCTGAATCTGAAAGTCTCCCGAGTAAAAGTATATCTAGCCCTGTTGTTTATACTAAAACGTTATTGAGGTGGTTAACTACATTTTTAAATAAAACTTTGAATTTGTTGCATAACATATTACAGTTTACATTCATTTCTATTTTATTTAGTACCTCTCTTTTTGGCATGAGTGGGTGGGGTCGAATATTCGACTACAAAAGCTGAGGAATTATCGATAGTGAAAATATTTGTCGGGGGGGGGCATAGAGAGAGAGAGAGAGAGAGAGAGAGAACCCGAGAGAGAGATGAGTATGCTTTCGAAAGTATTTAGTAAGTATTACTTTCTCCACATTTATAGACTGATCTTATAATAGATTTAAAAAATGTACACACAACATCCTATAATGACAAAGCAAAACACCTTTTTAGAAATATGTGCCAATTTATTGAAAATAGAAACTGAAATGTCTTGTAAGTGAGAAATCATATGCTTTATTCACTACTTTGTAGAAGCACATTTGGCAAAAAATTAATAAAAAAACGGTGTCATTGTGGGGAATTGTGCGTAGATTGATGGCAAAAAAATATTGAATCAATTAGAAATTACTCCTATGGAGAAAGTGAAGGGTTCTTGATACTTTATGAAGGCACTGTTTGTTTGAGCTGGTCATGCGGCTGTGCATTGTGTGTTTGTGCTGTGTGTGTGTTTGTGCAGTGTGTGAGTTTGTGCAGTACATGTGTTTGTGCAGTGTGTGGGTTTGTGCAGTACATGTGTTTGTGCAGTGTGTGGGTTTGTGCGGTGTGTGGGTTTGTGCAGTACGTGTTTGTGCAGTGTGTGGGTTTGTGCAGTGTGTGGGTTTGTGCAGTGTGTGGGTTTGTGCAGTACATGTGTTTGTGCAGTGTGTGGGTTTGTGCAGTGTGTGGGTTTGTGCAGTGTGTGAGTTTGTGCAGTGTGTGGGTTTGTGCAGTACAAGTGTTTGTGCAGTGTGTGGGTTTGTGCAGTGTGTGAGTTTGTGCAGTACATGTGTTTGTGCAGTGTGTGGGTTTGTGCAGTGTGTGAGTTTGTGCAGTGTGTGGGTTTGTGCAGTGTGTGGGTTTGTGCAGTGTGTGTGTTTGTGCAGTGTGTGAGTTTGTGCAGTACATGTGTTTGTGCAGTGTGTGTGTTTGTGCAGTGTGTGAGTTTGTGCAGTACATGTGTTTGTGCAGTGTGTGGGTTTGTGCAGTGTGTGAGTTTGTGCAGTACATGTGTTTGTGCAGTGTGTGGGTTTGTGCGGTGTGTATGCTTGGAACACCATATGCTAGGGGTTCTTTCAAGGGTGTGGGGGGGCCCCTGGCGTGTGTCAGGTCAGGGGTCTACAGCTGTTGATAGCAGGGCGGTGTGCTGACACGAGCGGGGTGGGGGGGTGCACTTTTCACACGGTGTGGCATGTCTGAATGACGGCTTATCGTTTAGTGGGTGACGTGAGAAGTGCACTGGCGTCTGGATTTCCAGACTGAACGCTTGGTCCAGTCACAGGCTCTCGCACTATATTAAACTTGATGAATGCATTGCAACAGCAAAACTATATAGTGTATTTTCTGTAAGTGACGTCTGATTACCCCTCTGTTGTGTTTCATTTGTTATCCAGGCTTCTATGGTGATCATCCCTTGGAAGCCGAACAGAAGAATGGATTAGGTGAGTGGGCATGTTATATCTTATCAATGTTATATCTTATATATAACATTATCAATGTGCTTTCCTGTCTGCATATCGCCTTTGTTGTTCTTCAGAATTCATTGAGAACAACCTGTTCCAGATAGTGTGCCTTGTGACTGGTGACATTAAGGTTGTTCATTGTCAAATGTTGGGCCTGTAACATTCCCCCAGCAGCTGGACAGTGGGGACGGCAACTTACCTTATGTCACAGACAATTACCGCATGACACGGACATTTACTGTACTACACGGACACTTATTGTATGACATAGACACTTACCGTATAACACGGATGCTTACCGTATAACACGGACGCTTATCGTATAACACGGACGCTTACCGTATAACACGGATGCTTACCGTATAACACGGATGCTTACCGTATAACACAGATGCTTCTGTATGACACAGACGTTTACCGTATGATGGCCACTGAATGCAAATATGAAAGTTGGATAAATAGCCCTCTCTAGTGGTGAGGGGCAAGGTGTTCATCAGCCTGGATGTAATGCTTGCCCCAGTTTCTGCATGAACAGTAATCACTAAACATATTGTGTTTACAGTTTTTCTCCATTGGTTTGGCTCATTTCTTGAAACAGAAATTACATTCTCAAAAGATCATTGGGCAAAACATTCTTACAGTTCAGCACAACACTTTTGCTCACTTGCAAAAGCTCATACCATACCATACCATCTTCTTCCGCTTATCCGGGGGCCGGGTCGCGGGGGCAGCAGTCTAAGCAGGGATGCCCAGACTTCCCTCTCCCCAGACACTTCCTCCAGCTCTTCCGGGGGGACACAGAGGCGTTCCCAGGCCAGCCGGGAGACATAGTCCCTCTAGCGTGTCCTAGGTCTTCCCCGGGGTCTCCTCCCGGTGGGACGGGACCGGAACAACTTCCCAGGAAGGCGTTCCGGAGGCATCCGAAACAGATGCCCAAGCCACCTCAGCTGACCCCTCTCGATGTGGAGGAGCAGCGGCTCTACTCTGAGCTCCTCCCGGGTGACCGAGCTTCTCACCCTATCTCTAAGGGATCGCCCGGATCTCTCCCAAAACAGTTCACTCATGTGTCAAAACTAAATTTCCTTCTCATTTAAACAGTCAGTGCCCCAAAAATGCTTCGTCCCTTTGGCATTGTGTAAGCACTGCAAGTCAAAATGCTTAGATGTTTTGTCACTATGGCAGAGGACCATTGAAATATCCCTCATGTCCACCTTTCAGTCTTAGCCCAGTCCTTCATTGACAATGTTTACTGTACTGGTTTTTGTCTAGCTAACAGAATACAATTGTGTATAAAACTGAAAAAAAAAAACACATCACACATTGCACTCATACTGCCAAGGAAATTGTAACCATTATCATTCACACACATACGTAACTTCCATACATCAGAGTAAAAAGAAAATGTATACAGCATAATATACTGTAATATAAACACACAAACAAAAAAACGTGAAAATTATTGGCAACTGTGGCCTGGTGGCCAATAATATTACGGCCATGTCTTCGGCCCTTGGCCAGGTTGAAGCCAGCTTCATCCACAGACACGAGGATGTGATTGGTCTCGTTTCATTCCAATGCCATTATTCTCTACAACAGCGTAAAAAAATAAAACATCAAATCAGTCATACAGAAGAGTCATACACTACAGTTACAGACAATTACATAGGAATGTACATAGGAATGTTATACCTTATGTATTCCTTACAGAATGAGTTACCTATGTAATTGTATTGTTGTTTTACTTACAGTAACCACAATCCAAATGCATCACTGCGCAGTGACTGGAATACTACTGTAAACTGTATCATCAATACTGTAGAAAATAAACGATTCCATAGTTTATTTTCTCCAATGTTTTTCTTGTCATTTTTAGTATCATAACATCCCATTGAGGGAAGATATTACTGTAGGTCTATCGCGCACACACACACACACACACACACACACACACACACACACACACACACACACACTAAATGAATAGGCAAATGTGTAAATAAATATATTTCTTGCTTTATGCACAGTGTCCTGTCCTATACAACATATAATTCCATCATTGACTGACTACATACCAGTTTTCCCTGGGAAAGGTTTGGATGATGGAGGAGACTGTGCAGCGAGGCACATTAGGCTGCCCTCCGTGACCTGCCTCCGCCACTGTGAGGTCATGGTTGATGACATGGTCTAGAATTGTGGCCCGAATTTCATCCGGGACAGCACAGTGTCTTTGAGCTCCTCTGCCTCTTCCCCCTATTCCACCACCACACACCCTTACTCCTCCTCTTCTTCCTCCTCCTCTTCCTCTTCCTCCAGCAGGCAGTTGCCCTTGTTCATTTACTTGGCCAGGTGCCTCCATGTTCAGAAATTGTACTGGTCGTGCATGGTCAAGCTCTTTACATACATGTTTGGCAGCATTCACAGTCATGGACAGAAACTGTCAGGTAACTAAACATACTGTTTGATTGGTCATCTGAGATGTGTGAAACTCCTCCATCATTAGTCAAGTTCTAGTTTCACCTGACTGTCAATTGCTGTAATCAATTTATCAAATGTTCCAAGGGATTCATATATGGTATTCATGGTATTATGTTCTTGACTAATTTTGACAATTGAACAGACATGTGATGACTTATACAATGAAATGATGCTGACTCTTTTTGGGGCGAACAACCATTAGACTGAGAATCAACAATCCGTTTAGATCAACAAGATCTATTTACTTGGAAATTGTGCTAAATGTAGGCTACCTGTACTTAATCATTTGCAAAGATGTACTGAGACATTGAGACATGTACTTAGACATTTGCAATTTGATGAGAAGAATGTGAAATTAAATTCTGTTGTGAACAATTGCCAATTGGTTTGGAGGTTTGTCCATGTTGTTTTGAGAATGTAATTTCTGTTTCAAGAAATGAGCCAAACCAATGGAGGAAAACTGTGATACAACTCATAGGCAGAGTGAAACCTCAAAAGCAACACTAAAGTAGGCCTATAAACTGGAGCTGATTGGGATTATTTTAGTGCTTTACGTCATTACATCCTTTGATCTAATGGATTTTGGCCTGATCGATATCCTCTAATGATTAATGAGTCTGATGACTTTATAAGACTGTCCGTGTAACCGTGTCCTCATAGTAAAGGATGACAACCACAGTGTAGTACACACTGTGGTACTACTGTGGTACTACACTGTGGTACTACTGTGGTTAGGGTTCATATGGCCAAATAATAAGAATGTTTCCAAAGTAGCATGTTACTCCTCCTTTTTCTGCAATGCATGGTCACTGTTTAGGTTACAGCTTTTGTCCGTTTTTTTTTTATTTTTATCAAACGATCATGGGATTGAACAATTGCTGAGAATACTCTGTGTGTTCGTTGAATAGCTTCATGATCAGGTCGTACACACCGTCCTTGGGATGGCTGTTACTCTGCATGAACCTTCGGTCCAGATTAGTAAGCACGGTTCTGGTCAGGCCTTACTCAGGCGCCTACGACCTTAAAGGCCTCACCCTCTTCTCCGTGGGGCTAGTGGAAGGGGTGGTGGGGGGTGGGTGGGTGGGTCGTCCAATGTTAAGTTCCAGGTTCAGTGGAAGTTCATTTGAGATGTTCCATTCCCTTTGCCCTGACTGTGGAACCAGGTGGTATCATCCAGAGGTCAGAGGTCATGCTCAGTTCAGATACTCCTGACCCTACCGTGACTCCTGTTTGTGTACAGCCCTCCTCTGGACTGGACTTTCTCAGCAGCCTCTGTGTCCTGGCCTCCATAAACTTGTGAGAGTCAGTAATCAGTAGGAGGAAGTTTGGGGAATTATTAAACCGGTGCACAGAGGAAGGCTGGCATTGTTGTGGGAGAGGAGTCACGGATTTATGAGGCAAAGCCTGATTGGATTGTAAACTTGAGGAGGAGGGATCAGGGAATCCCAATGGATACCACTACTCTCCCTTGGCCTATCCACATCCCAGGATGCCTCGGTGCATGAAGTGGGCAGGGGTGATGTGAGGGTCAAGGGGCTGAGACCGGGCTCCCTGAGCTTGTAAATGCTGTGTCAGGGGTGGGAATCCAGAGACCCCCATTCAGGTACCAAAACACAGGTCAGGGGGCAAATAGCTGAGTTAGCAACAGCTGTTTTCAACACTACGCAGTAGCTGAAGTCCTAAATGTGCCACAACTCAAAGTCCTATAAAACAGCAGATAAGGAAAGTGTGCGTTTTGGAATTTGGAAGCTGGAACCATTTTTCCCCTGTAAAAGCTGCTGTAGTCATTCTGTGAACCTGGTGGTGTCAAAACCATGTCAAGCTAATTCATTTGAATACAGATAAATTTTTTGCAGATGCAGTAATTACTGTTTTAATGGAATTGTGTAGTCACATTGTGTACTTTGCAGAGAAAGTATGGTTTCAGACAATTTATTGCTAATAAACTTTTATAAGAAAATTGGTTTTCAATCCCTGATGGGAAAGTGTTTACCAACATAAGCTTAATCTGTCACTCAAAGCAGCAGGGATGGCTCCAAACCCTGGTTCCCTCCAGTCTGACCTCCAACCTCCCACCCCTCACCCTGGCTATTCGGCCCAGTGGACCGTGTTGACCAATCACTGCCGGTTCTGTAAATTCATCAGGTGCCTGGAGTGGCTCCTTCTGTCCCGTGGTCAATCATTACCAGGTGGCCATTCAGTATCTTGGAACTGGGCTAGCAAAACTGTTACTATTCAACTTTGCCCTGAAAGGATGCCTTTGATTTGTCAGTTCCTTGTGTTGATCACTAGAATGAAAATATCAAATCCAATGTTATATAGAATAAGTGTATACAATAAGTGAAATGCAGACTTTTATAAGCAAGAGAAAGAGGTAAGAATAGGAAATGATAGTACAAATAGGTAACAAAAATATAAATCAACATAAAAAAGACAACATTTTGGCCATGAGCCTATCAGCAACTGTTTTCTGCAGCTTTTGCTTACTATCACTTTCTCTCATTGTTACAGTTCAGAGATGTCTGAACCAATAGCTGTTTCTTCTGGTCATATCCGTAAAAGGATTAAATAAATTAAGACTTCATTTTAAGATGTGTGAGCATCATGCTAAATTGCGCATACGATCAGTAGTGTCTTCGAATACAAGCCGTCCTTCAAGAACAGGACAGGTTATGAAAGATCCTTGCACTTCAAAGGGACAGATGTTCTTCGTTTTAAGACTATGAGCCAGCGTCCCTGAGGATTTAGCTGCCAGCTTGACGTGGCATTTAAATAATACCTACCTATAAATGTCTCCCCTTAATCGGAGGCTTCTTGGCCTGTCAGCACAATGTGCCATCCCTGTAGTTTCCAACTACCTGTATTTGTATGATAATGTCAGTTGGATTATTGCCGTGTTCACACGCTACTTGAAACTTTTCTGACACACTAACTGGTTATAAGCAGTACATGTAAAGCTCCGTAAATAAATTAAGAGACCACTGCACCGTTTTCGAAAAGGTTTTGAGTGAAGAACAGAAAGGTTAAAATTAAGACCACTGCCAATTGAACGCTTCTGTTCCTCACTAAAAACCTTCCTTTTCAACTTTTTTGGAAAGGAAAGAAAAGGGTGCAGTGGGCTCCACATTTTTTCTGGAGCTGTATATCTAAATCTGTTTGGGGTTTCCTAGTTCCAACTTGCATGTGACCGTGACTGTAATCCAACTAGCCGTGCTAGCTAGATGGTATTGGGAGCTGATGTCATGTGACCATACCATTACATTACCATTCCATCACCCAACAGAAGTTAGGATGTGGGATGTAGCCCAATGTTACAGCTTAGACCTGAATGATTGTTTTACTCTTAGAGGAGGGTGCTCACTGAAAGAGCTTTTCTTTACATTCAACTGTTGTATTGTTACTTTAATGGCTTTTGTCACCCTTCAACTCCTCATTGGTTTTATGTGCTGCCACAGAGCATGACGAGCCAAAAGCTACTAATTCATGCTCCGTGTAAACAACAGATGATGTAACAGAATTATGTTATATGTTGCCAATTAATATTTTTTATAACATTACCATTCATTTTAGATTAGCATGAATTACTAAAAATGTTCTTATCAATCTTCTTGATTTGTGGCCTGTTATGAGTACATTACATTCTTTACAACCTTGCTGTAATGTGGAGTTTTATCCACATGGGGGTGGTAGTCACATTTTCCCCCAGCACATTACTCCCATTTCTAGATCGGACTCAGTGAACTCTCAACTCAAATGGAAATACTTGGCCAGGCCTTTTCTTTGTCCTCACATAACCGTCAATGGATGAGGTTATTTTACAATAGATGCTTTTCATTTCCATCTTTGTCCCTTTTTTATGATGATAGATGCTTTTCATTTTTATATCTCCACTTCATATTGGAATACAGCCCAACCCCTATGGTTGTTTCAGATGTATTCCTTTATTCCTATGACTCGAATCATTCTATTTACAGTGAAGAAAGACAGATGCTTGAGCAATTTATTTTGGACCAAATCCCTATTTCAAATCTGGTTGCTGAAATGAGACTGAAATAATATTTTCCTTTTTGTGCATTTGACTGTTGTCTGTTTTTCTGTGCACATAGTAATCTCCTGTTATTCTAAAAATACAGTATTTTTTTTTTATCCATGCCAGTGTTTGTGCCGGACATTTTATTCAGCTGTCTTGCTGCAGAAGTGTGAACATCTGAGTGCTGACCTCTGTTCCATCTTTAGTTATCATCATTTGCTTTCACATTTGTTTAACTTGCCATTTTTGTTTTGCCTCTGTTTGATGCAATGTGTTGTGAGACTGGGGGTCAAGACTGCGGAGTGTTTCCAGGTCACCCAGAAGTGGGTCATGCTGTTCCTAGTGTCAGTTCGTATAACTCCCACCGTGTGTGATGACAAAGCCTGAACTCCAGCGGGATAAACAAGCTGGCTTTTGTGCGGGGGGCTAATGTATGTCACAAACACTCTTCTCTGAGTAGAAAAACTGCCTAATCTATAGGACGCCAGCCTATGAGGAATTACTCAGAGGAAAGTACTGACGTTATTGTGACGATAGTCTATTCACTGTCATTAATATGTGTCTTGTACATCCCATCTTTTAAAACAGTGAGAGGCGTTGTCATTAAATCATTTTCAGCATTGTTATCAGTGTGCATCATGTGGACAGAGTGAAATAATGTAGTACTGAGGAGGTATTAAAATATGATATTAAAATTCTATATTGAGGTTGGCAGACAGCCTCTACAGTAACTGACAGGGCAGATATACCCCTGCACCTTCTCCAGTTTGGTGGCGTTGGGTAAAATGTGGAAGTAAAATGTCGGTGGTCTGTGCCAATGCAGCACATAAACCAATAAGCAATAACCAATCGGCGAGGCAATCCGATCACTGCTGCATATCACCACTTGAGTGTTTCTGACATTCAAATGTACAAAGCTATTCTTTGAAAATAGGGTTAGTACATTCCCACCATGCTGATCAAGAAGACGTTGGATCTTATAAAAGGTAGAAGCGTACACTTTTTGGCATCATTCAATGGCTGAATGTTAAGCTTAATATTGTGACTATGGAAAATGTATTGAATGAACACAGTGAGGAGGTTACCAGATTACTAAGGGACAGATGGGCTTTGCACCAAGTCCACAGGCAATCAGCTCCAACTGTTCCCTTATTGAACAGGGTTTTTAGGGCCAGAAATATTATCCGGTCTAGGCCATAGAAACACAATACAATGAAGAATTGTAGCCTGTTTTCATTTTAATACTCTGTTCCTTGGACCAACCCAGTAGCCGAAGGTGTGACTGTCTGTGATGTCAACATCTGTTTCCAAGCCGTCAGAAGAACCCGTATGTCATTTTTTAAACTGTGTGTTCATTTGGAAAGCATTCTTGTTTATATTTATTTTTTGTAAATGAAGTGCCTGTTTCCTTATTGGCTCTATGTTAATCTTTTACTAGGAGAATATTTCTTTGTTTTTATTGCCTTGAGAAAGAAAAGGGGTAATGAACTTTAAAAAAAAAAAAAAAATCAACCGTTCTGATTGTTTCACTTTTTATTTGAGAAGGTTGACTTCAACCGAAACTGAAAATATTTCAAAAAAAGTACTGCGTTCTTCCCCCTGTAATTGTTCTCACCACAATTTGCTGAGTTCCAACTCTATTTCTGGCTCTTTTGTTTTGGCATAATGCAAGCGTTACACTCCCTGCTGTGTGCAAAGCACTGCAGTCGGCCTTCTAGTACTATCATCTTGGCCAGAGCAACTCTGCTGAAAAGGAGACTTTTAATCTAAAAACAAATGTTCAAGTTTAAATAAAGGGTGCATAAAAACAAGAATCATGATGTGCAAGAATGAAATGTCAGTACGTTATAAAAAATAGCATAGCTATATTTGACAGTGGTGTTTCCACGGTAGAAACTACAGTTCTTTTAACATTACCGCCTGCTTTACTATGCCATCTTATTGGTTCTCCCGACACTCCCAGCTAAAACAAAGGCCTCGAGGTGTTTGTACCGCAGTCTGCATTCATTGATCAGTGAGTTGTTCTCATGTAAACCCACCGACAGCAATGAATGTTTATTGCAGTCTTATGCGTTTGGCCTCGGAACCACTCCGGCATGGGAATTCACTGAAGATTCAGGTGAATCGTGGGAGATTTAGAGGAAGTACCACATCCTTCTTTGCCCGGCGGCCTTGTTTAATGGTGGACCTCAGGGTACAGTCAACGGTCGATGGTTTTGGACGGATGCTCAAACTCACCGACAGCGTTGAATGTTTACTGAGGTCACCAGGACAAACATGTCACCCTGTAGTCGTCCATCTGACATCCTCACATGTGCAGGACGTGATGCTGACGCCCACATGATGCTTTATGCTCTCGGCCGGCAAGCTCCATTCAATGCCCGCCACCCATGCTGGCGTTGAGTTCCTTGATGATGTGGAGAGGGCGCTGGCAGTTGAGGAGGAGAGAGCCGTGGTGTCGGGTGTCCTGGAGTGGTGGTTCGTGCAGCTGTGGTGAATACCTGTCATTTTCCTCTTCCGCTGCTGAGAGGAAACTTGTGACTGCTAAGAAGACTCTCACCTCATTGAGCACAGAGCCGCACTCCCTTGTTTCCCCCGGTGTCTTCCATCTTCACATTCCTCTCCTCCTCCACACACACACACACACACACACACACGTCCCACTCTGCTGTGCTGTGGGGAAAACAGACAGAGAAGTATATGCATGAATAGGAAATCCAAAATAGCAAGTGGTGGCTCTCCGAGTAAAACCCCCCCAGAAATCACATGGAGAAATGGGTTCGTAGCGTGAAAGTTATTTAAGCAAGTGTTCTAGAGAAATCCTCGACAACCGATGCACTGTTGTTACCCAGCTCT
This sequence comes from Esox lucius, assembly GCF_011004845.1. Classification (NCBI taxonomy): domain Eukaryota; kingdom Metazoa; phylum Chordata; class Actinopteri; order Esociformes; family Esocidae; genus Esox; species Esox lucius. The sequence goes on along the minus strand of NC_047581.1, from coordinate 13,329,644 downwards.
GAGTCTCAGCCTCAGCTCTGTCTGCTTGTTAGCCTGTTTGAGGTTGGAAACTCAAGCAGTCATGTTTTATTAATGCACTCTCCCACTCGGCTGCTCCTCTTAACTGTGTAACACACAGTGTGGATCTCAGACACTTCTCTTTTGTTCTTTTCTCCCCCCTACTCTTCTGCACACAAATCTGGCATTTCGGATGGGTGAGGAATACAAAGCCTGGTTAAAACATTATGAAATACAATGCAATTAATTGGACACATTTTTGGCTTCAGGATTGTCTCTATAAAGGGCAATGGATTACAAACTTTTTGTCTGGTAGTTCCATCAAACATAAAATAATGATATAATTGATTGGTTCTCCAGACCTTGGAGTTTGCTACAGTGGCTTTGTCTCTACAGCTTCAGGCTGATTTTGAAATACCTGCTATTCCCCTATCCGCTATGAAATAATAGACTATTCATGTCCTTTGGTATTCTGAAACAGTGTACCGACGCTGTATTCTGACGTTTCTCCCGTTCAATCTTAATTGTGAAAATTATTTTATCTGGCACTGTTGCGGATTAAAAACCATTAAACAGAAAATGGATGGAAAAGCCTTCTGATTTCACACTCATTTCCTGCATGCCTACTAACACTCCCAGGTGAACAGTGATTCCCCACCTTCCTTGGAACCTCCACACCTTTTCCGAGCTGTCTGTTTCCCTTTGGCCTCTTTTCATTTGACTGATCTTCCATCATTACTGCTTGCCCGACAACAGGCGATCCCAAAATCCACCCATACGTACTTAATTACAGTATACTTCATTTTTAATGTGACAGTAATGATTGTGCACCATTTCTGTCTAAACCACCTCAGGCTACTGTCACTGATTTGAACCGTACAATTCTTCACTTCAATTAGCATACGTGACAATTGGGTGGAGCTCCGAACTGAGACTTGTAGACAGTTTACTTGTCAAAGTGAATGGCTGACAGTGAACCAGGTAACCCCGTGAGAGACAGGCCAGTGTCGTTGTGTGAGACAGAGGCAGGGCCACAGAGCGAACGGGATTGGACCGTGACTCTGCCACTGAACCAAGGTGAACCCTGCTCCGTCAGCACATTCCAGAGGTCAGACAATGAGAAGGCACACACTGTACTCTCTGACTGGCTGACGTCATGTTGCTCAAGTCCATAAACAGGTCAGTAAGCAACAAGGCCAGACAATGTGTGTCTTGTGAACATTCGATCTAATATAATCTGCAGTAGACAAGAACAATCTGCTTTGTACATCTAAATAAACTGTGTGTATTTTCCTCTGGCAGTGGGAAAGTGTGTGGGCGTTTTTCACAAATTGTAGCTGATCTTAACCTGACGCTTTCAACATGCCAGTTCGAAAATAGTTTTCCTGGTGTCCCTCGGCCTGACATGTTCTGACATACATGTCCCACTACATCTCTGACTGTCTGTCAGCATCACACGACCTGGGCCGGTGCCATTTCATCGTATAGCCTCTAAATACCACATGGAATCACTAAATGGAGTTGTCCATCATTACAGATTTTTTTGAGAAAACTCAATCAATCCACCAAACATGACTTAATTGTAGTGCCAGTCAACATTTATTAACTGTCAGAATTGGACATCCTCCCTATGATTCATTTTAATTTGATCTACTGCAGCAGTGGGTTAGTGACATTATGATTGACACTATGGTGCAATGGTAGCTTTTCACTGTGTTCTCTAATATCTTTCAAATCAAATGTGCAATGCAAGTTGTTATAGACAAATATTTCAGCTATTACAACATGTAAAGAGACAGCCTCCTATTTTTGTTCCATAAAATGCAACTAACTGTTTTATGTCAGCTTTGTCAGAAATCATATAAAACATTTTACTGGCCAATTAATACCTCGATTGTATAATTCTAGCATTATTATTCAAATATGAAATAAAAATCTCCAGATGTTAACTTTATTGTAGCAGGGTGTCATGCTGAGACCAAAGGCCTCTCTTTGAGATAAGAGCTGCATTCATTTTGCTTTCTGGATGTAATTTCTGGATTCAAAACACACAAAAACATTTATAAAGCAAACAATATTCCTTAGGTCTACCACAGCTAATACCTCAACAGATTAAATGACTGTCATTTTGATATGATCTCAACAATCATCTGGATATATATTTTAAGAATATTGACAGCAACAACAAAATATTTTTAAAGTGCCATCAGTGACAGTGTTACAAAGCCACCATTTATTCAAATCCGACAACTTTTGCCTCTATTTTTTGAATGGGCGGTTGGGTAGAAACTATGTCAAGGTTGTTGGGCCAGTAAACTACCAGTCTGCTGGATCAAATCTTCCAGCCAACAAAGTGAAATATACTGTTGTTCTAACTCTAAATAAACCAAAGTGCTCCCACGTTGTGGCCCTAAATAAGAATGTGTTGATAGCATACCTACCTGGAAAAAGAAAAGTCCATTAATATTAAAATAGAAAATCCCCAATGAAAACATAACTATTGCTTTCAGTTTCTTCTTACAGCTAGCTGCTATGGTGTGCCCAGTTCAGAAGCTGGTTGTAGTATGTTTGATATATGAGACTGGAAAGCTCAGGTGGAAGGAAGGACCACCCCTGGGTTGCCAGTGCTGAGGGAATACTACTCTGAGATCTCTCCCAGGCAGAACGCCAAGCCCTGGTCCGCTACGCCAAGCCTCTAGAACCCTCCACGTGCCACCGCTGACGCTGCCAAGGCTCCGGGTGTTTTATTTCCAATGCTCAGCTCACAAGCTAAAGGCTTTTCTAATCTTTAATGCCAAAAAGCCCTTCGAGTTAACCCTCAACGCTCTCCGGCAGCACCATCTTAACCCCCAATGTGGTCACGGTTAACATCTCCCTTCACACTAAGAGAAGAGCGCAGCTCCAGAGGAATTCTTTACCAAGGGGCAGTTTAGTTTTCTAGAATGGTACTAGACTCTACATCTCTCTGTTCAGTCCACAGACTGGGCTGTTTGTTGTTGGGTATATCAGCATCTCTCCATTCAGTCCACAGACTGGGCTGTTTGTTGTTGGGTATATCAGCATCTCTCCGTTCACAATTGCTGCAGCTGGCTGTCATTCTCCCTTCTCACAGACCCAGACCATTGTGTAAACCCACAGGCCGCTGTGTTGGGATCGGACAGAATCTCTCTTTCTCCACGTATCCAGTGAGAACGGCCCTTCTTTCTGACGTACCGTCATCATCACCTGTTCTCCTTTGATCACACAGTGTTGTTCTGGACACGTCCGGTCACCTGGAACCAGTCCTGCTGGTGCCATCCACTGAGGAGTGTTCAGAATGCATCGCCATCCTCTTTAAGAGCTGAAGTAGCACTGGCTTGTTTTAATCAGAAGTGGTTAAGCTGAGATTTTTAACATAAAAGGGAGGAATCCCTTTGTTAGCGTCTAAGGAATTTAGCGGTGACATTTCTCTGGTGTCAGCAGTCACCTCTGTCTCGATGGGACTCTTCTCAGTGGTCAGGTCCACACGCCACCTAAACCCTGACTTTGTCAGCTGTTGGACCAAAATCCCTGACTTTATTCTCTTTTATTACCAGAGGGATATTTTGACTGTGTTACCGTGGTGTTCAAATCTGGCCCTCGAAGCCAGTTCCACACCACTTTTCCATTGCAAACCCCTAATCAGGGACTTAGCTTTCAGTTCTACCTCATCATTAATTGCACCCACCTGGAGTCCCATGTTAAAATAAGTCCCTGATTACGGGGTTGAATAGAAAATAATTGAATGGAATTGGCTCGAAGTCCAGGTTGGAATACCACTTCTGTTTAGTCTACTTGAAATAAAGTCACATTGTTGAAGATCACAGAACCGAAAATATTTATCTGAACGCAAACAAGATGTTTTCCGAAGGCCGACTCAAACAAAAGGTCACACGACACTTGTTTACTGCGCATAATCCCCACTTTAATCTGTTCCGTAGACGCAGTGCGGTCATGGCAGCATCGCCCGGCCCGGAGGATGAGCCACTCTCCTCCCGCAGACTGTTTGCACTCACTGCACTTTGAATCACAATAAATAAAGCATGCAGCTGACCTCCATCTCCCCCGTTCCTCCCCCTTTAGCGCCCCCACCCCCACCCCCAATGCCCCTCCCACCCACCCACCCACGGCGGGGCTTGAAGGAGAGATGTCTCGCGTAGTTACAATTTAAAATAGCATTGAGGGGAAAAGAGGTCTCACACGACGAGGCAACTCTGATTTCAGATTTCCGTTATCACCAGGGAGGCAGTTGGGTGAGCTGGCATGAAAATGACCTGAACATAGACTACCCTTTCAGTTGGCCCCAGAGCTGTGTTGCCTTGCGGCAGGCTTCGACACGCCAAGTCTAACCCCTGTTCTCCCATAAAGCCGGAGCAGGACAACCTTGGATGTTCCCAGGAACCCTTTTGTCTACTGTCTATGTCGGTAGCACACGTGTGCGCCTCTGCTCTGGCCCAGTGGCACCCTGTCGTCGGAGCTTCCTCCAGCAGACAGACAGTACAAAGTGCCACATCATCCCGTGTCAAACTCAGAGGACAAACCCATAAATCAGTGGACGGGTCGGTCAGACAGCTGAGCGTCTCTTCTCGGGAGTCTGTCTGTGCATCACAGCACCAGCTCTTGCCGAAACCTAGTCCTTGCCTCATCACGGAGTCCACTGTCCTGATTACTGAGTCTCCATCGTTCTGTGTATGGATAGCTGACTGTGGGCACAGGCAGGTAATTGCCTGGCAAATTGGCAAGCCAATGCTCAATCAGTGTCACTCACAAAATGTACAATTTGATTTCACAGTAGCACACAAGAGTTTGTCCATTTCAATTTTACCTTCATGCCTGGCATTCAATAAACAAATTGACTGCCTATCAACTTGTACATTCAAAGTTGAGCGGTAACTGGTCAATGGAGCAGAGTTCAGAGCATTGATTCAGAGAGTTAGTTAGTTAGTCTTAAATCAGTTTCCAGGGACTTTTCTTTACTTTTTCTCCTCTCTAGCTTCATGAGTAAATCTCAGCTGAATTCATGTCTCCTTTCAGATTTCTAAGAGGCGTTAAACCTTTCTGGATTAAAGTAGGTAATCTGACAGGCAGAAGATTGTATTAGCTGGTGTGTTGGCAGAGCTTTGAATTTTCTCTCTCCTTTCACGCTCTCCTTTTTTTGCTGACCTGGTAGACAACATTATTGTATTTCAAATTTTTTAATTACAATCAATAATGTTTTCTTTTCTTCTACTTCTTTATATCATTCTCTCCAGCCTCTCTTTTTACTGCTAATTTCTCCTCTGACATTCTCTCGCTCTCTTGCAAGCTTTATCCCCTCCCCCCTCTCTTTCTCCCCCTCCCCCTCTCTTTCTCTCTCGCTCTTCCCCTCTCTTTCTCCCCCTCCCTCCCCCTCTCTTTCTCTCTCGCTCTTCCCCTCTCTTTCTCCCCCTCCCTCCCCCTCTCTTTCTCTCTCGCTCTTCCCCTCCCTCCCCCTCTCTTTCTCTCTCGCTCTTCCCCTCTCTCCCCCTCTCTTTCTCTCTCGCTCTTCCCCTCTCTTTCTCCCCCTCCCTCCCCCTCTCTTCCCCTCTCTCCCTCAAAGCACTGACAGCATACTTCTGTGAACACATGATTTATCATCTGCTAATCCATGCTGATTATGGAGCTTTCCCCACAGCCCTTATCTGTTGCTGAGCCTGCTTTTTGACAATTATATCCCGGGCCAGGCCGTCAGGTCTGCTAACAGACCTGTTCTGTCAGCCAGCTGTAAACCCGGGTAGGGCTGAAAAATACATGTCATGAGCTTACCAGTACACAAGGAATAGCTCTGCTCTGATATATGGACTTGACCTCAGTGAGTGTGACGTATAGGGGTACAGGAGAGTTGAATAGTGTTACCTCAGTATCAAGAACAGGCTATAGGAGAGCTGAATGGTTTTACCTCGGTGTCAACTACAGGTTATAGGAGAGCTGAGTAGCATTACATCCAACTAAATGGAGGCAGGAGAGGATAGCGGTGGAGTTACATTGCTAGGATATCAGGATTTGGGCTCGCCAGTGGGGAGGGTACATGTCGTGTGTGGATAGCGGCTCTCTGGCCTCTCAGCTGATGTAATGTGGCATTTGATGGTCATTGTAATGGGAAGTGACGTGCACATCAGAGCAATGTGGGTCAGGGAAGCAGATGACCAGCCCGCGGTCTAGATCTGCTAGCCCTGTCTAATCTGCTCGTACACAGCCAGACGGGACTTCTAATCGACCCTGATATTCAGTGAGCACACAAACACACATTAGACTCTTCGCTCCCCCGCTTCAGTGCCGCGATGGAGGACGGAGCCTCTGTTTTTTTTCCATGTACAACATTTCCCTTAATAACTTATTCATGTTTCCTGATTCATGGTCTCTGATAATACGCAACGCTCCAAGTAGAAATTCCCGTTGAAAGATTGAAATTAATTCAGACCTCACCCGTGCCTTTTTAAAGTAGCCTAAGAATCAGTCCAACATGGACTCTAGCACAGGTAGACAGACAGAAATTCTGTAGGAATAGAATAGGAAGTTGAGCATGCTCTGTTTCTTTTGTGATCTCCGATCTAGCCTAGGGCAATGACAAGAAACCATTCTTACACACAGTTTCTTTCAGGAAACTGTTAAGCCAATGACATATCAGACATTTTTTATTCACTGTAAGCATGTAATATTCAGATTTCACACATCAAATTTATCTCATTTTCTGGGCTCCTTTTACTAAGAACCACACTAGTTGGAACATTTTCCACGGTCTTACAGGTTTTAAAATGTTTATGCAGAATTTCTAAATTTAAACCCTGAAGTATGCGTTTTTTGCCGAAGTAAGTTATGCAAATGGGTCATCTGTAATTCAGACTAACCGGTTTCCAGTGCTATGATCGAGGATGGAGATGAGATGTACTGAAGTGTTTGTGCAGTGTCTATGTTGGTTTGTAACAGCCTCATCATGGCCAGGGGGAGATGACAGACGAGGTGGCGTTTTCCGCTCTGATGGGTTTTTACGGGCTGGGGAAAGGCCCTGGAGGTGGCCTCTGCGCCCCGTTTTAGAGAGCGAGAATCTGCCACTGTTTTCATCAAAGCCAGTGATTTCCTGTCCGTTTCAAAACCCCATCCCCCTACCTTCAGCCCTCGTCTGCTAATCCCACTCCCGCAATCCCCCTGGCCCCCCTACTGGCACCCGGCCTGCCTGCCTGCCCCGCTCTGCTCGACTCCGGGCCGTTCTGGTCGGGGCTGGGCTAGCCTGCGTGGCTATGTGCTTTGTGTCGGCAGGCTTGCGGCTGAGTGCTAACAAATCCCCATTGTCCAGTTCAGAAGTGGTGACGGGAAGGGAGGGGGGGGGTGGTCGCTGTCTGGTTTCAACTCTAATCCAGGTGAAGGGAGACCAGGCTACAGGATTGACCTCCAGCCTGAGAGCAAAGTCCAGTCCTGGATCAGGACATAGTTACACTGCACCCAGACACCCCGAGAACCACTCATATCTCAACCTCCAAAACCAACCAGCAAACACGTAATGTGATTCACCAGAGTTCTGACAGAAAAATACCCAGACCAAAATTATGTTTTGACTAAAGCGAATACTTCGAGTTGATCGATTGCCTTTTATCGATTCTCGTAACGCGTTCCCATTGGCAGATTTTGAATGGAACTTTTCGCTGACAGACTTCCCTCATGACCTCTCTGAGATGCGTATCGAAGTAACAAGACTCCACATGTAAAGGCATCTCCTCCTTGGATCAGGCGTTCAGCGCGTTTCTCTGAATCATTTCTGAGGAAGTGGTACCAGCTACTTTTTATTTTCTGTTGTCATTCTCCAGAGCCAGAGCCATAACAATGCATATGGATGAGTCAAAAGCTGCGCTTCCTGTCGTTAGTCCATCAGCAGTAGAGTCATAGAATGTGTTTATTAAGCTGCTTTTCTAGTATCATCAATGACGTGTATGATTGTAGATGTTTTAACACTTTTTTTTTTGCGTTTTGTCATAAGCCTCTGAATGTCTGTTTCCTCTGGGTCACTGGGCTGGTTTGTTCATTTGATTTGGGTAATGTTTTTGGTGTCACCAGTCCCTCTCTCAGACAGCTTTTGTAGTGGATTAAGGGCTTTGGACAAAAGCAGACAGGACAAAAAAGATAGCAAGGGACCGCCAGTATTTCCTGTCACTCAATACATTCCAACAAACCACCCACCCACCCACACACACCCACACACACACACACACACCCAACCCGCTGGAAAATCCCACCAGCCTTCCTCATAACTACACTCCTCTTCCTCTTTCAGTGCTAAACCTTTTTACACGTAGAATTATTCCTTTCAAACAACTGGTTGACTTCGGCTTTGTGTTTCCGCTGTATGACAGCGTGCTAGAAGTCAGAGGGCTTGGGGAGAGGAGAGGGAATGAGACACGAGTGGCGTTCCCTTTGACGAGTTGGTCTCACAGTGAAGTGTGGCCTCCTTTACCTCGAACCCGGCGTCCCCTCCTCCAGAACCCTGAGAGGCAGCTGGCTGACCTATCCCCACCCAGCCGCTGCCCTCATGACTGACCTGCCTGGGCTGTGTCTGTCTGGACCAAGCTGGAGGCTTTTGTCCCCGTGTCTGGCTCAGTTCCTCTTAGTCATACAACAACTACTGCTGCTACCGCTGCTGGACGCAGCCAACATTCCCAGGAACCAGCGTTATGAAACACAACGCGGACACACACAAGGAAACGCGCACAGAAGCACTCACTCAGACAGCACTCACGCACAAACACGCACGCATACTTTGTCTAACCAACGCTAGCTCGTCGTCTTTCGTTTTCACACGTACAAATGGTCTGACACGGAGCCTGTGTTTGGAGTACCCGGGCTGTCTTTTACATGTACCTTACACACACATACCTTCACATGCATAGCCCTCACAATAAGCACAAACAAATGGGCTCTGTTTTTCATAAAGGCATCTAGAATTCATACGAATATCTACTTTCTAAATCCTCTGATTACAAATCAGGTGGGAATAAACATGACATCAACTGCAGTTCTATTCCATTCAACTAAGCCACCAGTGACCAAATACAGGAAAGCCCTGGTTGAGAGATGATAGTAAGGAAGCATAAAAGATGGTGCTAATCAGGCATATACTGTGAAGAATATTTTTCTAAATTCACGGTTAGACAGACGTCATGTACAGGAGGAAGATGAGAGAAGCAGAGAGAAACAGTTGTAATTAATAACTACAGGAAGACTTATAGAAATAAGTGATACTCACCTGAACAACAGTGGAAAGTTATTCAGTTATTTTCTTGTTCTGCCGATGTTACTGCCGAATGTTAAAAGGTGTAGGGGGAAAAAAGAAGGAAAAAAAAGGGGGGAAGAAGAAAAGAAAAACGCTTCCATAGCCGGGGAGTAACTTCCCTCAAGTGCACACGATGAAAAGTTGGTGTGGAACTGAGGGGAACGGGTTCTTGCCTCTCCCTCCTCCCCTCTCCCTCCCACCTTCTGTATCTGTCCCCCACACACACACACACACACACACACACTGTCTGTCTGTCTGATCCACTGCCTGTTTCCAATGGTAATTCATCTAGTAGTTTGCAAATACAAAGTGCCTTACAAATCCCCCCCTCTCTCGCCGTATCTCTCTTTCACACACTCTTAACTCTCGGTTTGTCTTCCCTCCGTCAGCCCCCGCTCTCTCAAACGCTTTTTCTCTGCCTCTCACATACAAAAACGCATACAAACATACACACCAAAGAGCTTGGCTACGCAAGATATTGAACTGCTCCACATTTTCTTGCATGAACTATATATGAACCAGTTGATGGACAGGAGCACATTTAGTCATGTGTGAAAGAGCTAGAGCAGTTATTGGTTTAGCCTTTGAGAGCCATGTGCTAGGGCTCTGTGATTGGTCAGTGTTCAAACCATTGAAAGTAGTCTCTATTGACTGGCTTCTGGTGGGGGCGGGCCTGTGTGTGGGTGACTGACTGGCTATGAAAAATCATTCTGAGAGTTTTGCTACTCAGTCAGTCAGAGCAGCCAATCCAGTATACTCTCATATCTATACATTTTGTCAATAAATTAGTCAAACATTTTGAACAAAAAGGACACTTTTACACTGTAATAACGAAACTGGCACAAAATCTCACCTAATTGTTTAAATAAATAAAAAGATTATAGAACATTTGCACTATTTGATGATACTAATGGACATTTCAAATTCGGATGTTATAATTGCAGCTGATTAATTTGAGTCTCTACTAGTTTAGTTTCACTTGCTAGGGAGACTTCTCTCTGCCACCCAGTGTAAAGCCTGGATAAAACCTGGTGTCCTGCACAGCCTGAAATCTACATATCTTCCTGTAACGTGCTAGCTTGCTGCGGTCCTACACTCCTCCCATTGTCTCTTCCTGTCTTCCCTCTCTCCCCCTCTTTCTCTGTCTCTCCTCTGCCTTCCCAGTGATGACGACAGGCTGGGGCTGGGAGAGCTGCCAAGCGCTTTCATTCACACCTGATTAGATCAGAGTGACCTCGATAACATCACTCTGTTTCACGCACTGCGCCACATTGGGACACAAGCCTTTTGTTTTGGCTTGACAAAACACTGTGTCTGCACAAATCCACGTCGAATTAGAAGGAAGTTATATTGAAGTAGAAATGTCTAAAGATGTGAGTTGGGAGAAAGTGCGCAAAAGAGAAGAGGTGGGTAGAATTTCTTACAATGGGGTTTATTGTACAGTATTCATTTTCATTTGAAAAGGAGTACTGAGCACAGCCTACTGTGGGTAACCAATAAACAAAGATTATACATGGTCTCTGTTCACGGGTGTTCTTACTTTGAGATGGAAAAATTATACATAGGCTTAAAAACAGAATAGAAAAAAAAATTTGAATACACTTTATTGCTTGTAGTTCTTGTAATGGTTGATAAATCCTGTGTGTGTTTACGTTTTACTATCCTGATGGAGACCTAAAATCCCCAAAACTATAGTAAAACAGGGAAAATGTGGTATTTTGTGGGCATTTCACAAGTCATCTAAGGAAAAATACTATTTTTGACTTAGGGGTTGGTTTAGGCTAAAAGTTACAATTGGGTTTAGGGTTAGAATTAGGGTTTGTGGTTAGGTTTGGAGTTGGAGTTGGAAGTTAGGGTTACGGGTAAAAAAAGGAATTTGGAATTGATTTTTTTTGTTTCCCCACAAGGATCAAGATTCCTAAAATGTGTGTGTCCACGTTTTACTATATTTGTGTTTACCAGAAACCCCCTCAAGCATAGTAAAACAAAAGGAATGACACTTTGTGAGAACATTTAGCTGGTCCCCACAAGGAAAAATACTGTTTGGTTTAGGGGTTCGGTCTGGGGGTTAGGTTTAGGACAAAGGTTACAATTGGATTCAGGCTTATCATTTAGAGTTAGGGTCAGGATTAGGGTTAAGTTAGTGACAGGGTTAGGTTTAGGGTTAAGGAAGTGAATAGTTATAATTCTTTGAGCCCCCACAGGGTTTGAAATTCTTACAGCTTGAGTATGTTCATGTGTGTTTAAAAGTATTTTCTCTTTTTTTATTATTTACTTTAAGATAATTTATGCAGTAGTTTTAGAATGATCATACAATGGATACTTTTGCTAATTGTATTTTATTTGAACAACCCCTGTATGTCATGGTGTTGGGTAGGCAGGACACGAGGCGCAGAGCTTAAGTACATCCTTTTAATATCTTTATCCACAAAAGAAACAAAGGAGCGACAGAAAACCCGAAACTTTTGCAGAAAACAAACACAGCTAATGCAAACAATGATCGACCAAACTAAGGGGAAAACAAGGGTAACTTAAACAGGACCCCCAATCAGAGGCAATAGGGAGCAGCTGCCTCTGATTGGGGATAATGAAACATATGCGTGCAGAGATGGCAAGAGGCAACTTGCCGTCAGGCCCTGACTGTGGCCGCAAGGCACATGAGGATGCCAAGAAGCACCTATGCAGCTAGGCCCTGACTGTGGCTGCAAGGCACATAGACTTGCCTAGAGGCACCCCAGCCAGGGCCAGACACTGTATTTTTTTTAACAATACTTTGGCCCTCTATTTCTCATTTAGATAACATTTGTCCTTTATGTACAGTGCATTCCAATGGCATGTGGACAGTGACACATTTTATTATTTTTATTTTCTGTATTTCACATACTCCTACCATTTTAGCCAGAGTATTTGGAAAAATGTCTTGGCGACTGTTTCTTTTCAGGCAGCTGTGTTTGTTTGCATTGTTATTGCATGCACGCGAGAGCTGTCAATGTCGAGGCTTGATTGTAGGTTTTGCATTTACGTTGGATGTCTGTTACTGGTGTCTGACAATATGAGGACCAAAATGTGTCAATTCAGGACAAACTGGCCATCATAAGGCAAGCAAATCAGAATTAAGTCAAAAAATATTTGTGATGAAAATCTAAAATCTAAAATGTTGAAAATTAACAACCTTCTGGACCAAGAAAGACCACTGTAGTGGATGACTGAAAAATACCTTCAATGGCGAATAATTTCTTTTTCAACACTTAAACAGGTGAAGAACAAAATCCAGGATGTTGGCATAGCTTTGTCAAAGACTACCTTATACAGAAGAGTACACCAGCAGAAAGTCAGAGGGTACACCACAAGATACAGACCATTTATAAGCCTCAAGAACAGTTTGCTAAAAAGAACCTAAAAGAGACTGCTTAATTCTGGAGTAATGAGTAACTTATACCAGAGCGAAACTGTGTAAAGTCTACCACCTCATCAGTGAAACCTAGTGGAGGGAGTGTTGTGGCTTTGGTATGTATGGTTGTAAGAGGGAGTGTTGTGGCTTTGGTATGTATGGTTGTAACTGAAACTGTCTCATTGATGATGTGATTGCTGACTGCAGCAGCAGGGTGAAAGCTGAGATACAAACAAATGCTTCTCTAACTCATTGGACTGCACTTCATCATACTTCCTGCTTTAGCTACCAAGGAGGTTATCAGGGCCAAAAAGGGAAATATTGTTGACTGGCTGACTCAATCACCCAATCAAATTATTTTAATTGGGTATACTTTCACATGCCGAAAAACAAGCAGAAATTGAAGATCTGCATTACAGGCTTGGCAGAGGATCACTGGCAAGAATATTCAGTGTCTGGTGATGTCTATTGTTCGCAGACTTCAGGCAATCATGGCATGTCAAGTACTGAAAATTACTCATTTATGTACACAGTGTTAATATGTCCAGATTTTGTTGGTACCCGAAAATGTCGGGGCTATGTCCAACCCTGTTACCAAAAAAGTTGGGACGCTATGTAAATTAAAAATAAAAACAGAATGTCAGCAACATGTCTAAACATTTTGGGACAGGGGCATGTTTACTACTGTGTTGCATCACCACTTCATTTAACCATACACTGTGTTTGGGAACTGAGGAGACCAATTGCTGTAGTTCTGAAAGTGAAAGGTTTTCCCATTGGTGCTTGAAATATGATTTCAGGTGCTCAACAGGTCTCCTTTGTCATATTTCTTTTTTCATAATGTGCCAAATATTTTCAATGGGTGACAGGTCTGGACTGCAGCCAGGCCAGTTTAGCCCTCGGATTATTTTACTATGGAGCCTAGCTGTTGTAATATGTGGAGAATGGGGTTTGGCTTTGTCCTACTGAAATAAGCAAAGCCTTCTCTGAAAAAGACGTGACGACAGCTTATGTTGTTCCCAAACCTGTATATATTGTTAAGCATTAATGGTGCCTTCACAGTTGTGCAAGTCACACATGCCATGTGCACTAATGCACCCCCAAACCATCACAGATGCTGGCTTTTGAACTGTGCACTGATAACAAGCCGGATGGTCCTTTTCCTTTTTAGCCCAGAGGACGCAGCATCCATGGTTCCCAAAAACAAGTTAAATTTTTTATTTGTCAGACCATAGGACAGTGTCCAGATTTGCCTCAGTCCACCTGCAATCAGTTTTCACTTTTGCGGACATTTGTGGATGCGGCGACAAACTGTGTTCACAGACAATGGTTTTGGGAAGTGTTCCTGGACCCATGCAGTGATGTTCACTACAGAAACTTGTCTGTTTTTAATGCAGTGCCGTCTTAGGGCTATAAGAAGGTTGCCAAGACCCTGAAACTGAGCTGCAGCCGGGTGGCCAAGACCATACAGTTGTTTAACAGGACAGGTTCCACTCAGAACAGGCCTCGCCATGGTCGACTAAAGAAATTGAGTGCACATGCTCAGCATCATGTCCTGTGGTCAAGATATAATAAAATATTTACTAAAATGTGAGGAGTGTACTCACTTTTGTGAGATACTGAATATATAAATGTTTACTACTGAAACATTTTAGGAATTCACTGCACATGAAACCAGCAGAGGACCCACACACACGTAGGCTGAAGGAACTAAAGAATACCTGACAAACTCTGAAATCAAAAACGACTAACTCACCTCTCAGTCTACAAACTGAACATACCTCCCTAAACTTATGAATCATTTGTAGTAAAATTGTTATTATTAGATGAGGTGACACATAAACTCACCTAAAGGATTATTAGGAACACCATACTAATACTGTGTTTGACCCCCTTTCACCTTCAGAACTGCCTTAATTCTACGTGGCATTGATTCAACAAGGTGCTGAAAGCATTCTTTAGAAATGTTGGCCCATATTGATAGGATAGCATCTTGCAGTTGATGGAGATTTGTGGGATGCACATCCAGGGCACGAAGCTCCCGTTCCACCACATCCAAAAAGATGCTCTATTGGGTTGAGATCTGGTGACTGTGTGGGCCATTTCAGTACAGTGAACTCATTGTCATGTTCAAGAAACCAATTTGAAATGATTCGAGCTTTGTGACATGGTGCATTATCCTGCTGGAAGTAGCCATCAGAGGATGGGTACATGGTGGTCATAAAGGGATGGACATGGTCAGAAACAATGCTCAGGTAGGCCGTGGCATTTAAACGATGCCCAATTGGCATTAAGGGGCCTAAAGTGTGCCAAGAAAACATCCCCCACACCATTACACCACCACCACCAGCCTGCACAGTGGTAACAAGGCATGATGGATCCATGTTCTCATTCTGTTTGCTCCAAATTCTGACTCTACCATCTGAATGTCTCAACAGAAATCAAGACTCATCAGACCAGGCAAAATTCTTCCAGTTTTTAAATGTTAAATTTTGGTGAGCTCGTGCAAATTGTAGCCTCTCTTTCCTATTTGTAGTGGAGATGAGTGGTACACGGTGGGGTCTTCTGCTGTTGTTGCCCATCCGCCTCAAGGTTGTGCGTGTTGTGGCTTCACAAATGCTTAGCTGCATACCTCGGTTGTAACGAGTGGTTATTTCAGTCAAAGTTGCTCTTCTATCAGCTTGAATCAGTCGGCCCATCTCCTCTGACCTCTAGCATCAACAAGGCATTTTTGCCCACAGGACTGCCGTATACTGGATGTTTTTCCCTTTTCACACCATTCTTTGTAAACCCTAGAAATGGTTGTGCGTGAAAATCCCAGTAACTGAGCAGATTGTGAAATACTCAGACCGGCCTGCCTGGCACCAACAACCATGCCACTCTCAAAATTGCTTAAATCACCTTTCCCATTCTGACATCCCTAAATGCATTGAAGCAGCTGTCATGTGATTGGTTGATTAGATAATTGCATTAATGAGAAATTGAACAGGTGTTGCTAATAATCCTTTAGGTGAGTGTATACATATTTAAAAAGGTGCGTAGCAGGTACAGTGGTCAGATAGCAGGAATGATGGAGGAGTGTAAAGTGTTTTTTGCAATTAATTCCAGTCATTGCAGAGAACTAAGAGGAATCAAGGCCAAGCAAGAATTGGCTTTTGGAATTGTAGATGTAAGGGATCTGTTTGAGTGCTGATTTCTATTGGGTAGGAAGATATTGAAGAGTGAGCAGAGGTTAACTGTATATTTGCTAAGGAGGGATGAATAGGTACCAGAGAGAGAGAGAAAGTGAGCAGTCTAGATACCGAGATACTTGTAGGCCTGATCACATCCAATGCCTATAAGGTGAGAATGTTTGTCGGGTCGGCAGGTACATGTGTTTCTCAATTGAAGAGCACACAATTTCATTCAGTAGAATTGTGGAGTAGTTGGTAGTCAAAGAATGTGTGTTGCATTTTATTTAGACTATGTTGGAGAGTAGTCAGCGCTGAGTTCATTAAGGAGCCAGATGTTTAAACAGAAAAGTGTCATCTGTTTAGAGATTAAAGAGAGTCACTGGCAGCAGTGCAACATTATTGGCGTAGTTAGAGAATGAAGTCGGACCGAGATTGTAACCATGAGGAACACCCATTAAAACAGCCAGTCGTTTAGATCAGTTGTTCTCAACTCCAGGCCTCGGGACCCAAAGAACTGCTGCTTTTCTCTCTGGCCCTTTAAATATTGACTAAGTTAGACCTGGGCCACTAGGTGAATGCAGTTAACTTTCAGGTAGAATAGAAAACAAGCACTAGTCTGGTTCCCCAGGATCAGAGTTGAGAACACCTTGTCTAGACAGTAGATTTGAAGCAGTGTACACAGAGAAGTTGTTTTCAAACGAGGCAAGAGAACCAGAGGCTGCTGAGTCTGTGGATGAGGTGATTAATGGAATCAAAGCCTTTGCCCGATTCAATGAAAACAGCTGCACAGTACTGCTTGGGGTTGGTGCCAGTTGACATTGTTTAAGACCTTCAGGATTGCCGAAAAGCATCAGAGTCCCTGTTTCTCTTGGATTTTATTTCTATTTAACAAAAATAATTTCAGATTTGTGTCATAATTCTGTATAAAACACTGTTCCTTTATTTTTAACAAATATACATTTAAAAAAAAAGTACCCCTCAAGGAAGGTCCCACATCACTTTGTCCCACGGCACCACATGAAGTGTCTTCCTTTTCCCTGAGTTGGGGGATGTATGGGAAGGCTAGGGGGAGGGGGAGCACGTCCTGCAGCTGTGCCTCTGATGACAGGCCCATCCTTAACCTGCCTTCGGTCAGACTAAACACAGACGTTTACCTGGAGGGGCTCTCTTTTCTCATGTACCCAAAACATTAACCCCTAACCCTAATTATAAACCCTAACTCCAATAGTAATCTTTACCCAAAACCTAACCCTATACCGAAAATAGCCTTTTTCCTCATGGAGACTGGCATGTGCGAAACATTTTGGGTTCCCGCCAGAATAGTTAAACAAGCAAATGCACACACAGAGAGACATACGTTTTCTTGGTTTTGTATTCTTGTGAGGACACAATTCTGCTACTCCCCAGTGTAGCCCCCCTCCCCCAGCATGGGGATGCTCTGCTCTCCATGTCTTCATTGACACATCAAAGTGACTGTGAGTGGGTGTGGATATGTGCTGCTGGATCACGGCGTGCTCTGGGTGCATCAGATTGGGTTGTGTGATTTAGGGGAAGCTGCAGCACATGTCGGTTGATACAGACAGTGGATGTGTGCTGTTTGTCCATTGCCATCTGAATCAGAGGTCCCAGCTGGGTTTTGTGACCACAGCTGATCTGATGGAGTCATGTCTGCTCCTTTTGGGGCCATAGGAAAAGTAGGTTACTGGGCTGTCAATTGTGGAAGTGCGTGTGTGTGTTTGTGTTTGTGTGTGTTTGTGTGTGTGTGTGTGTGTGTGTGGTAAAGTAGGGCTTTTAAATACGAGTGTGATGAGTTTCACAGATACGGTATGCAGTAGTGCTGTTGCTGACTTTCTCACACTGCAACGTAGCATCCCAATGACAGATGGGGAGGAAAAGATAGACTGAAAGTATAAGGGTTTTAAAAAATCTTTATTGTGTCTAGGAGCCCACAATACAATAAATATTCAAACAAATCTTTTTTTTTTTTATAATTTAAAAGCACAACATCAGATCATCCTCCACGGAAACTGAACACAACAACCACTGAAATGACCCATATGCTCAAGGATGTAACCAGTTTGTAATAGGCATACCCAACCCTCAGTCTTGCTGCCAGAATCCCCTCAAACATGCCCACCACAACCACAGACCCATATCCCAGAATACAATCCTTCCATGTCTTCCAAATTACTAATTTAGCTTCCCCTGACACAGTATTAAGACGACAACACCTCGCCCCCCAACACTGTAATTTGGTCCAAATAAAAATAGTTGGGAAGAATAAATTCACCCAAAGTGGAGAACCAACGAGTGATCAAATCAAACAGCCCTACCGATCTGGTAGCCCCACATCCTCCTTCAATGTCCCAGGAGGAGAACAAGCAGAGCACAGGGGCCATGTAGTCCTGGCCCTCCGTCCAGCGGTGAGAGTAAGATGAGTCAGTGAAACATTTCAGATGAGGTACTGGCGAAGACTCAGAGACTTCGACGACGATTTTCCTTAGCGTGCAAGATGATCGGATCTTTAAAGAAATGTCCACCAGGCCTTGCCCACCGTCACGCAGAAACAGGTACAGGGCTGCAGCTTTAATCCAGTGCTGTCACAATTCCCTCCTATAACCAGACACACCTCGGTCACACTTAAGGTTTCCTGTAATCAGTCAAAAACAGCAATATTCTTGGTACATTCATTGGTAGCATAGACATTCAAAAATAACACAAAATACCAATAACATCTTCCTTACCTAATAACACCTGATCATCAGCAATCTCTGTTGTAGATAACTCAGTCACCCCTAAGCCTGAGGGAAACAAAACATCCACCCCAGCTTTGCAATTAGTACCAAGATTGAATACATGTTCCCCTCCCACCACATAGCCCAGTCAACCTACCTCCCATGACTCCCTTCTGCCACACCCCTCACAACACCCCCCACCTGTATCCCACCACTAATACTGGCATCTCCTCCACTGTCTGGAAGTTAGCTCGCACTGACCCCCCCCCCCCCACCCCCCCCCCTGCACCTCACTGCTAGTACTGGCATCTCCACATTAGTCTGGGAAAACCTCTCTCCAGAACCACCCTTTCCTACTGCAGTCTGTGTCTGTGGCCCATTAGGTGCTGCGCTCCCTTCTGGTACATTTACAGTCTTTAGCTCATTTTCATAACCTACCTTTTCTCCATCCCCACTTAAACCAGCCAAGCTCTAACAAGAAATACCATACGTAATTCTACCACTGAATATAACTAAATCATGCATAGAAAACTGAAAAAAATCCCAAGAGAAACACAGGCCGTCCAACCACACACAGCACACGACTCCCAGCATGCACTCATACTCCTTGCATGCAGAGACAGAGAGAGACAGAGCTGAAATTCTCATCCTTGGTTTGGATCCCTAAGAATGTCATAGAGTCAGGGTAGTATTATCATAGTGAATGCAGTGTATAGAGAGAAGGAGATTACAGGCTTCTGGCCTTTGAAGTATTAGGGTTATCTCTTCTGAATGCAGTTGCATTAAAGAACCTCATGTGAGACATAATAGGAAACTCTCTCTCAACCTCTTTTAAATAAAATAATTTCCCTAATTTCCAGCAAGTGTCAATGATTTTTGTGCTATCGTAAATCCAAACCGACCAGCATAACAACACTGGACTTACCACGGCTGACGGAGCCAGTCCATTTTCTTCAAATGCACAGCGATTGATGTTGGCATAAACATTTTTTAATAATTTGTGGAGACAGTTTAGAACATGTTTTGGAGTCCTAAAACTTCAGTACATTTCAAATACACTCAACTAAACAGAAATTTAACTTTGACCAAAGCAACTCTTGGGATGATGCTTCAACTCATAAAGTAGGTAGAAAATTATGCTTAATATGTAAAAATGTATCCCTTGACGTCGTTCAGGAATAGTTATGATCCTGCTAATCTCTGGGAATTGGAATTTAATTGAGGTTGTTGATGTTTGAGCAGTGATGGACCTTTACACAGCATAGAAAAATGAGTCCGGTCTCAAATTGCAGGGCCGGATGTAGAGGCGATGCGACACTTTGATCTCCTGTGTTGGTGCCATATTCAGGTCTTTGAACTTCACTTTGAGTTCTTGTCTTGTTAAGAGTGGCTGGGGTGTCTGAATGGGGAGGATCCATGGGCTGAAGTTCATTCACCGTGGGGTAAATGGGCGTACAGAAAGAGCCCCCCCCCCCCTCCAGAAGCAAATGATGGGGGTCAGGGTGATAGCATGTCCAGGGTCCGAGAGAAGCACTGTGATTGGATGCCCTTGCGGAGCGGGCTGAAGAGTGACAGGCCTGGCCCTTGGCCTTCAGATCCTGTTGCCTGGTGTTGTGGATGTGCAGCAAAGCAGCACCAGACCAAACACAAACACAGCAGACCTTGCAGAGGTGTCTGAACACGATCAGCCTGCCCCAGGACTTATGTTCCTGCTATGCCACGCGCACGTGCCCCCACGCAACTCTTCCCAGGCTGTTGAGCCGAAGAAATGGGCGCACAGGATTATACAACTTGATACCATCAACCCCTCCCACTCCAATCGTTGCTAATATGTCACAGATTAATGCATACTATATTCTGTTAACCGGTGATGTCAGGTTGCCTTTGAAGTTATTAACCCAGTGTTGAGTAAAGCACTTTCAGCATTGGTTGAATTGCACATTCCTATAAGAGCTCAAATTGTGTAGCCTACATTCATATCTGTCTTTGAAACACTGAACAGGTAAAAAGCTTGTTAAAAGGTAAAAAAATAACATCTTATTAACGTGAATAGGCCCTTATTCTTGACCAATGCCTGGCCCTGTACATACCTACAGCTTTGTTGCTTAACAATCCTTTTACCTCAAATAGCCACCAAAGCTGAAATTAAACAAACTACTCTTAGCGCATTTACGCTACATTTAAACTGAGATCGCTTCCACTTATTGGCTTTTTGACAGGTTGCCTCTGTTCTCATCACATGGTTAAAATGCAAATTGTTAAGTCAAAACAAAATAATTCTCCATTGGGATGTCTGCATTAACACAGGCTAAGTCACTGCACGGTGGACATCAACATGGGAGGAGATGGTTGGGATTGCTTGGTAGAGCTCGATCTTGCATTGTGCACATTTGGAGGCCCGAAAAAGGGAAGCTAACCCGACCAATCAAAGCTCACATTCCTTTCACTTTTAGCTTAGCAAGTTCAGTAATTAAATGGTTGGTCGTTGTGTAAGTCTTTTTTGGTTCCTGGGGTTATTGTACTGTATTGTGTTACACAGATCCTCCTCTCATGCAGCCTGTGAATTATTGAGTTAGTTTGAGGAAGCCGGGTGGCCCAACATGCAGAGTATATTTTTAGCCTTTAGTCACTAAGTGGGGGTCTGAGAAAGAGGTCTTTAGGGGGGAAACTCCCTTTTCCCTTTGCTCTCTCGATGCGCACCCCTACTCTCATGTTTTCTTTCCCTCCCATTCTGTTACTCCCACTCCTCTTTTCTCCTCTGTCCTTCTTTCCATTCTGTTTCTACCACTCCTCTTTTCTCCTCTGTCCTTCTTTCCATTCTGTTACTCCCACTCCTCTTTTCTCCTCTGTCCTTCTTTCCATTCTGTTACTCCCACTCCTCTTTTCTCCTCTGTCCTTCTTTCCATTCTGTTTCTACCACTCCTCTTTTCTCCTCTGTCCTTCTTTCCATTCTGTTACTCCCACTCCTCTTTTCTCCTCTGTCCTTCTTTCCATTCTGTTACTCCCACTCCTCTTTTCTCCTCTGTCCTTCTTTCCATTCCGTTACTCCCACTCCTCTTTTCCTCCTCTGTCCTTCTTTCCATTTTGTTTCTACCACTCCTCTTTTCTCCTCTGTCCTTCTTTCCATTCTGTTACTCCCACTCCTCTTTTCTCCTCTGTCCTTCTTTCCATTCTGTTACTCCCACTCCTCTTTTCTCCTCTGTCCTTCTTTCCATTCCGTTACTCCCACTCCTCTTTTCCTCCTCTGTCCTTCTTTCCATTTTGTTTCTACCACTCCTCTTTTCTCCTCTGTCCTTCTTTCCATTCTGTTACTCCCACTCCTCTTTTCTCCTCTGTCCTTCTTTCCATTCTGTTACTCCCACTCCTCTTTTCTCCTCTGTTCTACTTTCCATTCTGTTACTCCCACTCCTCTTTTCTCCTCTGTCCTTCTTTCCATTCTGTTACTCCCACTCCTCTTTTCTCCTCTGTCCTTCTTTCCATTCTGTTACTCCCACTCCTCTTTTCTCCTCTGTCCTTCTTTCCATTTTGTTACTCCCACTCCTCTTTTCTCCTCTGTCCTTCTTTCCATTCTGTTACTCCCACTCCTCTTTTCTCCTCTGTCCTTCTTTCCATTCTGTTACTCCCACTCCTCTTTTCTCCTCTGTTCTACTTTCCATTCTGTTACTCCCACTCCTCTTTTCTCCTCTGTCCTTCTTTCCATTCTGTTACTCCCACTCCTCTTTTCTCCTCTGTCCTTCTTTCCATTCTGTTACTCCCACTCCTCTTTTCTCCTCTGTCCTTCGTTCCATTCTGTTACTCCCACTCTTCTTTTTTCCTCTGTCCTTTCCATTCTGTGACTACCACTCCACTTTCCTATTCTGTCCTTCTTTCTCCATCATAATTTTTTTAAACGTTTGAACTATTAATTGTTTTAAATAAAAGGAAAAGATTAAGTGTTCTGAAGTCAGAATAGATGCATCTTGTAATTAATTAAGTTTTTCAAAGTTGATATGGATTGAATGTTCCAATCTAAAAGATCTTGTGTTGTCACGGTGACAGTAGTCCTTCCAGGGGTTTTTCTGTGTTTGTGGATATGTTAGGATTATAGGGGAGTTTGCCTAAACCTATTCTGTACCTCTTTGTACTGAAGAGGCGCTGTTGCCCTTGCAATGTTCACCAAGAGGTTCTTGGAATAATGAATTGATGCTTTGATAAGCGATAATGAAAGTTGTTAGGTGTAATTTATGTGGCAGATCTTTCTATTGTGAGTCTTTGCCATCCACAGTCCAACCCCACATTACTTCCTGCCTCTATGTATTTCTTCACCACCCCCCCCCCCCATCGTTCTCCTCTCTCATGACCGAACAGGGCCCATTTATAATTCAGCTCCTTCCATAATTCATCCACTCCACCTAATACTCCCCAATCATTTATTCTTCGTCTAAATGCAAATTAGCATTACATTTGTGTCCCTCTGACATAACCAGAAGAAACCAAACAAGCAGAAAGAAGAGGAGCAGAGGAGGTCTGTGCAGTCCGATGGACATCAGTCCGGGCCCATTTCCATAGCCTGCTATGTGTGAGTTGATGCTCTGTGACATATTGAGTCTAATTTGTAGCCTAAAGAACTAAACAGATGTGGCCTATTTTGTTACGCTGTGTTCCGGTGGATGATGTCACCACTTCTGCCTCGTAAGACTTGTCTTTAATGGTCAGTGTGAAGATGTCAGTAGCATTTCTGTGGACTCCTGATGGAGGGGGGAGGGCAGCGGCAGTGAGCCTGTATACGGTAGTCAAGCAGAGCTTGGTCATTGGTGTCCAATATAATTGTTTTAGTCACTATATTTTGTACCTGAAATACCCCAAATGGCACATAAATGCACACTGATTTCAGGCTTGTAAACAAGCAGTTGTTTCATTGTTATTACCTACTGTTGAGGAGTCAAAGAGACTTTTCATGGGTAATTGTATGCAATATGTGATTCTGTTCTATTCTATTGATAATCCTTTTGTAATAGAGAGTATCAGTCTTTTCAGTGGGCTTTCATATCTGTGATCTTAACAAGAAATATACAATTGTGCTCATAAGTTTGCATACCCTGGCAGAAATTGTGAAATGTTGGCATTGATTTGGAAAATGTGACTGATCATGCAAGAAAACTGCCTTTTGTTTAAGGATAGTGATCATATGAAGTCATTTATTATCACATAGTTGTTTGGCTCCTTTTTAAATCATAATGATAACAGAAATCACCCCAATTGCCCTGATCAAAAGTGTACATACCATTGAATGTTTGGCCTTGTTACAGACACACAAGGTGACACATATAGGTGAAAATGGCAATTAAAGGTATATTTCCAACACCTGTGGCTTTTTAAATTGCAATTAGTGTCTGTGTATAAATAGTCAATGAGTTTGTTAGCTCTCACATGGATGCACTGAGCAGGCTAGATCCCCCGCCATGGGGAGCAGAAAAGAACTGTCAAGAGACCTGCGTAACTAACAGGTAATGGAACTTTATAAAGATGGAAAAGGATATAAAAAGGTACCCAAAGCTTTGCAAATGCCAGTCAGTACTGTTCAATCACTTATTAAGAAGTGGAAAATTCCGGGATCTTTTGATACCCAGCCAAGGTCAGGTAGACCAAAAAAGATTTCATCCAAAACTGCCAGAAGAATTGTTCGGGATGCAAAGAAAAACCCACAGGTTTCTTCAGGAGAAATACAGGCTGCTCTGAAAAAAGACGGTGTGGTTGTTTCAAGGAGCACAATACGACTATACTTGAAAAGAAATTAGCTGAAGGGTCGAGTGGCCAGAAAGAAGCCTTTACTGCACCAAGTTGACTCTTCAGTGGTTACAACAGAAAAAGGTGAAGGTTCTGGAGTGGCTGTCACAGTCTTTTGACCTTAATATCATTGAGCCACTCTGGGGAGATCTCAAACGTGCGGTTCATGCAAGACGACCAAAGACTTTGCATGACCTGGAGGCATTTTTCATTATAAGAGTGAACCATCTTATAATCATCTCACCTGAGCTAGGTCAATATAACGGTGAAACATCTCTGAGCTAGGTCAATATAACGGTGAAACATCTCTGAGCTAGGTCATTATAACAGTGAACCATCACTGAGCTAGGTCATTATAACAGTGTACCATCTCTGAGCTAGGTCATTATAACAGTGAACCATCTCTGAGCTAGGTCAATATACCGTTGAAACATCTCTGAGCTAGGTCATTATAACGGTGAAACATCTCTGAGCTAGGTCAATATAACGGTGAAACATCTCTGAGCTAGGTCAATATAACGGTGAACCATCTCTGAGCTAGGTCAATATAACAGTGAACCATCACTGAGCTAGGTCATTATAACAGTGAACCATCACTGAGCTATGTCATTATAACAGTGAACCATCTCTGAGCTAGGTCATTATAACAGTGAACCATCTCTGAGCTAGTTCATTATAACAGTGAACCATCTCTGAGCTAGGTCATTATAACGGTGAAACATCTCTGAGCTAGGTCATTATAACAGTGAACCATCTCTGAGCTAGGTCAATATAACTGTGATCTGTCTCTGCCAAGCATCCTTGTAGTCTCACTCTTCACACTCTTGATACCTTCCCCTTTTTATTTAGTTTTTACTGGCTCACTGATCATTTGCATCACATAAAGCCTGTATCCTTTTTCATGCTAAATTCTTCTATACTCTGGCTCATGTAGTGTAGTGTAGTCATGCCATACAGATGGGTTTCCTAGGACTTGAATTTCCAGGACTGTCTTTCCTGCATTGTTTTTCTTTTCTTGTGTTTCCCTGTAGTCTGTGGCGATGTGATATAGGTTTCGAATTGTCTTCCTGGTGAACTGTAAGGACTGGGTCTAACAACCCCTATGACTCATTTGTGTTCAGTACAAAAGAATGTACGGTTTTCTGAGTGCTACACACAGCATACCTGTGGGTTGTCTATGCATACCTGTCTTCCCAGACCATACCGGCCCCAGCCTGTCTAGCCCAGAGCCTGGGTTTAACGCTGTGCCACGCAACTAGACACAACATGAACAATCAGCTGGGACTGGGGAGCCAGCTGATACAGAGCAAGACTGAATAGGAATTCAAATGAATATGGGCCATGGCAAGAAATGCCATTGATTGTAGTGAATTTCTAAAATAGACCTAGTCAAGCGCATATTAAGAGAGTTTGGCCAGGTTCTTTGGAACTGTTGGTAAGGGCACTTCCTTCTAATGTGTGTCCATGTCAATTCTTTATTTTCAAGTCATAAAATGGCTTATCTGCATTAACTGGACATCTTCATAGTTTTAGAAAAGGTTTAATATTTACCGTGTTTTTATTTACTGTATGTTAAAATGTGTCTTTTTTCTCTGCTTGTCTTGCAGATGGAGTGAATGACAGTAATCTTGGTAAGTGGTAACACTTTCTATTTCTGTTTGCAGTCGACCTTTGAACAATCAATTGCCCTAAACCTGTGTTCAGTACAAGTATGATAAAAGAGGTTAACTGCAACGTGTATATCTTTTTTTAAACCTCAACAGAATGTCACATTGATTCATAACATACAGCAGCTCAGCTCAGTTGGGGCCCTTTTCTGATGTTATTGTGTAACACTGTCCGTCATTTGACTTCAGACAGTCAGTGTACTGTATGTGTCTGTAGATTACACTGTGATTATCGCAGTGATACAAACCCTGCGATAGCCTACCAACCAGCCATGGACGCCTTTTAAATTCCGGCCTTCCACGTGCCACACTCAGAAACCATCCACGCTGGCCAGTCAGTCTCCAGGCCCTGTTAGGTATGCTTTTCCAGGGGTGCGTCACCACCGAGGAGTCCTGTGGTTGGACAAAGATACCAGTCGGACCTGTGCGGCTTGGATAAAGCCCACCTGATTAGAGGTCTCTCCCAGCCAGTCAGGGTGTAATGACAGAATTGTGTTCTTGCCACTTCCTGCTGCTTCGGCGGGGCTAATAGTCACGTTAGTCTGGCGCAGCATGTCATTAGCCCTCGATGCATGTTCCAATGAGAGGCAGCGGCTCTGTCATTTCACAGCTAAATCACAGGGCTCTCTGGAGATCACAGTAACTCTAAAGTGCTTGTGTAATTCATCTCGCTCACTTAATATGCAGAGCTTATACATACTGTATTAACACAGAGGAATTACTGTGACATTGATGAAACAGAAGCAACGGCATGTATGTCAACGAAGCGAAATACAGGCCTTCTGTGGGCGTAGATTTAATCTAACTGGGATTGGAAGAATATTGCTAATAATATTTGACTAGTTATTAGATGATTTATGGTTATCATCGCACAGATGATTAACAGGCCAGGCACAGCGTCTGTCAGAGTTCCCACTAATCTGCGGTGATTAGCCTAAGCCCTTTACGCAAGGCTTGATGAGGAAGGACTGAATGATGAGAAACTATTCCCCCCTATAGTTTTGCTTATTTGTCTAAAATTGCTTGTCAGATTGATAATTGGACTACCATTGGTTTGGATCCTTCATATGGTTCAGAAATATGTCCTCACATCATCAGCGGACATGCAGGATTCCTCAGCATTTGTGCGTAGGCTATGTCATAGCAAAAACGATATTCTCACATGTTCTGGCACAGGAAATAAAACCACTCTGCTGTTGTCAAACATTTGTCATTTTGGTCATTTCTATTTTAATTATGTTATTCTTGTCCATATTGTCCATATTATTCTATAGAAAACCTTCTATGAACCTAGGCATATACTATGGACAGTACTTCTGAAAAAATACAATTAATTTAAAAAGTCAAGGCTCCCTATTGGAAAATAATGTGCCTTTCATCTGCCGTGTTATAGACACCTGTGACTATCTTACCACTGAGTGTATTGTGATGGAGAGAAAATGGCAATGTTACTGTAAACTCTGAATGTTTACATTGATATGCACTGCATTTGCCAGTGCTAACTGGGTTGTTTTATTAAATGAATGCCTTAATTTAAAGCACTGGCTCTAGAGGCAAACTGAGCACATGCTCTAGAAGCAAACTGAGCACAGTCTCTAGAAGCAAACAGCACAGGCTCTGGAAGCAAACTGAGCACAGGCCTTAGAAGCAAACCACAATGCGTCCTGGGAGGAATCAGTAATAAAATTGGTATTTCAATGTTACTGTAACCTCTGAATGTTTACATTGAAATGCCCTGCATTTGACAGTGCTATTTGGGTTGTTTTATTAAATGAATGCCTTAATTTAATGAAAGTCTATTTCTATTTTGAGTAGAAGTGTGCACAAAAATGTAATTTTAAAAAGCTGCTTTATGAATTGAAGATTCATGTTAATTACATGAAGAATTCAAATAGAGAATTCCACATGTCAAATTAGTATTTCAATAAAGGCAGGTTAAATTTCCAGAACATGCAAACATTGTAACAATTGTCAACCCTGTGTCACTTCTATGACAATTTAGAATTTACTAATAACTGATAGTATCCAAGTTTCAGCATCATTTTATAGCCATAGTTATTATTGTTACTTGCTAAAGATTATGTTGTGGTCGCCTGTTCTGTCTTGGTTTTAGACTGGGTGTATGTATAAGCACTTAGTGACCATTAATGTTAAAAGGGGTTTATAAAATACATTTGATTGAATTGATTTGGATTTGATTATTGACGTAACTATTCCTTTTGAAATGTGTTTTTATTCCCATGTAAAATGTAACAAATAATGATCAAATCATGGTGTAAAAGCAGGTGAACTGTTTCTACAATTGATAGACATTTTCTGGTGTTTTGACATGAAAGACTGCGAGGGCCGACGATAATTATCTTGCAAAATGTGTAATTCCCTGAATCTGTTCATGACAGATTAGGCTGAGCATAATATCAGATGCCCAGTAGGTTACCCATAGATATAAAATAATGAGATATGAGCAGTGAGCAGTGAGCATGTAATATAGAGGCATTTATAAGACAGTGTACACACATACAGTATCATTATAGTATATCTAAATACAGGGAGATTAATAGGCATTTAAGTGCAGTATAGGGAAGGAAGGAAGCTATTAATGTTTGTTGATGGTTTGGAGGAGCCCTGGTTTGGTAACCGTAGTCCTATTTCTCTCTGCGGGACAGATGGCCAGTTGCCGAGGGCCACAGTATCTCCCAAGAAACTGTTCAGGTGCAGAATTTTTTGATTGACCTGTACTGCCCGCCTGCTGTCTGCCTTCAGGAGGATCCTATCTGGAACAGTTGTTGACCAGTGTGGGAGGGTTCAACGGTGAACTTCCATGCACGCTTCCTTCCCAGCAATCATGTAGGACCTCGATGGAGATTGATGACCCTTTATGCAAACATCTGAGGAGATGACAGCCGGACACATTTAGCTGAGAGACTTTGTCCTCTAGTAGTTCTGTGATGATGTGTGTTGAATGTAGAGCTAAAGTCAACAAATAATATGATTAAAAAATGACTTTGGGTTGTTGAGGTGTTGGAAGATGTAGTGGAGGCCCGTGTTGATAGCCTCGTCCACAGAGCTCTAGAGGCCAACTGAGCACAGGCTCAAGAGCATGGCTGCCCAACCCTGTTCCTGGAGATCTACTGTCCTGTGGGTTTTCTCTTCAACCCCAATTTTGACTAACCTGATTTAGCTTTTCATCCATCTAATTATAAGAATCAGGTGTTGGAGAGAAAACCTACAGGACAGTACATCTCCTGGAACAATCTGCAATGCTTCAAGGGTGGCATCCGTAATTGTTTTGAGATGGGGCTGGACTAGGAGCTCAATCTTTCCTGATGACTGAGGTGAGTGCTACATGTCTGGAATCAGGGACTGAAAACAGGGAGGAGCTGATCATCGCCGTGCCTAGGTGTAGCTGGATAGACCCTGTCGGCAGGCTTCTTACTTTCCAGCTTCCTGTTTGACCGGCACTGTGACGACAAAGGTTGGAGGAAGGTTTGGATATTGCTCTCCATCTCCTTCTCTTTTCATCCGACCAGAGAGCCCTGTGGCCTTCCTCTTCATCGCCAGTGAAACATGGTTGGTTGTTGCGGTGATACTAAGGTTATTTTGTGGGATGTAGATTTCCTTACATACATTGATGTAGGATTTGACCCTGTCAGTGTAGTTGTGCATGTTGGCATCGTTGTCCTTGAATATGTCTCAACCGGTTTTGTCATGGCCGTCCTTCAGCTCCCCAACGGCCTTGTCAGTCCATTTCCACAGGGTACGTTTGACAGGCTTTGAAGTTTTACGTTTTTGTCTGTATGCAGGGGATTGGGTGTCGGCGTGGTGTGCCCTTTTTATCAGTGGTGTAAACATGGTCCAGAAGTGTATTGCGTCTTGTTGGACAATTGACCAGTTGCTTGTATTGGGGAAAATCCTGTTGAAGTCTTGTGTGGTTAAAATCCCCCATGAATATAGAATTCTGAAACGTTCACAGGACTGAGCAGAGTTTGCAGGGTGAAAAGAAAGACTTGTGTTGTGTTTTTATCCAAAGTTGTTGGTCATTGATTTCTCCCGTAAGCCCACAAAGTCCTGACATTCTGAAGCGCAGCAGAGTCCTGGCCCACCTCCCTCTTCTGCCTCCCTGGTCTCATGGATATGGCTGGAAATCCGAAATCGCCAATATTGAGTTGCTCATTCTGGGTGAAAGAGATCAGTGTTTTTTTGTTTTACGCAACAAAATGTCACAGAAGTTTCCTTTATGGATGTGCCACCACAGTAGAAGTTGAACATTTTTCATTCATACTGTAATTTAATAAAGTGCAGTTTTATTTACTTACATAATGTTACACAATGCTATTATATGTAGCTCTGTATGGCCAGTGAACGTTACTGTGAGCATTATTTGATCTAAAATCACAGCTTAGACCTAAATCGTTTGGCTCTTTATAGGGATTTACCATAGTATGTATGTTTTCAGAAATGGGATCTTAATTGGTTCTCTCAAAGGAGCCTTGTGATTTGGTTGCCATTGAGTTATATCCAAAATATAGCTGTAGACTATACCTGAACTATAACCTATACTATCTATAGCCTATCAACATTAATTTACCCTTAGACAGCATCCTTTCTTTTTTTCTAATCAAATCTTTTTGCTGCAGGATAATTTTTCTCCTGTGACAAAACTGTCTGTGTTGGTCCTGAATTTTTACAATATTTTCTTAACTTTAGTTGAATGTCCAATGCTGCAGTTGGAGACACCAGCTAAAACTGATGTTGAAGGGACATGATTATACAATATTTGTGTTTTTTATATTGGGAAGATGACCTCTTCCGCTTAGATTTGTGTCTGCTTAACTTTGCCCTTTAGTGGGGCATGTTGTGTAAGTAAGGGCCACAACATGAATAATGTTGGTATTTGCAAGGCTGGCAGGCTGTGCTGAGTGGAGAGCTAACTGGAGCAGGAGAATGGAGCTGTTCGGCGAGGTTCACGGCTGTTATTCCTACAGGCGATGAGCGTGAAAGTAGCTAATGCTATCTGACAGTTCTGGAGCAAGAAGAGGAGGGCTGGACGGAAAAGGAGGAGAGAGAGAAGAGGAGAGGGGGTGTGAGAAGAGATAGATGGGGGAGGGATGAGAGTACATGAGCAAACTGTTGGATGAGCAAGATGGGGGAAGAGAGGAAATTAGCTAGAGGGGTATGGAGCAGGAATGAACTAGATACTGTAGGGACCTCCACTGTTCCCCACCACAAACAAATGTCAAATGGGATGTGTAGATGTTATCATGTAGACATGTGAAAAGGAGACTGGAATTTACCAGTGCATGCAGGCTTAACAGGGACACCAAGGTATCAAATGCTAGATGCACTTAACTCACAATTTACCATACAGTTAAGCCAATCCAGTGTGGATTGCAGACTATGTTCAATTTAGCTGAGGTCAGATGGACTACTCGCCTGTCATTTTGAAATTGAGCCTCTAAGGGGATTCCAGTGATAAGCCTTTAGGGTGTTTCAGTCTTCTGGCAGAGGTGAATGCGGCCATCTCATAGGGCTAGAAACTGAAGATTTTGGTAAAATGGACCAGAACACAGGTGAGGAATGGATAGAGAAAAGAGGGATGTTTAAGCTTTGTAGTGAAAATTACAGCGACCATCCAAATTGACATGGCAAGTGCAGGAAGTTATGTTTTCACATAGAATTTGTGGTATGTTATAATAAAAACAATTGGGTAATGTTTATATTATCCCAATTCCAAATGGTTTATTTTGACCTCTTTCTTGTGTGCATTTGTCTTTCAAATAGACATTGCTTATGCCGAAAAGGAGCAATAGATTCAACTTTGACCTTTTGTTGCAAGCTTTGTCATGGTGACCCGACAGCTGTTGCATGTTCTACATTCCTGTTTAAATGGAAACTTTCACTGCTTTCATTTCTACACATATACAACAGTAAGTTATCAGCGTGCCATAATTTTAAATCAAGGGTTTAATCTACCTTTTCATGGGATCATTTTCTTGTGGTGAATTAAAAGTTGTCTGCTCAAAACATCAGGCAGCCTATGCTCTGGAAATTAAATGCTGGTGAGATTAATCAATAGATTATTTTCATTTGGTTATACACTTCCTAACAAACATTATAAAACCAACACAATTTATTTTCAAAAGAATACAATAGCATACTTTGATTTCATGTTACAAGTTAGTGCCGTCCATGCAAATAGATGGTTTTATATTGTTGTTAAACAGCCAATCAGTAATATTTATTTAAGGTAGCTACTATTCAAGTAGCCTACCTTAAGCATTTGTTTCAATTTGGGAATCATTTAATAAAGACCCATTTATTTGCTTTTGGCCAACCATCTACCAGAAAAGCAGGCGCCCATCTGAACTCCTACTGTAGCAGTTATTGCCAATGGTAGGAGATTGTAGAGCTATGGGATCAGAAACCAGTAATCTCCTATTTAGATTTACATGGGCTACAGTTAGACTCTGACAGTTAGTGTGGTAGTTTGAGGGTAAATATTTCAGGGCCATGATCCCTTGGTCTAACGGACCAATTTGGAAGAAAAAAATATTCAAACACAATGATTAAGGACACACTTTTCTTCTGTAGTAAATTGTGAATAATTGCAATTAATGCAATTAATCATTCATTATTTTATTATTTTAACAGCACTAGGAAAACAATGATGAATGTTTAACCTGTACAGAATGGATGTGAGTTAAAATTGTATACATATTAAACCATAATTTATAAACTAAATATAAGGTCCTTTTATTATTTACATGAAAAAGTGTACAACAAAATATAAACTTGCACTGTTCGTTTCCCTAAGCGAAACACCAAAGGATTTCTCAACTACTCAAGAAAGTAATTATAGATTTAAATGATGAGATGCATTCATAGAAATCTCTTTAAAGCTTTGTGATTGACAAGGACAGGTTTGATGTTGGGTAACAAAAGAATAGAATGTCCATGATTTATGCGTGCCAAAAGACAGTAAGATGAAATGGGAAGTTTGTACTGAAAGTATTGGCGCAATCATGACTAAGACAAATAAAAGTACAGGCTATTTTGAATACAGTACATTATGGACTTGTTCCAAATATAAAGAAAAGTGTGCAAATAAATTGCAACATGGTAAAATTGGCATGTTTTCATCTCGGTATGAAAGGGATAAGAGTGAGAGGAAAGAGACAGGAAAGCGAGTGGGGGATAGACAGAGAAAGAGCAGAGGGACAGAGAAGCGAAGGAGGATCACACTGTAATTTGGCAGGCTCCAGTCCCAGGCTCCAAGCCCACTCAGTCTACAGCAGGCTTCTTTTGAAGGAGGAGCAGCAGACAGAGATCTGCACCCTGCTGTCTGTGAAACCTGTCATTATCATGTTGGCTGAGAGAATAAGAAAAAACGTCTGGATGTCTCATCCTTAAAACACACAAACCCCTCTGCTCCTAAACCCCAGACAGCCCAGATGCTTGATGTTAAGACTGTATCTCGCGAATTGAAAGGGGGGGGGGGGGGGTCCTGCTTTACTTGGAGCATGGTGTTATAAACCTGATTCTACTGATACTGATTCACATACTACCTGCAGTTACTAAGGTCCAAACATGAGTGAGTCGGTCATGGGAGTATTAGATATGTGAGCGGTAAAGTTGGACATATATTTCCTATTGTTGACAAGTAGCTGAGATATTTAGAGCCTATTTAGACTACAACAGTTGCAGTGACAACGATTTCATATAAACAAGGTTTGCAATGAGAAAGTGTTGCTGCACAACTCTTGTGTGCACAGTGTTTTGGACAGAGCCTTAACCTGAAAGGCTTATAAACTCACTATTTTGTTTGCCTGGTAATTAACAGAACGTTCTGCATCAGACAAGTGCTGTTTCTGGTGACGGTAGAATTTTTGAGGGGTCAGCGTGAGATGTTTTTAGTTGCTTCCCAGTGACAAATCTGTTTTTTTAGGTGATTTATATATGGCGACAGAAGGACATCAGGACCACACATTCCCATGTCACCGTTCATTCCTCTTCAATACACACTGAGCAAGATGTTGTCTTTGTACCTCAGGAACCATAAGAGGTATCTGTTGAAAGTGTCCCACGCTTCTACGGAAGGTGACCTCAGAAGGTGACAACTGACATTTTCACCCATTCAAAATATCATTTTTTTTCTCCTAAGCCAATCTGGCGACACTGATCATTCCTCTAAAAAAACGATTGTTGTGTAAAGATGCTCTTGGTAAGGGAAGGATAACTCTCCTTAACCTAAAGGAATGCTTCATATAGTTATGATTATATTCCTCCAGAATGACTGAATATCAGACTCTCTGCCCATTAGCATGTTTCGATCAGCTGCATACAGTATATTACAGCTGCTGGCAGCGGGAGAATTGGTGACAACTCATGTTAGTTAGTTAGCCAGCTTCTGGAATAACCAATTCAGCTGCACTGGAACATATTCAATGTTATGTGTGCTACGCTGGTTATGTCTGCACTCATTATTCCCTTTCATTGAATATTACAGTTGGCTGGCTCATTTACATTAGTGTGCTACTTTTTATGACGGTCAAACTTCAGCACACGTTGGTCCACAAAACACTGTAGAAATTGAATGCCATTTCGTTTGGGTCTTTGTCCAGTAGTCACTATTTGAAATGTCAGATAAGCTTTTTATTGATGGGTCAAAAAAATAAAATGCTTTTGCTTACTACCAGCCTGAAAAGAATTAAACTGCAGTCATTTTTGATATTCTTAGAAATTATTTTGGAAATTATTATGGAAATGTTATTTAAATGTAATTGTTGTCATGACAACTGATAATTAAAGTTTAGAGCACGGTGTTATAAACCTGAACATACTGAATGTTTACTGATAGAGCCGTGTTGTAAATTTGACTTTACTGAATGTTTACTTATAAAGCACAGCATTGTAATCCTAACTCTACTGAATATTTACTTGTAGAGCACAGTTGTTAACTTCACTGAAAGCGGTGTAAGTTAGTGGCAGGACTAGTCCCCCTTGGTTAAACATGCAGAAATTGAGCTATCAGAGATTGTCTTAAACATCACAGAAGACAGGCAGTAGCTTTCACAGTGTTTCCCTCTTAAAGCACTTACAGTATAGATGGGTCGCAGTGGCGGTGAAGGTATCATAGACTTTCAATTTGAGTAGGGCACACTGCTGGGACCTAAACCCCAAAACAATTAAGTGAGACATTTTTGCCTAATAAAGTTAATGTAGAGAACATATCTATGTTAATTTGCTTGTGTTCGTTAGCTTTAGAGAGGGATTGTTTCAAATCTATTTAGTGCCACAGTAAATGTATTGTACGAAGTACAAACAGAATGTGGAATCATGGGGCACTGTGTGCTACATCCAGCAAAACTATATTTTCATGATATATTGGAATTGATACAGTTAGTGGCTAGTGGCTAGTGGCTTTTATTAGGTGCCTGGGAGGTCATTCATCAACAGTTTCAGAAAATGGTTAATTGAGGTGGAGCACTTGTGTTATTAATGGGGAAAGATGTTAAGAAAGTATTGTAAAATTACGTTGACAAGCCAGAGAGGCTGGTGCACAGTAACGTCATTTTAGCAAAAAAAATTAAACATGCTTGTAGCATTTCCAGATTTGAGCGTTTGGCATGGTGTATATAGGCATGTTGATGTGACACCCCCCCCACCCCCCCACCCCCACTGCTAGGAAAAAAGTAAAGGGGAAACACTAGCTTTCATCTGTTTGGACCAATCAATTTCCAAAACTTTTGTTCTGAAACGATACATTTACTTAGATGATATACCCTTGGGTTAGTCTTACAGCAGTAAATATTTATAGTGGTAATACTACTATTATGATTCTTTATAATAGAAACAACAGCACTCGTCTCAGACATAAGCAGTACTGCGTTTGATCCCAAGCTTATGGTGAAAGCCACACTAAAGCCCCAATCACTGTGTCTGTGAGCCGGGCTCATGCCCTGTCATCATCTGTCTCTCTAGCGTGGCATGCCTACAGTATACCTGTCTGCTCTAAGTGATCATAACTGTGAAAGGGAATTGGGGAAGCCTGTGCATGTCTTGTGAGTTGGTTCATGTTGGAGTTATCTGTCCAAGTTCCAGCGGATGAACGAGAGGATCTGAGAAGACTCATTAGTGTCTGTTGTCTCCCTCTGCTGGTAAATCTTCTGAAGTCTTATTAAGGTTTATTGCCGAATGGACCAAAATTACTAAATCAGAAGGAACCCGTATTTGTCCCTTGCTTCTTAAATAACAGGCATACTGTTTACTAACAGTGAAATGCACATTAAAGATGATACATTAAAGATAGAAAATAGTAACATATGGAATGCGATATGAATACAAATAACAAAGAATAATGATATAAACAGCAATAACGTGGCTATTTACTGGGAGTCCCAGTACCGACATGGTGTGTGAGTGTATGGAGTCATTTCGTTTTTTAGACGTAGTTAGGTAGATACCTAGTTGTTTTTTATACATAGTTGGGGTAGCAGAGAAGAGATATAATGAACTGCAATGGTAGCAGGTTATGTGATGAGTGTGAATAACTTGGGCTTTTGCACCCCTCCATCGAGGTGGTGCAGTTGCAGACCAAGTGGTAATGCAGCCTGACAACATGAACATTGTGCAGCTGTAGAACATTTTGAGGATCGGAGGGCCCATGCCAAATCCGTTCAGCCTCCTGTTTTATTCCCCACTGTCTAGGTGTGTCTGCACCATCTTAGTTCACTGGTGACGTGGTCAGCAAGACAATTGGAGCTCTCAAACCGCTCTAGGGAGAGGGCATTGTGGAGCGCAATCGAGTCCTCAGTGATTCTGTTGTGGTGATATGCAAATTGACCCTGGTTTTTCAGCATTGTCCTTGGTGAGGGAGGTGCTGTGAGCCACAACTAGCCTTAAGAAGGATTCCAGGGTAAAAGATGTGTGTGCAACTACAAAATAGTAATTCAGGCGAACTCCCCTATTGGGTTCTCTAAATGGACCGTCCCTCTTATTTTAAAGATATAAGACAACACTGTGTTTAAGGTGACTTCCCAAAACTGTGAAATGTTGTCTTTCTTTCCAACCTTGTGAAATGCAGACACCACAGGCCCAATCATAACAGAACTTGGTTAATGAGGCATCTAGCGAAACAGATCCAACTAAATGACATTGATCGGTGTTCTAAAAAGCGAACAAAAAGTTTGATTAAAACGCGTCTCTTTTGGCACAAAATTACAAAGGGAGGACTGCAGCAAGACTAATGATAATTAGAAATGGACCAAGTTCTCTCGATGCATTATGTAACAGTAGTACCACAGATAGACAGGGAGCCAGGTGGAGCTTGGATTCAAACCTACGCTGCGTCAGCAAAGGCACCTGATGGCAGTGGCCCTGACTAGAGCGCCCCAGGCCACAACACCATGCCTTATCTCCAACTCCACCTGCCCCACTAGCTCTGGTATTCACACAGTTACTGTTATTCAACCAAAGGGGGCGGCATAGTAGTCAATATTTCAATTGGCCAAAGGGAGGGGGAGGTTGGATGAAAAGAAGGTTGTTATTTTCTTGGGTATTTAATGATCGATTGCACTAACAAGGGAGTTTCTGTCACAAGTATCTCCACATAACTCATGGATTTTGTTTCATGAGAAACAGACTGATAATTGCTGGCATATGTGTCTGTTACTTTAACAGGGTATAAATATCTCATATTCTGTCCTGTTTGTTATTGCAGCGCACCCAGAGCCAGTGATTTACCACTTTTGTTACATTAGCTAGAATTACACTAATAGAAACTATGTGTGTGTCTATAAGACAAGCGATATATTCAATGACAGCCCACATGATTTTGGGTAGTGTGTCTTCATCCATTACTTTTATGACACCAAATGGGTGAGTATATGACTTTCCAGTCAGAAAAGGAAAGAAAGATTGATTGATATTTTGATTGGGATAAGGAACAGAATAAAATGAAGAAATCTTATTTTTCTTTTGTCATTACTGTGAGGGACAGTCCTGGGATGGCTGATCCAACTTGAGGTTTCATAACCAATAAAAACTTTTTTTCACATGACTCTCCTCGTGGACTTTATGAATAAAAACGTACAGCCCCTTCTCAGTCATAAAATGAAAGGTTTGTGGTCATAACAGAATTGTTATGACCACAAATGTTTGGCTTGAAAATCTCTAAAAGTCTTTAAACTTTTTAAGAGATTGTAACAGATGTCTCTATTTATCGAAAGGCCGGAAAGCATTGGATGCTGTACTTGTCAGTGGAGCAGACAGTCATGGGCAGGTAACCCTAGGTGAAACTATACTAGTCAGATTGAAACTTTGTGAGTGGTGGTTTTCTACCGCACATTAAAGGTAATACATTTCACTGACTAAAGGAATTTTAGACTGCATTAAAGTATTAGCGTCGATGAATTGCTATTAGGATCAAATTGTACACGTTCAGCTGAGCAACTGGGCCAGCTGATAGGAATAGGCTTATTTACTCTATGAAAGGACTTGGGAGAATGAGGAAACACAACAGTGAGTATATCAGAAGTAAAAACATATCATGCTGCTCTGCCTTTCAGGAGTAGAACCAGAAAGTGAGCCAAATAATATTAAAAGAATGAAATTGCGCCATTAATCATAATTCACTACATTGTCTACATTTACCACCTATAGTGAAACGGTTGCAATGCATTTAATGTGACTGGATGTCAAATGTCTTCCTGAAGACAGAAGTGTGGGCCAGAGTCTGTATTTGTTGTGCAAATACAACAAACAATAATACGGAATCAACTAAAAAAGACATAAAAGAAAAGAGGGAAAGTGACCAGTGTTTACAATGCGCATGTTACTGGAGTGCACATCAAATGTGTGTCTGCGTATCTCCGTTCATGTGTGTTTGTCACGAGAGGGTGTGTGATACTGAAGTGCATGAGGGAATCCTGCTCATTGATCTATTGGTCATTAGTGTCCCAAAAAAAGCAAAAGTAGCTTAGTTCATTGTAAATCTAATCTTTGGAAGTGGACAACAGGATGTGACCCCAGAGCCTGTTGGACAGTGAGGTCATCTCCCATTTAGGCAAGCTCACGTCACACTCCTACACTCAACACAATCTGTCTCACTAACTGTCATCATTCATTTCATCGTTCTGCAGGATCCCACTACATACATGAAGACAGTATTTGTTTTGTGTTTTCAGAGGGAGGGATTAACTGTAATGTGTGTATGTTTTCAGTAAATAGCGGGTTGTGTCTAATGACGCATTTTGCTCTTTTATAATATGCTGGGTCTCTGTGATACAAGAAGCTTTAGTCTCCACATGAATGGGGTTTGACATTGGGATATTGAATGCTGTGTGTGTTTGGTTTGTGTGTGTTTGTGGTTAGTGTGTGTTTTGTGGTTTGTTTGTGTTCAAGGGAGTTATTGAGAAATCACAGTGTGCCTATTCCTCACAGTGTGCCTAACTAGCAGTGTGCCTATTCCTGTTATTCTGGATGGTCATTGCCTCCCCTCTCAAAAGGCATTTCCCAATGCTTGGCAGGAGGAGGGGGAGGTGAGGGGAGTTACTAACCAAATACATTCTTTTGTTACTCTAATGTTCAGGAAAATGCAACAACAACAAAAAATGAGGAATAAACTCTTTCAGATTGACATTCGAGTAACTTAACATTTCTGTAGTCAACTTTACATGATCAAATTTTTCGCAACCTGGCCTTTGTTTAGTTGTATTACCACCTGAATGCATGTCCTTTAGATCCTATATTTTCTGGTTATTTTCATTTATCCTATTCATAGGGTTTTTCAACTTTGAAAAAACATTTTCAAATGAACTACTACTGTCTTTTACCTAAAACGTTTAATTTGTTTCAAGAAATGAACCAGTGAGTGGAAAACAGCCAGAACCAGTAGGCGTCCGCTTTCTTCGTATGCTTAGCCTGTTTTGTAAGACAGTGGGGCACATGTTCACCCTCTGTGTTTAACTAAATAGAGCAAGGCAGTTTAGGGTTTAGATGACCTACTACCCAGGGAACAGAAGCCCTAAACCAGGCCTTGGACATTCAATAGATGTGTAGAGAGATAGCCTCTACCTGACCTGACCTGGGCCTCAAGTCTTGATGACGAGCAGCCATAATGTCTCCCTTACCACATCGCCCTGATAACTAACCAAGGGAATTTCAGGCAGGATTGTTCATGTCATCTTCTGTGACTCCAAGGTTAAAGGTAAAATGGCTGATTATGTTATTCAGCTTTGGCGTGTGCATGGTGATGGGGTGGGGGGGTGGGGGGTGGGTGAAGGTGCTAAGGTCAAGTGTGACATATGGCCTGTTCCCACTATGAGTCCTAAACCCTAAAGTGGTTTTCTTATGAGCATTATAACCAGAAATTATGCCTTAGAAAAGAAAAAAAACATGGCTTTTCCTTCAAACATATAGACTTGCCAAAATAATGGCGTGTATTAGTAGCCAAAGGTAGCCAGAGGCAACCTAAGACACGGTCTCACTATTGAGAAGAGTGTCACACCACTGTACCTGAGTGTTTTCACAGGGCATTTCATACGACAGACTATCACACAGATTGCTAGTCAAGCCATCATACACCGTTCTACATTCCGATATGAAAGGGAGAGACAGATGCCACTACAACGACAGGTCAGTCGATGGATTGGCAATCTGCTGCATTTCTACTTTGACAGATAGTACCGCAACTCTTACCACTACGACTGATTCTACTACGACTGATTCTACTACGACTGATTCTACTATGACTGATACCACTACAACTGATTCTACTACGACTGATTCTACTACGACTGATTCTACTACGACTGATTCTACTACGACTGATACCACTACGACTGATTCTACTACGACTGATTCTACTACGACTGATTCTACTACGACTGATTCTACTACGACTGATTCTACTACGACTGATACCACTACGACTGATTCTACTACAACTGATTCTACTACGACTGATTCTACTACGACTGATACCACTACGACTGATTCTACTACGACTGATACCACTACGACTGATTCTACTACGACTGATACCACTACGACTGATTCTACTACGACTGATACCACTACGACTGATTCTACTACGACTGATTCTACTACGACTGATTCTACTACGACTGATACCACTACGACTGATTCTACTACGACTGATTCTACTACGACTGATTCTACTACGACTGATACCACTACGACTGATTCTACTACGACTGATACCACTACGACTGATTCTACTACGACTGATTCTACTACGACTGATTCTACTACGACTGATACCACTACGACTGATTCTACTACGACTGATTCTACTACGACTGATACCACTACGACTGATACTACCGCTACTTTTGCTAGGGCTTAACAGTGGTCACTGATTACCACACCTACGCATGATAAAATCTCAATTTCTCCGTCTCTCAGATCTTAAGTCTCTTCCTTTCCTCCACGGCATTTGAATGTGAAAAGCCTCTTATGTGCGACAGAGGTGGGTCATTAGCATTGGCATGGGGGTGGGTTGCGGGGCTGGGAAACTGCGGGCTGTAAGACAGTGTGGCTCTGAGAGCGTGTAGCTGTGAATGAGTGTGTCTGTTATACAGAGAGGCAGAGAAACGTTGAGGCTGCATGGCTGTGAGGCAACGAGGCCACGGGGCAGGGAGTTTGTGAGGCTGTAATAAGACAGTGGAGTAGTCAACAAGTGATTGCAGCAGTAGCAGGGTGGAGCTCAAGAGGGCGGGCTGAGACCTGACCGGACAGAAGGAGGGTGACTGGTGCGAGGTCCCCTGTAGAGGAGGTTACAGGGTGGAATATTAGTAGGATTACAGGGTTACAGGGTAGCAGGGATACAGTCAGAGAACTTGGTCCATTGGCTCAGAACTGGGATCTTCAAAACATGGCTTCCTAGAGAGGACACTGGAGGTAATGAAGGAGGAAACCCCTGTAGATGGTAAGGCATGCCCAAGAAATACACCATGAAGTGCAATGGTTATGCATCAGGTATATACCTGGCATATCATTGGTGAACTGTATGATTGACATGTTGTCATGTTGCTCTTTGGGTTCTGTTGGCGGGTTAGGCATGCAGATATAATTTGTGGATGGAACCAATTTCTTGCGGGGACAGATAATATTA
This sequence comes from Esox lucius, assembly GCF_011004845.1. Classification (NCBI taxonomy): domain Eukaryota; kingdom Metazoa; phylum Chordata; class Actinopteri; order Esociformes; family Esocidae; genus Esox; species Esox lucius. Next base: position 13,287,482 of record NC_047581.1, on the reverse strand, counting down.
TATAAAATATAATACATGTTTTATTATTAACTTGAGGCCTTTTCTTATACTTGTTACGCAATATCTAGAGGCTCATTGTTGTGCTTGTTGCGTACAGTATTTAGAGGGACTGTTCCTGGTTTGTTACTGCGCACTGACACCTTGGCTACAGCTATTTGTCTTCTACTTACAAAGTGTGTGTTTCTGTGTTTTGTCAGCTTGAACCTGTGTTTATGCTAGGGCGTGCACTTTGGTCCTCAGTGAAAAGTGCCAGAGGCATAGGCAGGGGAGGCTAATTTGGGCAGGGGTAGCATTGTTCAACAACAGAGAAAATGGGACTATCAGTTCCACTTAGATAACCCCAGCCGTCATTGGACCTCAAGCCATGCCCTGACCCCAGGGCTTGAACTCTGTGGTCATGTGACCAGGCAGTAAAATGACCAGTGGTGCTGGCTTAGTAGTCTATGGTCAGAGGAAAGACAGGCTGTGGAGGGAGGAGGTTGTCGGTCAGAGAGAGAAAGAAGAGTCATGAGGACGAGGCTCCCACGCTGTGTGGCTTTTTTTTAGCGGAATCTTTGCTTGAATGGCGTCCTGGCAAACTGGGAGAAGCATGAAATGGATACATGGGAAGGTAAGGGTAGAGGATTGGAAGAGAGCGTGGAAGGGGTTGGGTCTGTTGCCTGTATACATAAGAAACCCTACATTTGCATGTATAAGTCTGAGAGACTAGAATTTAGCTGGAGGGCTAATTTTGTTTTTATTTTCTACTATCACCAGATTCACTGCTATTTTGGCTATTATTTTATCATGTTTTTGTTTTGGAAGTTGGGTATAACAATACATACCGAATAATGTTTTTACTATAGTGCAGTCTGAGGGTATACAAACGTTATTTTAAAGAACATTTTATTAAGAGGAACAATTCTAATAGTTTTAGTTGTCTTAGTTTTTTTTTAACGAAAAACTGAATGGTAAGCCTAAACCCAGATTATAATATGTTTGTAACTTCTGTTTCAGCTATCTTCTTTTGCAGCTATATGTTCTTAGCATACTTACCTGGTTAAATAACAGTTACGGTATATGTATGTCATAAAAAAAAAGAAATCGTAATTTGCTATTTGTAGGGTAGTATGTGCTTATCAAATACCACATATGTTTGTGTATTTAGTTGGATAATTTGTATTAATTTGGGTATACATATTAGGGCCAGGTGAACAATACCATTAAGCAATTTAGCTCTTATCCAGTGTGACTCCAGTGAATATATTTGCATACTGGCTCCTCATGAGAATTGAACCTAAAACACAGTGAAAAGAAACCTTTAAAATGTTTTTTCTACTTAATAATTCAAAAGAAATATTAAGAATAAAATATAAATTACTTTTGTAATAAGTCAAATTAGTTAAAGAATTAATTTTAGATTCACAGAATAAAATTGTACAAATGCATTTTGAAATTAGAATCATGTTATTGTAATTCTAGAGTAAAATCTAAAATACATTTTGAATGTATTAAAGCCAAAAATGGTTGAGATATTTTGTAGAAAGACAAATATTTTGCTCAGCCATTTGCTGTCAAGTGTTGTACCCCACTGTTTCAATCAACCTGATTAGTCCAGTTGGTCCCATTCACTACAATGTCTTGCATAACTACCAAATGTTCCTTCACTGCACAAAGATGCAACCATCTGTAGCCTTGCATTTGTCTGTTAGCTTACCGTTAATTTCACCTTGTCCATGTGGTGCACAGCAACAGGGATTCAGATAGGACTGCAGTTAACGAAATCACCAGTCAAATAACACACAAATTGTGAAAACTCTGAAAAGGTCTTATTTTTCTTAAAGCTCTTGGAAGAAAAAAAAGGTCTGGAACTTTTGTCTATCCACGTGGGATGGGACTTTTGCCCTACTGTGTAGTGTTCATTTGGGTAAACTCCAAATCATGGTCCATCAACACAGAGAGATGAAATAGTCTGGAGTCCCATTGTCACTAGTTTTACTTTATTTTGCTTTATTAATTTTTTTTAAATACAACTTTTTTCTCCATGTCAACCGCATTCTAGAAATGAAATGTTGAGCTCACACTCAAGGTTTATTCAAAACTTCATCTATCAAAATAACACAACTTCATCAGTGACCTTTTTTGTGTGTGTATTAGGTATGTGGGGTCCTTTGGCAGTGGTAGTGAGGGTAAGTGTTTCAGTGTGTGTTGGTATCTATAGCTGTGTTGTGTACTGCTGAGTGAGGTTACATATTGATCTGTGGTATGTGTCTGTCGCCCATCTGGAAGAGGTTTGTCCCCGTCAGCACTGTTTATGTGATAGGAGAGAGGTTAAGATGACTCACTGGGCGGTGGTTACCTAGGCCTGATAACCCCATCCCAAGGCACAGTGTCTGGAGTCGGTTTTCCATTACAAACAATGTTTTGTCATTGAGAGGAACTAGATCACTAACTGGGCGAGTACTAGGGCCCTGCCGGGTCCTGGCGATGTGTTGGAAGTGCTGATATACTGTGTGGTGAGTAAGCAACAGACAGAAATCGAAAGCGCTAAAATAATTTGTTAGTTACATTCTACTGGTGACTAAAATGAGCGACAGTATAAATATTTTCCCACTACTAGTCACTTGTTGATTCACTATACAGCTCTGGAAAAAAATAAGAGACCATTGCACCTTTTTCTTTCCTTTCCAAACCAGTTTTGAGTGAGGAACAGAAGGGTTAAAATTAAGAGACCACTGCAAATTGAACAAATCTGTTCCTCACATCTGTGGTCTCTTAATTTTATGTAGAGCTGTACGTAATGTGAATTAGTATTATATAATTATATTATTAAGTACAAATATGTAGTGCTAATTTAGCCTACATCAGCCTGCACATTTTGGATTTGAATCACGGACTTTTGGCATATCTGCCTTTGATTGATTTGTTGATAGAGCTGTCTGTCATAAGAAAGCCCAACCCCCCTATCAAAGTTGCCAAAAGAGTCTGTTCTTAGTCAGGTTTTTTAACCAGTGGAAACCTTTTGGACTTGCCCAGCTTTGAAGTCCTTCCTCCACACTTTCACTTCATGTCACCTCATGACATTAATATTTCAATGAATTTTGGAATTATAAAGCATGCATTTATGAATCTTATATATATATATTACTGAAATCAATTTGAAATTCTTGTTGCATGGAAGAGGAAATGTTTTGTTAATTTAAAGCACAAACAAACCCTTACGGTCAGGCACAGTGACTATCATGTCCTTGGACTATTGAAATGTTCTCAGTTAATGGGACTGTGTTTAATTTCCCTTTCTCGGGTTAAAGTTACATGTCAATGCTGTGGTTGTTGGGACACAGTGGGGAGGGTTTCTGTCAAAGCATGTTTTTCAATGTTGAATCAGTGGAGTCACTTAATCCAAGGCCAAACAGACCCATACATTAATTGTGGTCTGCTGCTAATTGCCTTAGGAATCTTAAACCTCTTGGTAAAGGCGTTTTATATTGCTCATTGCTCAGTGCTGGCATGGTTTTCACCCGGCTGCGTTCTAGAGACACAGTGTTGACTGGACAACGTGATCAAAAGCTCTTGTTTGAGCATGATGTATGTGATAATGCTTATCACGGTAGGCGGAAGTCATTTGTTTTTACAAACAGGCAGCACATTTCCCTGAGTCGCTTTCTTGTCAGAGACATAAACTGCCCTGTGAAAGGTTTCTGTCGTGTGTCCTGTTCTCTGTGGAGCGTTGTATTATCCGGGGGGGAGGGACTACTGTATCGGATCCCCTCCCCCATTATAACCCTATCCAGTCTCTGTTGGAGGTGCGTTCTCCAGCTGAAAGGGTTTTAAGCCCACTCCATCTTTCATCATGTAAAGGACACTGCTGGTGCCTCTTTCTGTCTCTCAGCACTTTGCGTCACTCCTGCCATGGCTTAACCAAGCAGGAAGTCCCTTTCCTTACATACGCTGGGCGGACGAAGTGTGAGGAAGTGTGTGTGTGTGTGCGTGGGTTTCGGGGGCAGGGTGGGCTGTGTGTGATCATTAACAGTGGGGGAGGTCAGGAACCGTGGCTTCTGTAATTCAGGCTAAATATAGCCCCCCCCCCCCCCCCCTTACACACACACACACACTATGTGAGCTCTTAACCAGCCAAACCAAACCATCAAGTCCACCATATTTTAGACCTTTGTCTCCAAGGGGAGTGTTATTTAAACTGCCAGTACCCATCCCCCGATACATACCCACTTAAAATCTAACACGCACACACACACGCACCCTCTGATACACCTTAACAAAGGACCTAGCTGGACCTGATATACTGATAGATTTCTTTGTTATCTTGTGTTTTCTTTCTGCATCCCGCTCTCTACATTTACAACAGGTAATATGTAATGATATATACATCAACAGGTACGAACACATACACACACACAGACACACACAAAGATTTAGAAATAACAGAAGCTGCGTGATTGCATTATAGGTTACATTTCCTGACACAGGAAGAGTCTGTCATGGGAAGGATAGGTGTGAGTTAGCCTTTTAGTCTCCTGAGTCTCTGGGAAGAAACCAGTAATACTGAGAAGTGCTGGGGAAAAGAGACTTTAATTAAAGAGGGGGTTTATATGTGGCCTAGTGTTATAAATGCATGTGTGGTTAAATACCACCATGTGGTGCTTATCAGAATGTGCTGATGGTTTCAGCTCCACATTAACAAGAACACCATCAAAGTACTACACTGGAGCCAGCTCCCTTGTACGACGACAACAACAAAACAGAAATGTGTTTCAAAATGCAAAATGTTGTTTGCTCGCTGTCAGTTGACACTGAACATTTTTACTGTCATCAATCACTATAGCAATTACATAATGATTTTGACATGCGTTCTGGTCTGAAGGGAATCAATGAGATTTGTTTCACTAGTCATGCTGAATTACAGCAGTGCCTTTTCTTGATGAATCTAAGGGAGGATGTGGAACTGCCGCAGCCATTACTGAAAACTCCAGGAGCCATGTTTCAGAGAAATAACCCAACCTGTAGATTAATGCTGATTACATTTCAATATTTATATTTTAGTAATTGAGCATATTACCGGAGCAATTACGGCTAACTGTCTTATTCAGGGACAGAACTAGTTAGTTTTTACGTGGTAGGCTCTGGGATTCAGTCTCGCTGCCTTTCCATTGCTGGTCAAATGGAAACCTCCAGGCGCCTGCCTCTATGCAGATTAAAATGTGCTGACGTTTTTAGATTTTTTTATTAAGGAATTCAGTAAGTTGTCTGTATTACTGCAATGTAAATTGACAAAATACAGAGAAATACTGAGTAAATGCTCAATTTTATTTTCTGCTTTGGACAAAATAGAAAGCAAGACAATTACCCATTATGCTATTTTTGGAAACTTCAGACCTTTTCCTCAATTAATCGGTGATAGGGAATGATGTGGGTTTGAGATCAGAAACAACTTAAACTTTAATTGCAATTCTAAAATAAAGAAACAAACCAGCCGCTAATGCAGTATTAATTAGCATAGAATGAACATGTTATCTGGCTAATTACCCAATGCTAATGAACCAGGCACTAATCCCGGGTAATCCCAGAGACAGTATTTGTGACAGGGGTTAAATGTTATCCAGTATGCGATGTCAACAGGCCACCATTGTTATGACTATGAGCCAAATCTGCCACTGCATAGAAGTTTAAGGATTAACATAACACTATAGAGGCAAAGACACACCAAATGTCATTGTTGGCTGCCTCAAGGTGCATCTCTGGCTATCTAGCTCCATCTTGTTTTACTATTTCTCTCTGGTACTAGAGATCTTGACCAGTGAGTAAGTCTGTCATGTTAAGAGGAAGTATGCATTCTTTTCTCACATAAAGGAGTGGGGATGGAGTAGAGACAGATGTAAAGAGGGAGGAGGGGAGGTAACAGTGGAAAAGTACAGCAGATCCCTTCAACCCCCGCAGCTGGGCATGATTGTGGAGGAAGGACAAAACAGCAGAGTGAAATACCCTCTAGCTGGCCTTATACCAGTGACCAAGAGGGCTACTCCCCTACTCCCAGACTGGGAATCTGAAAAGGGATTTTTGTTGTCTTTTTTTCTTTCCTGTCACTTATTCCTCAGCGTGGCACTGGCATTCTTTTCATTAACGCTAAATCAAAAGAAGCTTGGTTTGAAAAAGCTTGTGTTGTGTGGTTGAACTAGAATTTTTATAAAATGTTATTCCAGCCATATCAACAAACCTGTTGATCAGGAATAATGTTTTCATTGCTGAAATAAGATTCCTGAAAGGGTACACTGGCATGGCTAAGCATTATATTGTGCATCTAACCCATTTATGTCGTTGTAAATAGACCAATACCATTATTGAATCAGAGTGAAACAGGATTGGCATTTATAAATGTCTCCTTAAATTGTCCATTGACTCAGGTTCAAAAAGCTTTAGTTGCAATTCTGGGTTTGTGCTAAAGTTTGAAATGAAACCCAGCCTGACCCCTGGGAAACAATGCAGTCTTTAATGGCCCCGGGGGAGGGCTGGGTGAGGAAGGGGTGAAGTGGGGGAAGGAGAGGTGGGAGTCCCAGGACCTAGGCTCTAGAGAGAGATGGCTGGGTTCAAGATGAAGCAAAGGCCTGACTTTACAACTCTCCCACATGCCCCTTCACTTGGGATTTATCACCGCCGTCAGAATGATCCGGGAGGAGCCGGGGGGAGGGGGGTACGTAAGCAGAACCGGGACAGAACCAGTCTGACGGACTGGACCACTAGATGCCATGCTGGGGTGTGTGAGGCGGGGACAGGGTTTGATGTGACACATTGAGATCAAGTGTGTGAAGGTGTAAAGCTGGCCGTTTATATTGTGGCCATGCACTTGAAAGAGAGGGCGACAGATTTGGCAAATAAACCCAAGCTGGTGTGAATTAACATGGCATTTCACATGGGATGCTGAGAGAGATCTATGGTTTTAATGCATTCTTGGAATTAAAGTCTTATGGACAAATGGCTTGTTGAGGAATGTAAATCTCTTTGGTCTTGGAAATACTTTTAAGTCAGTGAAATGTTTCACGTCGTCTGCTATAGCAAAATGGAACGAGGAGTTAGCGATCTGTAACTTACATGCAAGACAATGCAGACATTAAGTTTCGAGGTTTATTTGTCAAATGCAGTGAACAACACAGCGTCATCCTGCACAAGGATATTCTTGTGACATGGCACCCGACAACTATGTTGTGAGAGTTAAACCTCATACATACATCTGCCCCCAAAAATATCACCTTCTGGTGGCCATTTTGAGATAGTTGACATGAAGCAGAAAGATATGTGGATCCTTTCTTCTTAACAGGCTCTGTAGATGTGATTAAGACCTCAAGCTGAACTTCAGACTTTTGTCCTCATTGTGCTCCCAGAACCCATTCTAAAGATTTTTCAGCACATCAAGTTCTTACATACAAGATGTAAATGCATTCAACCTAATTAATGTATTTTCAGGCAGTCAGAAGTTAATTTTGGCAACATTGTTTTTTATGCAAAAGTCTCTCTGTAATACATGACACGATTCAATAAATGAGAATGCAGGGACACTTCACTAACATTCACGTTGTAACTAAGAGCCCATCACTATCCCAAGGTGGCGGGGTCTTCCAGTTACTAAACCACTGATTCCGTTTTAATCCTTTAGCGGGAGCCAAGCGACCCCGTTGTGAGTATACAGTATGACAAGCCCAGAGGAGACTCCTGAAGCCACAGAATTTAAACCTCATACCATTTAAATGGTAATCCCATTGGGATTTACTGGTCTTTCATTCACCATTCAGAAGAACTGGGAAAGGTTTTATCCTACTATACATTCCTCCTCCTCCGGCTAATTGCTTCTGGTACAGGAACCTGGATTCTGAAAGACCACTCTACTTCTTAGGGTGGGCTTATAGAGCAGGGCTGGAGCACCTCCTTTCCGTATAACAGGATTCCCGGTAGATTCCGGGGCTACAGTGTGAGGAACAGGATGAGGTGAATCCTTTTCAAATGAAGGCGTCTTCACTGAGTTGATTGTGTTGTTATTTTTGAGGTGCGCCCTTTTAGACAGAACTTGTTTTACTTCATGTTAAAGGTCTGCAATATGCTGTCCATCATTTTATTAGGTTTAGGCTGATGTCATTTCAATTAAGAAGAATAATGAATTGTATAAAACAAAGGAAGCCATGTGTTGGGATGGTTTGATTGTGTTGCTTCAATATAATCTTGATAAATTACCTGCAACCGTGTATCTGTCTTACTACTCCACAGGGCCTTGACCACCCTTCACAAAGGCTTCCCTTTACTGGACAAGCCTCTATCAGGGGAGAGTTCAACCTGTGAAAAGCAGGTTGACAAAGGCCAGCAGTAATTAAGACTTACAGAGCAGCTAGGGTTAATATGGGTTCAGAAGGTATTAACCAGACCCACTGTAGCCATTGTAGGGACAGTAGTGTTGGTAGATATCAGTAAGCTCACTGTGCTAGTAAGAATGGAGAATGGTGAAGAACAGGGTTTTGGTTGTTTCTACTTCCCAATGCAGAAACCCATAATGATTTTAATTTTGTTCAAAACAGTGCTCATCTCTCCTTTTTGATTGGATCCGTTACATGTTTGTTAATTTGGGGAACTCTGTTTGAAGTGCAACTCTCCAACTGGTAATGTATGATGACAAGGAGAGGATAACAAATCCCCATATAATTGCGGATTGGCCAATAGCCATGTGGATGCGCTGTCCTGTTAACTGATATCATTATTAGGAAGCTAAGCCAGAGAGTGTGGGTTGCTGTCTGTTATCTCTACAGTTTTAACCCTGTGTGCTCAGCCAGGCATGTTACAGATCAGCGCACGGGCGCATTCCAACTGGAGTTAGCTTTTGCTTCGCTGGTCTATTCACTGTAACCATGGCGTCAACCCATCTGTTCAGAGCTTTTATGAAGGGGGTGGTGCAGGGTGTGTGTGTGTGTGTTTGGGTTGGTGAATAAAGTATCACTAACTGTAGACAAGAATTTAACCATTCATTTCATGCCTGGTTTGTTTTAATATCCATCCTAGAGGTAGGTGGATATTTTGCCAGATAAAATTTTAAACACTATTTAAAAGTTTGGTTTTCCTCAGTATGTTCTGGTTTAGAGATTGTGCAGTTTCTGTGGTGGTTAGTAAAAATATCTAAGAATTTCAGGAGTTCCCAGTGTGTTCTAGGTCTTTAATTAAAGTACATCTTTCTTTGATCCAACGTCCAAAAAACACTCACACCCACGCCCTGGAACGTATGGACACACAGACACATGCAAGCATTGAGAATGTTTGTGTTTACCAACACGCAAACTATGTGAATCCACATCATTGCTTGTGGTATCGGGGGCTGTAGCTAGCTAGCCTGTTTTTGTCTGCACTCTGTCTTCACATATAGTTCTCAAATGGCCACCGCCTCATGGCTACCGGCCTCTACCTCATGGCTACTGCCCAGTGTCCCATGGCTACTGCCCAGCGCCTCATGGCTACCGGCCTCTACCTCATGGCTACCGGCCTCTACCTCATGGCTACTGCCCAGTGTCCCATGGCTACTGCCCAGCGCCTCATGGCTACCGGCCTCTACCTCATGGCTACCGGCCTCTACCTCATGGCTACCGGCCTCTACCTCATGGCTACTGCCCAGTGTTCCATGGCTGCTGCCCAGCACCTCATTGCTACCGGCCTCTACCTCATTGCTACCGGCCTCCACCTTATTGCTATGGGCAAACCTTAAACTCCCAGCACTGTATATTTAACTTACTATTTTGGAATGTGCTTTGTTTAGAACTTCCTGTTCTACTTGCTCAAAGGCAACCCCTCCCTCTAGCCTCTCAAGACCCCAAATATCCCCAACATGTGCTCAGAATTACTACCCTCACAACCCTGTCTTTACAACACTTCACATTGTGAAACGCTCAGCAGAAATTCTATCCAATATACCCTTTAAGGAAACCAAGCTAAAGTGTGTAGGGGCCTGCATTGTGTTTACACACTAAAGAAGAAATCTGTGATTATGAAACATATTACAAGTTGGTCTGATATACAGTATATATAACACATGAAATCCACTGTCACAAATTCCAGCAGGTTATGTTCACAGTGAGAGAAGTCCACCTTATTCTGTCTTCAGTTTCAATGTGTTCTAGGGCAAGGAAAGTCTAGTCTGCTTTCCATGAGTGGTGTTAGACTAGAGGCACTCTGAAGAGTTCAAGTGATGCTGTCAAGGGAAACTAAAGCTGTAAACACCAGGCGTGTGCGCTCTAGCCTGCTCTTTCCTTTCCTCAGGCTTACCAAATAAACCATCCAAGATGTCGGTACTCGATGCCCCCTTCTTCCTTCAAACTATTAGCTTGTTACACTCTAATTGGCTGCTCGAAGTTACACTAAAATGTAGATCTGTAGGATGTATATGCTTGTTGAGGATGTGGTGATGCTTTTCCCTTCAGAGCCTGTCTAGTGGTGGAGATTAAGACTTCACGGACTAAGACAAATCGGGACTGGCACATGCCTGCCGTAACGTGTTGATTCTAATCACGATGTGTGGATGATCAGCCGAATTAATTATAATCATGCTTTATTTACCCCTTCGATGTCTTAGGCCATTTCTTTCACCGATGTTCTTTCATTTGCTGTCATACGTGACGTGTCAGATTGGTGTAAAGTCCTCTTCAGCTCTAACCGGCCTTCGTTTTGTCCGTTTGGCCAGATGATGGAGCTGACCCGCGCGTTTGCCTTATCTGCGGAGACCGCGCCACGGGCCTTCACTACGGCATCATCTCCTGCGAGGGCTGCAAGGGCTTCTTCAAGCGCAGCATCTGCAACAAGCGCGTGTACCGCTGCAGCCGCGACAAGAACTGCGAGATGTCGCGCAAGCAGCGGAACCGCTGCCAGTACTGCCGCCTGCTCAAGTGTCTGCAGATGGGAATGAACCGCAAAGGTGAGACAGAGCATGGCCAGACTGACGAGGGTGAGACAGAGCATGGCCAGACTGACGAGGGTGAGACAGAGCATGGCCAGACTGACGAGGGTGAGACAGAGCATGGCCAGACTGACGAGGGTGAGACAGAGCATGGCCAGACTGACGAGGGTGAGACAGAGCATGGCCAGACTGACGAGGGTGAGACAGAGCATGGCCAGACTGATGAGGGTGAGACAGAGCATGGCCAGACTGACGAGGGTGAGAGAGAGCATGGCCAGACTGACGAGGGTGAGAGAGAGCATGGCCAGACTGACGAGGGTGAGAGAGAGCATGGCCAGACTGACGAGGGTGAGAGAGAGCATGGCCAGACTGACGAGGGTGAGACAGAGCATGGCCAGACTGACGAGGGTGAGAGAGAGCATGGCCAGACTGACGAGGGTGAGAGAGAGCATGGCCAGACTGACGAGGGTGAGACAGAGCATGGCCAGACTGACGAGGGCCACATATGTTGATGCCTACGGTACCGTCCTGGATTTCCTCCAGTAGGACCAACGAATGCTCCCTGATGACACTGTAAGATTTCCAGCAGTTCACGTGGTCCCAAACCCTGGCCACCGGCGCTTTACGTCCTTCATTTACATAACAATGGCTAACTGGGAGCATAGGTTTAACACCATCTCACCAAATAACCTTAAATAATCTTAATGACGCAGAGGTTGTTAAATCTTCTCTCCACAAGTCGTTACCACAGCTACACACTTCAGTCAAATAGAGCAACAGAGGCTGTATATGATCTGTTTTAAACACCACACTCCGTCACTGGGCTTCTGTAGTTTGCCCCTAACCCAGTCTTAATGATTTAAGTGTAGATTAAAGAACATTTACTGTTAGGCCTAGCCCCAACACAACAAATTCTCCCCCCAAAAAATGACACTAGAGTTTAGCTATGTGAACTTAATCTCTGGCAACACATTTGTCCTGTAATAGAAAAACCTGTTGAATCCGCTCTTAACCAGACCCAACAGCCCTGTGGTTATGTATGCAGTGCCCTCTGCTGGATTGACTGTGTATGTGAATGTTCAAATGTCACTATAGTCTTTTTGGGATTGTCTCCGGTGGCAGAGTCAAAGCCACCAGGTAGAGCCATAGCACCATTCTGATGTCACAAGCGCCTGAGGAACTAAGCGTTTTGCCTGTCTTGAGATACAAACATATTGTTTTAATGAGTGTACATGTTGATATGTGTATGTATTGTGTTTCCAACATACTATATGTTTTCTACATATGTGTTGTTTGGATATGTGTATGCGTTGTGCAATTTGTATATGTATGTGTTCTCTATTTGTCTGTGTTGTGTAGTTATTTTTTTTATGTGTTGTGTAGTTATATTTTTTATGTGTTGTTTATTTTTGTGGTGTATGTGTTGTGTAGGTACAGTGGGGCAAAAAAGTATTTAGTCAGCAAATTAGCAACAATAACATCAAAATAGGATTTCTTTGTATTAGATATGTTCTCTACATTAACTTACTTAAGCTCTAACCATTTTTCAATGTGCTCCACGTTATAATATTCTTTACCATATATAAAGTCTTATTTAAATAGTCATTTTGTTTTGTTTATATTTTTCCCACGAAAATTTTTATATATATACACACACCACATATTTCTTTTTTGAACGCATCCTCAAACAGTCCAAACACTCCAAACTCCACTATGACCAAGCCCAAAGAGCTGTCAAAGGACACCAGAAACAAAATTGTAGACCTGCACCAGGCTGGGAAGACTGAATCTGCAATAGGTAAGCAGCTTGGTGTGAAGAAATCAACTGTGGGAGCAATTATAAGAAAATGGAAGACATACAAGACCACTGATAATCTCCCTCGATCCGGGGCTCCACGCAAGATCTCACCCCGTGGGGTCAAAATGATCAGAAGAACAGTGAGCAAAAATCCCAGAACCACATGGGGGGACCTAGTGAATGACCTGCAGAGAGCTGGGACCAAAGTAACAAAGGCTACCATCAGTAACACACTACGCCGCCAGGGACTCAAATCCTGCAGTGCCAGACGTGTCCCCCTGCTTAAGCCAGTACATGTCCAGGCCCGTCTGAGGTTTGCTAGAGAGCATTTGGATGGTGCAGAACAGGATTGGGAGGATGTCATATGGTCAGATGAAACCAAAATATAACTTTTTGGTAAAAACTCAACTCGTCATGTTTGGAGGAGAAAGAATGCTGAGTTGCATCCAAAGAACACCGTACCTACTGTGAAGCATGGGGGTGGAAACATTATGCTTTGGGGCTGTTTTTCTGCCAAGGGACCAGGACGACTGATCCGTGTAAAGGAAAGAATGAATGGGGCCATGTATCGTGAGATTTTGAGTGAAAACCTCCTTCCATCAGCAAGGGCATTGAAGATGAAACGTGGCTGGGTCTTTCAGCATGACAATGATCCCAAACACACCACCCGGGCAACGAAGGAGTGGCTTCGTAAGAAGCATTCCAAGGTCCTGGCCTAGCCAGTCACCAGATCTCAACGCCATAGAAAATCTTTGGAGGGAGTTGAAAGTCCTTGTTGCCCAGCGACAGCCCCAAAACATCACTGCTCTAGAGGAGATCTGCATGGAGGAATGGGCCAAAATACCAGCAGTGTGAAAACCTTGTGAAGACTTACAGAAAACGTTTGACCTCTGTCATTGCAACAAAGGGTATATAACAAAGTATTGAGATTAACTTTTGTTATTGACCAAATACCTATTTTCCACCATAATTTACCAATAAATTCATAAAAAAATCCTACAATGTGTTTTCTGGATTTTTCCCCCCTCATTTTGTCTCTCATAGTTGAATTGTACCTATGATGAAAATTACAGGCCTCTCTCATCTTTTTAAGTGGGAGAACTTGCACAATTGGTGGCTGACTAAACACTTTTTTGCCCCACTATATGTTGTGTTTGTGCTGTGCTGTCCCTGAACCTTCTCGCCAATACTTTTTGTGGTCTCTTATTGGGGTGTTCTGTGTGTTTTTCAGCAATCAGGGAAGATGGGATGCCAGGAGGAAGAAACAAAAGCATTGGTCCTGTCCAGGTAAACATCAACAGCACCCTCTTCTACAGCTAATTGGCACTTTCAAACAACACATTTTAGAAATGTTAAATCAGTCACATTTCAATGGAATTATCCAAGTAAAAAAAATAGTTTAATACAGGTACTTGCTAAACCATTGACCTCAATGAATACAAATGGAAGTAAACCAGTGTCTGTCAACAATGACATGCATCCATTTATGCTGACGGTAAATAAGGAAATAAGTATCCCTTATTGCTTGTAGCATCAGTCGTTATTTAGTGTTCAACAATTCAATATATGTCAAAAACATGACATGATATTTTCAAATATAATTTCAGGAAAATATCCCTGGGACATGAATTATGATATTTAATGGGTTTGCCAATGCCCTCGTTCTCCGTCAGATCACAGATGAGGAGATTGAGCGGATCATGTCGGGACAGGAGTTTAAGGAGGAAGCCAGTCTGCCGGAACACACCTGGAGCACCAACGGTGACAGCAGTGACCACAGCTCTCCTAGCAACGGCGCCTCCGAGGGCAACCAGCCATCACCTGCATCCACTCTGTCCTCCAAGTGAGTTTGCGTTTTTTCTAACGGTCTCAGGCTCTGGCTGGGTCCTATTTGGACTTTGATATTGCTTTTTGAAAGCCGTTCCCCGGTTGTTTTGGCTGTGTGCTTCTGATTCGTGTCATCTTGAAAGATGCACTCGCCTACAGCTCAGACCTCTGGTGAATATGCACATTGATGGTGAAATTAGGTAGTGCCGTGTTGCCGTCAAGAAATATCTGCAGCCATGATGTCTTGCCTGTCCGTGTATTTGAACTGTGTCAGCACACCTGATTCCACTTGTCTACTAATCCTCAAGCCCTTGATTATTGAATCAGCTGTGCTAGTTCAGGGCTACAGGTAATGTGTGGAACCTCTGGGGGTTTGAGAACCCCTGTAAATGCCTTCAATAATCACTTCAACTGATGTCTGAAGACGGCACATTACCTTTGTAGGTCACTTGGATTGTGACTGGTTAAATCTGAATGGATCCACAGCCTGCTGGTTGTCTATTCTACCTCGCCATTGATGTCATGCACCTGGTGTCTGAGGTCTAAATAAGTCCCTGATTAGACGGTTGCAATGAAAACATTTAGTGGAATTGGCTTTGAGATCCAGAGCTGCGTTTGAGGGGTGTAGTCCCTTGTGCAACCAAGGCATTGACAGTTTAGGTTGATTTATAACCTTTTAGAGGTATTATGCTTTTTTATTTACTTGAGTATTCTAAGTTACATGATGTTATTAAAGTTGAAATATCTGACATGATTTGTTTTGATTTCATGCTTTACATTGACAAAAACTGCCTTTTCTTTAGGGGCGCGAAGAATTTGGGTATTCAATAATTAAATAATTAGTTCTGAAATGTTTTTGTGTTGTGCACTTGAACAAGGCACTCAATCCTAATTGTTCCCAAAAATCATTGGAATGTAATGTAATATAATGAACTGTCATCTGTTCTGGGAGACATGCTTAGTGTATATCTGCAAGCAGCAAGGTGAAATGTAGTCTACTTAGTGTTGTAGTATGTATTTAAAAATCTCTCTTATCTTTATAAACCATGTAAAAAATGCACAGCAACGCTTACTTATCAAACCCAGTGTCAACAACAGAAGCACCCTTGAGATCCCAGAATGGCAGCATTTATGGAAATAAGAGTTAAGTCACTGAATTCGCATTAAGTCATTTCAGTGACCATCTGACCGCGGTGTTTCCTCTCTCCAGTCGATCCATAGACATGAATGGTGGCTACACGGCTGCTCTCAGGGACCAATACATCAACACACCGATGAACACGTCCTACCAGCTGCTACCTCACCTCCTCAGTTACGCTGCCCAGTCAGGCCTGCTGGCCCCCCAGCCTCGCAGCCTCTACCCCCAGTCACACCCACTGGTGCTGCAGCTCGTGGCCGCCGAGGAGCTGGATCCACTGGCCACCCCCATGCTGATAGAGGACGGGTAGGTCGGGCCGCCAACCCCAACGTGTCTGCCTCACACGTTTTTCTAACAGACACGTTCTCAGCGTACGTCTGTTCGGAAGTGCATTGCATTTTACAACGTGCGTGCTCTGACAGCGTGACATGTTAATGATACAATACATGAAACTGTGGAGACTTACAGCCTGTCTGTCTGCTCTGTGTCAGGTACAAGGTGACCCAGGTGGAGCTGTTTGCGCTACTATGTCGCCTGGCCGACGAGCTCCTGTTTCGTCAGATCTCGTGGATCAAGAAGCTGCCGTTCTTCTGCGAGCTGTCCATCGAGGACTACACCTGTCTTCTCAGCTCGACCTGGCAGGAGCTCATCCTGCTCTCCTGCCTCACCATCTACAGCGCGCAGATCTTTGGAGACCTGGCCGACGTCACCACCAAGTACACGCCCTCTGATGACGAGCTGCAAAGGTAAGGACGGCTCCGGTCAGCGTTTAGGGCTGAAGACGTATAGCCCTCGGCCATGTTTGTAGGACTTGTTTCGGTAAGAGTGCACGGAGAGAGAACGTCTCGCTTTAGCGTTGGCGTGTACTCATCGGCGATTAGAAGACAATAGGGTTTGTTTTCATTGGCTTAGATTGTTTTAGTTTTTCAGAGGTGTGTTGGTCCTAAAAAAGAACAGATTGACTGGAATATTCCAGACAAGGCTGGAATATTTCCAGCATTACATTATATTTGTGTTGGACATGTGCCAGAGTAGGAGCCCGTGACTCCCATAGGACTGTGGCTAGCACCGTCTGGGCCATTATGAAATACAACTGTCCCAGTTTGGCCATTGTACTGTGGGGGCTTATTTCTGTGTAAATCACACCAGAATTGTCTGACCTTATGGTACACATGCTCCTAATTTTCTGTTGGATTTACGTCTGGATTGTGTGATAATGGCCCATTTGTTGGTAGTTTGCCCATAAGGTGCCAGGGGGTCTCATATAATGTGGCGGTGCTAAACAGTATGTAGGTGTACATGTACTAAAGATAACCAGAAGATGAAAGTTAAAGAGATCCAAATATAAGAGGATCTGAAGAGACAGTTATGATGAAGAGTTTGAGGTATTCAGTTTGAAATGTTTAAGCTCCTGCTCCTTAAAGCTACGAAGGAAAGAAAATGTAGTCAGCAAGATAAATGTCCTTAATCACCTGCGGTGGACCTGGAATAATCTCATCTCTGTTATCACTTCTCTTTTAATTTCCCCTTTTAAGTAATCTTCTTACTAGGTTGTCTGTCGTCTCTCACATTATCATTTATTTTCCATTCTTATAGATGTGTATGTGATTGTTTTTTTTATGTTGTGCATTGTTTGTAAGTGTGCAAATTACCTGTGGAAATAGTACAATTATGGATTAGGTTTAGGAGAAAAAAATTGGGCATGGTATAAGGATTGGAATTCCTTTTAGGTTTAGGCATTAACGGTTAAGCAAAGTTTATGGTTAGGGCTAGTGTAATCTAGGTTAAGTTGTTCCGGGCTAAGGCATAGGGAACATGGATTTCTGGGTCAGGGTTAGGTCTCAAGTCCCCACTGTGATAGAAAGACAAACATGTGTGTGTGTGTGTGCCAGTCACATTTCACAATCACACTGTTTTTGTATGCATCCCCCAGTTTCAGTGAGGATGGGATGGAGGTGATGGAAAGGTTGATCTATCTGTTCCGCAAGTTCCACCAGTTGAAGGTCAGCAATGAGGAGTATGTCTGCATGAAAGCCATCAACTTCCTAAACCAAGGTAATGCATACACACACAACCACACACACAAACAAACACACCTCAAATCTTCACATTTCCCTGTGTCACCTTCACATGTCCCTGTCTCTCCTGTAGACATCCGTTGTCTGACTAACGTGTCACTGTCCAGGGTTTCCCCTACATTTTTCCCTAACAGCGGGCGGGCATCAACGACACAAAAGACACAAAAGGCTCAACGTGTGAAATGCACCAAACTTATTTTTTATGTATTGCAAAAACGTCCTCCCTGTCCATCCCCTCAATTAACCATTCTCTAAAATGTATGAATTGCCTCCCAGACTCCTAATAAAAGCAACTAGCTACTTACTAATGAGGCAATATGAATATACTGGCTGGATTTATAACACAATCCATCTCTAAAGCTAATGAAGACAAGCAAACTAGCAACAATAACATCAAAATAGGATTTTTTTATATTAGATAGGTTCTCTACATTAACTTACTTAAGCTCTAACCATTTTTCAATGTGCTCCACTTCATAATATTCTTTACCATATATAAAGTCTTACTTAAATAAATAAAATAAAGTTTTCCTACTTACAAAGCATGTAGAGGTCTGTATTTGTTATCATAGGTACACTTCAACTGTGAGAGACGGAATCTAAAACCAGAAAATCACATTGTATGATTTTTAAAAAAAAAATCTGCATTTTATTGTATGACATAAGTATTTGATCACCTACCAACCAGTAAGAATTCTGGCTCTCACAGACCTGTTAGTTTTTCTTTAAGAAGCCCTCCTGTTCTCCACTCATTACCTGTATTAACTGCACCTTTTTGAACTCGTTACCTGTATAAAAGACACCTGTCCACACACACAATCAAACAGACTCCAACCTTTCCACAATGGCCAAGACCAGAGAGCTAAAATTGTAGACCTGCACAAGGCTGGGATGGGCTATAGCACAATAGGCAAGCAGCTTGAGAAGGCAACAACTGCTGGCACAATTATTAAAAAATGGAAGAAGTTCAAGATGACAGTCAATCTCCCTCTGGGGCTCCATGCAAGATCTCACCTCGTGGGGCATCAATGATCATGAGGAAGGTGAGTGATCAGCCCAGAACTACACAGCAGGACCTGGTCAATGACCTGAAGAGAGCTGGGACCACAGTCTCAAAGAAAACCATTAGTAACACACTACGCCGTCATGGATTAAAATCCTGCAGCATGTCAAGGCCTGTCTGATGTTTGCCAATGACCATCTGGGTGATCCAGATGAGGAATGGGAGAAGGTCATGTGGTCTGATGAGACAAAAAAATAGCTTTTTGGTCTAAACTCCACTCGCCGTGTTTGGAGGAAGAAGGATGAGTACAACCCCAAGAACACCATCCCAACGGTAAACATCATTCTTTGGGGATGCTTTTCTCCGTAAGAAGCAACTCAAGGTCCTGGAGTGGCCTAGCCAGTCTCCAGACCTGAACCCAATAGAAAATCTTTGGAGGGAGCTGAAAGTCCGTATTGCCCAGCGACAGCCCCGAAATCTGAAGCATCTGGAGAATGTCTGTATGGAGGAGTGGGCCAAAATCCCTGCTGCCGTGTGTGCAAACCTGGTCAAGAACTACAGGAAACGTAGGATCTCTGTAATTGCAAACAAAGGTTTCTGTACCAAATATTAAGTTCTGCTTTTCTGATGTATCAAATACTTTTGTCATGCAATAAAATGCAAATGAATTACTTAAAAATCATACAATGTGATTTTCTGGATGTTTGTTTTAGATTCCGTCTCTCACAGTTGAAGTGTACCTATGATGAAAATTACAGACTTCTACATGCTTTGTATGTGGGAAAACCTGCAAAATCGGCAGTGTATCAAATACTTGTTCTCCCCACTGTATATTGACCTAAATATTTGACGCACCGTTATCCACATTAAACCTAGCAGTATCACAAAATGTGATACTGGCTCGTTTGGCATTTCACCATTCATTTTTTCCCATAAGGGTATTTTAGAATTGCTTCAAATAAGGTCTGTGTTTCATGTTGTAAAAAAGTTAAAATAATTAATTAGCATACACATTTTTTTTATAATGGCCTGTAATAATGGTCATCAACAAAATAACATTGGTTTTGCAAGAATTTGATGATAATACTTTAAAGAGCAGACAATACAATGTAGGTATTGGGAATTTACAAGACTGTACGGCTGATAAGTGTAGAAGTTGTAACATGCATAAACAAAAAACTTTTTTTTTCTTCTATTTAATAGCTGGGCTTAACTACAATAATAACTTCCCATACATTTTTTGGGGTGATGTACTTCTTAAGTGTTAGCTATGCATCATTTTCCCGATGTGCTAGTTGTCTTTCTGGTTTTAGTCAGATTTCTCCACTTTTTTTTCTCCACAGTTAATTAACTGGCAAACCGGGGAAATGATGCCATACCACTATAGCTAATGTTTGCATTTTATTAGCTGTTACTACCCCACCAGAGGTTTAGTTATCTTAGGGACTGAAATCCGACTTCTTCATTTGGTGAGACTTTTACTAGCACACCCAGCCTAGGATGCATAGCAAACTAATACTTGCTAGGAAGTAGCTGGCTACGACTAGCCCAGCATCAGACACTTTCTTTTTGTCTTTTTAGCTGTAATCACACTTATCAATGTAATGAGACGCTAATTCGTGTAGCAGGGTAGGCTTTTTGTTAACTAGCTATAACATTAGGATAGGTCACGGTTAGTTGACTTACTGTACAGTACTCCAAACATGATAGCACACTAGATAGCATGTTCATATTAATATGCCTGCCCTGGTGGACAATCTAATGCCACACTGTACATCATGAAGTAAGTAATAACATATTACCTAACATTCTACCCGACATCACAAAACATGCTCTGTGCAGCTAACACGTTTTATAGTACTGTACCTTAACACAAGGCTCGAGCAACGTCTCTCCCGCCGCGAGGTAGGAAAACGTTAAAACATAGCCGATCAATTATTAAATGGAGAAAATACAAAGGCTTATTTAAAAAAACTTACATTCCTGTTATATATTTACATACCTAATATAAATAATATTCTTGCTATGTTACTTGATGATCAGATTTTACTCTGAGTGAAATGTGGTGTTTTTTCCAGTTACCACACACTGCATTTGGTGATGACGTCAACATAAAGTGTAGTTCCGTAAGATAGCCACATTAGCAACTCATTAGCTTTCCATCGTTTTTGGGCTAAATCCAGGCAAAGATATTGATAAATGCCACCTGGTCTTGTATATATTTACACAGTTATCAAAATGGCAAGGTGATGTAAGCCTACACGAAACACAGACCTTATTTGAAGTGGTTCTAAAAATTTGAATAAATTAATGGTGTAATGGCTGAAAGAACCACTTTTCCAGATGTGCCACAAGGTTTAATGGGTATTAAATGCTCATACTATTTTAGTCTATAACGTTTCACCGCCTACTTTTATTTTGATGGCAAAATACAATAACCAGATGTGTTATTGTTGTTGCCGAATCTCTAATGTTGCCTCCGTGGCGCTAATATATTGTAGCAGAGTGTATCTATCAGGTTGTCGGGTGCAGGACGGGGTTGCTCTGCTCTGATTCTTGTGCAATAGTAAACTGCGCATGATGGTAAACTCTGCTCAGCTTAAAAAAAGAATATTATGAAAATATTCTGTTTTTCTGTGGCGGCGCATAAATATTTAGCAGCGGTGGGGGGCCGCTCTAATTATAATAAGAGGGAAATATTGCCATCTCTCCTATAGATATCTGTGGTCTGACTAACATGTGACTGACTCTCCTGTAGATACAATGGATATAAAGTCTAAACACCCCTTTTAAAATGCCAGGTTCTTGTAATGCAAAAGAATGAGACAAAGATAAATCATGTCAGAACTTTTTCCACCTTTAATGTGACCTATAACTCAAACAATTAAATTGAAAAACAAACTGAAATCTTTGAGGAAAAACAAAAACTCACAATAACCTGGTTGCCTAAGGTTGCATACCCTTAAACTAATACTTTGTTGAAGCACTTTTAGATTTTATTAGAGCACTCAATCTTTTTGGGTAGGAGTCTATTAGCATGGCACATTTAGACGTGGTAATATTTGCCCACTCTTCTTTGCAAAAGCGCTCCAAATTTGTCAGATTGCCAGGATCTCTCCTGTGCGCAGCCCTCTTCAGATCACCCCACTGATGTTCAATTGAATTCAGGCCTGGGCTCTGGCTGGGCCATTACAAATTGTTAATCTTCTTCTGGTGAAGCCATGCTTTTGTGGATTTGGATGTGTGCTTTGGGTTGTTGTCGTGCTGAAAGGTGAACTTCCTCTTCATCCTCAGCTTTCTAACGGATGCCTGAAGGTTTTGTGCCAAGATGTACTGGTATTTTAAACTGTTCATAATTCCCTCCACCCTGACTAAGGCCCCAGTTCCAGCTGAAAAACAGCCCCAAAGCATGATGCTGCCACCACCATGCTTCACAGTGGGTATGGTGTTCTTTGGGTGATGTGCAGTGTTGTTTTTGCGCCACACATACCTTTTAGAATTAGGACCAAAAAGTTCAACCTTGGTTTCATCAGATCCGTAAAACATTGTCCCATGTGCTTTTGGGAGACTTGATGTTTTTCTTTGTAAAAGGCTTCCGTCTTGCTACCCTACCCCATAGCCCATTCATATGAAGAATGTGGGAGATTGTTGTCACATGTAGCACACAGCCAGTACTTGCCAGAAATTCCTGCAGTTCCTTTAATGTTGCTGCAGGCCTCTTGGAAGCCTCCCTGACCAGTTTTCTTCTCGTCTTTTCATAAATTTGGAGGGACGTCCAGTTCTTGGTAATGTCTCTGTTGTGCCATATTTTCTCCACTTGATGATGACTGTCTTCACTCTGTTCCATGGTATATTTAATGCTTTGGAAATTATATTGTACCCTTCTCCTGACTGATATCTTTCAACAATGAGATCCCTCTGATGCTTTGGAAGCTCTCTGTGAACCATGGATTTGCTCTGAGATGCAACTAAGAAAATGTCTGGAAAATCCTACTAGAACAGTTGAACTTTATTTGTGATTAATCAGAGTCACTTTAAATGATGGCAGGTGTGTAATGACTTCTATTTAACATGAGTTTGAATGTTATTGGTTAATTCTGAACACACCCAGTTATAAGAGTTATACTTATGCAACCAGGTTATTGTAAGGTTTTCATTTAAAACATTTCCCCCTCATATATTTCAGTTTGTTTTTCAATTTAATTGTATACATTATAGGTCATATTAAAAGTGGAAAATGTTCTGACATAATTTATCTTTGTCTCATTCTTTTACATCACAAAAACCTGGCATTTTAACAGGGGTGTGTAGACTTTTTATATCCACTTTATCTGTGGTCTAATGTATCCCTGTCTCTTCTGTAGATATCCATAGTCTAACATGTCCCTGTCTTTCTTGCGGGATATTTGTCTTCTAACGTGTCCCTGGCTCCCCTGCAAATATCCATGTTCTGACTAACGTGTTCCTGTCTCTCCTGCAGATATCCATGGTCTGACTAACGTGTTCCTATCTCTCCTGCAGATATCCGTGGTCTGACTAATGTGTCCCAGCTGGAGCAGCTGAACAGGCGCTACTGGTATGTCTGTCAGGACTACACTGAGTTCAAGTACCCCCACCAGCCGAAACGCTTCCCCGAGATCATGATGTGTCTGCCGGAGATCCGCTTCATGGCAGGTGAGTTGGGGCATGAGAACTGTGATGGCGGGTGTGGTGTTTTGGCCAGTAGTGATTTGAACTTACGATGGGGCAAACAGTTTACATTGAACGAACTGTAATAGTCCAACCATGAAAATAGTATGGATACACACAGACACACACATATAATCATCTAAACATTTTGGGCCACAATTCATCGAAGATGGTTTTGAGCTGCGTTTACTGTTGACAGAATGAAGCTCTGATATCACATTATACAGCCTGGATTTCGATATGACATTCTTTGGATGCTTTAATCTATTGCTTTGTCAGCTTCAGTCCATCGATACTGACCGTTGTTTGACTCCATTAGTGTTTAGTTTAGCTGGTTAACTTCCTATACACCTAGCTCTTGCTAAGAGACACCATGGACAAGAATTATAGAGTAACATTTATTTTACTTCAGAATCTACTTCCCATCTGCTAATCTTCTAAGGCCCTGTTAACAAAGACAATACTTTATTTATGAATATACTTCCTCATCTTTTGAATAGTTACATGTCCATGAATACTGTTTGCCATCAAATCCCATTGAAGAGGCAAAACAGATGTTAGCCACAGCCACTCGAGTTTAATCGTACTTTCCGGCTTGCTTTATTGTCATGGATGTCCTCATGGCTACGGTTGCAGTGTATTCACTCGCCCACCCGAACCCTTTACTTAACACCAACCATGCAGTCAAAAGCACGCCGCCCAAGGAAGTCAACTACGGCCGTTGCTTGGCTAGGCCTCCGACTTCAGAACACAGAGGCCAGATCAGCTGCGTTTAGGAGCCGCCACACTCAGCGTGTGTAATAAATCAAAACGATACAATCTAGTGTTCTTTTTATCACAGCAAATTGCGTGCTAATTGAAATGGTTTAACGCTGCAACATTGCGTGCAAAACGCCACCCTATCCTGGACAGTGTTGTGGCTTGCATCACACCAACATTGAGTCGTGAGGCACCCCTGAACCCGGCACGCTAATATAACGCTCTGTAAAACGTGTTTTCTTTTCCAGGGAAGCTGGTGAATGTTCCCCTGGAACAACTCCCCCTGTTGTTCAAAGCAGTGTTGCACTCCTGCAAATCCAGCCTGATCAGCTATCGGACAGGAAGTTCCCCTTGTCTGACTACTACGGGTACCTCCCCGGGGAACTGAGCCTCTGGCTCCGGGACGGCCCAATTACTCATATCTCGCCTGTTGGGGGGCGGGGCTGGGCAAGGGACTGGTCCCCCTTCCTGTGAATGTGACAAGCAGCTAGTTTTATAAAAACATTTTTTTTTCTCTATATATTTATTACATGACAGAGCTGAATGTATGCTGATCCACACTGTGCCCACGCCTCTGTGCAAACTAAACGCGCAGAGATGCTTTGGTCTTTGGAGTTTACAAGTGTGTATCCGATTGCTCGATGTGTCGGTGTTGCCATTGTTAGAAATAGATTTTAAAGATTTATTTTATTCGAAGGGGGGGCGGATAAAATGACAGTTTCAAGACTACCTCAGGGAGATGTTGTTTCTACTTTCAGGTACCTTTTTCTCACTGTTTTGGAATGAAGAGTGGCCCAGTGTAAATCAAATCCCATTAAAATGTTTCACACTTCCGAAATTCAAACGATCAGCAGGCCTTTAGCATGGATTGATCAAAGGCATTGTTGCATACCAAATTGAACCAAAGACAAGGAAAGCATCAAACTAGTTAATGACCTGACTAGAGATGTATTTTCCTGCATCATTACACTCTCTCTAAAACATGATTCACTCTAAGGAATGGACTAAGCGGGTTAGAAACCAGCCGGTTTGAGCCCAGGTAGTTTCTGTTAAGTCTGGGTATGCGGTTAGGGACTGCTGGTCGACGTAACATTCCTAGACTTTCAGTTGGGTGACATTTATTGGGATTGTGGGATCTTCATTGAAAACCAAGTATACGGGTATTTTCTACAATCATAGACTGCTGAACTTATTGCAGGGGAAGTTTGTTATTAGCTTTATTGATTGTTTTTGTTGTTGACCAAAGTGTTATGCAAATGTTTTTCAAGCATCACCCAATGAGGTTCAATTGAATGATTTCTCATCAATAAAGGACCAGCATAAGAAATGAATCAGTCTGTAGTAGCCAGAGGGAAGACCTTCTGCTGGACAGACAGACAGTGTAGCTGGTTCTAATCCTAATGCCTAAAGCATAGACAGCACAAATAAGGGCCCCACTGACTTCTCTTCTAGTCCCTGAGGCACCCATCGATTCCTCCAGAAACCATCTTGGCATTCAGCCCTCCTCTGGTTCTTGTTTGCCCATCCCTGAGCGTCTGCACGTGCTCATTGGGTTGGTGGACCAATCTGCACAGTTTGGCTGGAAGGACAGGTTGGCCTGTTCATTTGAACTACTACATCTGTAGACAGTGTTGGATTCGGTTCCGAATTCTCAGGCACCCTTTCGACGACAACAGAGAAATGACGGATGAGACGTTAGGGGCTCTTCCGTTGTCTGGACTGGGTTGACAGAGTTGAGGGAACGTCACCTGAGACAGATATGCACATTGTTTAAATGAAGCCTTACAGATAAATAGGTTCTTCATTTTCTAAGTATGAGATGATAATTTCAACAAGTTGAATTGTCTTTTTGCATCATTCAAGTGTTAGCCATTTCATAAAGACAATTTCTTTGAAAGTTGGAGAAATGCAGTCCTTGCAGCAACTCTGTTTTAGGCATGCTGTGGTGTGGCAAGAGACCGTGTCGGTTCATGACCTTGGCAAAGTGCCCACCACACGCGCTCCTCTCTCTCTCAGGTCCTCCTGGACCTGTATTAAACAGGGTAAACTGACTGTTATGTAGTGCATTCAGGAGTTAATCAGGTGTCACTATGCTGATGTACTTGTAGGATTTGTAGTCGTAGGATTCTGGACATGGTAGGTCCTTTTAGAATGTTTTTTTTTCTTCAAAGAGATTTCTGTTTTGGATGTGAAGTTACGGGAATGTTTTAAGACTTGCATAACCGATTTCATAGGTGGACTGTTGTGCCCAGTTCAGTGTTGAGATTATTTGACTGAAGGTGGTTGGCGACAGGACAGAACATCAATATAGGCCAGAGATATCCCTTTTCACTCTGAGAACACCTGAGATTAGGGTTGCAAAATGCCAGAAACCCTCAGTAAATATTCTGTTTTCCCCAAATCTTTGGAGAATTACTGGAATCATGAGGAAATAATCAGCAAAACTAAAAATGAAATCAGAAATAATAAGAATTCTCCAACTATGATTTCTGGAGAACTAGGGAATTGACTGAACATTACTGGACTTATGTTACCCCCACCATTTTACCTCAATCAAAAGGTGGGGTTACTATCTCTTCCTATATCACTAGTCTGTCTGTAATGCTGCCTTCTGCTTTTATTAAATGTCTTGTTTCATGCTTTGAATACTTTCACCAATGCAGCGTTCTTTGTTCCAGTAAATTTACATTTTTAAGTTCTTGGTGTTTAGTTTTCATGCATCTTTTTTTTTTATTTTTTTGGAGTGAAGAAGTCCCCAGATGCATAATTTGCTTTATTTTGAATTCTTTCAGATGTGGTTTGGATGTGACTCTATTTTCTTCTCTCTGCTGTAACTTGACATCACAGATTCAAAGGATTACAGTGTTCATGGTATTGATATTGCAATTTTATATTTTTACTGCTACCTTAAACATACCCATATTTGGATGAATGTAATAGTAATATATTTATAAACTGGTTGCTTTGAACCCTGAATGCTGATTGGCTGATAGCCGTGGAACATAAGACTGTATACCACGGGCATCATGGGTATCAAGGGTATCACAACACTTTTTCCTTACTCTAATTGTGTTGGTAACCAGTTTATAATTGTGATAAGGGATCTCGGGGGTTTGGGGTATATTGCCAATATACCAAGGCAGAGTGCTCCGCGATGCATAGTACCCAAGATCAGCTCTTAGCCGTGCTATTTTGGCCACATACCACACCCCTGCGTGCCTTACTGCTTAAACATATATGCGTAGTTACGCATGGTCATGTACAAAACCATTACTGTCTTTCCTAGAATCCTTTGGGCCTGTAGAGGGAAGGTTTCTGCTCAGATATTAGAGGCTCAGACACTGGTAAACAAAGCAGAAAACTGTATAGATGCTGGGGGGCAGTCAACTCTGTGGGGGTGGGGGGGTCTCAGTACACATGGAACTTCTAAACTCAGGGAACTTCTTAGGGGACACGTGTGAGCCCCTAGCCCAGAGCTACTGCCCCATACTACGTCACTCTGACCATCAGAACTGAATGTAGACCCGAATTGGCAGTACCACGTTGTGACCACGCCGGCAGAGCCGCCACGGCTGTTAGCTGCTCTCATCTTTGAGATGCATGTATCACCAACTCATTATTATTCCTATTCATTTCTAGAATGTGTTTTTTTACAGATAATGGATTTGTCATTTGCAATTTATATACTGAAACTACCTCTTGTTTTGTGTCATCACGTTGCTTTCTATACTTTCACACAGGTAGTGTGTTTTATGGTGCTTATCCTTATTACATCCAGTTACGTCTCACTGTTACATATTACACGTAAACGATGCCTTGTATGCTAATGATGGCCATTCGAGGCTTCATTACCATTCTTCTAGCAGCAGGATATTATGCTAGCAACTCTAAACTCAGATTTTCTTTTTCAAAATAAAAGCCATAATTGAAATATATAAGCCAATATAGTTAATCTATTCTGTACATTTTATGTTTACTGTCCGTTCCAATGTGATTCTTGTCTGTTCTTTTTCACAGACAATATTGTTAACTATATTGCCCTATACATTTCAATGATGGCTTTTATTGGGATAAAATCGTGCTGCTAAAATAACGCTAATAAAGCCTCGAATCGCCTATCACTATTGTATGCTGTTCTGTGCTACTTCTGGACAAACTGTAGCCTCACCTGTACTGGGTAGGAGCTAGTTTCACTGCCAGTTGACAGACCTTTTTGTTTTATTGATCACATGCTCTCCAGCAGCATTATCAATAGTCATTTATATCATCCCAATGAAAACTGATGACGTATCTGCTTCCTTATCGTGATTACCATACCAAAGAATTTCCACAGTAGTTGCGTCTTGAATCAGTTTTCTTTGTACAGTGTTTATTTCCAATCAATGCATTGTGTTGTTTTGCTAAATTTATTTAGTTTTCATGAAGATCTACCAAACATTTGACTTGTGAAGTATTAAGAGTGAAATGATCAGTATCATGTTTGATATTTAAAATGCTGCTTGTGATTATTAATTAGAATGTAACTTTGGCCATTTTTACTTGTTTACATGGTTTTCCTCATTCACCTCAACAATGACTGGTGGATGTGTTTTTGTTGGCTATAACAGTGTTACCATTAATTGACGGAGGCTCCTCATCAGAGAGCCCACAATGGAATGTCTAAGTCAACTAGAAGTTTCCAATCAATATGCACCACTGAACTGGCAGATAAAATACATTTATATCTGCTATGTATTTTTTTTTCTAAATCAATGGACAAACACCTCTCTTCTGCTCGTTACTTTAACTACCTGTGAGGACAGTGATCCATATGTGTTAAACGCATGTTTAGAATGTGTTAGGACTTGAAACCAAATAAATGTGAATGTTATGCAACTGTGAGATCGATGTCAGGTCAATTATTTTACAGAATTGGGAACAGCGTGAAGTCACCATGCTTCATTAGTGTTTTTATTTTCATTTAATATCAAATTTACCAGCTGTACATTTCCTACATCCAAGCAATTTCAGATTAGAGATGGGCCTTATAAGCATGTCCCTGATCTAACACCAAGCACCAAGTTTGTTTTGCCGCCAAGAAGGCTTTTGATTCACACACACACACTCACACATGCACTCATATAAATTCAGAAAGTATATTAACATGAGTTATGATAAATTGCAGAGATTAAATGATACTGTACGTTTTTGGTTGTACCTAAGTGTGGTAACTGGGAAACAAGAGGACGGGTCCTCAAATGTTTCATTACACGTTGTCCTTACTACAGTCATTAAAAAGGAAAACACAAAGGGCACCAACACGGCCCTGTTCAGGTTATCT
The DNA here is from genome assembly GCF_011004845.1 of Esox lucius. Lineage (NCBI taxonomy): Eukaryota > Metazoa > Chordata > Actinopteri > Esociformes > Esocidae > Esox > Esox lucius. Next base: position 13,257,958 of record NC_047581.1, on the reverse strand, counting down.
GAATGTTGATTAATGGTTGCCGGTGGAGCTGCCGCTCGCGTGGTGTGTGTGTGTTCCGGCGCAGGGGAGGAGCCACTTATCTGCTCAAGGCTGAGTCAGGCGAGCTCGGGGGGCTTTGACAGGCTGTCCTAACAGCGGCCCCTCTCCCTGACAGCATCCCCTCCCTCGGTGAACGACCTCCACTCTCAGGTCCACTCAAGGCCGTGGGTCTGGAGTCCTTTTCAATGGAGACATATTATAGGGAATGTCCTGTGCGTGGGTGCCATTGAATAATATGCTGTACACCAGCGTAGTCACCAATCGATGCAGTCATTTGCAGATCCCATTGAGAAATGGGTCATGCGAAGGCAAATGTGTTAGACACGTCAATGTGTGATAAAACGTGAAAAGCCACAGAATCATCCGCAATGACAAACCAAAATATTCCAAAGCAAGTATTGTTGTGTATGTTGGTTGAGTTACTTTGTGCAGCAGGAACAATGAGGCGAGATGTGCATTGGTGTGTGTAGGGTTCATTTCAGGCCCTGTCGGCATTAGGTTTGTTTTGACCCATCATTCCGGAAACTTCCCCTACAAATACCACCTTCTAAGTCGTGTTGTCTTATCAGAACTGAAAGTCCAATATCCTCTCTCTTTGATCCCTGTCAAAGGTTTGACAGCCTCAGTGTAAGGGCTGAGATAGAAGAGGTCACAGCAGCGCTAAGGGAGGGCTTCTGCTTTGATTGAGATGTGAAGACAACCTCTGCCAATTAAACATCTGTACTTATTTTGCCAAGGGGGTTTTGTCAAAACACGCTCTTTGGATTCAAGCACACTCCTTCTGCAACTGCATTGTGATTTATTTATTTTGTTTGCTCATTGACTGCATTGAACATCTATATTTCGAGTGCAATATGAAGCTGCTTCTCTCAGTGGGGTTGGCGTTGACTTCAACCAGCCCCACAACACCTGCCCAAAGGTGATGCTAATTCACGTCACGCCTGGGGACATGTCAAGGCTGGGGCACACCCCCCTAAAAAAAGAGAAAACAAAAAACAAGATGGATACAAATGAAGACGAAGAAAGCCTAAATACCGCAGAGGCCTCAGAGTTTGGGACAAGGTTAGTCCTTCTGGAAGTATGTCAGTTGGCGGTGGGTGTGGAATGGTTGGACTGTTATCAGCAGGCAGCGGGTCTGGAGTACGCCAGGGTCAAGGGGAGTTAGATGAGAGGGCTCCCCCAGGGAGAGGGATGGAGAAAGGGAGACAAGCAAAAGAGGGCAGAGGACCACACCTGGAGAAGGCACACTTCAGGAGCGTGTCAGAAAGGACACAGGTCAACGATAGGCCTGCACTGTCAAGGCAGAAAAATGTACGATAGGAAAACTTTTAATGTGCTATGGAGATTATAAGGACTTAATTATTTAAAGTCATGTTAGATCATGGTGGAACATTTATTTTAATAAAATTTACAAATACTCCTGTGTGTATAACATGGTGTGAGACAAGAACAGAAAAACTAAAAAGTAGAAAACAATTTTCATTATGAACAACATTATTAACAGCAATAATATATGAGAATAGTATTACGATATAATACTAAAATAGTAAGATTTTAGTCTTGAAATGAACTGAAAAGACACAAAAAATTACAAAATTGTGTACAGTCCCTTGGCATTTATCCTTTTTTGTTGTCTTACACCCTGGAATAAAAAAAAAGCATTTGGGGGGGGGAGGTTGTGTAATTTGATTTATACAACATGCCTATAACTTTGAAGATGCAAAATATTTTTTTTTGTAAAACAAATAAGAAATAAGACAAAACAATATATTCCCAACCCCCCTCCCAAAGTCAATACATTGTAGAGCTACCTTTTGCCGCAATAACAGCTGCAAGTCTCTTGGGGTATGTCTCTATAAGTTTGGCACATTTAGCCACTGGGATCTTTGCCCATTTTCTTCAAGGCAAAACCGCTCCAGCTCCTTCAAATTGGATGGGTTCCGCTGGTGTGCAGCAATCTTGAAGCCATACCACAGATTCTCAGTTGGATTGAGATCTGGGCTTTGACTAGGCCATTCCAAGTCATTTAAATGTTTCCCCTGAAACTACTCAAGTGTTGCTTTAACAGTGTGCTTAGGGTCATTGTCCTGCTAGAAGGTGAACCTCTGTCCCAGTCTCAAATCTCTGAAAAACTGTTTCCTTAGAGAATTTCCCTCTATTTAGTGCCATCCATTATTCCTTAAATTCTGACCAATTTCCCAGTCACATCTGATGAAAAACCTCCCCACAGCATGATGCTGACACCTCCATGCTTTATTGTAGGGATGGTGTCCTTGGGGTGATGAGAGGTTTTGGGTTTGAGAGAGTACCACAGTACCTTCTTCCATATGTTTGGGGAGTCTCCCACATGCCTTTTATTTTTTTTGTTAAGCAATGCCTTTTTTCCTGGCCACTCTTCCATGCAGCCCGGCTTTGTGGAGTTTGCAGTTTGAAGTGGTCCTATGGACAGATATTCCAATCTCCACTGTGGAGCTTTGCTGCTCCTTCAGTGTAATCTGTGGTCTCTTTGTTGCTTCTCTGACTAATGCACTCCTTGCCTGGTCCGTTTTGGTGGGCAGCCCTCTCCTGTCAGGTTTGTTGTGGTGCCATATTCTTTCCATTTTTTTTCCAAATGGATTTAATGGTGCTCCTTGGGATGTACACAGTTCCAGATATTTTTATAACCCAACCCTGGTCAGTACTTCTCCACAACTTTGTCCCTGACCTGTTTGGGGAGCTGCTTTGTCTTCATGGTGCCATCTGCTTGGTGGTGCCCCTTGCTTAGTCGTATTGCAAACTCTGGCGCCTTTCAGAACAAGTGTATATATACTGAGATCATGTGACACACAGGTGGACTTTATTTAACTTATTGTGTGACTTCTGAATGCAATTGGTTGCACTAGATCTTTTTTAGGGGTTTCATTAGCAAAGGGGTGAATACATTTGGCACCACTTATCCGTTTTTAATTATTTCTTTTTTTACTTCACCAATTTTGACTATTTTGTGTATGTGCATTACATGAAATCCAAATGAAAATCTATTTAAATTATAAGGGGTAATGCAACAAAAAAGGAAAAACACCAAAGGGGATGAATACTTTTGCGTATTTGTCTGTCCCTCAGAATGTGTCAGAAGGCCAAATATACACCAGCTTTTTCACACCAAACATATTTTATGTCACTGGTATATTTTACTTCTACTGTTACTATGGCCATTTTTAAGGTCAGCGGCCTTCTGAATTTCATTCAATACAAAAATAGTCCAGAAGTGGATCTTATCAATGACCCCATGGAAAGTCAAAGTCAAAGTATTTTTATTTTCAAATGCACAAAATAACTGTGTCGTTCTGAGCAGTGGAATTCTTATGACATGGCACACGACATCTACGCAGTAGCATTAGGTAACATATAAAGCAAAAAAATAATATTATAGAAAAAAGATATACATAACAATGTTAACTAGCAGCAATTCCATTCCATTAAAACGCTGAGTTTAAAAAAAAATGTCCATAAATGTCGGCCTAAGAGACCTCAACGATCCGGAAAGATTCTGTGTGGAAGAATGGTCTTAGATCCCTTTACATTTATTGTATCTCCCTCTTACTCTGACACAGGATTTCGAGAGATACTGGTGTATATGTTAATGTTAAAATGGCCTTGCCAAAAGTGTGGGGCCCCTAAACTGAACTATAATTGGGGCCACAAAATTATCTCACCACTGGGTATACATATACACTGTATATATGTTGTGTTCGTGTTGCACACCGATCCAATGTCCCAAATGTTTCATTTTTCAGCTCTACAGATTATCTTTCTGGTTTCACACATTCATAACAGATCAAGGCAATGAAATGTATAGTCTTAATGAATGAAGTGTATAAACTTAATGAATACCTAGCAGGCTATTATAACCTTGAATGCGAATGGGCTTTTGGCAAACACCAACGCCTGAACATCTGCTTGTCCAGCTAATCACTTCAACCTGATTCCCTTCACTGAAGAATGCATGTTCATAAATGGCAACAGCATTTTAATAAATCCTCATATCAAACATTGAGTGATACAACCATGATTCTCAGGGCCAGGAATTGAAATTGAGGGAAAACAAATGAGAATTTGTTTAAAGTCTTGTCTTTGTGTCTATAACAATTTGGAGGAAAAAGAGATTGAAGACTTTTAGATCTGTCTCCAAAATGTGTAAGGAGAGTTTTTGTCAAGGACAGCTCCAGGAGGTTTGCCAGGCGGTAACAGTAATATCTGTACTGTACATTTTAAAGTGGCTGCACTGCCCAGAGTGTGGACTCCATTTTGAAACCTCCAACTCAGATCTCCACAGCTTTAGGGAACTGAGTTGCTCTTGTCTCCCTAAACCTGAGTGTGTTTTCCCCAAAAACCTTTGTTGCAATATCCAAAGAGTTTTGTGGCATGAAAAGGACTGAAAAATAGAATTCTGAATAATGTACAAGGCTACACCAATTTATTGTATATCGTGGGCTTATTGATACATACTGTACATAGTTAATACTGTGTGAAATGAGTTTGACAGCTATAATGGATTATGATACCAGAAAATGGGGATATATTTAAATGTGTGCAAGGCTATGATTGAGGATAACCTTGTGAGAGGTCTAACAGCATTTTCCTATTGTTGTTGAACACAAAGCTGGCTTCTCAAAACGGCCCTAACAGGAAATCGGCTGTTAAATAAATCAAGGCCAAGGAAAGGTTGTAATGCATTGTGGATCTTCATCTTTGCTGTACATCTCTCAGCTCTGAACATAATTGACATTGAGCCTTGTAGAAATAGGGAATTGGCTGCAGAGTATCATATTTTCTCACACTGAATCAATTATTAATACTGATTTATTTTATTACGTATTTATAACTGCATAACTCTGTTTCATAATAATAATAATTATGACATGTTATACTATGTAGTTTTGTAGATCCTTCCAATCTATCTTAAATCACATTTAAATTGGAAATCAATAATTTCATTATTCTTCCCCAAGATGGTGGAACAACATCTCCCTTAATCACTGATCCTGATTGGTCAGATCTCTCTCTGCTGGGAAATGCAATGTTTTTGGCTTTATTTGAAATGGGAAAGATAGCGGGGAGGGATAGTGTGCTTATTAAATAGTGATGCACTGGAATTAAACCTATGCTGCAATGGTTTCTGTGCACGGTGCACCAAAGTCAGTGGCCAGACCCACTTGACCACCCTGTGTCCACACTACTGTGTTTAATGTCCCTCTTGTTTGCTATGTGCATCATTCGATTATTGTGCTTGTAATAACATCACTGATGGGTAACAAAGTGTATAATCCGATGTTCACAATGTTTCAAGCTCTACTCACGGAGTGTGGGGTTTTGTAGTTCTTGGTAAAGTATTTGTATCAATATACGAAATAAACAACAGACCAGCAGAGGGCATCATTTCAAAGGGGAAGGACACTCATCTGTCAAAGTGTATGAAATGGCATAGTGCCTTCTAAATGTAAGTAATTCTGCATGAACATCTCTCTTCAGAAGAAAAAAGATTTTTGTTCTAAAGTAATTACAGTTCTTAGAAAGGTGTGTGCGATTACAATTTTTAACCTTGTGGGAAATGCTAAGGATACTGCTTGCTTGTTTTTTTCAAAATGCTATTTTAGGTCAACCATCTATTTTTGGTTTTGTTTGCTTACTGCCATGCTCTTATCCAAGGACAACAGACACTTACATATCCATGAACAAGAGGTTTTCCTATACTGTTCATGCTGGTTTTGTGATTTGTGTCAGCCTGAAACAATGCAGTCTCCTCAAATACTATGTTCCAATTTCATGGGCAGACTGGGTCCAGAAATCAGCCCTGGTATTACAAACAATTGTTTTTCCTTGAGGCTCCCACACTGACCCAAATCTTTGCTCAAGGCCCCCCATCGTTAGCCAGGGAAATTTTATTTAGCATTAGTTAGACTGACACATCCCACACTGCCCAAAATGCAAGATGACCAGGCAGCCCAACTTCTGGACTTTGATTTGAGGAACCAGTTTCCTTACACCTCAGTGATGTTCAGATAGATTCTCTTTGTGACCAAATGTATCATGTGAATAGTTGTGGAGGGTAGTTGGGTTATCATAGTTGAACATGGCTGATGTTGTATATGTTACATTCAGTCTGTGATTTGGCATGGTTCTGTGTAGCTACGTTGGTAGAGAAAGGCACGTAGAATGCTAAGGTTGTGGGATCAGTTTACATGGGGACAGTACTGTATGCTTTTTTTAAATTACTTTTATGTGTGCACTCTATAATGTAAGTTACTCTGGGTAAGTGCGTCTGCCTATTGACTTACTTTTTATATTGCATTATAATGTCATTAATGCATTCAGTCTAATGTTCTCAAGAAAATGCTACTTTAAAAATGTTTACACACGTTTGCTCTGAATTTTGGAGACTTTTAAAACACTGCACTTTCACCTAAAACAATATTGTTTTCCTATAATATTTTTATCCCAGATTTGTTGCTGTTTCTGCAGAGGGCACAGTGAGCAGAATCTAAATGATGAAGTCACAACAACATCCAAACCCCAATCCTGCTCCTTATTTATTGTCCTAATATATCTCTGAAACAGAGACAGAGCACATCTGATGCAGGGGCACCACCGACATGTAGCCACAGCACACTTCCAAAACAAAAGTGCTGGAGACAAACAGTAGATAGTCCATATTTCTGTGATTCATTGACAAGAGGCCTGGCCCGGAGTCTGCCTCTGCAGGCCGTCCTCCTCCGTACCCTGTCCTGACAGTGGGCTCAGTGTTTGTTTTCTGCCTCTTGGATATAATAAACGGATGTGTAGATAGCCTAATCAGGGATCTTTTTTAGCCTAATCTGAGACCTTGAAAGGTCACTGCCCCATGCTAAGATCCTTCACTCTAGTGGGGTCAGGACACTACACGGCAGGGAATCAGACAGATGTCTTCCAACGCCTCAGTCTGTTAGAACTTCACTATTGTAGTTACAGTCAATGTTGCAAACAGTGTGTACATTTTTCATTTTTTCCTACTGGATACTGTGGATATCAAAAGTCTACACATCCTTATGGAAATGATCCTGCTTATACCATGCCAACAAACAACATGAACACATTTTTACCGTTAGAAATAACTATTTCCAAAGTATATTCCAATAATTTTCTGTTGACAAGCAAATTCATGCTGTTACCATTTGCCTCTTGGATATACAGCTCCGGAAAAAATGAAGAGACCACTGTACCTTTTTCTTTTTCTTCTTTGAAAAGAAGGTTTTGAGTGAGGAACAGAAGGGTTAAAATTAAGAGACCACTGCAAATTGAACGCTTCTGTTCCACAGTCAAAACCTTCCAGTTCAACATTTTTGGAAAGGAAAGAAAAAGGTGCAGTGGTCTCAATGTTTTCAAGAGCTGTACATATAGGCAACTTTAGTGTATAAACTGATGTGTTGTATTTAACACAAGTTTATCATAATAAAATTTTTCCACTGATAATATAATTTTGCCAAGCATATTTCTGATTTTTAAAATGTTCCACTTAATTGTGTTTATCATGGCATGTGGTGTACTAATAATCAACTTTCTGCTGTTTGTTTAGTGAAGCTCAATTCAAATGAATGTACTTATTTGCCATTTTAGTCCTGATAAAATGTTTGTGGCCGAAATGCAACTAGTGAATACATTCTTCAATCCACATTTTAATATGTTTCACCAGGATATCAGGAGAAAGATCTGTTTCAAACATTAAAGTTTTGTGGACACCGATTAAGCCTAGTCCTTGACTGAAAAAGCTCAAATTTCCATTGAGATAGATTTTTTTCTCCTGGACTTAATCTATTTCCACAAACAGGCCCGGCTCCCCCCCCCCCCACCCACCCCCCGTTTCCCCATATACACAGCAGGCAGTTATCGCAGTCACACGTCAGGATAGGCTTTCCATTCCATTCTTCATTTTTCATCTTGGATGGGGAGGTTTGGGGTGATGTTGGTGGACAGCTGTGATTAGATATGTCCTGTCATTTATAAAAAATGCCACGTCAGTAATTTTACCTTGCCGCCAGGCCTGTCTGCAGAACAGGCCTGCATGGTTCAATATATCAATATTACCATGTATGACAACTAACAAAAATGAATCCTTCAAGTCATGATGACAAGCCATTGCGTTATGTAAAGTAATCTAACTAGCTGGCAGAAGCCAGTAAACCAGGATTTTTTCTAAACCCACTGAGGAGGGGGGAACGGGAGGGACTTTGCCAAAGCAGGAAGTACCACTCCAACAGAGTTGTAGTCTTTTAGAGAAAGGAAAGATTTTCACACTTTGTACTTTCATCAAGTTATCAGCTGATAGTTACATTGCTGAAAAACCTCCAATTGCTCTATAAATCGAGGACATTTAGTGTCAAATAATGGTAGCACAATCAGTATAACATGGAGAATGAAAGAAAAGACTACATTAGTTTTTCAGATCTCGCTAGTCTGTTCTGACATAATAGAGTGTTCTGACATGATAGAGTGTGTTCTGACATATTATGTGTTCTGAAATAATAGACTGTGTTCCGACATAGAATTTGTTCTGATATAATAGACTGTGTTCTGATATAATAGATTGTGTTTTGACATAATAGACTGTGTTCTGACATAATAGATTGTGTTTTGACATAAAAAACTGTGTTCTGACAAAGAATTTGTTCTGACATAATAGACTGTGTTCTGACATATTATGTGTTCTGACATAATAGATTGTGTTCTGACATAGAATTTGTTCTGACATAATAGACTGTGTTCTGATACAATAGATTGTGTTTTGACATAATAGACAGTGTTTGGACATAACAGAGTGTGTTGATTTGAATGCAAATTTCATTCATGCTCTCCTTTTGGCCACTTATGTGCTAAAATAAATCATTGACCTACAAACCTCTCAAACCACCTTAAGGTACCCCTTGAATGATGATCCCCTTAAATTATGATCTTAGTGTTCCATGTTACATGCAATGCCTTTTAAATGATTTAATGTGCCTAACCTGATCTGTACCCTTCAACAATGGGGTCGCTTAGATACGTAATTAGACATGGCCACCTGTGCAGTACGAAACCAAGAAACCTTGAGGAACAACTGATTTTATTTAGGGCCGACCAGAATCACTTCAACTAATGTCAAGTGACAGCACATTATCTTTGTACATCATTGGGAATTTGACTGGTTACATTTAAACAGTAACAATCCCCATTATTAAGAGTGTAGACACTTCTGCAACCAAGGCATTGACTGTTGTTTATTCTTTATAATATTTATGAGAAATATTTTTAGATACACAATAGTGCTACAGATGAAAAGGTCTGACATGATTTGTTTTGATTTTCAGTAACGTTGTGTAGAGGTTTAATTTCCACTGCGGATAATACTCTCCTCAGACTGTACAAACAATGGATGGAATTAAGAATGAAGCAAATGTTTATCAAGAACAGGAATTCCAAAAGAAATACCTTGCAGGTTTTGTATTGTACCAGCTATGCTGAAAATTGATACAGCTAGAATAACTTGATAACCAAATGCCCTAGCTTTGACATGCAGTGTTTCACCACAGATTCAATCAGGTTGAATTGACCATGACCACCACAATATTATTTTTTTTTGTTGGTATTTTTAAACAATATCTTAAGAATGTGACATCTTTACTTGCAAACTTACCTTACTGAACCTATTCTCAGTGCACAGTGTATAGTACTCTCATTGGCACAGGACCAGCAGTTGTTTCAGACCTGATAAATCAAGCCAACACATCTTATAATATAGGGTCTGTGAAAAACTTTGAGTAAGTTGTGTTTAATCACTAAGTTCAGCTTCTTCCATAAAGTTTATCTTTGGGAATAATAGATATGAGATAATGCTTCAAATGATCCTGAGCCTGTCTAAGCTCACTGATAGGCTTGCATTGCAGAATGCGTTAGCTCATGTATTAAGCTGGGGTCATTAGAATATATATTATGGCCTAAATGATATAATAAATTGTTTTTTAATTTTATTTAAAAAGTAAAAGTTATAGTTGTTTTATAATGTTGCCAAAGGCATAGAGTGTGTTGATAGTGTTAGTGAAAGAAGGACACCTATTGACTTTCTAAGTCAGAAATATTTTAAATGAGGCACCCCTTCTGAAAAATAGTCGAATTAATTAACATAGTTAATGAAAATAGAATACTTTACACTCAGAATGTGTACTGTCTACCGATAAAATGGGCGCGTCATCGTTGACATCACATGACATGTTGATGACCAATAAGAACTTAAGCAACTTTTTAGCTATTTGATAAAGAAAGAAAGAGCAAAGAGAAAGCTTGAAATGACTGCAATTATTCGTGGAGATCATTGTCATTTTTATTAGCCTAAACGTTTATTTTGTAGATTTAGATTTTATATGACATTCAAAGTGGCCCAAGTTTTGCCGCTTCTTATTTTATAGGTTCTATTTTCGTCGACGTCTGGCCTACCTCATAAGTCATCTGATGTTGGGAGAAAAGACACAAGGTACAGTAAGTCATATTATCCGTTAGCTGAATGTGTAGAACTGTCCGAAGCTTTTGATATGCCTTTTTAACCTGTTATTTGCAGTTTGTATTCTCACAGATGGGCCTATGCAATAATTACAACATGTCTCTAATGTTAATTCTAGGAACTCAATATCGAACAACCTATATTCAAACAAATAAATAAGCAGATAAAACAATAATTTTATATTACATTCAGAATGCCCATCGCTTGTGACAAAGCTTAAGACATAGGCCTAATGCAAGATACTGTTTTTTAATTGCTTTATAAAAACATCCATTACAGTATCCTATTCCGACTTTTCTTTATCTCTACTTCCACATTTTAAAATATGATATTGTATTTTTCATGTCTCAGCCGGCCTATAACAGATCTATAATCTAGATTGGTACTGCATTTGAAATAAAAATTGTACAGCTTTAAAATGTTTGATTCTGTTACACAAACTTGAGGGATAGCCTATTGACAAATAGATAAGATTATTATTTTTTTAAACCTGGAAGGCAATACTGTTCCTTGAGTGCCTCCACTATTGCTTGATTTTATTCCAAATTCGCACCAGGACACCTGAACAACTGAACTAATGGATCAGTTCAGTGATTGCCTCAGTGATGCCTCATTTTCAAAACAACTGGTCTTAAAGGTCGTTTAAATTAAACAAAAAGACAAAGCAAGAAGTCTAGGACCAGGGTTGTGTTCCTCGACTTTACGCCTATGGCAGGCTACTTATCGGATATCATCTAACCATTTAAAACAGTACATATAAAAAGCTTATTCCATAGCCCAATGCTCCATGCTGAAACATATTGTGCTAACGGCCTTGAAATATATTTTAGTCAGATCCATGGGTCTACTTCCCTTTTATATATATACCGACCACGTTTTAAGGCCTACTGGTTTCTCATGAAGACAATTATTATGAAAAGAGCAACCATTCAAATGTGGGCTTGTGGTTGCACGGGGTGTATTAATTCCTTATTTAATTGCTGTTCACATATGGCCTGAAGTCATCATGTAGACATATCTGAAACTAACTACTAACTACATCTTAAAAGGAAAACGAATGATACTTCTGAATAATTGGAGATTATTATAATAGCAATGTCGTTTACAACAAACAGCATTAATAATAATGAATTATAATAACGTTATTACTGCTGTCACTTCTACGCGTACCACCACTAATGCTAATGATAATTAATAATAAAATACAGAATAATAAATATACTATGACTTCCTTCTGTCTTCGTTTCTTTTTTACATCGAGTTGGTTCACATCGTTCTACTTTATAATGGTGCAACAACGAGGAGGTATGCCGTACCTGGGCATTGGTTGTTTTCTAAAGATAGGTGGCCGCATCCACCTCTTATTGGCCAACCTCCCAATAGAAGGTGACAGCCTAGAGGACCTGCGCGCGTAAGGATTGACACCAGAAGAGAATACCTGAAACGCGCGTGAACCATGTTGTTTGGGTGGATTATATAATGCATAATTCTATCCTGGGTTAATGTATTTCTTGGTTAAAAGGAAGACACATTTGGAAGAAAGGGACGATAAAGGTAACCAACCAGTTTTGGATTTAGCGAATACATTTTAACATGTGTCTGTTTTACCAAACGATAATGTTGGTTAGGACAAATATACGTTTTTAAAATGAAAACAGATGATAATTTGGATTTTAATATTATTATAAAATAAAATATTATTTCGATCTCATAAAAAAACCAACATGTAAACATATGCTCGTATTTGACTACAAAAGGATCGATGTTATTTCTGTGAAATAGGCAGTTGTGATTCACCTTTATTTAATCACGATAACCTCAAATTCTTCGACTGTATTTATGATATATCAATGCATGCATTGATCCAAATTATTATTGTTATTAACCTTACGTGTAATCTTATTTTATATGTATGTGATCAATTAGAATTTTGATTTACATCAGAGATGTTTTCCGTAGTTTATTAATATTTTTTTCATCTGATTTTATCAGGGGCAGTAAATGCATTTCGAAACTGATCGTAATTGAACTTTCGTTACGTGATTAAATCCGTTTTCTTTCCCCTTGATTTTAGGCGTCCCTTTGAAGGTAATGGACTACAACTATGATGAAGATTTGGAAGAATTGTGTCCTGTTTGTGGAGATAAGGTTTCAGGATACCACTATGGGCTCCTTACATGTGAAAGTTGTAAGGTATTCTTATTTGTAATTATTTATTATTATTATTTTTTAATATATGATATTGGGTTTGTGGGTATTGTAGCCTGTCAGACTAATTCCTTAAATCTTTCTCCAGGGCTTCTTCAAGAGGACAGTTCAAAATAATAAGAGGTACACTTGTGCAGAAAACCAGGAGTGTAAAATAGACAAAACACAGCGGAAGAGATGTCCTTTCTGCCGATTCCAGAAATGCCTCAATGTTGGCATGAGATTAGAAGGTATGGTTCTTTTATTTTTCATTTAAATTCACTGAATCACTGAATTAATTTCAGATTGATTGCCCAGAATAAATATTATATTTAGACCCCATTCAGACTAGAGTAAACGTGGATTTAATTAAAGAAAAATACGTGAGTTTCAGTCGATGTTTTATTTTTAACTAACTTGTTAATCTACTCTATATCTAGTTATTTTTATTTATTTTTTGCATAAAAAGAGGTGTGACTATCCATTAACGGGGGGGGGGCATGCTGTAAATGTATGACACGATACATTTGGCATTTTGTTTTCACTCAATGCATTAGATTTATTTGTAATGTTAAACATTCTGTAGCTAGGTCTCAACGTAGGGACAGACAACCGAAAACAGTTAAGAGTGGTTTAGCATTCGTACCCAATTGGTTTTGTGGGCGGATGAAGCCACAAATCATGGGCCAGAGCGGCGAACGCACGAGTGATTCCCAGGCTGTGATGCAAAAAAGCACCTGTTTCCGCGGAGAAATGACACATTCTTGAGTCGCAGATTAAACTCTGGGAGTCTCGCTGCTGTTTTAACTAGGTTCAACAATACTTGTAGGCTACTTATTTTTTCGTAGACAAAGTTACCGGTATTTAACAGAAAATGCATTTGTTTATGACGTGTAGTAAATTGTTTAAATATAATTCCGTTAGATAGTGATGCCCTGATGGTTATTACATTGTGTTATCCACAAAAAAAATGTGTTCACTGCCAAACATTCCTAAATTCGTCGGCCTTTTTCCTGTGCAATAATTATGGTGATTTTTCCCACGATAGATGTTTCAATTTTGGAGGGACAGTGCAATTTCACATTTCACGGCATTTTTTCGAATTAGCCTAGAAACCGATTGCAATAAACCTTATCTGTGGCTGACATAGCTAGTTGATTTCTCAACTTGTCTCTTCCTATGACAGCGGTGCGTGCAGACCGAATGCGTGGAGGCAGGAACAAGTTTGGCCCGATGTACAAGCGCGACAGAGCCCTGAAGCAGCAAAAGAAGGCTTTGATACGTTCCACCGGCTTCAAGCTAGAGTCTGCTCAACCACAGCTCTCCCCTGTACAAAGTGACTATGGCTTCACTGGGACCCTGCACAGCATCCCCTCCCTCCCCAAAGGCCCTATGAACGCCACCTCAACCTCAGTCACTCCTACGGACTACGAAGCCAGCCTCTACGGGCCTCCCTCCCTGGGGGTGTCAATGCAGCCTCTTCCCCCGCAGTACCAGTACACAGCATTCCCCAGCCGGGCCATCAAGTCGGAGTTCCCCGACCATTACACAAGTTCTCCGGAGTCTCTGTCGGGTTTCGCCTTTCCGAATGTCTACCCATCCGGCAGCTCCCCACAGCCTTCCAGCCTGCCCCCCCTGGTGCTGGAGTTGCTGCGCTGCGACCCGGACGAGACGCAGGTGCAGAGTAAGATCCTGGCCTTTCTCCAGCAGGAACAGAGCGGCCGGGGCCGGCAGGAAAAGCTCAGCACCTTCAGCCTCATGTGTCGCATGGCAGACCAGACCCTCTTTTCCATAGTGGAGTGGGCCAGGAGCTGCATCTTCTTTAAAGAGCTCAAGGTAAAGGAGCTCTAGGAAATGAAAAAAAAGCAAGCACACGGAAATAATCCTTGTAATCATGTTAAGTCCTTCCACTTTCTAAATAATAACATTTAAGAGAAAAACGCAACTAGCTTTGATATATTCTGTAGCCTAATGCACTCAGGTGCAGATATTGGGAATAAAGCCCCAAAGCCTTTATGAAAATGTTACGTTTAAATTGACAAATAGCTGTCATTGTTTCTGTCTTCTTGTTCCTGGTGGAGAATCAGTTTAGGTGACACTAACACAGTCTATCTTCCTCTGAGTCATGATTTGAGATGCCTCACTGTCCAAACCAGCTCCTTGTACTTTCAGTCTCTTTGTCAACTGAATGCTGTAATTGAGTTGTGCCATACTGTACCTGGTGAGTTATGGCTCCAGTTAAATCCCAACCCCCATCCCAGAGGAGATACAAATCAATACTGATGTAGGAGACTGTAGTAGCTGACCATGATACTGTATGTTTCAGGTGGGTATATTACTGACCAGTGCTATTTATCGTTCCTCACTTTGATTTTTGGTGACACTTTCCCCAGCCAAATGGTTTGAGACGTTAATATACTAATGGATTGTTTGTTCCGTGTGGAATTATAGAATGATGTTTAGAAGATGTTTATGTCAATTTGTTTTTATTTCTCTCTCTGCGTTATTTGTGAAAACAGTGAGCCCATTGTGTGGATTATCTGAAACAGGAACATATTATTACTGTAAAGGTTGTGTCAGAGAGATACGCGCATGTCAAATCTCCATTAGTACCTACAAGACTTAGACTTTTCTGTTTCCATCTATACAGGCCAGGCTCCATGTCTCTTGGGGGCAACTTCAGGCCTGCCAATTCAATTGTACTCGGCAGCAAGAATGTAAATAACAATGGCTAATTGAAAACTGTAGCGCCTTCTTCAGCATCTTGGCGCTTTCTCATTTAACCGTTATTTCATGACAAAGAGATTGTTGTTTCTGCTCACCCACATTATGAAGTGTCCAAATGTAGATGGAAACACAATTACACTACAGCTAACGTTAAGATGAAACACTGGCGACTGTAACGCTCTTCAGGAGGTGGCAGGACACGGGCTCAGAGGTGTTCAGACAAAAGGTTATTTTAATAAACATACAGAAACAAGGACTCGGACAGGAAAATCCCACGGAACAATGACTGACAAGGAACTCGAGGGCAGGAGGAACTTAAAGAGGGACATAACGAGGAGCAAACGAGACACAGGTGAATCCAATCAAAGGACATATAAATACAACCAAAAGATACTGAACACATGAATGTAACAGCCCACACAGCTGCTATAGCGACACACTGATGTTGGGTAAATCCTCTGGAGGAAGGCACTAATGGTGGCGGGTGGTTGCTTTCTCCATTTTCTCTTATAACTGGCTAATTTCAGAGGAGGTTGGCTTTCATCTCTCTTAAGGATGTTTATATGCATCAGTGGCCAATAATTCCAGTTGTATGCTCATCGATACTATTCTGTAAGAACAGTGTGAGAACAGTGTGAGAACAGTGTTGAATGGTGTGAGACCTGCACAAAACGGTACGTGTTTGCCGGGAGAGAGAAAGCCCTCTGCAGAGAGAGCTGTTTGTCTCTCCAGTTAATTACATTCCATTAAGACGATAACAGGGGAATGTCGGCCTTCTCTCCACAGTCAGTGTTATGTCTCTCATTGTTAATATTTGCAAAGAGAAAAATCTGACAGTTATGGAATGGCACAGAGGCAGGCAGGTTTATGCGTCCCCATTTCTGACAGCGAAGGGGTCTTCGCTTCACGTTCACTCTGTGTGTGTGTGTGTGTGTGTGTGTGAGAGAAAGAGACATTTTGTGAGCCCCGACTCCTTTAGCGGAAGTAAAGTAGGTCACTGAGCCCTTCAGCTTCCTCCTATGACCCCACCCCTCCCCCAGTCTTCCTCCCCCTTTCCCCAACCCCGCCCCCATGAATCAAGACGTTGTGTGTTGGTCCTTTAACTCTGAACGGGACCAAGATTGGACTCCTCCTCTGGACAGATATATATCGTTTCATTTAAGGGGTAATAATCCTGTCATCCCCATGCCAGATGGATGTGTGTCCGGACACGGGATGACGCCGTTAGGGGCAATAGCTACGCGGCGCGTGTCACCAGCTGCAGAATTACTGACTGAGTCGTCCTTCGGCTCCTGAAGTAATATGTGCCGTCGGCGAGGAGCGTCCAATCACCCCTATCCCACCCCTTCGCACCTCACACACACTCATGTGGGCTTTAATGGGAGGGGGCCAGCAGGGTGACGGGGGACAGGGAGAGGTGAGGAGGTGGGAGAGGTCATCGCCGCGGCTCATAAATACGGCGTGATGAGACGCCACAAACTGACACCAGGCCCAGACGCTGGGAAATAGTGCACAAGGGCCCTCATCTTCCTCTCTGGGTTTTATTGTCACCCCATTTCTCGGTTTATGAAGCCGTGCGTGTTTCAGGGGGGACCCTCCATCCTATACGGATGCTAACTTTTGAGTGGGTCGACGTTAGATTGATTTCTGTCTCTCGAGATCGGAATTGAGGTGCGTTTTTATTGGCCGTGGGATTTGACATTAGATTGGTCCTCCACCACCCTTAGTTTGATCATCGAGGTGACCTGTAACTTTGTGTCTTCTTCCAGGTGGGGGATCAGATGAAGCTCCTACACAACTGCTGGTCCGAGCTGCTGGTATTGGACCACGTCTTCAGGCAAGTGCAGCATAGGAAGGACAGTAGCCTGCTGCTGGTGACGGGCCAGGAGGTGAGTTAAAACGCTTTTACACTTGAAAAATAAATAAAATCCTTTACTTTGAAAATGTGGTGGGATTGCTATTTAATCATGCTACTCAAATAACCATATGAACAATCGTCCCGCATTGAAATCTACCCCAATAGATTTTTCTAATTGTTCCTAATTAAAGAACTATTAAAAAGGGACTATTTGAAAAACCTTTAAGAGTTCCCCCACGGTTTCATATTCACTGATGTTTTGCTACAGTAATTACAGTAATGATGTTTTGCTATTAGTAATTAGTATTTAACAGTGTAATTTCCACACACGATGTTGGTGACAAGATATATACTACAGCTATACAGTATCTGAAGTTTAAAGCCCACTACAGTTATCTTAGACACTGTGAGAGATTTAGGAGTGCCTCTCCCTGACCAAACGATGACCCACACAGATGCCTGCTCTGTTTTTTCCACATTTGGTCGTGTTTGGAGATGCTGAACAGAACAGGAAAAAACAGCACTCCGTAGACAGGCTTCAGCATGTCTCTACTACTTGTTACTGACTTCTGGGTTTGCAGAAGAAAGGAGAAATGGCTTCTGGTTTTTAGTTTTTTACCACCTTTCCATTTTGTTATTTTTTTCATCATGATGTCAAGCAATGGAAAATGGGCATTTTTCATCCGCATACTAGTATTGTGAGACGAGGAAGAAAAGGTTCTTAGAAGTTCTATAATTTAAAAGGTATTGTGGATATTGAATGATTTAACTCCCAGTGTATTACATATTAACGTAGTTCTCATTCATTTCTCAGTGGTGTGAAACTGCTGTTTTCATATTGTATATGATACCTCCGTACCTGGCTGTACTTTATTGAGTAGTTTTATGCTGTATATGTGTTTCCAGCATGACTCAAAACTGTACCCCTCCCCTCCCACCCCATTGTAGCTTTAGCACCCCCTTACAGTCACTTTCAATTTTATATAGTGTGCTTTTCTCTCAAACTATTTGCTTTCTCCTCGAGTCATGTAGCACAGGTGCGCTGTGGTCACTAAACAAGAACGATGTGATGTTGAGATATCTGTTCAGCTACCCCCCGCCCCCCCCAAACTTCTTCCCGCGGCTACGGCTAATCAGAATGTTGTCCTTTCTTGTGTTGCAGATGGACCTGTTATCCATCGGATCCCAGGCAGGGGTGACTCTATCAGGCCTGGTCCAGAGAGGACAGGAACTGGCTGGGAGGCTGCTGGGCTTGGGGGTGGACAGGAGAGAGGTGGCCTGCCTCAAGTTCCTCATCCTCTTCAATCCCAGTGAGTAGAACACATCGACATCAGCCACATTGGATGGTGATTATTAGCCTCATTACAGACATCTCAGGAATGAATGTGTTTTTCAATAAACTTATTATGGCTTTAAGTGGTTTGAATTCAACAAAGTTTTTTTGGGTAATAATGATGCGGTTTGTATAACCCATTGAGAAAATAACTTTTCTAACTAATTGTTGGAAATAGGTTTTAGTCGACGAGGTAGTTACACAGATCTAAACAACCCACGCGGTCCCATTGCTTTGGAGAGAAAGTGGTGATATTTTAAAAAGACATGTCACATCTATTGATATATGCATTTATCCAGAAGGTTACAACTGTTATCTCAACCAATCCTTTATCCTCAGGTAAAGTCACTTAATTAAATTTAGGACCTCATCAAAAGGCAATATTAACAAAGGCAACCTCACCCATTATTCCTAAATAGCACTCAATAGAACCATAATGGATTGGCCCATTATTTGATAGTCTGACTGACATTCAAGCAGTGGCTTCTGCATATGGAGTGTGCACAGACGCCAGTTGCCCAGATTCCCTTAAGCGACAGCTATTTAGCGCCAGTGAACAGGGAACAAAAGGCTTTAGAATAATGAGAGCACTCGTCACAGGCAGAAAATATTTTGCCATCTCCGCTGTCGGATTCATTCTCTCGTTTTCTCTTCCTCGTCTTTCAATCAATGAGTCAGGTTTATCAGGGCAATTTAGTTGCCCTTAAGCGGTTTGAAAAGATTATTCAAAATATTTAATTACTGTGTGAATGCTAGTCCTGGCAGGACTCATCTGATGCTGAATAGGAGTGCATTAGAGGTTCAAGCTTTGTCACCAAAGAACATACACACGCACACACACAATCAACCAAACCCGCTGCATGCTGTAGAGATACAATATACCAGATATTTAACATTAGTAATAAATGGTTGCAACTTCAATTCTAAAGTTTTCGCTGGATCTTAACATGTTAATGATGCTGAGAGTTAACATATGGTTTTGAGAAATGTTTTTCAATGTTAAGGATCTGAAGACAATATCTAGATATTATACTATTACACTTTGTAATGGTGTCCAGGAATTTGGAATAAAAAAATGCATAATGAACATTTAAATGTTGTGGACATTGTGTATTCAGAAATAAAAAACGTTTCTTCTGAACTTTGGGGGTATGGTTTTATTGGTGTAAGGCGTGAAGCCATATTTGCATATTTTCCTGCATGACATTCGAGTGAATGCAAGAGAAACCCACCCATAATCTCATTCCCAGACACTCCCTCCAAATTCGCTGGAGGTCTGTTGGAACAATCCATTAAATGTGGCCTTTGTTAGCCAACAAGAAAAATTTGAGATATTCCCACCAAAATAGGCATTGGTTTAGTCTACTTACTAATCATCTCCCACAACATAACCCCTATTAACTTTGCTCCAAACAATACATAAACCTACTCAAAGGTATCAGGGCTCAGCAAAAACACATTTCAGAGAAGTCATATAGCAGACACTCTTAACCAGGGCAAAATATGTTTTGACTAGGCTACATGTTCCTATAGAACAGGATAATTGTTGACACTATAGAAAGAACTTGAACTCATTTGAGCAGGACTACTTGAGTAATAACTGTTTTTAAAATTTTTGTTGATAGTTAAGGACACATTCAATTCTGTGGATGGTAAAAATAATCCACAGAGATTATAAACATGCGTTACCTGACATAAAACGTTTTTAACAAGAAAGAATAGAGTTGTATGTTTCGTCTCCACCTATGTAATGATGTGCACGGGTTTTGACAAGTAAATGTCCATAAGGAGACTATTCATTAGGGGCTACAGTCATGTGAAAAAGTAAGTACACCCCTGATAAGCCTTTTTCTAACATATATGTATATGTAAACTTCGACCCTGTAGATAAGCAACTTAGTCAATTGTTTATTTATAAAAATCCACACAAATGCATTTTAATTTTTCAGAAGAAATAATTACCCCTTTAATTCTCTATCGTCGACCAGAAGGAGTTTTTGCCCACTCTTCTTTACAGTACTTCTTCAAATGTGTCCTATTCAATGGATTTCTTGCATGCATGGCACACTTCAACTCCCCCAACTGCATTTTAATAGGATTAAGATCCAGGCTTTGATTCAGCCATTCCATTACCCTTTCATTCTCTGGTAAAATAGGGAATTATTGGTTGACTCAATGATGGCAAGTTGGCCACACTCTGAGGCAGCTATGCATCCCCAAACCATAATGACACCACCTCCACGCTTTACAGTTGGTATGAGTTTCTTCTGTTCAAAGGCTTGTTTCATTTGCCAAACTATTACTCCACATTTTACTCATCTGTCCAGAGCACATTCTTCCGGTAGTTTTGGTCTTTACCCAAGTGTTGTCTGGCAAATGTCAGTTGTGAATTTATATTTCTTGAGAGCAGAGGCTTCTTCCTTCCCGACCTCCCATGTAGGCCAGGTTTCTGTAGTCTCTTTATGACAGTTAACTCATGCACTTCGACAAGGAATGTGCTAAAAGAGGCCTGTCGATCCATTGAGTTTAGCTTGGAGTTGTTAGAGACTTTATTTAGCATCTTTTGATCAGCTCTTGGTATGAATTTGGTGGGTAGACCTGTCCTATGTAACAAGAGACGGTCTTCCTTGTTGTTCCATCGTTGTATTGCAACCGCACCTGAAATATTTTTGCTCCATGTGAAACGTTCTGCTACCAATTAGAGGAAAAGCTAATTATAGCGTGATATTGGCGCAATAAGGATTGAAGGATGGTGGAAATTGTTGGTGACTCAGGTCAGTTTTATAAATTAGCTCTGTGTTGTTATATGTGCCGTGTTTATTTAGCATTGAGGTGTTTGCTTTATATGGCAGCACCACAGAAATACTTTGGCTGCTAGCATAGTGCTCATTATGACGTGTGTTTTTATTTTGCCCATGAGTGAGAGAAATAATTTTGGATGGTTTAATGTTAAATAAAAAAAAAACGTTCACGAAGGGATGTCAACACAGCCCTCCCCCGCGGAAAAACAAACACTCATAACGATACGCCCACAATCGGCCACCTGGGGCAATGCGGGGCGTTTGCAGGCGAATTCGCGACGGAACATTTGACATCCACCGTGACGCCGACTCGCGGCCCGTCTGTACTCTTTTATTACGAGTACGCTAGTTGCCTGATTTGGGCTCTAGTCCAAATGTAATGTGTATAAACATTACAAATAAAAAATACATTATTTGCACGCTCAGAAGTAAAGATTAAGATGCAGTGTTCTAGTTCAAGTACTGCTAGACCTGCTACACCCGTATTGGGTGCCATGGCATGACGCATGCAATCTTTAATCTAGTTTCAATTTTGATATAACTGAAACAAATAGTTGAAAGCGGACATGGTCTCTGGCACCCGTCCACTCACAGGCAAGAACACTACGAACCTTAAGAGGCACCTAAAGGCCCATCACCAAAAGGAATATGAGCAGGTAATTAAACATGGAATGTTAACCCTAGAAATTGTATCCACGTTGTTATGTAATGGTGCTTAGTTTGTTTTTAAGTTAGCTAGCTATCTAACAAATTTGATGGACAGAAATTATACATGCTGGCTGGACACAGTTAAATGTATGCTACTAATTGGTACATGGCTACATTTTGGTGCCATGTTAAATTTGCATGATTACAACTTTATTTATCCCAACATTATTTAATGTGTAATACACATGTTTTTAAGTAAGACTAAATTGAAAGGATATTGAGTGGACTAAAAAGACCAGTGATTTCGTTGGCTTGACAGTAACTAGACTAAACAAAAATGTGACGATTTTCTTTGTAAGACTTTGGAAAAAGACTAAGACTAGACTAAATCCAAATGTGGGTGTCAAAATTACCACTTGGTAGGACTCACCCATATGGTAATTTAACCAAACCAAACAGAGGGCCTCATTTATTTATTTTTTCCCCTATATTTGTAATTACAGACGAAATGTAGAATGTTTTACGCATTAACTTTGAACGAATACACACCACTTGTTATCAGACTCAGTCGGGGGGCTTGGGGTTAACCCCCCCAATACACTGACATGGTCAGTGCATGAAGGGTGCAATTAATAATTACATCCTTAATTTTTCACATTTAGAAAATATATTTTTCACATAGTAGGCTATACGCTTGACAAGCAGTTCCCTTCTTCAACTAATTGGCACTGTGCATTCACATAGCCTTAGCTGTGCGCAAACCTGGTTAAAGAAAAGATCTGTGCACACGCACGCTTGATATATGATCCCCCAAGTGTCAAATATTTATGGAAGGCTAGACCCTCACAAGTTACTTTCTAAAGATTGTCAAATAATTTTCACCTGTTTTGGTGCACCTGATTCAGTTTCACCTAATGTAATGTTTCAGTTAGGGGTGTACTAACCATTTCTACATTGCCTAAGTACATTGCATTTTAATTTATTTTAATTTCATTAGCAGTTTCAAGTTACTATTTTGTTTAAATTGTTAAATTGGGTTGCCTTTATCAAAGAATGTGGTTACAATTTAGCTCATATATCCATGTATCTAAACCTGTAAAAAAACAATCTTTCTAACCCAAACTTCCTTACTTTTTTACCTGACTGTGTTCCCTCTTGTGTTTCGTGCACCCAAACACCAGTTTAAGCTTGCAGTATGCTGATGTAGGACAGTTAGGGTTTGGGCATTCACCGCAGTCACTGACATGGGGGATTACCAGGCAGTTGTTGCTTTATTAAAACCTGTTCAATATGATTGCATTATTTTGTTGTAGGCTATAAGCTGATTAGCTACTCTTTCACATTCTAAAGTGCCTGATTCTGATAAGACTGCCTTTGAATAAATGATCAGAAATGTATTTGATGCCTGACCTCGCATTACTTTCCATTGAAGGCCCACTTTCAGTGGTTGTTGTTTTTCGCATAATTCGCCCAGTGACAAGGTCAACCCGCCCATGACTGTATTTATTAGTGACAGATATTGTTGCATTCAAGTATGTGTACTCCTGAAACGTTCTCCAAGTGAGTGCGAAAGGGAACGTTTCAATGTAAAGTAAGATCTTCATGATGATGTGCAATTTATTTGAAAATTAATTATCCTTAACATTATGGTCTGACTGTCCCAGGGCCTGGTCAGACATGTATGTCAGGATCTTTTTGGTGTAATGGCTAATTATTCCTGTTGGAACCCATAGTTTGGAGAAAAGGTAAAGTTTGTTTTATTTTGTCCGTATAGAAAGCATATTTTTTTCTAGTAATTGCTAATCTTTATGGTTCACCCCAGAGATTTTTGCACCCATTCAAATTTTGAAAGCAGTACATCATTGTTGTGGAATTGTCTTCAGGGTAAATGCGTGGCTATGCTACTTCCCGAACCAAAAACTTAGAAACAGGGAGTGGAGTTTGTGCTAGCCCTATTTCTATAAGAATTCTTTAAAAAAGTGATTTTGGAAATACAAAACACAGCTCTGTAATGTGTCTTCTTTCGTCAAATACATTGGTCTGTAGTTCAGGCTAGTAAAATTTAAATGGCAAATAACTAAAAAGCTATTTAAAAACAGTACATATTTCAAAGCAATTGCTGAAATACTGGTCGTCCCTGTGAAGGCTGATAGGAAAGCAAATATGAGGGTTTGATGTAGGAGATTCACGTGTTGTAGTTGTATACTCACTGAAAAAAGCTCACAATCATGTTATATGTTTCATTCTAAACATTTAGAACACGTTTAGAACGCAACAGGTCTCGTATTCCAAGGTTTTACAGTGTGTGTCAATATCCTCCAAATCATGCGTCATCTTACAGCAGTGCCATTGTAACCCTCTGTACACACAGATGTTTGTGTTATTCACATTACCTAGGCATGCTTAACTTCCAATGAAATATACATTCATATAATTCCACACTTCCTAAAGCTTTTCCCCTATGTCCCTATCCAGACGTTAAGCTGTTGGAGAACCAGGCGTTCGTGGAGAGTGTTCATGAGCAGGTGAACGGGGCTCTGCTGGAGTACACTCTGTGCACCTACCCGCAGTACCTGGACAAGTTTGGCCAGCTGGTACGACGTCTACCGGAGTTGCGGGCCCTCAGCACCCAGGCGGAGGACTACCTGTGTTACCGACACCTGAGTGGGGAGGTTCCCTGCAACAACCTCCTCATCGAGATGCTGCACGCCAAGAGGGCCTTTGTATGAGTGCCATGTCACCACCATACACCATAACACTCTGTGGGACTGATCTGATGCCATGTCACCACCACCATACACCATAACACTCTGTGGGACTGATCTGAGGCCATGTCACCACCACCATACACCACAACACTCTGTGGGACTGATCTGATGCCATGTCACCACCACCATACACCACAACACTCTGTGGGACTGATCTGACGCCATGTCACCACCACCATACACCACAACACTCTGTGGGACTGATCTGACGCCATGTCACCACCACCATACACCACAACACTCTGTGGGACTGATCTGACACCATGTCACCACCATACACCACAACACTGTGGGACTGATCTGATGCCATGTCACCACCACCACCATACACCACAACACTCTGTGGGACTGATCTGATGCCATGTCACCACCACCATACACCACAACACTCTGTGGGACTGATCTGACGGAATGTCACCACCACCGTACACCACAACACTCTGTGGGACTGATCTGATGCCATGTCACCATCACCACCATACACCACAACACTCTGTGGGACTGATCTGACGCCATGTCACCACCACCATACACCACAACACTCTGTGGGACTGATCTGATGACATGTCACCACCACCATACACCACAACACTCTGTGGGACTGATCTGACACCATGTCACCACCATACACCACAACACTGTGGGACTGATCTGATGCCATGTCACCACCACCACCATACACCACAACACTCTGTGGGACTGATCTGATGCCATGTCACCACCACCACCATACACCACAACACTCTGTGGGACTGATCTGACGGAATGTCACCACCACCGTACACCACAACACTCTGTGGGACTGATCTGATGCCATGTCACCACCACCATACACCACAACACTCTGTGGGACTGATCTGATGCCATGTCACCACCACCATACACCACAACACTCTGTGGGACTGATCTGACGCCATGTCAACACCACCATACACCACAACACTCTGTGGGACTGATCTGATGACATGTCACCACCACCATACACCACAACACTCTGTGGGACTGATCTGACGCCATGTCACCACCACCATACACCACAACACTCTGTGGGTCTGATCTGACGCCATGTCACCACCACCATACACCACAACACTCTGTGGGACTGATCTGATGCCATGTCACCACCACCATACACCACAACACTCTGTGGGACTGATCTGACGGAATGTCACCACCACCGTACACCACAACACTCTGTGGGACTGATCTGATGCCATGTCACCACCACCACCATACACCACAACACTCTGTGGGACTGATCTGACGCCATGTCACCACCACCATACACCACAACACTCTTTGGGACTGATCTGATGACATGTCACCACCACCATACACCACAACACTCTGTGGGACTGATCTGACACCATGTCACCACCATACACCACAACACTGTGGGACTGATCTGATGCCATGTCACCACCACCACCATACACCACAACACTCTGTGGGACTGATCTGATGCCATGTCACCACCACCACCATACACCACAACACTCTGTGGGACTGATCTGACGGAATGTCACCACCACCGTACACCACAACACTCTGTGGGACTGATCTGATGCCATGTCACCACCACCATACACCACAACACTCTGTGGGACTGATCTGATGCCATGTCACCACCACCATACACCACAACACTCTGTGGGACTGATCTGACGCCATGTCAACACCACCATACACCACAACACTCTGTGGGTCTGATCTGACGCCATGTCACCACCACCATACACCATAACACTCTGTGGGACTGATCTGACGCCATGTCACCACCACCATACACCACAACACTCTGTGGGACTGATCTGACGCCATGTCACCACCACCACCATACACCACCACACTCTGTGGGACTGATCTGATGCCATGTCACCACCACCACCATACACCACAACACTCTGTGGGACTGATCTGACGCCATGTCACCACCACCATACACCAACACACTCTGTGGGACTGATCTGATGCCATGTCACCACCACCACCATACACCACAACACTCTGTGGGACTGATCTGATGCCATGTCACCACCACCATACACCACAACACTCTGTGGGACTGATCTGATGCCATGTCACCACCACCATATACCACAACACTCTGTGGGACTGATCTGACGCCATGTCACCACCACCATACGCCACAACACTCTGTGGGACTGATCTGATGACATGTCACCACCACCATACACCACAACACTCTGTGGGACTGATCTGACGCCATGTCACCACCACCATACACCACAACACTCTGTGGGTCTGTTCTGACGCCATGTCACCACCACCATACACCACAACACTCTGTGGGACTGATCTGATGACATGTCACCACCACCATACACCACAACACTCTGTGGGACTGATCTGACGCCATGTCACCACCACCATACACCACAACACTCTGTGGGACTGATCTGACGCCATGTAACCACCACCATACACCACAACACTCTGTGGGACTGATCTGACGGAATGTCACCACCACCGTACACCACAACACTCTGTGGGACTGATCTGACGCCATGTCACCACCACCATACACCATAACACTCTGTGGGACTGATCTGACGCCATGTCACCACCACCACCATACACCACAACACTCTGTGGGACGGTTCTGATGCCATGTCACCACCAGAGGGGATTTATGCTCATTGCTAAGAGCAAATAATGTGTGGGTGATAGAGTGTTTGTGTTTGGGTCATGTGTGTCGCTCTTCTGTCCTAGGTGTGTGAAAATAGAATGTGCTTAGAATTTGGCCATTCTTTAATACGTGATAAATTATAAAATGTACAAAACAAGCTATGTTATGATACTGTATGTAAATGTAACTTGACCATTTGCTGATTTTAAGCAAAGTGAGGTGTTATCAGAGTTTATGGCAAAACACTATTTCAGATTCATCAGATGAAAGAGGCACTGTTACACATGATTTTAGACTCATAGTGTTGGAAATATTGTGCCAGCCCTACATTTATGTGAGCACTTGTTCCTTGGTATGTTGTAATCATTGTTATTGAAGCGTAGGTATGCGAACACTGTTCTATCTTGTTTTTCCTTCTTTTAGTCATCAAATATTCTAATATATGAATTACACTTGTGTTTACAAGTACACACTCATATTCAATTCAACGACAGTCGGTAACACATTTAGGAGATTTGCTAAATGTAAGAGGAAGAGATACAGTAAAGAAGGATGGAGAGGAGGATGTGGAAGAGATGGAGAGAGGCCTGAATGCGTCCCTGACATGTGGGAGAGAATGTAAGGAAGCCATCTTTGGCTGCAGCTAGTTGTCTTTTAGTAACACATTTATCAAGAGGGCTTTGGAAAGAAAGTCAATAACAAAGAAATCTCTTACAAAGTATCCAGAAAATGTTCATCTTAGTAAGTCCTCTAACCTCTTACCAGAACCCATTTACCCTGCCGATAGGTCAGATGTTGACTGTGGATCTGTTTCAGTCCTTTTGTACTCATGGATAAAATAAAGGACAACATGCAATATGTTATGGAACTTGAAGGGGATCTAGGAAAATCCAATTGATTCAAAGTGTACAAAGAAAACATCCCAATGAACTACAATAGAAGGTAACACCCACCTATATGTCTTTGGCATTGACTTGGCAGGGTTAGCCATTATAACCTATTCTAGACAATCAGAACACCTGCCTTAAAACCCTGGCCAGTCAGTTAAATACGGACCATGGTTTTGGAACTGAAATGAAATAATTATCTATGCCTCTGCTCTGTACAGTATTTATATTGTTGAAGCATGAAATAAAAACTAAAAACACATTGACCTATACCTAGCTCAGATGTTTCGAAAAACATACTTTTATATTTCACACTTTAGGTTGAAGGTGTTTTTATTATGTAAATAGTTTCTCAGTGTTGCTTTTGAATTTCCACATTCAGTGATGTCCCTGTCTTGGTTTAGGTGATGTGATGAGATCTGAGTCCTTAAACTGTCTGTGATGGTCCTCTCTTAGTCACGTATTGCTTTTCACACAATCAACACATTCTCAGTTTTTCTTTCAGTTGGTTTTATTGTAATAGCATTAAACCAATAAATGCAATAAAGTTCTACAGGTTTTATGTTTTGGCAATTTCTTAACTATTGTTCAATGGTCTTGGGGTCACATACATACTCCAGTATTTTCAATACACAGGAAGTGATCAGGACAAAGGTATTATAGCCATTTCTGAGTCAAGACAACATATTTCATAATGTGAAAGTCTATAGTTGTGGGCTGATAAGCCGGTGCTACTTCACAAATACAAGTGCAAGTATACATTTCAGCCACTGAATAGAAATAGCTAAATAACAGTAGTTAACAAAGGAACAAGTGTAAGGGCTTTGGGACATCTATTATTGTCGTACACATTACACAATCCATGTATACACTTACATCAAACAATAATGTATGATATAACTGGGCTGAGTGTAACTGCCCCAGCATAATTTTGCACAAAACCACACTCTCTGTGGGATCGAAATGCAGGGAACGTTGTGTTTTAATTTTACTGGCACCTTTAGTGAATATAGGTAGAGACCAGGACTGCTGCTGCTTCTTGTAAAGTTGGGAAGACCAGCGGATTGGGTAGGACAAAAAGGCAGTCTCAAATATGTAGTGGTTCATTGTTGATAGATGGACACCAGGTAATAGACTTTACGTGGTGTCATTCTGAGCTCTGTTAAGGCTCTGTCAGTTAGCAGCACCTCTTCTAAGACTGTTGATCTCTGACAAGATCTGTCAAACTACTATCCACGCTGGTATACTGAGAACAAAATCTCATTGTCTGGTCTTATGATATCTTACACTGGCAAAAAGCTTTAATCAATGTCCAGTGCCTACAGTAATGCGGACTGACTAGTTACGTCTGTAAAAACAGCAAGTACGTGTAGAAAGATATATAAGGAAAGGTGTCCTCAGACACCCTTAAAGTAAGAGTGAGGCTTAAGTCTGTGTCTCTCTGGAACAGTCACTTCCTAAACAGCAGATGATTCCTGACCCTGGGAATGGGACACTGTGGAGGAGGAGACGTCCTCCTTCAAGATGTTTCCTGCTTCACACACTGTATGTGTGTAAATCTTTGAGTCTTTCATTCTCTGTGTGTGTGTCTACTATCTAGACTGTGTATTGAGTCTTTCGTTGTGTGTTTGGATATTCACTGTATAATTCTGCTTTTGTCCCACCATGCTTCATGATAAAAATGCCTCCGTGGCCTATTTCGTCTATTCCATTAGCAGCCTGTAGTTACAGAAATGTTACAGAAAATGTATTATTATATTAACATATTATATCCAGTATGATAGATACTGACATATGAAATATGATAGATAGATGAAACACAAAAAAACACGTTTTTACAGACTTTAGACCTTCAGTATTAGGCCAACTGGTGGATTTAATGACTGTGTGTGAGCAGACATTTGAGAGGATAATCTGCAGTAGTTTGATTGTCTAGCTATGAAACAGTGTTTCCCTTTTGTTTTGACTGTCAACATTGTACTTTAACATCTCTCCCGTCTGATGATTTCAAACAGTGTGAAGTGTCCTTGCGCACAGGAGCCACAGTGGTGGTGACCTGATGCTAGTGCATATAGCCAAAATGAAAAATAAAAAGTCGGTAGAAAATATAGATGCCAATCGCTCGATTGAATTATCACGTAGACCAGAGGGTCCCAAACTAGGGGTCGCGGCCCTATGTGGGGTCACCTGATATGAAAATGGGGTCGGGGCAGAATGTTTTACAATTTACTCTCATAGCCTCAAATAAAAAAAAATAACGCTTATATAATTTTTCTTCACATGGTTAGAGTCGAAATGGGGTCGTCGGCCAAAAAGGTTTGGGAACCCCTGACGTAGACAGTGAAGCCTGATTACTTAGTGTGAGTGTGCCAGTCATGTTATTTTTTAAACATTTAGAAAATTACCTGAGGGCTTGAAAGCAGTCAGTTGAACCACCTGGTGAGTAGAAAAGGTATGTTCATGTCTTGGATTTGGATCAGTCACCATTTTGGAGTGTTAGGAATAGTCACTCAAATACATCTCACCTGGTTTCCAGATGCTGGTTTCAAGGAAAAGCTTACAAAAGTACTTTCTTTTCCAAAACTCTCTGAAAGGAAGGAATGTAAAATCAGTGATGACCTGGTATTAATGTTAAGTGTGTTTAATGTAATTTCAAGACTACATATTGAAATACAAAAGCTCCGGAATCCCCCATTATCCAACCCTATCCCAATCACCCACTAACCAACACTAACTAACACTATCCCAACCCACCACTATCTTATTCTATCTCAACCCACCACTATCCAACCCTATTCCAACCCACCACTGTCTGACGCCATCTCAAACCACTACTATCCAACTGCATTTCATCCCACCACTATCCAACCCTAACCCAACCCACCACTTTAAAACCCTATCCCAACCCACCACTATCAAACCGACCACTATTCAACCCTCCTCACAGTAACACAGTACAATGCCTTACTTCAGCCAGGCCCACCCGACCCCACTCCACTCAGGCCCTCTTACCATTCTTGATGACCAGTGAGGTGCTAGTACTTCCTGGGCCAGAGATCTCACTGGTCTCTGGGCTGGAGGGAGGCGGCAGACTCTGGGTCCAAGACTGGGCTGGACCCCTTTGGGATGGTAGGAAGCTGATAGGCTGGGAACAGTTCTATAACCAATGACATTGCATCGAGATGTTTAGATGAGGCTGTCTGATTGTGTAGTCAGAAATTATGATTGGTGACTCGCTGCCAAAATGGCTGTGTGCTCTGAGACAACATTTGACCAAAGCTAATCCTATCCTATTCCACCCTTACCCTAAACCTTAATGCAACCCATATCATAATATGCCTTTGGGGCAGAGTGGATTGCAGATTAACTACAAAAAATACATAATAATCATGTATATTTTTATCCAGTTTTAACATTATTCATTTGTTTGCAAACATTTCACTGAATGCATTTTGACCCACCGTGAAAGACAAGGCTTTTCTCTTCTCTTGAATCCTCTTTATGGCGTTCCTCACCTTTAACAAAAGCATACAGCACCTCAGCGGCTTGCACACACACTGACATGGCAAGGTCAAGTGGAGGGCAGGACACAGACAGAAACAACACCCTGCCGACGGACAGTTCTTAGTAAACATACCTCGCTATTGTAAACGGCATAAACAAGGAATATGTACAGGCCCTGTGGAAAGGAAGAGACAGAAAACCATGTCAAACAATGCTGTACCCGGCCATAGACAGCCCGCTGATGAGGCTGTGTGGACAGTGGTAGTGTACTATAGCAGTTCCCTGTTTGGTGAGAACAGAGGGTTGTTTCTGTGAGTTTCTGTTCTGAGAAAAATGATGTGGTTGATCCCCCATCTCCTCTCTTTGGATAAAGCCTCACAATAAATCTAAATTAACTAGCAGCTCTCTGAGGTTTACTCTGGGCTGGCAGCCAGCTCATTCACATTATAAAAAAAACATGCAGTAAGCTCCTGAGAGAGAGAGAGAGATAGAGGGTTCCTCCAGCTGATTTACAGGTGTTATCAGGAGGGTGATGGAAAGGGAGGTGAAGGTAAATTTGGAGTGGGGTCAGCCTGGAGCCCTTCCATGACCTGTCCTTCAAAGACCCAGTCTGAGCCACCCATTCCCCCACGCACGCAAAAAAAACACAGACGCACGCACGCACGCATGCAGGCGCATAGACAAACAAACCAAGCAGTTAAGTACGTTGGCCCTGTCACGGAAATGATCGAATCCAGAGTCAACAAGGGTGAAAAACCAATCGTTCAGCTCTTGAGCAAGGCAGTTAACCCTCAGTCAATAACGGCCCATCCATTGGTTGTGACCCCACTCCCGACCGCATTTCAGGGAGGGGGGGTATGGAAACAGGTGTATATTACAACATACTGACATGTGGGAAGCAATAAATACAAGCACCCAACCAATTATTAATATGATTACACACACACATACACCATTTGACTGGCCCATCAATCTCCTTATTTATACCAAGCTGCTCTTTCTCTCTCTGTCTGTGAGATAATTTCCCCCTCACTCAGGGGGTTTCATTGATACCCTTACACACACTGGTCGTTCTAAGAGCGTCCGTCCTCACCTGGAACGCATTGAGGGCGATGAAGACATAGGCCACCACCATGGACAAGTGGACCAGGACCCCACACAGCCAGGTAAGGCCCAGAACAGGAAGCAGAATCAGAACGGGTCGTGTCACAGCCCTGCAGAAATCAGGCTGTCAGTATGGCGGTCAAGCACCAACCCACACAGGGACACACACATACACACAAATACGCATGCATGAATAAACACACATACGGGGCAGGAGCGAGGCTGAAGCCCTTGGCCTCAAACCAGTAGGGAGCCCAGGAAGAGAAAAAAAAGACTGTTTGTTCTCTTCCTGATCTTTTTTTCTTGTTATTTGATCTACAGTCAGAAGGCTGCAGTTTCAAACTGAAATATGTAATTTGGACCATTTTATGTATGTATTATCTTTTTAGCATTGGGATCCATGATTCAAGTCAAGCACACACACACACACACACACACAGGTCCTGCAGAGCTGCTCAAAATGATGTTTGGGCAATCCCAGTTATACAAATACAACAAGTTATAAATGATGTAAATGGATATAATGCTTTTTATATATACAGTACAGGCCAAAAGTTTGGACACACCTTCTCATTCAATGCGTTTCCTTTATTTTCATGACTATTTACATTGTAGATTCTCACTGAAGGCATCAAAACTATGAATGAACACGTGGAATTAACAAACTTAACACAAAAAAGTGTGAAATAACTGAAAACATGTCTTATATTCTAGTTTCTTCAAAGTAGCCACCCTTTGCTCTGATTACTGCTTTGCACGCTCTTGACATTCTCTTGATGAGCTTCAAGAGGTAGTCACCTGAAATGGTTTTCCAACAGTCTTGAAGGAGTTCCCAGAGATGCTTAGCACTTGTTGGCCCTTTTGCCATCACTCTGCGGTCCAGCTAACCCCAAACCATCTCGATTGGGTTCAGGTCTGGTGACTGTGGAGGCCAGGTCATCTGGCGCAGCACTCCATCACTCTCCTTCTTGGTCAAATAGCCCTTACACAGCCTGGAAGTGTGTTTGGGGTCATTGTCCTGTTCTAAAATAAATGATAGTCCAACTAAACGCAAACTGGATGGGATGGCATGTCACTGCAGGATGCTGTGGTAGCCATGCTGGTTCAGTATGCCTTCAATTTTGAATAAATCTCCAACAGTGTCACCAGCAAAGCACCCCCACACCATCACACCTCCTCCTCCATGCTTCACGGTGGGAACCAGGCATGTAGAATCCATCCGTTCACCTTTTTTGCGTCGCACAAAGACGGCGGTTGGAACCAAAGATCTCAAATTTGGACTCATCAGACCAAAGCACAGATTTCTACTGGTCTAATGTCTATTCCTTGTGTTTCTTGGCCCAAACAAATCTCTTCTGTTTGTTGCCTCTCCTTAGCAGGGGTTTCCTAGCAGCTACTTGACCATGAAGGCGCAGTCTCCTCTTAACAGTTGTTCTAGAGATGTGTCTGCTGCTAGAACTCTGTGTGACATTCAGCTGGTCTCTAATCTGAGCTGTTGTTAACCTGCGATTTCTGAGGCTGGTGACTCGGATTAACTTATCCTCAGCAGCAGAGGAGACTCTTAGTCTTCCTTTCCTGGGGTGGTCCTCATGTGAGCCAGTTTTGTTGTAGCGCTTGATGGTTTTTGCGACTGCACTTGGGGACACATTCAAAGTTTTCGCTATTTTCCGGACTGTCTGACCTTTCTTAAAGTAATGATGGCTTGTTTCTCTTTACTTAGCTGATTGGTTCTTGCCATAATATGAATTCTGACAGTTGTCCAATAGGGCTGTCGGCTGTGTATCAACCTGACTTCTGCACAACACAACTGATCCCAACCCCATTAATAAGGGAAGAAATTCCACTAATTAACCCTGACAAGGCACACCTGTGAAGTGAAAACCATTTCAGGTGACTACCTCATGAAGCTCATTGAGAGAACACCAAGTGTTTGTAGCGCTATCAAAAAAGCAGAGGGTGGCTACTTTGAGGAATCTAAAATATTAGACATGTTTTCAGTTATTTCACACTTTTTTGTTAAGTACATAATTCCATATGTGTTCATTCATAGTTTTGATGCCTTCCGTGAGAATCTACAATGTAAATAGTCATGAAAATAAAGAAAACGCATTGAATGAGAAGGTGTGTCCAAACCTTTGTCCTGTAATGTATATCAAGTTTTATTAATGCATTTCTTTGTAGAAATTAACAATGAAAATGTAACAAAACGTATGATACTATTTCCATGTTATTGTCATTGGCCAAAAATATTACAATTCAATCAAATGTCAAAATCTGTTACAGTTACTCCATGTGGCGCTGTGTGCTCTCCCTCTCCGGCGCTCCACCTCGCCGGTGTACTAACTGCCAGCTGAAGATGAGGGCAAACGCACCCCTCACACACACACACACACACACACACACACACACACACACACACACACACCTGTTTCTTGTAAGTCATTATGTTGTCCATTTGAGTTCCTTGTTTTCACCTGCACCTCACAAGTTATTGTGTCCATTTCATCTGTGGAAAGGAACTACGACGTGGGTGACCGTGACTTACTGGCGGTGAAGTTGGCACTGGAGGAGTGGAGACACTGGCTTGAGGGCGCCCGGGAGCTGTTCACAGTCTTGACAGACCACCGGACTGTGTTCTTTGAGCGCATCCAGTTCACCCTCAGATACCGACCAGGTACGAAGAATGTCAGGGCATATCAGGGCATCCTGCCCACTTCTTGTATCGTGGGTCCTGTCTCCTGGGACATTGATGCAGGTAATGGTGGCCTGGCATAGGACGGACTATGTGGCACTATGTCCTCTCTTGCAGAGTGTGCGCACCGTCAAAGGCGCCGCAAGCGGTTCCAGTAGGCAAACTCCACCCCCTACCAGTACCTCAGTGACCCTGGTCCCACCTCTCTGTGGACTTCGTGACAGACCTGCCATGGTCAGAAGGGAACACCACCATCGCCATGGTAGAGAACCGATTCTCAAAGATGGTTTAGTTCATCCCGCTGCCGGGCCTCCCCACTGCCCTCCAGTTCGCTGAGGTGCTGCTTCAGCAGGTCTTCGGCTGTGTGGACGGACGAAGGACATTGTCTCTGACCGCGGCCCCCAGTTCACGTCTTGAGTATGGAAAGCCTTCATGTACAGGCTGGGGGTTGCGGTCCAGGGTACCACCCGCAACGGGGCAGATGGAGCATACCAACCAAGACCTGGGGAGGTTCCTCCGATCTTACTGCCTTGACAGACCAGATGACTGGGCCCGTTTTCTCCCCATAGCGAAGAACACTCATAACTCCCTGTGCCATTCCTCCACAGGTCTAACCCCCTTCCAGGTGGTCCTCGGTTTCCAGGTTCTGTTGTGCCCCTGGTTAGGGGATTCCAGCAACGTCCAGGCCGTGGAGGAGTTTGGGGACAAGGCGTGGTACCAGGGACCACCCGCTCCGTCTGCTCTATCGTAAGCTTGGGTCCCCGGTCTGTGGGGCCGTTCAAGGTCCTCTAGAAGGTAAACGACGTCACATATGAATTCCAACACTAAAATGTCTCCCTCTTTCCATGTCTCTCTCCTCAGGCCGGTGGTTCCTAGTCCGCTAAGGGGATCCGGGCTTGCAGTGGCGCTTCTGGCTACGCCGGGGCCGGATCCAGTACCTGGTGGACTGGGCAGGGACCGTCCAGAAGAACGGAGCTGGGTCTGGCCGAGTCGGCAGCAGGTGGGGTTGTCAGGAGCCACACCTAGGGGGGAGAGTACTGTGATGGTTGCTCTGCGTGGCGCTACATACTCTCTCCCTCTCCAGCGCTCCACCTCGCCGGTGTACTAACTGCCGGCTGGAGACGATGGCAAACGCACCCCTCACACACACACACACATACACACACACACACACGTGCACCTGTTTCTTGTTAGTCTTTATGATGTCTATTTGAGTTCCTTGTTTTCACCTGCACCTCATTGGTTCTTGTCCATTTCGTTTGACCATGTGGTGCAGTGTTATTGTTTGGCAAATTCCTTTTATGAACTTGCTACCCTCGCACCTCACAAAATCTAGAGTTTCACAAGTAAGAAATCAAACTTTAACTAGTGTAATTGCAAATTCCTATGTGCTGTTCTCCTTATGTGAAAAGGTGATGTTAACATGTTAAAAATTCTTTACATTAATCAGCTCACCCGAGCACAATATTTTGAGCATGATAAATAGTTCCTATTTCTGACCCATCAGCTCCATTACTATTTTAGTCCTTCATGGGACTGCATTGACATGCTCTGTTCCAATCGAAAGAAACCTAAGTGAATCAAATGCAGAAGATAGACCTCTATGTCTTATTATTGTATGTTTTCTGATTTCTACTTCTGGTAAAAAAGAAATTGTTTAGTTAAATGATCTTTTTACTAATTTAATGGTTTTTATAAAAATGTGTATATCTAAAATAAATCCTAAAATACTAAGTATAATATTGTAAAAAATGATAGTTATTTTGGTTTGCTATAACTTTCAAGTGAAATTAAGTATTTGGGCAGTGTCTTTGATTCTGTACCCCTCCTACTGATTAACCAGCAGTGATACTGATGCTGCATGTGGGTTTGAAATAATGAAGTCAAAACCATTTGGGCTGATTAACCCAAATACCAGTGGCTGACTCATAGTTTGTTAAGAAAATACATTATTTAAGAGAATGAAGTGTAAGTAATTATGTTTGTAATGACAGTTGTTTGTAAGTCTTTTGAAATTAAATTATATTACAATAAAATTAGGACAAATATGCCTTTTAAGTAGGATGTGTAATATTTAAATAGGTATACTTTAGTTTCACAGACTATGATAACACATCTATGTAAAATTGTATATGTGTTGCTAGTTTGACTCGGGGTTAATATCAACCAAAACGCAAATTAAAATATAATATAAAAGGATGCTTTGCGATGGTTTTCAATGAATTAGTTTTCATTATAGGAAATTGCACATTACACTTAACATGTACGAAAACCATAGGTCAGACTTTTGTCAAAATTTAACATAAGAAAAATGTTGACGTGTGTCTGCTAAACATGTTTGGTTATTTTCACATTTTCTTCAAATGTGTGAGCAGCTCTCTTCCTACATTTATTTAAAATGTAGTCTTCCTTCTAATCTTTGACATCTCATCACATTCTTAGGGGGAACAGATATACTGCGGAGGGGGCAAAGATGACCTGCTTAATCCTCCTCATTTACAAACAAATGAGGAGGTGATGAAATGAAAAAAATTCTGAAGAAAATTTGAAAACCAAATTCTATCCTGGTGTTCGTGTGCAGCGTGTACAGAATACATGCATTTGTGTTGTCTCTGCATGTAGGCAGCTACTGTACGTCTTTTGATGAGTATGGAACGTTTAAAACCTTTCCATGTTGTTTTTGGGACAGAACTGAACCCGATGCCCTGGTCCTTGTTTAGAGTCCACACTTAACCGACAATGAGCTCAATGAGACAAACACACCCACACAAAGTCTGCCTCTCTGTCTTGGACCAGGTGCTGGGCTGATAAAAACCACACAACTCCCACCACTTCAAACTACTTCATTCTCACACCGTCTCTCAGTTCAGCTTAGTTTGCCAGTGTGGATCAGTCACATGGATTTCAAACCACCTATTCCACAGACTGAGTTTTAAAGGAAACTTACTTTCAAGAGTAAGCCACCAAGGTCTAGATGTTCAGGTCAAGTCACAGAATGAAAATCCATAGTGTGTGTCTGATGTAAGTGGATGAGAGAGGATGAGGAAGTGAATGTGAGAGAGGATTAAAGGTTGAAAGAGAGAGTGAGAGATAACAAGAAAGAGAATGGAAGGGAGTGTTTGCTTTGGCAATAGTGGCAAACTTCCCTTCATGCCAATAAAGCACCTATTGAATTGAATTTAGTGAAAGAAGATGAGAGGATGACAGACAGGAAGAGGGAGGGAGAGAAATAGCATCAGTGTGGTGACTCACCAGGTCAGGTCAAAGGTGTGGAGTTTAGATGCTGAACTGGGTGTAAGCATCTTTGCTCGACGACGAGCACTGGACACTGTCACCATGACAACACGGCAAAGCACCACTGCATTAACCTAGAAGTACAAACAGTCTTAAATCAATTGACTGACATTCACTACCATTCAAAAGCTTGGGGTCACTTAGAAATGTCTTTGTTTTCCATGAAAAAATACATGAAATTTGTTTAAATAGGAAATATAGAAAGATGAATAGGAAATATTTCTCACTTAGTCATTGACAAAGTGAGAAATAATGATTTTTAATTTAAAAAAATCTAAGAATCTTCCATTTTCAGCAATATCAGCCATGCAGACCTTTGGCATTCTAGTTGTCATTATTTTGAGGTATTCTAAAGAGATTTCACCTGTTGCTTCCTGAAGCACCTCCTACAAGTTGGATTGGCTTGAAGGGCACTTTGTACGTGCCATACGGTCAAGCTGCTCCCACAACAGCTCAATAGGGTTGAGATCAGATGACTGTGCTGGCCACTCCATTATAGACAGAATACCAGCTGGCTGCTTCTTCCCTGAATAGTTCCTGCATAGTTTGGAGCTGTGCTTTGGGTCTTTGTCCTGTTGTAGGACAAGCGCTGTCCACAGGGTAGGACATGGCATTGCACAATGGAGTGATAGCCTTCCTTCTTCAAGATCCCTTTTACCCTGCATTAGTCTTCCACTTTACCACCACCAAAGCACCCCCAGACCATCACATTGCCTCTACCACGCTTGACCAATGGCGTCAAGCACTCCTCCAGCATCTTTTCATTTGGTCTCACAAATGTTCTTCTTTGTGATCCAATCACCTCAAACTTAAATGTGTCTGTCCATAATGCTTTTTTCCAATCTTCCTCTGTCCAGTGTCTGTGTTCTTTTGCTTATCTTGATCTTTTATCTTTATTGGCCAGTCTGAGATATGGCATTTTCTTTGCAACTCTGCCTAGGAGGCCATGATCCCAGAGTCTCCTCTTCACTGTAGTTGTTGAGACTGGTGTTTTGTGGGTACAGTTTAATGAAGTTGCCAGTTGTGATCCATCTGTTCCACAAGCACTCTAATGTATTTGTTCTCTTGCTCAGCTGTGCACAAGGGCCTCCCGCTCCTCTTTCTATTCTGGTTAGAGACAGTTTGTGCTGTTCTGTAAAGGGAGTAGTACACAGAGTTCTACGAGATCTTCAGATTCCTGGCCATTTCTTGCATGGAATAGCCTTCAATTCTCAGATCAAGAATATACTGATGAGTTTCAGAAGAAAGTTCTTTGTTTCTGGCCATTTTGAGCTAGCAATTGAAGCCAGAATTGCTGATGCTCCAGATACTTAGCTTGTGTAAAGAAGTACATTTTTATTGCATCTTTAATCAGTGCAAAAGTTTTACAACACAATTGCAAAAGGGCTTTCTAATGGTCATATAGCCTTTTTAAATTATGAACTTGGATTAGCAAACACAACGTGCAATTGGAACACAGAACTAAAGGTTGCTGTTAATGGGCCTCTGTACGCCTATGTAGATACTCCAATAAAAATCAGCTGTTTCCAGCTACAATAGCCATTTGCAATATTAACAATGTCTACACTGCATTTCTGATCAATTTGATGGTATTTGAATGGACAAAAACTTGCTCATCTTCCAAATTTCTTCATACCTGGTCAGTATTTCTAAGTGACCCCAAAAGTTTGAAAGGTAGTATATATTGTTTGCTGCATGACATATACAGTACCTTTGGAAAGTATTCAGACCCCTTCACTTCTTTCACATTTGTGGTATTATAGACTTAACTTATAATTGATAAAATATTTTGTAATGCAGGTACGCTTATTCAATGTCTATGATTTTGTTGGGCCTGGCAGATTTGTGAGACATTTGCTTTGTCTTTTTGTGGTATTGTGTGTGGATTGATTGCAAACTACTACATTTACTACCACCACAAATAATACTATTTAAATTACTAAAAAAATTACTAATACTACTACTTCTCCAAGTACTATTTAGAAAAATGCACTTGGAGATTCTAGAACTGTATTGGTTATGCTAAAATCACAAAAATGACTATACAAGCTCAAAAGGTTTTTCAGAGCCCTGTGCACTCAATTCACCTTACTGAAGGTCTTGAACAGAGCCTTTCTGAGTTTCCAGAACATTCTGTGTGATTTTGCGAAGGGTTTAAAACGTATAGACGAACTGAAACACAACATCACCACAAACACACACACACAAACACAAACACACAATCATGTAAAGCAAAGTAGTACAAAAGTTAACATACGGCCAAGATAAAGAGAACAGGTCCCACAAAGGCCCAGATCATATCAGTCTCCACATTGAGCCAGCAGTGATTATCTGCTTTGTAATGTTCCAGGGATACTGTCAGGGTTACCCCAACAATCACAACAGGCAGACCTGCAAAAAGAAAGCAACACTTGTTGTTTGGGCTTAAATAGTCATGTAACACAGGACTGTCTTCATAAGAGTTTACATTGCTCTGGTACAGGCCCTGCGGTTGGTACTGTGTGTCCCGTTCACCAGCCCGTATATTTAGTCTGAAGGAAGCCCACGCCTCAGGCAGCTGGCCCGATATATCGGGGCATGGTATAACACTGAGCGTGTTTAGCTGTTTGAATGTACAACACTTCCTTTGGGGTCACTTGGGAACACAGGCTTTCGTCTAGTCGCGGCTGGGGCTGGGGGGTGGGGAAGGGTAGTTTTTATGAAACACCAGTTTTGGTAGCTCAATGCACTTGCTTTGAAAGGGAGAATAAAAATAGTTGGGTGAGTCGCGGAGGTAGCAAAGCCGAAAGAGGTTTTATCGTGTCACCAAGGGGAACCGCCGCCCCCTCAACATCCCCTACTGTCCATGCAGTTCTACTGTGGCCTGTAATAACATGGGCCAGATGCAGTGTGACTGGGGTCCAGTAGCCAGTGAATAGGTACGCAGTGTCCATCAGTGCGTCGGCGCGGTCTGGAAGACCGTCCTACCCCAGCCAATGGCGTAGTAGGTCTTCATCCTGCGGTCCTCGCTGACGTTGACAGACACCACCTTACTCCACAGTAGCAGCCCCTCCACCAGCATCCAGGAGAAGGAGGCCATGAAGAAGAGGTGCAGCAGTGTTGTAACCAGCAGGCACGCCCCCTAGTGGACAGGAGGGGCAGGGAGTTGACGTGTGTTTACCGTCACCAGAGACACCGGTCCACCAGTTCCTCTTACATGGGGATGTGTACATCATGAAGAAAGTGAAAGGAACACACTTAAGAAAATAGTATTGAGAGACGGATAGATCGCGGC
The DNA here is from genome assembly GCF_011004845.1 of Esox lucius. Taxonomy (NCBI): domain Eukaryota; kingdom Metazoa; phylum Chordata; class Actinopteri; order Esociformes; family Esocidae; genus Esox; species Esox lucius. The sequence continues at coordinate 13,215,646 of NC_047581.1, read as the reverse complement.
CTACAGGTCTATAGATCTCTGAATCTACACCCTCTTCCTAAACAGTGAAATTATGAAAACAAACCGTGCTACTGTCTGGAAAGATTCCCACCTCGTTAGCAGAGGCCCAGTCACTGCACATCAACAGAAGCTCGGCTATCCCCAAAGCCACGATTAGGTTCTTATGGACTGTGGTTCGGTCGGACTTCGGGACTCTGTCCCCAGCCACACCAGAGAGGGGAAAGGGACACAGAGAGCTGATCAAGGCCAGACCATCTCAAAGGCACAAAATACTGTACTGGGCAGCATCAGGTCTACTCAGCACAGTACGGAAGACATGATAAACTGAGCCCGTTGTTCCATGGTGCCGAGCTTCGCTCACCCAACAGCAATGAAGAGGATGAATGTGAAGAGTAGCCCACACAGGGAAACTCCACAGCCAATGAACGTCATCACCTGAAGGGCCTTTTCATTCTCTGGACTCCTCTACAACACACAGACATACATACACTCCATTTTATTTTTTGTCGGGGCCAATTGTTTCTTTTAGCTTTTACTTGAAATGTAACCCTCCGGTCAGAAATAATATTTTTCCTCGTGCCAAAAATAATATTGTTCTACTGCTCTGACGGGGATTTTGGATCTCTACCAGGTTAGCAAAACGTGAACACACACACAACCATGAAACCACGGATACAGGCATGCACATACACACGCACCTGCACATGTTGACTGCCAACAGAATAATAACAAATGATAGTGGAATCTGAGGAATATAACGGAGCATCACCTGGACTTCGTAGACTTGCAGCAGCAGGGCAAAGTTGGTAGTGTGGTTGCAGAAGCAGATGGTGGAGGCGTACTGTTTAGAGAGAACCTCACAGCCCTTAGTAGACCACCACCCACCTCGCTCTGGCCTACAGGGGGAGCCCTTCAAATGTTTACTATACACCCTAAGCATAACACTAACACCAATATAATGTATAAATTAGAAAACAGATGCTATGGCAGACAATGTCTCGTAGTTATACTCACATGAGATCGAAGTCCCAGAATGCACAGATTGGATCATACGCTGTCAGAGTAGGGCTCTATATGAACACAATGTAATATTGAGACAGTCACACGTAAAGAAAAATACAGAGGTTTTTATATGTACCATACGAGTATCTTTTGACATAGTTCATTTATTTGCCTTGTTTTTTTTTATTTAGCAGCCTTGTTTAGAAGAACGGATTTCAAGTTGACCAAGGCCAGTAATGTGTAATGAATGCAATTTGGTTAAGACTCAGTCATTTTATGTGTTCTGGTGGCAGTATCGTGTTCTTTGTGCGCTTATCAAGGGCAAGAGTTTGTCAATTAAAAATAAATGATTTTCAATGAAAGAGGCAGAGATAAATCCAGTGTATTTGTATTCAACTCTGAGGACCTCACCTGGGTTCTGTGTTTGAGCTGGAAGCGTACTGCCATACTGACAGGTTGCCCATCCCCCAGGACAGTAGTAGAGATGACTGAAGAACCCAGAATGGTGCCCAGGTACCTGAGACACACAACATGGTGCATACAGAGGCAGTCACAAGGCTACACAACCATTTATTATATTCAGTGGGAATTACTGTAAATCGAGTATTCAAATGGAAAGGTTGAAGCGTTATTTTAAAGGACTTATTCTGCAATAATTACGGCTGAAATGACAAGCGAGCCCAGTTGAAAATATTTTATTCTCTGTTTTTGCCTACTAAATGTTATCCTGGCATGAGAAAACCTTTGTGTACCTCTGGCTGCCGTCGGTGACGACAGGAAACATGGTGATGTTCTCCTCTGGATTCAGAGGTTGCAGGGAACCGTACCATGTGTTGACCACAGTCACCGTCTGGAAGCCTACTCCATTCATAGACAAATATATCAGTTTGAATATCAAACATGAACACTACATCTCCAGAAACTGAACCCAGTGTCTCTTTTAATAGCACTAGACAGTTGAAACACCTTATGAGCACTAGACAAGTGAAAACCTAGGTCAGTGTTGTAATCCACAATTCAAATGGGCTTGCTGCATTTTGAATGGCTGCCTATATTGAGCTTTGGCATGTATGTACAATTGTGCTCATAAGTTTGAATACCCTGGCAGAAATTGTGGAATTTTGGTCCAAAGTTTACATACCCTTGAATGATTGGCCTTGTAACAGACACACAAGGTGACACACACAAGTGAAAAGGGCAATTAAAGGGGAATTTCCCACACCTGTGGCTTTTTAAACAGCAATTAGTGTCTATTTATAAATAGTCTATGAGTTTGTTAGCTCTCATGTGGATGCACTGAGCAGGATAGATACTGAGCCATGGGGAGCAGAAAAGAACTGTCAAAAGTCCTGCGTAACAAGGTAATGGAACTTTATAAAGATGGAAAGGGATATTACAACATATCCAAAGCCATGCCAGTCAGTATTGTTCAATAATTTCTTGATACCAAGCCAAGGTTAGGTAGACCAAAACAGTTTTCAGCCAATACTGCCAGAAGAATTGTTCAGGATACAGAAAAACCCACAGGTAACCTCAGGAGAAATACAGCCTGCTTTGAAAAAAGGAGCACAATACGACGATACTTGAACAAAAATTAGCTGCATGGTCGAGGTGCCAGAAAGAAGCCTTTAAAATGCCACAAAAAACTTGGTTACAATATGCCAATATGTTACAACAACATCTTGACATGCCTCACAGCTTCTGGCACACTGTAATTTGGAGGGATGAGACCAAAATAGAGCTTTAAGTGCTATGTTTGGAGAGGGGTCAACAAGGTCTTTCTTTGTTGCCATGTTTTGTTTTATGATTGTGCCATTTTGTTATGACCTTCAGTTGAATGTGAATCCAATAAGAAATAACAGACATGTGTTTTGCCTGCTCACTCATGTTTTTAATTTTTATTGGAACATGTATTACCCATTCTCCAAGGGTATGAACATAAATGGGGTATGAGCACAACTGTAGATTTAGACAACTGTTAATGTATTTAATATACTTAAATCCCAATAAAAATGCTAATCCAATTGATGTAAATAAATACATTTACTGTATATATTTTGTTATTTTTTTGCACCGCAAAAAATTAAGAGACCACTGCACCTTTTTCTTTCCTTTCCATAAAAGTCAAAAGGAAGGTTTTGAGAGAGGAACAGAAGGGTTAAAGTTAAGACACCACTGCAAATTGAACACCTCTGTTCCTCACTCAAAACTTTCCTTTTCAACTTTTTTAGAAAGGAAAGAAAAAAGGTGCAGTGGTCTCTTAATATTTTCTGGAGCTCTATATATATATATATATATACACACACACAGTATCACATAAAAGTAAGCCGCTGTGTTAAATTTGGTGTTATCGCTCTCACACTCTCTCATACTGGTCACTGGAAGTTCAACATGGCACCTCATGACAAAGAACTTTTATTGTTGAAAATTATTGTTGCTCAACATAAAGATGGCCTAGGCAATAAGAAGATTGCCAAGACTCTGAAACTGAGCTGCAGAACAATGGCCAAGACCATACAGCTGTTTATCAGGACAGATTTCACTCAGAACAGGCCTCGCCATGGTTGACCAAAGAAGCTGAGTGCACGTGCTCACAAGATATCCAGAGGTTGTCTTTGAGAAATAGACGTATGAGTGCTGCCAGCATTGCTGCAGAGGTTGAAGGGGTGGGGGGTCAGCCTGTGAGTGCACAGACAATACGCCGCACACTGCATCAAAGTGGTCTGCATGGCTGTCGTCCCAGAAGGAAGCCTCTTTTAAAGATGAAGCACAAGAAAGCCCGCAAACAGTTTGCTGAAGACAAGCAGACTAAAGACATGGATTACTGGAACCATGTCCTGTGGTCTGATGAGACCAAGATAAACGTACTTGGTTTAGATGGTGTCAAGCGTGTGGGGCGGCAATCAGGTGAGGAGTACAAAGACAAGTGTGTCTTGTCTACAGTCAAGCATGGTGGTGGGAGTGTTATGGTCTGGGGCTGCATGAGTGCTGCCGACATTGGGCAACAGTTACAGTTCATTGAGGGAACCATGAATGCCAACATGTACTGTTACATACTGAAGCAGACCATGATCCCCTCCCTTCAGAGACTGGGACGCAGGGCAATATTCCAATATGATAACGACCCCAAACACACCTCCAAGACGACCACTGCTTTGCTAAAGAAGCTGAGGGTAAAGGTGATGAACTGGCCAAGCATGTCTCCATACCTAAACCCTATTGAGCATCTTTGGGGCATCCTCAAATGGAAGGTGGAGGAGCGCAAGGTCTGTAACATCCACCATCTCTATGATGTCGTCATGGATGAGTGGAAGAGGACTCCATTGGCAACCTGTGAAGCTCTGTTGAACTCCATGCCCAAGAGGGTTAAGGCAGTGCTGGAAAATATTGACACATTTTCACTTAGGGGTGTACTCACTTTTGTTGCCAGTGGTTTAGACATTAATGGCTGTGTGTTGTATTATTTTGAGGGGACAGCAAATGTTCATGGTTATACAAGCCGTACACTCGCTACTTTACATTGTAGCAAAGTGTCATTTCTTCAGTGTTGTCACATGAAAAGAAATAATCAAATATTTACAAAAATGTGAGGAGTGTACTCACTTTTGAGATACTGTGTATATATATAATATATTTATTTATACAGTGGGTATAGAAAAGAATCACCCCCCTTTAAAATAATCACGTTTTGTTGCTTTGCAGCCTGAAATGAAGACAGACACAGTTTTTGTTTCATTCAGCTGTACTCAGTGCAACTTATAACACCCAAGTGAAAGATATAACACCAACATGTCAGATTATTTTTTTTAAATAATAAAACATAATCACTGAGTTGGAAAAAGGACCACCCCCCTATCCAAACGGTCCCCTGCAATATTTGACCACTCTTCTTTGCAGAACTGCTCAAGTTCAGTTAATTTGATGGGGACCGTTTGTGGACTGCTGTCTTCAAGTCATTTCACAGATTTTCAATGGGGTTTAAGTCCGGGCTCTGATTAGGCCATGCAAGGACATTCCCCTTTTTCTCCTTCAACCACTGTGTGGTCAGTATTGCTGTGTGCTTTGGGTCATTGTCATGTTGGAAGGTAAATCTTCTTCCCATTGACAACTTTCTGGCAGAGAACAGCAGATTTTCCTGAAGAATTTGACAGTATCTTGCCCCATCCATTTTTCCTTCTATCCTGACTCCAGCTCCAGTCCCTGCTGCAGAGAAACAACCCCATAACATGATATTACCACCTCCATGCTGTAGGAATGGTGTTATTTGGATGGTGAGCTGCATTGGATTTTCGCCAGACATCATTTGGCGTTGAGGCCAAACAATAAAATTTTAGTCTCATCTGACCATAACACGTTTTTCCACGTGGCCTTAGAATCTTCAAGGTGCGTTTTAGCAAAGCTCAGTCGTGACTGCATGTGGCCTTTCTTGAAGAGTGGCTTTTTTCTTGCAACCCTCCCATACAAGCCACATTTGTGGAGAATTTGTGATATTGTTGTCACATGCACACAATGACCACTCTTTGTCATGAATTCCTGCAACTGCTTCAGAGTTGCTGTAGGGCTCTTGGTAGCCTCTCTGACCAGTTTCCTCCTGGCTCTTTCATCCAGTTTGGAGCGACGTCCTGACCCAGGGAGGGTCTGTGTTGTACCAAATACCTTCCACTTCTTAATAATAGACTTCACTGTGCTTCTAGGCACTGATAAAACCTTTGAATTTGTTTTATCCATCTCCTGACTTGTGCCTGTCCACAACTTAATCCCGGAGATCTTTTGACAATGCCTTGCCACCCATATTTGATTGTTTTCTTCAGTTGCACTGAAGGTGATTAACTACACCTGGTTGGGTTTACAAGTCATTTTTAGGAGGGGGGTAATCCAACTCAGTGATTCTGTTTTTTGATTTGTAATATTTTTTGTCTGACAAGTTAGTATTATATCTTTCCCTTGGATGTTATAAGTTGTAAATACAGCTGAATAAAAAAATAATTGTTATAGTCCGTTTTCATTTCAGGCTGCAAAGCAACAACGTGATTATTTTCTATACCCACCGTATGTTATTTGACATATGATTATCTTGCAATATATTTATTTTCCACTTGTGTATGGTTTGAAAGGAGTTGATTGAGTCCAGAACCTTGGCAGTCGTATTTGGTGAATGCATTCAATACTGTCTGAACTCTGACTGAGAAGCCTGCACCAGCATACTGACTGTGTCTATACAAATGCTTTGTATCGAGAATAAAACTTTGCTACCTAAGGTGTTTTACTGACGGGGAGGATGGAATGCATGGTTGAGACTGTGAAGCAGATGTCTGCAGAGGAGATAGACCGTTGAATGTTCTCAGGGATGTCGCTCACCGTTGTCATGGAGATTCTGCAAGTTCTGAGTGGGGACTGAGATGCAGTCAGTGTTGGTGTCACCGGCCACGTCGACACCGCAGAACCTTAACCCATCGGAGCTCTCTCCCAGTCTCTGCTGCTGAACCTCCAGCTCTGAATCACAGAACACACACTCGTACTCTCAGAGGAAGGGCTCCAGCCACACACCCTTTCTTGTGAAAAGCACTAACCCTAATGAGTATCCATACATTTCCCTAAACATAACATGCTCTTCTACACTAACACCTGTGACATGAATCAGATCCCCTGTGTACTCTAATGTGTTCACTAAAGGTGCTGTAACTTACACATAGTGTCCCGCCATAGTTTCCTCGGGTAGATTGGTAGACACACAACACCAAACAACCATAACCATCTTGTCGACATCTCAATTTTATTTACTATAATTTTGTCTTAAAATGAGTTTGTCCAATCAGGCCGCGGCACTGTGCTAAGGTACTCACGGATGTTGGGTCTGTGGAGGAGCAGGCGGTCAGTTTCCGCCATCAGCCGGCTGCTCAGACTGGTCACCATGCGGTCAATGCTCTTGACCACGGCCATTGGTCCGCTCACCACCTGGGGCACAGATCAACCCAGAGGTACATTGGTTATGGTGGGCCTAGGGGTTTTACCTGACCATGTTATCTGATGTTTACTGGAACCAAGAGACTGGTCAGTTAATCAGAAAGAGTCTTGGCTGTTATTAGACCGGGCAGACGCTGCGCTGTTTGGTCGAAGGAAAGCCACAGTGTTTCAGTTGTCAACCTACTGATACATTCAGTCTGGCTCGGTGTGCTTCCGTGACCTTGGAGTGTAGAATGGCCTGGGGGAGGGGAGGCGGGTGAGGTGGGGGAGATGAGGTCTAAAAGGATATGAATGCTTATCATATGGCTACCAATAGGATCTGTACACTCTGCATGCTGTTCACATGACGTGTACATCTCTATGTCTGGGGTTTAAGATCATCAAACAAAGACAGTTATGTAAATAAATGTTCATTCACATTTCTTAAATGGTTGCTTTTTTCACTTTAGTAATTAGGTTGGGAAAAGAGGGGAAGCCAGGCAGGAGGGAGAACAAAGCAAAATGGGAACACTGGGACTGAACCTTATTCTCTGCCAAAGAGCTGAACATTTAACGATTGTAATATTCCATGCACCATCAATTTATTACATAATGCACCTGTTTAAATAATGTGAAAAATATATTTCCCCATCTAGAATTTAAAAAAACTTGGGAAATGTGTGATGAGGTCTGATCAAGTTTCAGTCCTTTATACAAGCACACTCATCTAGCAAAGTGCAGCCATTTATTTGATTGTTTCTCACTCATATCATCTATTTGATATTACTGCCCTCTAGTGGTAATATGGTAAAATTATACTCCGGTATTCATGTCTACAGTCCCAACACAGATCTCCCTGCTCCGCCTTTTCTGCTCCTGAGTCTTTGTTTTTTGGCCTCTTGGGTACCTGCTTGATTGCCTGCCACTTGGGGGCATTGTCCTGGCTGATGATGCTGTCGGCCACAGTGATGAAGGAGCGGCTGAGCTCCCTGGCACTGGCCCGGCTGTGGTCGCCCTCCGTGGCCTTGTCTGTGGGCACATCTGCAGCCCGCGCTAACAGCTGGACCAGGGAGAGCATGTCTCCAGGCTGCAGCTCGTCCCTGGTGTCCTTCAGGGTCTGCTGGGTCATGTTGAGCAGACTGGAGACCTGCCCCCAGCTCATCTGGTCCCCTGGTTGCTCCCTCATCAGTCCTTCGGCACCCTGGAACCAGAACACAGACCAACTCCAATTTTATCTTTTTGTCTCCAGCACTCATGGCTGGCCATTAGATTCTGGCTGTTATTTATGTAAAACAATAAATTAAATAAGATTGCTTAAAGCTAGAATTCTCAGCTGTTCCAATTTTCTATTTAACTTACAATTGTATAATATACTTCCATTGATTCTTGAAGAATATCACCCAAGTCAAAAATATAATCTGGCTTGATTCTAATGTTTTAAACAACAGAAATGTAAAGAAACATGATTAAAACTATACATTTTATACAATGTCCTTGGATCCGTAACTCTGTGTATGCATTTAATAGTGGAACATTATAAATGTTTAAAGGGTATACTACCAAAAAGTAACATGTTGTATGACATCATGTCCTTTGGTGTAGCATTAAATATTGGAGATCAAAGGGATGGTTCTTCATGGGAAAACTTACAAATTCTAATTGAACATCTGGCAAGTGATCTCAGTGTGCCCAAAAGTAGATTTGTAAATATATAGTATAAAAAGGTGTGACATATATTTTTTTCAAAATCAATAGGTAGAATCTTGAATAAAGATATTAGGCAGGAGAGTGTGTTCCCTCCGGCACATAAGGTTTGCGGCATGAACTTTCTGCTTGAGCGATCAGCGTGGACAGCATCGAATGTGCTTCGGGGCAAACATTTCCGGTAGTTTAGCAACCCTAAATCAGTGTTTACCTGTGATCCATTGGAGAGCTGCATGAGGTGGTACATGAAGGGACTGGGCTGAGACCTCTGAGAATCACTAAGCTCTTTCATTTTCATGTAGCGCTCTGCAACAGACAGACACGTTTCTGTTGTTTTCTCTGACGTTCTGAGAGGGAATGGGATTGATGGCCTAAGATTATACATGATAAACGCCATAGTCTGTGGCTAAGCAGCCTATGGTTGAGGTTGACTCACCCCTGCTGGTCCTGCAGATGAAGGGCAGGGTGGCGGAGCATTCTGCAGAGCCGTACCGAGGCAGCTGTTGGCTACTCCAGCCCTCCAGAGTCCTGCAGCCCTGCATCTCCCTCTGCCTGTTGACCGCTGCGCACACAAGCACACGTACAGGCGTACTGTTACTGCCTCTTAACACAAGACGGCTCCGGTGACTAAATCATCTAGGCGACCACGTCGTGGTTATTTTATCAAATTTGTGGGAAAGGAATGTTCCCATCTCCGTCCTGTGAGCTCTAGATTTGGTGACGCCGTTGTTTGATACAAAGCAGTTAGATAATGTATTTTGTGTCGTTTAGGATGTTGGAATGAAACATAACATGGTGTGCCTAAGTGAGATTAATTGAAACCACATGTATCACTTGTATATATAGGATTCAGGTGACAATCAATATAGTACCCAACATGGGATTTGGATATAAGTATTTTAGGAATAATAAATAAGACATTAGGAATCCAGTACAAAATGTTCAAAATTCACCTACATTTCTGATACCCTGTGCCAACCCCAAGCAGCCTACCAGTATCAGTTCTCTATGTTTGTAGAATACGAAGAAGGGCTTGGAGCATTCTATTTTAATCTGGTGATGTTTTCACAAGCTTTTAGAAATGAGCAATTAAGGTATTTTGTATTATTTCCCACAAAGATGTGTAGAAGCTTGGAGAGATGCAACACATTTTGTGAGTGGTACTCACAAGCAAAGGGTTACCATTTTTGTACTACATAACGAAATAGTGTTAAACATCATACATCACTGGGCGTACATGCTGTTGAGAGTTTGTTCAGCCCCCCTACCCAGCACCCATCTTCCCGTGGCTATGTCTTAAGGTCCTGGAGGGAATTCTTAATAAATGTTAATAAAATATATCAAAACAACTTTTCTATTGCAACTTTGGGTGGAAACGCAGAAGATTTCAATCAACACCATAATTCCTGCTTTGCTCCAGGACAAGCTGTCCCAACTGGGAGTGCCTGAGTCCACATGCAGGTGGATTACAGCCTTTCTTTTTATACATTTTACAGCCTTTCCAACAGGAGGCAGCATGTGAGGCTGGGGAAGCACCTGTCTGACTCCCTGACCATCAGCACCGGCTGCCCTAAAGGCTGTGTCCTGTCCCCCATACTCTTCTTCCTGTACACCAACAGCTGCACCTCCAGTCATCACTCTGTCAAGCTCCATCACCTCTCTTACAATGAAAGCTCTGCAGAGGATGTACTTCCCGCAGCAGCTTAAAAAGTTGCCAAAGACTATGGTGCATTTCTACAGTGCCATCATAGAGTCCCTCCTGACCTCCTCCATCACCGTCTGGTACGCTGCAGCCACTGTCAAAGACAAGTGCAGGCTGCAGCTCATCATTCGCTCTGCAGAGAGGATGATTGGCTGCAATTTACCGTCTCTTCAAGACCTACACACCTCCAGGATGCAGAGACAAGTGGCAATGATTGGTGCTGGGGCTGATCCCTGGAAATGGATTATTCAGAACTCTCCCGTCTGGCAGAAGGTTGATCAGGACCAAAACCTCTCGCCACAAGAACAGTTTCTTTCCTACAGCAGTAGGCCTCATAAACATGCCCCCGGAACCAAACTGACTATAGCCCTCTGCCCACATACACACACAACCATCAACTAGACAAATCAATGACTCCTCCCCACATACACACACAACCTCAACTAGGAAAATCTATGACCCCTCCCCACATACACAAAACACCTCAACTGGACAAATGTATAGCCCCTCCCCAAATACACACACAACCCTCAACTGGACAATTCTTGCACCTTACATATTTTTTTGTATATTTTTTAGGTAATATATTCATGTTCAGTCTACTGTTTTTATGCTCTGTCCACTGTTCTTATTTGTTTTTATTTCTTCTGTATAAAATTGCTGCACCAACAGACCAGAACAAATTCCTAGTTTGTTGTGAAACTTACTTGACAATAAAACTCTGATCTGATACTGATTTAGCAGAAACTCTTATACAGAATCGAGAACTTGGTTACATGGGATGTAGGGTTTCTGAAATCCCTGAGTGTAGGAAGGGTCAGTTCCCCCCAATAGTTGATAAGAAATTTAACTGGAAGCACCTGGGACAACCTGGGAATATAAAACACCAGACGTAAATTGCAATTGGGTAAATTGCAAGGGATTTATGGCATAAGGGGTGAACCCAGCTGACTACTGCAGTAGTCAGGGATATGAACTGCCAGGGGGATTCTGTGTTCATATACATTATAGAGCCTGAACCTGTCATGATGGGGAAGGGTAGTTGAGTGTTATTCACTTAGCAGTGATTAGGAGAGACTGTGTAGTGATAACAGAGCCATGTGACATTGTGTATTTAGAGAAGAGCTGAGGGCCTAGAACAGAACCCTGGACAACACCAACATTGAGCCGCTGAAGCAAATGCAGGTCCTCTTCATGTCAACTGATAGGAGTCACAGCTTGAAACCCTAAGACCTGAGTGGTCTTAGGGTTTCTTCTCAGAGAAGAATCTGATGGTCAAAAGTCACCTGGTAAAGGTACTGGATAGGATGCAAGGTATATTAAAGCCCCAGTGGAACACCTCTGGGCGGAAGAAGGAACCGAAGAATAAGATGGAGAATCTATGAATGTGACGGGAGATTCTTCCCCCAGGCGCCCTTCACTAACCTGGAGACTCAGGCCACAACAGAGGAGGAACACTGCCAGGAAACGGAGGGTTTGAAAGCAGTCTAGGTTTTGACCGCCCAAACCCTTTCCTCCCAAACCACCATGCAAAACCGCCGGGAGATGACACAGCCTCCCTTGGAAAGTTTATCTTTAGATTTTCCCCTCTGCTCCTTGCGGCCACGTCCCTTATAAAACCCTCATAAAACACTTGTAAAATACTTATAAAACACCCTCCACACTGGGCCCTGAACATTGAGTTGGGTCCCTTTTATTGACTACGTTACAAAATGCAATGTCACAATCGAATGACAATGCCATTGAAAAGTACAAGTTACATATTATTTTGCTTCTTGGTCATGTAATTTGACTCCCAATTGACTCTCATTGCTTGAAGGAGACGTTTCAACACTTCCAAAAAGTGTCTGTGTTTTATTGAGCGGTAAAGCACCAGCTATTACAAAATGATTGAAAGAAATGTTTACTATCTGTCTAGGTTTAGTGTGTTCATGCCAGCCGGCAGCACTTTTCTGTTGAGTTTTTGTTTTGCCCCTTGTGTGTGACGAGCAAATGATTGCACACATGATGGGTCATGTATCACTAAGAAATGTCACATTCATTGTTTTGCTTTGCGGTGCTCATAACCTTCAGAAGAATAGGTGCTGTGACATAACATTGGCATTTTTGCTGGGCATAATAATTAAGGGACAGGCCATTATTGTAAAATAGGTGGGGACTCGGCTGTCCTTAACTTGAATGGAAAGCTTTTCCATTTTTGGGGTACAAGGACCGAGAAGAGCTTTGATTGAGCTGAGGGGGAGCTGTCCTCCTGTAGGAGTGGAATGACCCAACAGATGTGGCAGAATGAAGAGACTAATTATCTGTAATAAACCACAGTATAAATGTCAGAAACAAGCAAATGTTTTGATATAACCTTCCTGTACTATCTTTGATGAAACAGTCAAGGGTTGCCCATTCCAGGGTTGACAATTTCTAAAATCATCCATACATTGGTTTTTATTTCTTTTGTACAAAAGTGCTGCACTAACAGGCTAGAACAAATTCCTAGTTTGTTGTGAAACTGACTTGACAATAAAACTCTCATTCTGACATCTTTAATGACAAGAGGAATGGAAGCTTGTTGAATGTAACAGGGAGTGGGTGGCTATTGAACGCAAGCTTTACAATAAACAACATTATAATGGTAAAAGAGAGCCAGCATTATAATGGTTAACACAATGATTTGACTATTAGATGTTCAATGTCTTCTTTGAAAATAATATGTAAAAATCAATAATTAGTTTTACCATACTGAAAAAAGTATTCAGTTCATGTTCAAAGGGTTATCCTTTAAATGGGTTAGAGCTAAATCAACTAGGGCTTTACAACCTTTAAAACCTTTTTTTCTAAACCTTAAATATTTGGGTTGTTAAGCTAGTCTATAGTCACATAAGAAATTGATTATTCAATATTTAATGAGGTTTATATTAAACAGCCTTCGATATGACAGGTCTTTTACTTATGGTGCACCATCAAAGGGCCACAATGGAACAAGCCATTTGTGAAATACCATCTTAATTCATAGTCACATTAAAGGGCCTAGGAAAATAGACAATCCCTTGCAATTATTTTTATTTTTATTACTGTTTAACTTTTTATACATTTTACTAAAAAGCAGAGAACCATTCACACCATTCAAAGTTCAAAACTCTTATGTTTGGGAATTTCCCTCCCTCTGCCCTCTACATGGCCTTCAGGAAGTGAACCATGCTAACCAGTTTCCTCTCTCCCATGCATCTCTCTAAGGCCGAAAGACTGGGTGTGTTCAGACCTCTTTAGAGACAGATCACCCGGAATGATTCAACGATCAAGTCACGGAGATCCCAAATGGACACAACCAGCGCTGCCTTACTGATGGATTATTAGAAACACACTGAGCTGAAAGGGGGACAATAGGTTTGAGATAGAACGCTCTGAAGTGCTGCTACAATAGGAAAATGAAAACGTCATGTGAAAATAATCTAAACTGAATGACTGAAAGCATGAGAGTCTGTTTCTCAGTTGTAATCAGAGCCAGCCAGAGACCACAAGTGGGCATGTGTAACAATAATAGTTAACAGTACATTTACACTCCCAGAAAGCGACTGCTGAGATGGAGATTGAATCTTTGAAAATCAACCCGGAAATCCGGCACTGACACAAATCCCAGAAACAAAGAGTTAATATTCATGGCAACAATTGTACGTACGTAGGTGTTTAGTATGACATGGCTGTCTCGTGTCAGTGCAGTCTCACCTGGACAGTACAGCATTGCTGAGACCTCCTTGACAACTGGGTGATGGGTAATAGACTCAATATTCCAGTTAAAGATTGGCTCTTGGGTCAAAGGTGAGCAGCTGTACAGGGCACGGAACTGCCTCTGCTCCAAGGCTCTGTCCCATATATTCAGGTCTGTGATATTCCCCGCGAAGGGCTCCGTGAAGTTCCCTCCGAATGAATCCTGGTCCTGCCCCAGGATCAGTATGCCCTCCCCATGTATATTCCTCGGGGTGTCTGCCCCGGAGCCCGTGTCCCCCCTCTCCCCGTCCACGTAGATGGCCCAGTGGCTATCGGTGTTGCGCCAGCTGACGCAGACGTGGTGCCAGGCGCCGTCGTTGGGGAAAGAGGCCTTGTATGGACGGTGCTGTCCGTGGACGATGAGCGCCAGAAGGACGCGCCCCGTCCCGTCCACCTGCCCGCGCAGCTGGAACTCATTGTTGAAGACGGCCGCTGCGTAGGAGTAGAGGGTGGACACCCGGTCCCACCGGGTGTCCCACTGCACACGAACACACATGCTCACTGCCGGCAGAGCCGGGAAGGTCACGTTGACACGGCCGTAGCCCTCCTGGGAGTCATTGGGAAAGTTCAGAGCTTGGAAGTGCATGTCTGTGCAAGTAGAGACAGAAGGCAATCATTAGTCTGCACGTTGGCTTTCGTCTCGCCCGAATTTTCCAAACAACTTGAGTGGAAGAGATGAATACGATACGATATCAGCGCGTATTAGCAAAACTCACACTGCTTAGCAGGGGCCAGAGGCCTGCTGGGTGGTCTGCTGGGGTCCCTGACCCACATGGGTCCTTGCTGGCCCGCCTTTCTCTGGAGTTCCAGGGCTCCCTGCTCATCTTCAGGCTGACCAAGGGTGGTGAGGGAGCTGAACTGGCCCGCGCAGAAGCTCCCTGCCTGCGAGTGGTCCAGGGACACGTTGATCAGCTGGAAGACCCAGTCTGACGTTCGATGGATCAGCGCGTGATCGCTGACCTCTGTCAGGACCAGCCCTAACACACAACCACAAATAGGATCAAGTTTATTTATATAGCACAATTCACTCACAGAAGCAATTCAATGTGCTTTACAAAGAAAAAGAGAAATACAATAGAATAAAACAACAACAGTGGACAAGTTAAACTCACACTGTGAAGGTAACTATAATGTCTATGAGAAAAGAACATGAAATACACACAATATCCACAAAGGACTCAAGCCTTCTGCGTAATTGTAGGAGTTGTTGCCCAGGCATCGAAAGTGATTGACAACTCCAAAACTCACCGTCTGAACCCTTCCCTCCTCTGTCTAGACCTGGCTGTGTCGGCTCACATTCACCCAGCACCTACAGTAAAGGAATCCTTTTAACTGATTTATTCTGTTTACTATGACGCGTCATTTCCCTCACATGGTTTATTCAAATTAACTCAGCACAATAACAAATGATTACGATGAAATATTTTGTTTTCAGATCTACCAACCAAGTGGATTGATTTCTTAAGGAAAACACTTGTAAATAATGATACTTTTTAAATTATGAATTGGTCTTTTAGGAAAGAAAAAGCCATTACCACTATGCCACAGAGTAGAACCCCAGTCAGCAGGGCTCCAGTCATCTCTATGTCTCAGTGTTCCACAGCTGGAAGGAAACACAGGGCTCACTGGACTCGTTCAGAAGACATTCTGGTTTACTTGATTTATTACATGGTTGTTTCTATTTCATTTCAAATAATAATTTTACTTTTCCACAATACAGCAACTAACACAATGCAGAAACATATGTATATATGGATGAAAATATATGGATTAGGGTATATAATCAAGATGATACATATTATATTTTTACATTTTGATGAGAACCGCTTACAAAAGATTATAGATAAAATAGTCGTCGCCCACTCCTTATCTTACCTTATAACACACATGCATGCTACCCTGGACCCACACTGTTGCAACTTGACTCCAGCTCACTGCCCAGTGCTACTCAAAGGCTTCTGTAACTCCCTGATGACCTGAGCGTCTTTTGACTTTTGCCCAGCACGGTCCGGTCACGCACTGTTCTGTAGCATAAGCTTCCTGCATATCCTGTCTTACTGGCCCCTACGGAGATACCTCCACTCTGCCTAGTGAGGAGCGTCGTCTGTGGCCGTTCTGTCCAACAGTACCCCCCTTGCCCACCCCCCCCTCCCCTTCCTCAGCACCCTTCAGTCTGTAACATGCTTTGTCATGCAAATAGGGTCATTTTTTAAAAGAACCCTTCTTACGCAAGCAGTGTCAAGCGCTTGGCACAGAGAGTTCATCAAGACCAGCGGGGTAGTGGGCATTTCAGCACCACTCCTGCTGTTTCTGTCGGGTACTTTCCATTCATTTACTGTACGCTGTACATCAGCCTATAAGAACCTTTAAAAGCACATGAGATGTCATTCAATGCAGATTATTTAAAGGTACTTCAAACTACACAGTAAATCCTAGTAAATTAGTTCAAGTGTATAACATGGTGCATATAACTATAAGTATATAAATATAAGTACTACTGTGTGCCCGTAGTCTACAGGAAGCAATTTGGTGTTCAGAGTGGGATCCCCCCATAAGCTCACGCACGTGGGCTGAGGTGCCTGATCACCACACAAAAAGACATGACATCACTAACTCCCAGTGTACACTGACCTGGAAAACAAAGCTCTGCATTAGTATTTCCCCTGGGTCCCATCCCACCCACCGCATTAAAGCCAAACCCCAAGCCCACATGAATAAATCCTGCTGGTCCCTCACCAAGTTAGGCACTTATTTGCTTTCAAAACCCCCCAAAAAGTGTCTTTAAAGTGCATCCTCGTATCATCTTGCCATTTGTTTCGGTAAAATGAGTCATTCAGGTTTTAGAAATAGTAGAAATGTTAGGGTGTCTCAACTTTCTTTACAAGCCATGTAGATGGTGCACAATTCAAAGCCTTGTGTTGCTGACTCACTGCAGTAAAACACAACGGGTTGGCCACCACATTCAAATCTACCACCTGCTCACTGTATACACTGCTTTACAATATGGCTGAAGTTGGGATGTTTCTGGCAAAGGATGCAAGACCGAAGATCAGGCAGTCATGATAAGGTTTATGGAAGCATTGTTAGCTCTAATGTCCTTTGCCTTTCTTACGTTTGATGTGATGGTTAAAGAGTATGCATCAACCCCCTTGATGAGGTGTCATGGCCAATACTCCCTTTCTGTGACTGGATTTAGGAAAAGGACCCATCTGAATAAGAATATCTTTCCCCCAAACACATACTAATTCATAATTTATGTCAGTTAGTCGACATTAGAACATGATATATGTGCTGATGTCGACAAATTGATAGCACTCATTAATCATCAGTTCTTCACTTCAATCCATCTTGTCCATAATGTAATTTGGGCTGCCTGGCCAGTGAAAAGCTTTGAGATTGAGACGTAGGACGACAGGACAACAAGAATGTTGAAAGTGTGAGTGATAGTGTTTTGCCTTGGAGACGGCTTTGTTAAAGGGTAAGTAGCATGTGTTATTAATGACCAAAGTTACACTGAATGGGATCCAAAAAATACCTAGAAATATAGCTATGTTTTGTGTTTTCAAACAATTTATCATCTTTCTCATCTATATTATGACACAGGTCAGATGTTTTATTGCAGTTGGCTTAGCTAGTTTTTTGACTAAATAGATACCATTACCTGACTAGTTACTTGGTTGTAATCTACAGCAAATCCATACTAAAATCCACATTTCGGTATTAGAAGGGGTAGGTATTGTTGAAAGGACATATTATAAACACTAACTGCCCGTTAACAGAGCAGGGCTGAGGAAGGAGACGTGGGACACCGTTAGGGCATGACTACCGTGGTTCTGTAGTTGGTCAACTACAACGCAATGAATCACAGAGTGATGAAAGTAGTGCTGCTGAACACATAGTGTGGAGGAGGAACCTCAGCATTGTCCTGGGGCTCCCAGAGCAACTGACTAACCACAGCCCCAGCAAGTAGATACGACGCTGGACAAAAAAGCACCTCTTTTACAGCTGCATGCTCATGGTGAAGAAAGAGCCCAAGACTTTGGGGGAGGCTCTGACCTACTTCATGTCACTTTGCACACCCTGATCCTATCCACACATACAATAGTAGATTAACTAGGGTCAGACCATCAACGCATTTGACTTCAGAAAGTTTTCACAATCCACATTCAGTAAAAATTCTAAACTGAAATATCTCATGTACATAGGTATTTAGACCGCTTCAGTTTGAATTCAGTTCTTTATAGAAGTCTTCTTGGGTATGTCTATACTGGCTTTGCACATCTTGAATTTGGGCAGTTTCTCAAATTGTCCTTTTTTAGATTTTCTCAAACCCTATCATATTGGATGGGTGGTGTTGGTGAACTGGGGTCATCAGGTCTCTGTACAGATGTTCAATAGGATTCAAGTCTGCTGATTGGATCAGGTTTTGCCTTCCCTAAACATGACCCGTCTCTGAGTCCCTTCTGCTGATAGCATCCCTATAGCATGATTCTCCTACCGCCATGCGCTTGGCATTTAGGCCTAACTGAGAGCAGAAAAACTGAAACAATTGGATTCTTGGTCAACAACCTCACCAAGGCATTTTTTGCCCTGTAACGTTTTAACCGACCCCAGGTCTATCCCTCGACAGTTTTTACAGGTGTACGGAGAGTTTCTTGGACTTCATGACTTTGTTTTTGCTCTGACATGCCTTGGGAAATGTGGGACCGTACATAGACAGTTGTTTGCCTGTCTAAAACACATACAATCAATTGTATTTGCCACAAGTGGAAACTGAAATTTGAGAGACATTTCAAGGATGATCAAACGACACAGGGTGTAATTGAGCTCAATATGGAGTCTCATTGTTGTGTCTGAATAGCTACTATGTACATGAAATATTAAAGCTTTTGTTTTTCATTGAATTGGCTCACATTTCTAAAAACATGTTTTTGCCTTGCTATTGTGTGGTATTGTGTGTAGATTGATGGCAAAAACACGACGCAACTAAAGGTGGAGAAAGTCATTGTAGACACGGATAAGACTGTCACTGATTTGCTGACAGTATGTCAGTGACTTGACAATCAAGTTATTGTCAGATTATGTGCCATACATAGAACGAGGACAGGTAAACTGTGATGTTGTTTTTGGGATGCTGAAAACTGAAAAGACAAAATGACTGACGTTCTGGAACTCCACTGAAGTGGGTAAGAAATATCTGTTTCTTTTGTCAATCTGAGTGATTGAGTGATGTACATCCAAGCACATGTATACATATACACTCACCTAAAGGATTGTTAGGAACACCATACTGATACTGTTTGACCCCCTTTTGCCTTCAGAACTGCCTTAATTCTACGTGGCATTGATTCAACAAGGTGCTGAAAGCATTCTTTAGAAATGTTGGCCCATATTGATAGGATGCCATCTTGCAGTTGATGGAGATTTGTGGGATGCACATCCAGGGCAAGAAGCTCCCGTTCCACCACATCCCAAAGATGCTCTATTGGGTTGAGATCTGGTGACTGTGGGGGCCATTTCAGTACAGTGAGCTCATTGTCATGTTCAAGAAACTTTGAAATGATTCGAGTTTTGTGACATGGTGCATTATCCTGCTGGAAGTAGCCATCAGAGGATGGGTACATGGTGGTCATAAAGGGATGGACATGGTCAGAAACAATGCTCAGGTAGGCCGTGGCATTTAAACGATGCCCAATTGGCACTAAGGGGCCTAAAGTGTGCCAAGAAAACATCCCCCACACCATTACACCACCACCACCAGCCTGCACAGTGGTAACAAGGCATGATGGATCCATGTTCTCATTCTGTTTACGTCAAATTCTGACTCTACCATCTGAATGTCTCAACAGAAATTGAGACTCATCAGACCAGGCAACATTCTTCCAGTCTTCAACTGTCCAATTTTGGTGAGCTTGTGCAAACTGTAGCCTCTTTTTCCTATTTGTAGTGGAGATGAGTGGTACCCGGTGGGGTCTTCTGCTGTTGTAGCCCATCCGCCTCAAGATTGTGCGTGTTGTGGCTTCACAAATGCTTTGCTGCATACCTCGGTTGTAACAAGTGGTTATTTCAGTCAAAGTTGCTCTTCTATCAGCTTGAATCAGTCGGCCCATTCTCCTCTGACCTCTATCATCAACAAGGCATTTTCGCCCACAGGACTGCCGCAAACTGGATGTTTTTCCCTTTTCACACCATTCTTTGTAAACCCTAGAAATGGTTGTGCGTGAAAATCCCAGTAACTGAGCAGATTGTAAAATTCTCAGACCGGCCCGCCTGGCACCAACAACCATGCCACGCTCAAAATTGCTTAAATCACCTTTCTGACATTCAGTTTGGAGTTCAGGAGATTGTCTTGACCATGACCACACCCCTAAATGCATTGAAGCGACTGCCATGTGATTGGTTGATTAGATAATTGCATTAATGAGAAATTGAACAGGTGTTCCTAATAATCCTTTAGGTGAGTGTACACCCACAAGCACATACAAAAGGCGAGCAGAGACAAAAGACATATGTTGTTTGTTTGTCCACACTGTACTGAATGAAGAATGTGTTTTTGAAGGCTCACCCTTTAAACGCCAACACATTCAGACAACTGTGGGTTTTTCCTCAGAAAGTTTTATTTCACCTTTAGTCCAAACTGCTCTTCTCAGAATGAGACCAGAATGAGACCAGGAGAAGGACAGAGAGACTGTTAGGCTTTTGAAGTTTCTCTTTTACAAATCCAAAAAGTCCAGGACCACACTTAAATCCTACATCTACAGCTCCAGAACATATTTAGAGACCAATGCACCATTTTCTTTCCTTTCCAAAAAAGTCAATAAGGAAGGTTTTGAGTGAGGAACAGAAGGGTTAAAATTAAGAGACCACTGCAAATTGAACGCTTCTGTTCTTCACTTAAAACGTTATCTTTTCGACTTTTTTGGAAAGGTGCATTGGTCTCTTAATTTTTTCCCGAGATGTATGATGATTATATCTGTTAATTGCAAAATTGTTAATCGGATCATAATCACATAAAATGTACAGTTGTTAACAAGAAGTCCATGTTGTAATATACAACACATTTTCACCTGTCCTGTCTGAGTATTCTGGGCACACCTTAATTTGTTTGGTGTCAACAAACACGGTTTAACAATTAACAGTTTACTTTAATCAACTTTGATGTTGCAGTACACAAAAGTGCCCAGGAATAATTGATCCCCCCCCCATCATACACCCTATTTTTTCTCCATATTCCTCCACTGTAACTTCGTAGCCATCGCCACCCAGTCTATTTCCATGACAACGTGGGGGTTGTATGAACGGCATGGAAACGTCAAACACTGAGCTCGGCAGGCTCACATCAGAGAAGACAAAGGGCCAATGACCTACATGTGGGGAGAGGATGAACACTATTCCCAGAAGCTCCAGCCCTCATTGGAACCCTGGAATACTAACAACCCCAAAGTTATATTTTTTTTATAAGACCACAGCATTTGATATGATGAAGCTTAATAGTAAAACATACATTCAGTACTTTACTGTGTTAAGATGAAATGTGCATCAAAATGTTCAGAGTTGGATGGTTTAGTTTTTGTTATGCTCTATCACAGAGTGATCCTTAGTACAATTTACTATGGACTGATCTTCCAAAGGGATTATTTAATTTGTAGATCTATGGAAAAGAGATGGGATTTGCTACATCTGGGCTGAACATTTTAAACAATCCAGTCTCAAATAGCTACTCATATGAAATTCTAAAAAATACTTAAGAATATGAGTTCTCTGACATGTACAAATGGATTTCAAAGAATCCCTGAAGACATTCACAGGTAAGATTATAGAAGTTATTAAAGGGGTAGGCTCACAAAATGGCGGAATGTTGCCTCGTAAACAAACATTCCTGCCTGGCCAGCCATTTGAGGGCATGTTTGTCCTGCCTAATCTGGTCAGAGCAGATAGTCTTTATGACCGCCCCTTCAACCATCAATCAGCACCTCTGCTGGCAAAAGGGTCAGTGGTTGGGGAGGGGGTCACACCGTCGCTACGGTGACCGACTTTAAAAGCAGCCCTATAAATGTTGTAGGGCCATTAGGTTGAGACAAAGACAAGAAGGGGAAAGGGGGAGAAGTGGGAGACAGAGAGACAGGGAGACAAGAGAGACAGGGAGACAGAGAGACATGGCTGTTGTTGGTTCTGTATAATGGGTTTCGTTCTCAATTATGTTTTACTTTCTTTAGAATCATTTCTGTAAATATTCACATGCACCTCGTGTAAATATCTAAATACAGTGTAATAAATTACCAAATAACAGCTCTTACAGTCATAGTACATGTATCCCCACACAGAGCATGTCAGTGTAGAATGTAGCTAAGTGATTCAGGACAGCGGTTTCTCAAACCTCTCCTTCGGGACCTGTGGACATTTATGTTGTAGCCCTAAACACACACACACAGGCACAAACACATACACACTGTGCAACACACACAGCTGCATGCACGCCTAAATGTGTTGGTGGCAAGGTTTGCACAAAGAAAGAGCAGGCTGCACATGAGGAGGCACAGAAAAAGCCAAGCAAGATAACAACAAGAAAGGAAGACGTCTCACTGGCCCTTCTACTGCAAGCATGGCATGTTTGAGCCGCCACCTCTCCATGATCTTGCTGTGCCGATATACTGCACACCACAGTGTAAAAGTCTTAGGTCCCCTAAATTTTTTTTTATAGCTATTAATTTGGGTAATAAACAATTATTTGCTTGTAAAACCACTATGTAACAGGAGAATAAATACAAAAAACAGTAACACAATAAAAGATATTGAAGTAAAAACAATTGTTTGTTATCAGAAGGGGAACTTGATATCATGTGTGATGCTTAGTAGAAATGTCATAATTTTTTTTTAAGAATCTAGGCAAAGATGAAGACAGAAACCCCAATGGTTAAGTGGAAGACCCATCATGCTGTCTGCGTCTGCTGAACATTAATTAAAGATCACTTCCTTGAGGAAAGAAGGAAATCCAGGGAATTGTTTGGCAGAGCCGTCTGGCAGTTTTAGTAAACACACACTCTGTCCATGATAAAACAACTGTGACTCTGAAACCAACCCCTCTGCCCCCGACATTACCCATCATGGTTCCAGAGAGTCCATATGGGTTTAATAAACACAGCATATTCGGTACTCACTAGTGATTTGAATGACGCACTGGCATGAAATTCAAATTAACATACCTCCTGTCGTTTTAGAAGGAATTAACCTCATTAACAAATGCACAAGAAAGTTAGACTTTGTCAAATCTCAAAATCGGAGCTAAAAAAAAATGCATGTGCCTACTCATTCCTTTGTGTCAAATTGCGCCAGCTCAAAAACAACATTGGCTCTCCACACTCTCACTGGAAGTGGCCACTTGAAAATCCAATTAGCCCCTACAACCAATTTATTTTCACTCCCTCTGAAATTGGGACAGTATGGCAGTAAATGGAGGGTCCAGGTTGAAATGGTGAGGGTTCGTTTGGGATCTAGAACATGTTAATGACAGATCATTGACTGATTGGCAAACTTTATCATTCAGCACAATCATGACCTCAAACGCTCTGCAAAGGAGATTGAATCCTATTTTAAATGAACAGATGAAACACTCATGGTATTAGCTTGGCAATCTCGGAACCCAAACCTCAATATAATTGAAGCTGTCAGGGATCACATGGACAAGGAAAACCTTTTTAAAAGCGAAGATGTCAAAATAAGAAGTATGGCAAACCCTGCACAAAGTTTGGAAGAACAGGAAGAACAGAAACTGACACAACTGTCAACCAAGCTAAGTCACTTGTTTTAAAATAGTATGACATTGTTTTTTTTATGTATTCATGTTTTTGTTGAACACTTACTACTCAGATATATGACTTTAAAAATGTTCTGAGGTTGCCTAAGATCCTTAAACCTCTGCTCTTTTCAGACTCCTTCACACTGAAAAGCACCAACGCATAATGCTAATGCTAACATGAGGCTGTGGAGCCTCACCAGTCCTGTTTACAGAGACTATTTTACATCTTAAATGAAGTGTCAGCTGAAGTTAAACTTTGGTCCTTCTGTAGTTCCAGAATAAAATAAAAAAACTGTGAGCAACAAAAACCAAAAGGAACAAGTTGTTCAATTGGCTGTTTGTGTCCTCAACCACTAATCATTGAACTCAGTCTAGCATTGAAACATTGCCTCAAACATTGCCTCAAACGCTTCCTCAGTATGGCCCTTCAACTCAAACCTATTATCAGACTTAATAGGATTTCTTAGAAGAAAAGGCAAAAACAGAGCCACAATATAGATGCGTGTTGAAGGGTCTGACGAGAATAATTGAAATTCTGTAATCGTTTCCTCTTCTATAACATTTTTCTCTGACATCTCTTTCTTTCTCTTGTTCTTTCCGAATGTGAGCTATTGTGTCTTTCAGTCCACATCTGTCTGTCATACCCTTAGTGCTCTCTTCAAATGAAATGGCATTCCTGAAGAATGTAAAAAAAACGGAACACAATTTTACAATATAGAGGTGACTCACTGTGAGCATTCCTGGAGGATAAAACGTTGCACCACAGAAACCCAAAGACCCCCACTCAAGAGAAACACATGATACTACCAGATTCTTAATGGGTTAGTCAAGTGCATATTCATCTATCAAGGATCCAGATCTCTACAGCTACAAACTGCATGTATTGGGAACTTCTAATTTTGTGCATATTATATGTATTTAAATAAGAGCATCTGTATCCCTATATAACTGTAACTTCATTGCTAAGCGCAGGTTGTGTGGAAATCTACACAGTGCCTCAATGCAGATCCTTGGTCCAGACAATCTACACACCAAAAATGAACATCTGAACAGGTTTAAGATCTGACAAACAGAGAAAACACTATAAAAGTGTTTCTCTTCCCAGTCTCTACTGACATTCATTGGATTTGCTTGTACTGCATACATTCACGGGGGTATTTGAACAATGAACTCCAAAAGTATGTGGAAAGTGATAGTAGTTTTTTTGGCTCTGTATTCCAGCACTTTGGAATGATACAATGACTTTGTGGTTATAGTAAAGACATTTTTTGAACTTTATCAGCCCATTTTTGGGAACTGATTAATTTAAATATTGAATCGCACATTTGTGTTGGGGATCTTCAACATATTTGTTGTGCTTTTTAATTCTTTATACTTCCAGACCCAAAATTCTCAATTAAACAAATGTTTTGTAATCATCGTACACAAAAGCAAAGCATTTTGCTAAACAGTATCACCATATACTATTTTAACCATTGACTGGAGAACTTCTGCACAGCAATGTACACACAATGTCAAAGCATCAGTTTCTGCTTCTCTGTGGTGACTCACTGCCATCCCATGATCATGTATACGATACTACCAACAATTCACCATAATATCATTAATATCAATCCCCATATGCAATGTGCAAGGTATGCAGTAGCGATCACCCCACAAAGGAAACACAGAACCAATTAAATTGTTCAATTCATAATATGAGAATAGTAGCCCCTATGTGGATAAACAGGATGTCTGCTGAAGCCAAACATCTTTCCTTTCCAGCTGTGTCTTCTTTTGGTGTGATTTACTACCATGGAACTGAACATTTTTGTCATTACATTTAACCCATTACATACTAAAAAAACAGCAGGCCTCCATATATTACATTGGGCGGGGGGTGGGGGGGGGGTGCTATGTTGGCTTGCTTGCAGTAACTGACAGTCAGTAAAATGTTGTTTTGTTGGTTGATTTGGTAGTCTCATCCATTATCTCAATAAGACTGCCGTCTGAATCTGTTTGGCATCCAGTGGAATGTTCTTATTGCTCTCAGTTGAGCTGATTTCCATAATTCGTTTTTTTATTTTCGATTGTTTCACATGTTCTCTAAGTCAGCCTTTTTTTTGTTGCTTTCACAATCATTGTGGGTTTTCTCCAGAAGAGAAAAGTTATTTCCATGCTGTTTCCTTTCCATAAATCAATTTATAGTCATTCAATCAATGTTGGTTTGCCTTGCTGCCTGGAGCACTGATGTTCCAAGCACAACATCTTGGGCTGCCTTTTAAATCACCCAGTGCAGATTAACCTGGGTTTGTTTTCCTTTTTTTTTACTCTTCACATGATACTGAACTCAGCAATGACAAAAGTAATCAGTCTGGTAAACAAAGTTGATATTTTGTATTATGTTATGAATGTTTTAACTGGGAGTGGACAGAATACAATGACCATTAATGATGGATTATGTGGAGACAATTGACATGCTGGGCCTGCAGGGACATTTATCTCACATCAACCATTTTCACCAAAGCTGCTTGGGGACACATTCATTCTAACTGCATGACATCAAATGACATCCAATAAAGACACCAACAAATAATATATTTCTAATCCGAAATCTACTTTTCTTTGGATATAAGACACCTTGTATGATTCACTAATTATTTTTCCAATAAATTCAGTTTCTCAAACTTTAATCACATTACTTTAAGCATCTGTCCCTCCTTCTTCACAGATTTATCTAAATAGCACATTTGTTGAATAAAGCTTGATTTACGATCAGACTTA
Source organism: Esox lucius (assembly GCF_011004845.1). Lineage (NCBI taxonomy): Eukaryota > Metazoa > Chordata > Actinopteri > Esociformes > Esocidae > Esox > Esox lucius. The sequence goes on along the minus strand of NC_047581.1, from coordinate 13,188,977 downwards.
CCTCATCTCTGCCTCACCTGTGGAAATGAATCTCTTATCAGTATGTACAATGTGTTGTATCAAACACCCAATGCAATAATATTTTGAAACCATAATCTTGATAAAAGAACACAGAGATGAGGAAATATGACTCAACATCAAGCAGTCTTCAGCTAGGCTCAGTATCACACAGCGGTGGTCTGAATGGTTCCTACTCATGACAGCTATTCCTATTGACATACTGTCACCTAGTGGCAGGACTCTGTAAGTGACCACAAGACCACCACTACAATACGCGTACAGTACTCAGCAGTTGGATAACATTTCATTTCAATTTAGGAAATTCTCTCCACTAAGTTACACTTTACTCCTGACCAACCCTGTCTTCTTTGAAAGAAAGAAAAATCAAGAAGAGGAGGTGAAGCTAGTAAACATGCAAGAAAATTATCTATGAAATGAGTCGTCCCGCCTTCCCCACTCTCCCATAACCAGTGAATAACCTTTTATCGGGGTCCATCCAGAAATAACTGTGTAAAGTAAAAGTAATAATATAAAACTCATCGAGGATACACATTAGCATCCTTACTGAAATCTCTTATTGGAAAAGGGGGGTCGTAATCCCAAATTGACCCCTATGGCCTGCACCCTAAACCCTACACCCTTTGATTGATTGACAAGATGTTGATATAATCCCAAGGTATGCACGCATAACTTTCACATACAAATGTAGGTGCAAGGACATGGAAGACATACATATATACGTTATATATATCACATGGCTAATTATTCCCCTTACTTCAGAAAAGATAAAATGAATGTTACATTTTTTTTTTTATTATTTACTCCTCACCCATGTAGTAAATAATATAATATGTGGATTTAATTAAAAGCTAATCTTGTTTCCAGACACTTCTGCTCAATAGCCTGGGGATGAGGTCACTTCAAAGCAACCAATTCCCAGGGGAATTGTCTCATTGGTCCACTAGGTGCCGCTATTGTTTAAGGACTCAATGCTTAAAGGCACCAGCTTGTGAATCAATAATGGATCGTTAGTGTACAGACTTGGTCTCAGACTCACTCACAGACAATCATTCATCTGTGCGGCTGTTCTGTTGGTAACAAGAGAGACAGGTTTCCCTGTTCTAGTTTCCCTACTCAGGCTGTGTCACCTGCAGTCACAGAACACACCGGAAATGAATGAGAAGAAGAGGAAAGGATTACCTCAGCCAACGCTGCCGAACAGCTGTGCAATTATGCAGAACAGAGGTTTGCGTTAGCCTGCTCATTGCCCCAGCGACGTGACATCCGGCAACCCGCAGCACAGCAGCCCTCGCAAACAGCTAATTAAGGCTCCATCATACCTGGAGTGTAGCACACTGATCTCCATAAAAGACATGTCAGAAAGAGAGATTTCAATTAGGCACTTTGTGACAAGTTTTATAATGCAAAATGTCTACCCTGTGTTACTGTATATACTGCAGAGGAAATTCTAGATTCGTAACAGTCAGTGTAAGATAGAACTTATTTAGGTTATTGAGGTTAAATATTTAGGTAGGCATGGTAGAGTAGATAACGGAGCGGTTAAAGTATTGTGCGGGTAATGGAAAGGTTGATGGTTTAAATCCTTCAGTTTTTGTGCCCTTGAGTAAGGCTCTTCAGTCCCTGTAAGCCACTATGGAAAAGAGTCCCTGCGAAATGTACAGTAGTCTGGTCAGGTATAGTTGGTGTCTTATTACATATGAGCGGTTGAGTGTGCTATCTTCATTTGTCATGTTCTTTGATCCTTTATACGTTTTCTGTCATTATTATTTACAAAATATTCGCATAATCCATAATCATGGCAGCATTCACATCAGAAGTGTTCTGAAACAGATCTCCCAAGCGCACAGTGAAGTTAACATGTTTTACTACTCAGTTAAATTCTATTGGTCACAATATAATCCTGAAACACATTCAAAACAAACAGCAAACGTAAACAACTTTGTAGTAAAAATCTAGGAACACGGGACAAAAGGGACTGGTCGAATTTATTAGGGTGGAGAGACTGGTCAAAAGTGGGGGACACTGTTGGAACTTTGGTAGTACTTTATATGAAGGATAGCGTCATAATGCGTTATAACAGCGTCTAACTTGTTACAACCTAGTTATTTTAGCTAAATATTTACTGTACCCCTTCATCCAAAAAATAACAAACTGTCCCTGAACATTTTACTATTTTAATCCAGCTCAAACGAACATGCTTAAAGGCCCTTGAAATGGGGTGACTTGATACATAACTGTTCTAAATAGCGTAGCAGATAGATGTCACTTTTCATTTGAGGTTATTATTTTAGGATAATTATTTATACTGTAGATATAAAACCTTAAATAAAACACTTTATGCTGAAGCATAGTGATAAAAGTCACAATTTTACCTAATCAAGTTGTGGAGTGCATCTTAATTCTTTATATTAATGACAGGCATATGCTTTTCAGTAAATACTTGTTAAATATAGAGTTTTATGTCTCAGCTGAGTGAATCAAAATTATATTTTACTTCAATTCCAATTCAGATTTCTGTGGAGTGTGGCTAATTCACATTCAATAAAAATAAAAAACACGGTTTGAATTGAATTAAATTCTGAAATTTCCAATGGAGCGCAGACCTGGTGTTCTGGCTGTGTACTGACAGGTCGGAGGGGCGTCAGTCAGTGTGTCTGGGGCCTTGTCAGCTCAGTGTGCTGTGACTGAGGTTTATGAGGCAGCACGTAAAGGGCCTCACGCCTGATCGCCTCGCTGCTCCCCACGGACCCACTGGAGGATTCACTGTACGCCGTACCAGAAGCCCCGCATGCATGTGTGTGTGTGTGTGTGCGTGCGTGCGTGCGTGTGTGTGCGTGTGTGTGTGTGCGTGCGTGAATATGCTCTACATTTAACGTGGTTCGCGGACCCAATGGTTCAGGGGCTCAAAGTCTGATTCTGGCGAGAGTTTGATTCCTACACGGGCAGCTGAAGACACTGTGTGACTTACTGACAATTGCAGGTTGGGGATGTCCACCAATGAATATGTTTGGTGGTGTAACAGGGTAAAAATAAAAATGAATTTCACCATATTTCATAAAAGGATATATTTTTTAACTAATTTAAATATATATGTTTACCAATGTCAAGGTATTATATTTTGAAATTATATTTTGTAATGATATTGACTGCCAGTGTCCATAAAGGATTGATTGATGGAACTAAGGTTTCCCTCCTAAATCCACCATATGTAGGTCCCCATGTGGTGGGGGTAATGGAAATAGCCAGGTTTGTGAATTAGGAAACAGTATTTACTTGTTAATCCACTAGAAACTGGCTTATGAAGATTAGAATTGTCTTACCTGTTTTACAGTTAAATTCAATGCTTTAAAACTAGGAATAGTTTTACCATGGATGAAAACTAGATTACTGATGGTGAATACTTTAACACATTTTGGTGTTAAGTGGATACATTCTTCCGTAGAAGAAAACATGACTGGCAAAATGACCCGGTATCTTTCGACACTGCATCTTGGGATGGACAGCTTGGGACTGCAGCTTGGCATGGACATTAAGAAGATAGTCAAACAGCAATTTGAAGAAACCAGATAACATTCATATACATTGACAGCAGGAAAATAAAATGTTCATGCTTCAAATTACAATCAGAATTACTTATGAATATGAAAGACAACATGATAACTTTTCTCGCTAACTCACAGTCCAGCAAACAGAAGAAGCATTTGAATCCGATTACACCAAGATGGTGTGTGGTAGTTTGCTGTTTTGGCCACTTGAAACTAAAACCAGTACTTTTCTCCCCTATGGTATTTGGATGTAAGCATGGTTCAAATGATGAGGCCTTGTAGTGTTAGGTGAGCTGTGCGCCAGGGAGAGGAAAGGACCCACATGCATTTCCTGTGTCTCTCAGGGCTTCTGAGGAGATTGGCTGCTTACTCAGGAGTGAAAGCGTCAAAATAAAGTGTTTGCGCTGACAAAGGACAAATGGGATTTTTCTTCTAGCAAACGGTGCAGGAATGTGTTGAGTTGCTCAAAGTGTCAGGAAAAATGTCTTCTGGTCGACACCTCTAATGAAACGTGTGCATGAAATTAGAGCCCACGCTTGCTTGCTGTGTTTTGACTGTGCAAGCTGAGGAAAGAGAGAAAGTGAAGGGAGAGAAAGAGAGGGGGGGAGAGAGAGAGAAATGGATGTCTCCTCTCTTGTGTATATAGATATATCTTTTGTACCCTTGAAGTGGGAGTAAATTGAATATTCATGAGTGAACGTGAATAAGTGCCCTGTCAGCCAGTAGTGTCACTGATAGATGAGGGAAGGACTGATCTGGGGCTCCAATGGCCAGCCAGGCTTCTCCACAGAGGGCCCGGGGTAGGTAGGTTGGTAAAAAAGAGACCGGAGAGTATGTTGATTGAACTCTGGAGAATGGAATGGCGAGGTTAAGATACTGGACCCCGTTTCTCCTTGCAAACATTTAACTCTACTTTAAGAACCCTTAGGTGTCACACTTGCAAAAGCAGGTGAAGCTTGCCTTTAATACTGCCTAGTTAATGGATACTTGACAGTTTTCTGACTTCCTCTCTCTCCGGCTAGAGTCTGGAAGTCTCGTGATCAGTGAAGCTGAGAGCACAGGCCAGTGGACCCTGAACTGAGAGGTGTGTTTTTTTCTTGGCCAGCCGGTTGGACTGGAGTCTGGAGTCTCCTCTCACTCCTGTTTTCTGGGCAGCGAGTCTGTAGCGCAGAACCTTCTTTAATTCACTCTGACAAGTTCTCACAGTTGCTACTCAATCCCCAGTGTCCTCTCACTCAGAGTTGAAGGCCAAGCCGGCCGACACAGATACAGCAACGGGTAATTTCCACCACATCTCAGCCTCACATATTTTTCCTCTAATTTTATTCATGATGCACTCCTTCGGCCGCCCTGCACAGCTTGTCTGTACAAGCTCAAGTAAGGGATGTTCCAAATGTAAAATGTTCTGGTGAAGGGAATAAACGGGCTCCCAGGCCAATACAGAGTGTAATGCTTGAGACACTGGCCCAAGCTCCAGTCACCAGCTAGCAGAGAAACCGGCCCCTTCAGATGGAGAACACAAGGAATACTGGCGTAGCCCAGGAGGTGGACGACTAACCTTCCAAGGTTATTACATCCAAAACATTACAGATGCGTACTGATGCTTCTTGATGCACAGACAAACTGGATGATATTGGCGGTTACATCAAGGGTCTTCCTAGAGTGTCATGAGATCTAGCCTGATTAAGTCTAATTGCTTTCATCTTTCCCCCACTCCCAGGTGAGGACCTTTTTGCCAGCCACGTCTAAACCCTCCCTGAATGCCAGGGGTAATTTGATACTAGATTATATATAATATGTTGTAGAGTAATGCAAATAAAATGCTGATAGTATAGTGCGCCTAAGAGCATTGCAGTCATTTTGGAGGCCTTTCAAGGGAATGGAAATAGAGCTGCTCTACTCCTATCAGGCTCCAAAAGAGCAGTCACAGCCCATAATACAGATGGTTCAGTGCTCCCTCCCTGCCTCCCCACTGCTCTTTGTTTTCATTCTTTCCTTTTGGTGATAATGTATCGGATACAGGGTGTGTAATGATCCTCGAGCGCTGCTATACTCGCTAACAGGCATTGCTGTCAAACACATCACCATCACCGTGCTCATTGATTTGTGTTGCCTTTAAAACGGGCCGTTTCCTCCACATGAAGCCCTGCCATAATTGGGTCTTGCTTAAATGATTCAAATAAGGTGGTCTGTTTCCCTCTCCCTCCTCCACCCCGGCTCCCCCCGTCACTGCCATCCCCGCTTATTTCATTACGGATTCAGCAGACTTGATAAAACAGTGGGGGGGCCCCATTCCACACCGCTTAACCAGCCAGCCCTCGTCCCGGCCCCAGACAAAGAAGTGGTCAAGCGAGGCAACAAATCACACCAAATGGAGCATTTGCTCTTTGTTCAGTCTAGTTATGGAAACTGATAGCAGCGTGCGGAATACTGAGTGGGTGTAATAAATGCTGAAGAGAGGATCTCCTCTCCTAATTGGTAGGAGGAACGGAAGTGCACACATTCAGCTTTTTGTTGCTCGAAATGAGTTCTGTGAAATAGCCTAATAGCATACATACACTGGGAGCCTGCTTTGCTGTCACAGATGAACACGTTCTCTTGGCTAATTGCTGTACCTGTTCCCGCCCAGGCTTCGGTGACAGGATGCTGTTATCACTGGCCCTTCAGATCTCCTGGACTCCCCATTGTTGTGTTACGTTTGAGCCGTAATGCTGAAAAGCGCCGCACATTCCGCCACGCCTGTGCTGTCTGGGAAAGAACGGGAGGGTAGACGCAACTCCAAACTTACAGTGCAAGTTCCCAATTTACAGTCCACAGAAGTTCCTGGTTAGAGACACTTTAGACAGCTGTCAAGTGGGCATTTGATGAATTAACTAACACGTGACAGAGAGCCCAGAAAAAAATAATAACACGTGTCATTATAATACACCTATTACATCTCCCCGCCGTCCGCGGCAACGCCAAACCTTAGCCCACTATGGGAGTCTGAATCGACTGAATTCGGACTGACATCAACCGCACCTGACAATAAAGAGGCCTGTCTTATTTAATAAAAGGTCCCAACACCCGTCCGACTGTATCTAAGCAAGCTGACAGTCAATGTCAGAGCCATTTCAGTATCTCACATCCAACATGATATTAATATACATGTCAAGTGGGTCCCGTATTCTATGGAAGTACCTTGGTCTGAATCGGCCTCAAGTCGTCATAAAAAATGTAGACCCTCGGCCAGACACAGGCTTCTCTCCAACCGATGAATAATGGTACAAAGGGTTGCTGAATCATTAAGATGACTGCTCTGTCCAGTCTGCTCTGCTCTCACATAACAGAGATAATAGATCAATGAGGAAGACATGAGAGCCCAGCACAGGCGTTCCTCGCTAGAGACCAGACCTCAGTCTGCCTACTTGCTTGTTGAGGGAGCTCCAACTCAGGGGAGCTCTAGACCCTGGTGCCTGTAGAAAGAGGGCGGATTAGTAGAAAACTTCTTCACCAGTCCTGGGTGAGGAAACAGGGCAATGCAGCTTATTGGCGGTCATATCCATTACTAAAACAAAGAGGAATGAGGTGATAACCACGGCTGGGTTATTTCATTCAGTTTGAGAGGTGAAGGGTGGCTCCACTCCTCTTCACTACAAACCCGAGTGTTAACATCAGGGAGGCAGAGGGAAGGATTTCTGCCCGTCTGATAATATTCAAGAAATGACCCAAATATGTGCCAAGGTCATTTCCCTAGCTCGCTTCATTGGGAGATTAGCTGGGATGGAGCAAGGGTGGTTGGCGGGAGGCGGGGCGGGTGGAGTTCCAGCAAAACCCTCAAGAACATTATGATTTATTTAAGTGAGGAGATAGAAATATGAATAATGTATCGCTATAAGGAACATGAATCTCTTTTGTACTAATTGTCAGGAAGGCTCGCATCCAGTTTCTGAGGGGAGAGGGGCTGGAGGAGCCACAGATCACAGGGGTGCGACTCCAAGTCGCTTGTCCTACAGCCATGACCATCGACTTGCAAATGAGCTCAAGGAGCCTAATTAATGGAGGGCTAATGACAGAAACAGCATTCCGGTGCTGCGGTCCGATGAAGGAATATTCCGGGAACCCCCACCCGCTTTTCTTTCTCTCGTTCTCTCTCGGTCGAGATGGCTCGTGCCATTGAAGTTGATTGCAGAACGCATCAATATGTGAACAAAGTTTGGAGGAGAGAAGGGGAAAAAAATTAGCATTCATTTGAAGAAGAGGCCTGTTATTTATTCTGTAGCTTTTGGCACATTTCATTTTTTTTTTTCACTCCCAGGAGTAGAGACGGAGCCCGATATTTAAGATGTGTGACGAGCTATAATGGCAACTTCTTCAATTCCATCTCTCTCTCTCTCTCTCTCTCTCCTTGTCTGTTGTTTGTAATGTAGAGAGGGATTTTGAGGAGAGTAGGGCAGCAGTGAAAAGTCTCTCCCTTCTTTTCTGCGCTGTGGTTAGAGGATGGAGCGTGCATGGCAGAGTGCAGTACAGATCAGACGCCCAAGATGATGTAGCCTGAAGTTGTCTGGTGTCTTTGAAGCCTCTGTGCTCCTCTAAACCCAACCCCTCAAACTCAGACACTTTACTGGTTGCGTACGCGTTATGGCAGAGGTTTCCAGCGGCTGTAGAGGAATGCTTGTGTATAAGGAGCTTCTAAACAATGCGATCAGTTAAAGGCCCAATGCGGTCAAAAACGGGGTTTTCCTTTCTTCTCAAAAATATTTTGAATAGCCTTGTTGTGTAATAGCTGGGATCTCTTACAGTTTATTCAATAGCAATAAACCAAGGACGGCCATGCTATTAGCCAATCAGGCTTGTATATGTCAGCATATAGAGTAAAACGAAATGTCCACGCAAGTACATATTACATTTCAAATTGACAAATACAATAACAAAAAGTAAAGGATATATTACATTGTGCAGGAGTGTAGACTGAATGCATGTGTGTGTGTGAATGCGTGTGCGTGTTTGTTTTTGTGCACCTGTGCGTACATGAGACTTTGGGGGGTGAAAGCGGATGGGTCCACAGAGTGTTCGAGTGTGTGTATGGTGAGCGTGAATTTGCAACAGGTCTCTCCGATGTAGATCAGACAGCGGGGCAGATTAGGCAGTTCGTTTAACAGTCGGATGGCTTAGGGGTAGAAGCTTTTTATTTCGGTCTCTCTGTGCTGGTTATGGTGCTTCTGAAGCAGCTCTGTGTGTTAGATGACAGCAGCATGAACAGCTCGTGGCTTGTGTTGCTGAGACCCATGATGATCAGGTTTTTAAATCACTAACTACTACTGGAGGTAAGGCAACATGCGCTACATGGATTGAACCCGCCACCGTCCGAAGGCATACAGTCACGGGTAGTGCAGCTGTTCTCAGTGCAGCCTGGGGATATATTCTCGACGTCGCATCTGTACCAGTTTGTGAAGGTCCTACTAGATAAGCCACAAATTGTTCAGTCTCTTGAGGTTGATGGCGGTTGGACCATTTCTGGTCCAGGTCACGTACATGCCAAGGAACGTGAAACCTTTGACCCTATCTTCAGCCACCCTGTTGTTTTTACACACAGAGAGACAGTATTTACCTGTCATCACCCCACCAGGGCTCTAACCTCCCTCAGGCAGGCCGTGTAATCGTTGTGAGATCAGATCAGCGTGAGATGAGACCAAACGTTATCTTGTATATAAGCATGCGTGACGTTTAATCTTGACAATGTGGCCATTTAGTCTTGGCTGAACAGGGAGGGAGGCGTATCTGCACGCAGATTTGGGTGACCCCGTGCCGATTCCCGGGAGACGTCTCACTGGGAGTCGTCTCATCGGGAAGTCAAGGATCTAGTTGCATAGGGCTTGGTGAAGGCAAAACTGTAGTCGATAAAAAGCATTCTCATATAGGTGATCCTGTAGTCCACATGGAATAGGATGTTGTGCAGTTTAGTGGCAATTTGTGGTATTCAAACAGAAGTAGGTCCAGGGACAGGTTAAATATGACCACCTTTAGATACTGTCCCAAACAGACATCTCGCAGGTGCTAACATTTGTGAAAGTCCTACTCCTGTCGTCCACAGAGAACTTGAGCCCATTTTCACAGAGAATGTGAGCCCATTTTCACAGAGAACGTGAGCCCATTTTCACAGAGAACGTGAGCCCATTTTCACAGATAACGTGAGCCCATTTTCACAGAGAACGTGAGTCCATTTTCACAGGGAACGTCAGCCCATTTTCACAGAGAACGTGAGCCCATTTTCACAGAGAACGTGAGCCCATTTTCACAGAGAACGTGAGTCCATTTTCACAGGGAACGTGAGTCCATTTTCACAGAGAACGTGAGCCCATTTTCACAGAGAACGTGAGTCCATTTTCACAGAGAACGTGAGCCCATTTTCACAGAGAACGTGAGTCCATTTTCACAGAGAACGTGAGCCCATTTTCACAGAGAACGTGAGTCCATTTTCACAGGGAACGTGAGCACATCCTCTACACGCAAGCAACGGATAGTCTAGCGGGAGACTGTTCATTTCCTCAAAACATTTGGTGTGCAGCTTGTCTGTGTCCCGGCAACATTCTTTGCAGGTTTCACCCATTGTTTTGTGAATCTAATTTGCCTTCATACTGAACATTTGACTGATTATAGGGAGCCTTTTTGTACACAGCCATGTCAACTTACTGTTGTTATCTGGGATTATGTTATTTGAATACTGATATAAATCCCTGGTATCTGATTGGGGAACGTTTTAATAATCACTGTATGGACAGTCCTCAACACATCTCTTCATAAGCCTGGTGAAAGTTCGCCTTAAGTCATAGATAATCTCCCCAGAGGTCGCCCTGCCGGGTAAAAACAATGTCATGGACTGGATTCCGATTCAACAGACCAGCACTGTATTGTCCTGTGGATGGGAATGAACAGAACAGACAACAAGCATAGTCTGACCAAATATATCAGCGATCAAGTGTATTCACTGAGATGTATTCTATTCGATGTTAGGAGGGGATATACAGAAATTCCTGTGGGATGTGACAGAACGTACATTCGATTGTTGGTATCCCAGTTTCCGGAGAGCAACATGTTTTAATTATCTAGGTTACGATAATCTCAACATGAGCTGAGACCAAAAACAAACTCCATTCTGGGGGGCACATTTCTTTCACAGGATCTTTTTGGTGGGCATGCCCAAGTTATTGATAGTAATTACAGTATTGCCTTTCAGTGTTTCTAGAACGTAACCAGTCATTATGTTTTCCTCTGATCTTCAAACAAATTACTTGAAAAACAAAGTTACCTTTGCACATTTGTCTGCAACAATTCTAGCATTAGAACATCACTATGCTACTTGGGTGATTTTGGAAATACCTCACTAGCACAGTGCCTTTTGCCGTGACATTTGGTAAAAATTATTTCAAGAATAAATTCACCCTTTATATGCAGAAATTACACTAACTGTTGATAATTAGTAATGACAGTGTTGGTAATGACTTTTTAAAGCATTGTTTGATTTAATTGCCAGACTTAAGGTCTACTTGGTACATCTGATTACATCTGACATCTGATTATCATTTGATGAATTCTAACCACAAAATACTGAGACGTGTTTTTCCAAACAAAGTACAATCTGGAAGATATATGAATGTTGTGGTAATGAAAACATTCATTCAAATCTACCCCAGACGCAAAATAGCTCATAGACGTAAAAACGATCCAGTGAAATAGCACCCCTCCTGCCACTACACTGTAGCCCATGTCTCTGATATAATCTGTCCAAATACCCTTCTCTACTCTTTTTGGCCTGCCTCTGCTTTGTGTATCTCAAAGACCAGTACAAATAACAGACTATAAATATGAACAGACAATGAGATAGAGCTTCCACAACACAGTTTAAAGATGGTCCCAGGACTGACCCACGTCACACAATCATGAACACACATTCAGGCTCGTTATCTCTACCTCCCACTCCCCTTGCCTCAGTAACCATGATGGGGTCCTGCTGTACCCTTTTCCACCGGCCTCAGCTCCTCAGCCTGTCTCCTGCTGCTGGTCTGTCGTGCCCGGGGATTACTGTTTCATCAGGCTAGAAGAGATCCCCTTTCCTACCCTGCTCCTCGGCTCATCTGCAGACATCCCTAACCCCCCCCCCATCCCCTTCCTTCTTCGGGGAGCAGGGCTGAGATGGATGACGGGATACTGCCGAGCCCCCCAGATGGCCTGATTTATGGAGGCCCCTTTCCTCCAAGGCCCCTAGAGTCCCGCCTGGGGACCGTTGGGGGACGCCCGCCATCTCAGGCCTGACGGACCCCAGATTTCCGCTCCGCTGTGATGCCGAGCACCAAACGGCCACTCCAGAACGCTCGCCATCCGTCATGTAGGCAGCCCGGGATCTCCCTTAAAGTCAGCAGGAGAAATGAGAGCCAGGCCCTCCCTACCTGTCCTCTAGACCTACAACCATTGATCTCCAGGCCCTCCCTACCTGTCCTCTAGACCTACAACCATTGATCTCCAGGCCCTCCCTACCTGTCCTCTAGACCTACAGCCATTGATCTCCAGGCCCTCCCTACCTGTCCTCTAGACCTACAGCCATTGATCTCCAGTGAAACAATTAATTTCACCGGCGAAGCCGTCGTCTGTTGTTGGAGGTCCGTTATGGTATGAGACACCTCCCCGTTTTAGTTGTTTAAGCTACAGTACAGAGGGAGAAGGCTTTGTGATATTATATTTTCATCAACTATGGTACCGGTACGGTAATATTGTATCAAATTTTAATTTAAACGATAGCGTATGTTGATTTGGTACGTCTGCATTAGACAGACCTCCTAATAGAGCTTGAGTATTTCATCCCAGTTTGCTTCGTGTTCTGTTGACTCGGTGCCAGGACGGAGGAAGTGTCCGGTAACGGTGCTACTGTACCACCATGCTGACATGATAGCCGAGGACGGGGGATAATGTCCAGTCCTCGGGATCCTCTCCATCCACAGTACACCGTGATTACACTCACTGCTGCTGGCGGATTCCCCTTTCTGGCCGGGTGTCAGGCCAGCCTGGGAGGACATCTGTTGCGGAGTGTGCGGCCAGAGCCCTGTGCCGACACGCTGACAACCGACCGAGGAGTCGGCAGGAACCACGAGGCCAGCCGCCAGACACTCGGGGCTGAAGGGCAACGCTGCCAGGGAGGCCCGTATTCATTCAGAATTATGTGGGCTTGCGGTTGGGTACAGCCAACACCGGAGAGCAGTTGGGGCGGGTACCAGTCAGGTTTGTAGGAATCACAGCTACCACCTGCCCAGTGCCTCCGAGACCTCAAAGATGGCAGGACAATGATACAGTGATACAGATGTATAGTAACTAATGGCACACATACATTATCATAGAAGTGCATTTTACCATAATGCGACCAGACTATCTACTGTAGAGCAGACAACAAATAAATAAAACAAGTGCTCACACACGCTCACAAAAATGCAAACAGCTGAACATATCAAAAACACCTACTTAATCCCATAAACACTCTTTTGTTTACAAAGTACATGTTTTCCCCACACGCCCTTTATTATTTTCCTTTATTAGAATATCTCATCTCTGCCCGCTAACACTGTTACTGTGGTCCTCAGCGGATTGTTCCAGAGCTCAAATGGAAATTGACAATAGGACAATGACAACGTGAAAGGGAACGCTGGTGATGTAAGCTCTGTTTTTGAAAGTGTTATTTCAATTAAAAAGCAGATAAACTGCTGATTAATTCAGCACACTTGCCAATTACAGATCAAACGGGCCTCTTGGGGGAACCAGAGCCCCAAAGATGGCAGATGCCGAGCACACACTCAGGCATATTTCATATGGCAATGAAATATTAAGCTGGTCTGTGGCGCTGTGGTACCACTGGGTGTCTGTGTTACTCAGGCACTATGTAAATGTGATTGTGACACCAGCGAGACTGATATCTGGGACACGTTTGGGGACACTTTGGAGAGCATGATGCAATATGATGCCAAGCATAGACAAGTGATAGAAACTCAGAGACTAGCTTTATTCTCCATATCACAGTACCTATAAGTGCTGCTTGGAAGAATTAGACCAGGGGACATGTTTTTTGTTTATTAATAAAATAAGGTGGATTTTTCTATTTTTGGAGTACGTACCCTGGATTGTGAACTTGCCAGCACTACGTCACCTATTCTAATTCACTTTAACTTTGCATTTCATTCGTTTTAAATTCAGTCCTTGGTTAGTTATTCAATCTTAGGTTAATCATTCAGAGGTGGTGTCAATTTCTCTTATGATTTCTAAGTTCTCTTTGTCTTCCATTGTTAGGTCAGTTCGAAAATGTAATTCAAAGATTTTACATTATCACTAACAATTGCAGTATTTCTCATTAAAATGTGATTCCTTTAGGCATCAAGTTGACCACATTACTGTCTAGCTATGCTGGTAATATACAACAAAAGTTGCACTAATTAACACGCAGTATACTGTACACACATTCAATCCAATTTCTATCTCATTCCGATGAAATTCCAATTCCATAACTTGAATTCAATATAGCAAATTAAGTCTCCTGTGAGTAGGAGAGAAACAGAGTACTGTAACTGCTCTCTGGGCAGGACTTTGGTTGATCCAGGAAGATGCTTCTCTCTCTCTCTCTTTCTCTCTGAGACTTCAGCACTTTGCAACCACAACTATGCGTCCCAGAGGGCAGTGGCCCAATAGAGCTGAACTTCTATGTGACCATAACACATAAATCATATTTTAACTGCAGAGAAGAGCAGGTGCAGGCATTAACAGTGTCGACGCTGCTTTCTCAATGATGTAAATAATTTATCAAACTCCACGCAAGGAGCAGTGTTTATTCTGTTCCACTCAATGTGTAATCCTCTGACGCCGTTTTAGTGGAGTACCTGTCAGACAGGCACAAACACACGCACAAACACACGCACAAACACACGCACAAACACACACCCGGCAAGTGTTTAAGAGGGGGCCCTGTCTGTTGCCATAATGAATCCCACTGTGATCATTTTGGCGTCTGTGGTCATCACTCTCTGACCAACACACACAAACACACACACATACACAAACACAAGCACACACTGACACACACCCGTCCTGCATGCTGTCCGCTCACTGAGCCTCATTCATCATACGACCCCTCATGGAGTTGCTGGTGGGAGTCTGGGGACTAGTCTGAGATTGGAGAAAGGACGGTTGGAGGGTGAGGCAGACAGGGAGATGGGGGACAGACAGGGAGGTGAGGCAGAGAGGGAGATGGAGACAAAGAGGGAGGTGAGGCAGACAGGGAGATGGAGACAGACAGGGAGGTGAGGCAGAAGGTAGATGGAGACAGACAAGGTGATTGAGACCGGCTAAAACCGTGAGAAGACTCGTAACAGCAAATATGTAAAGGCATCAAATATCAGGTTTATCTATGCATCTCTTTTTAATCTACCTATCTACTATCTGAATCAAATCTATAATTGTCCTACCTACGGTATATTGAATTGGATTTCCATATTTACTTACAGCATCAGCAAGACGTCTAACAATCCACTATGTTCCATGTGTGTGTTCTCCCTGATATGGGAGCACCTTTTCTGCAACCATGAGCCAGTCTGCCAGGTGGTAGCTCGATGCTTAGTTCCCCACGAGCGATAAGTGCATATCTAAATAGTTGATGAGCTATAAGTTGTTGGAGAAAGTGTCGCCGGCGGCAAAAGTGTGCCTATGAGAAGCCCTGTGGGAATGCTTTAAAGACGGTCCCCTGGATCCACCCAGCTGCTAGCGAACATGGAATTGGAGGCAATACTGGGCCCACATCTCTCCCAGCAGGCTGTTCAGACACGCGCGCACACGCGCACGCACACACACACACAACACACACCGAAATACGGGCACCCCATCCCTGAAGGCGACGACGCTCCCTTGTTTAATTTCATTCAACACCAAATATCCACAGCAAGAATGTAAGTGAACGCTGGAGAGTCAATTGAGGAGCATTTATTAGTTTTAACCGTGTATGGCCGACAAATGGGCATCAGGCGATCATTGGAGGCTTCTGAGAGGTTTGCCACATGGCAAATGATCTCTGTTTCCTAACTGGGCTCAGTGGCCACACTAATGTGAAGAGTTACAGTACATGTCTGTCTGGCAGTGACACTTGGAGCTGCGGTTCCCAGCTGCTGTGTTCTGGTGTCGGTTGTGGTTCCAGTCTGCTACAGAGAGAGAGAGCTGAGGGTTTACGTCTGCTACTGTGGAGATGGAGGAGCTGGCTTGTCCAGAATGGATCTCTGTTGAAGGCGTTTTGTTCTTGTTCAACCCCCTACCCAAGGGACCATTAAGCTGAAAATAATTGGCTCTGAATCTCCCCCCTTTCATCGATCCTTTGGAGTCAGTGAACTCTCTAAGACAATCTGCACACATACACGCACGCACACACACACACACACACACACACACACAGTCACTGTAACCCTCTCCAACACGCAAACACACATTCTGAGAACCACAATAGTGCGAGTACATACATAGTATACGCAGACCATGTCAGCAGCTTAATAGAAGGAAACACCCTGTCTCTCTGTGTTGATTCTCAGTGAGTGTCTTTATCTCCAGAAGATCTGAGTGAGCACATTGACCTCTCAGTTATCTCACGTGACAGTCAGTCGCTGTCCCAGAGTGTCATTAGTGTAACCGGCCACGGCCCACTGGGACACATTAATGCCAGGTCTTACCGGGCCTGAAGCCCTTGGGCCCAAGCCTGTAGGGGGCCGAGAGGCAGAGCCTTTTTTCTTTTTTTTTTACTTCATCCTACAGTTGGAAAGCTTGCAATTTGGGCAGTACGCAAGGCCAAATATAGAACAGTGAGCTTGTTGTGTTATGACCATAGACATACTCTATGAATTGTTCCACTTAAAGAGTTTTGCCATTAAACCCACCAGTCCACTGTCAGTGGTGGGTCCTGATGTGAATATAGTTCCTGCCATTAAACCCACCAGTCCACTGTCAGTGGCAGGTCCTGATGTGAATGGGATCTGCCATCTAAACATTAGATAACGTCATCTTCAATTCCGACATATAATCGTAGGCAAAAGTTTGGAAAGCAAAATCCTACCGCTGAAGAGACGAGACCAATTTCTCAATACAACCTTGGTTATTTCTCGACATCTCACAATATGCACACTGCAGCATGTTGGTGGTTTATATTCATCAGTGGTATATCATTGTCAGAGAGCAGGGACAATCATTTCAGTCATTTATGTGGTTTCAAAAATGGATCCGGGACTTGAATGATGTGAAGTTCATAAAGCACCACGAAAATATCCTCCCCTTCCTAAGGTTTTGCCTCTTCTGAAATCCTACAAATAACAGCAAAAGAAAAACCAAGACCCCAGGCCTTTGGGCTAGAGTGTGACCCGAGCAGCAGACCAGACCAGTGCTTCTGAAGGGCTGCCAACAGAGGGAGCCCATGCTTTTCCAGAGACAGAGTCTAGAGGCAACACTTTATAAAAGGCCTTGCCTCGCATGTTGAGTGTTCCTCTTATATCAACTCCCTCAATCTTCATATAGTCAGCTCTGGATTTAATTAAATCTACATCCATCTGTCTTCATCATCCCAGAGGCCACTGCTGGAATACATATCATTATTAGTCCACGCCGTCTCAATAAACAACTGGCGGCCAAAGGAGGAGGAAGTACCGTTGGATATCTCCTCAGCATCACTCTATCAGTCTGACTCGGGCCTTTCACACATGTCCAGGGGTTCATCCGTGTGAAAACCCGGTGGGTCAACCCAGAATACCGTCTCAACATAATTAGGGGTCTTCATTCCCTTCCTTTAAATTGAAATGAATGATCTCCTATCTGCCCCTGCATTAGAAATAGGTCAGAGATCATTTCGTTTGTTTGTAGGATTTTCACCAATTAAAAGGAATCAGATAAATAGTGGGCCGGGCCCATGACAGAGTTGTCTGGCCGCTGATGAACCATCATGTTAATTGAAGTTAATAGGGGAAGAGGAGCAGCGGCGACGGTGGGGTGGGGGGGGGCCTAGTCCACCATCAGATGGATGAGGATCACGCAGGGTGGGGTGGGGGGGTTCTAGGGTGTCAGAGTAGTTCCCGTCATGTTCGGGTCGGCAGGGTAGCCCAGTGGTCAAGGGTGTCCGGCCTGAAATATCAGAACTGAAAAAGTGGAAAAACCCTGTTGTTCCTTGTCTGAGCAAGGCAACACTGATTGCTCCCAGGTTACTGCTTTAAATGACAATGTTTTCCGTATTCTATCAATATCATCTTTCTAGACAGCCACAATGTTCTGCTGACAGTCTGTTAACTAGTAACAGTGCGCCAATACGACTGTCCAAACAAATTTGTAATGCGGCAACCTGCAAAACAGGCTGCGATAGAAATGTCATTCATCTCTCAAGCAGATCACCAGTCATACAAATTGAAGTGATCACGCCAGTTACAGCCCTACCCAGAACCAGAGGATGAAGGAAACCAGAGACCCCACACACACGCACGCACGCATGCACACACCCACACATGCACACACCCAATCAACAATCAATGGCCAAACCTCCAGGCGGCGGATGAGGGCAGGGCAGAGACTTCTTAACCGTTGTGCTCTACAGACAGACCTCCCTGTTTATTGTATCATTCAGCTCTTCACAACACAGGGCTGGGAGGCGCTAATCAGGAGGTGGTAGACCGAACACAGGAACGACACTGAGACAACATTTATGAAGCGTACACTTCTGTTCTGAGAGACACGGCAAATCTAGTCTCCGCTACTCACAGCAGTCTGGAAATACTCCCGGCGTGTCTGTGGCTGTCCTTCAGGCTGTGTGTGTGGCTACAGGCATGGTGTGTGTGGGGTGGCAGGGAGGGTACGGGGGTGCCTGTGACATTGGGGCCACGGGCCAGCACAGCCACCGCAGCCATGTCATCCTCCCCGGTGCCTCCTGATGACCTCACCGCGGTATAATCAGCCTTGTCACTCAGCGAAACGGCCCCCCTGAACAAGGACATCACCGTGACAAGGCCTGTGTTGATTCCACTAATCACTCTCGCTAGGGCATTCTGATTTAAACTCCTCTTCATCTCCCTTCAAAACCTCTTTACATCCTCCTGTAATTATTGTGGAAATACACTATACAATCTACCATGCCAATCTGTTTAGGCTGTTATTATAGAGAGTTTATCTACATGATTCTGCCCCCTAATTGTGGTTCAAAATGATTAGTCGGGAAAATGGCCGCCGTGTGTCTGTGGGAGACATTTTTAATGGGGAGACACCAGATAATGGCTGTGGCCTCTGACCTCTGCGCCGTGCCTCCAGCTCATTATTATGATCGGGGAGTGGCAGTCAGGAGGTGACAGGGTACAGGACAGGTTGAGAGAACACGGTCACACTCCACTTTGGAAAAGTCACATATACAACCACATTTCCCTATATAAAGGTTTCCCAGGATACTGCTATTCATTACAATGAGTAAATCTGGAAATTGCACCCCTTTTCGATAAAAAAAAAAAATGAGAATACAAAATGATTTTAAAAAACACTATAAAAACTGATAATGTGACACACTCAGTATGGGCACTTATTATACAATGCTTTGTCCTTCCTCCTATCTCTACTACCTCTGTATCTACTCCAGTTGTTACTACCTCTGTATCTACTCCAATTGTTACTACCTCTGTATCTACTCCAGTTGTTACTACCTCTGTATCTACTTCAGTTGTTACTACCTCTGTATCTACTCCAATTGTTACTAACTCTGTATCTACTCCAATTGTTACTACCTCTGTATCTACTCCAGTTGTTACTACCTCTGTATCTACTCCTATCTCTACTACTTCTAAATCTACTCCTTTCTCTATTATCTCTGTATCTACCCCTGTCTCTACTAGCTCTGCATGTACTCCTGTCTCTACTAGCTCTGCATGTACTCCTGTCTCTACTAGCTCTATATCTACTCCTGTCTCTGCCAGCTCTGTATCTACTCCTGACTCTACTAGCTCAGTATCTACTCCTGTCTCTACTAGCTCTGTATCTACTCCTGTCTCTACTAGCTCAGTATCTACTCCTGTCTCTACTAGCTCTGTATCTACCCCTGTCTCTACTAGCTCTGCATGTACTCCTGTCTCTACTAGCTCTGCATCTACTCCTGTCTCTACTAGCTCTATATCTACTCCTGTCTCTGCCAGCTCTGTATCTACTCCTGACTCTACTAGCTCAGTATCTACTCCTGTCTCTACTAGCTCTGTATCTACTCCTGTCTCTACTAGCTCAGTATCTACTCCTGTCTCTACTAGCTCTGTATCTACCCCTGTCTCTACTAGCTCAGTATCTACTCCTGTCTCTACTAGCTCTGTATCTACTCCTGTCTCTACTAGCTCTGTATGTACTCCTGTCTCTACTATCCCTGTGCACATACCAACTTCTACTGCCTTTGTTCATCCTCCTGTATTTGCAGACTCTGACATTTGTCCTATCACTAATGTCTTTGTAACTAGTCCTGTCACATCTGTGGTCTTATTATTACAGTCACTAGTTCAATCTCTACTGTGTCTGTCCTTACTCCTATCTCTACCTCCTTTGTCCCTGCTCTTATCTCCACCATGTTTGCCTCTTTTGTGACTCCTATCATTACTTCCTCTGTACCAACTCCAATCTCGACTGTCACTAGTTCCATCATTACTGTCTCTGTACCTAATATACCTATACTGTCTGTCTTACTAGTCATATCTCTACTGTCTGTCTTACTAGTCATATCTCTACTGTATGTCTTACTAGTCAAATCTCTACTGTCTGTCTTACTAGTCAAATCTCTACTGTCTCTGTACCTAATATACCTCTACTGTCTGTCTTACTAGTCATATCTCTACTGTCTCTCTTACTAGTCAAATCTCTACTGTCTCTGTACCTAATATACCTCTACTGTCTGTCTTACTAGTCATATCTCTACTGTCTCTCTTACTAGTCAAATCTCTACTGTCTCTGTACCTAATATACCTCTACTGTCTGTCTTACTAGTCATATCTCTACTGTCTGTCTTACTTGTCATATCTCTACTGTCTCTCTTACTGGTCATATCTCTACTGTCTCTGTACCTAATATACCTATACTGTCTGTCTTACTAGTCATATCTCTACTGTATGTCTTACTAGTCATATCTCTACTGTCTGTCTTACTAGTCAAATCTCTACTGTCTCTGTACCTAATATACCTCTACTGTCTGTCTTACTAGTCATATCTCTACTGTCTGTCTTACTAGTCATATCTCTACTGTCTCTGTACCTAATATACCTCTACTGTCTGTCTTACTAGTCATATCTCTACTGTATGTCTTACTAGTCAAATCTCTACTGTCTCTGTACCTAATATACCTCTACTGTCTGTCTTACTAGTCATATCTCTACTGTCTCTCTTACTGGTCATATCTCTACTGTCTCTGTACCTAATATACCTCTACTGTCTGTCTTACTAGTCATATCTCTACTGTCTGTCTTACTAGTCATATCTCTACTGTCTCTGTACCTAATATACCTCTACTGTCTGTCTTACTAGTCATATCTCTACTGTCTGTCTTACTAGTCATATCTCTACTGTCTCTGTACCTAATATACCTCTACTGTCTGTCTTACTAGTCATATCTCTACTGTATGTCTTACTAGTCAAATCTCTACTGTCTCTGTACCTAATATACCTCTACTGTCTGTCTTACTAGTCATATCTCTACTGTATGTCTTACTAGTCAAATCTCTACTGTCTCTGTACCTAATATACCTCTACTGTCTGTCTTACTAGTCATATCTCTACTGTCTGTCTTACTAGTCATATCTCTACTGTCTCTGTACCTAATATACCTCTACTGTCTGTCTTACTAGTCATATCTCTACTGTATGTCTTACTAGTCAAATCTCTACTGTCTCTGTACCTAATATACCTCTACTGTCTGTCTTACTAGTCATATCTCTACTGTCTCTCTTACTGGTCATATCTCTACTGTCTCTGTACCTAATATACCTCTACTGTCTGTCTTACTAGTCATATCTCTACTGTCTCTGTACCTAATATACCTCTACTGTCTGTCTTACTAGTCATTTCTCTACTGTCTCTGTACCTAATATACCTCTACTGTCTGTCTTACTAGTCATATCTCTACTGTCTCTGTACCTAATATACCTATACTGTCTGTCTTACTAGTCATTTCTCTACTGTCTCTGTACCTAATATACCTCTACTGTCTGTCTTACTTGTCATATCTCTACTGTCTCTCTTACTGGTCATATCTCTACTGTCTCTGTACCTAATATACCTCTACTGTCTGTCTTACTAGTCATACCTCTACTGTCTGTCTTACTAGTCATATCTCTACTGTCTGTCTTACTAGTCATATCTCTACTGTCTCTGTACCTAATATAACTCTACTGTCTGTCTTACTAGTCATGTATCTACTGTCTGTCTTAATAGTCATATCTCTATTGTCTGTCTTACTAGTCATATCTCTACTGTCTTACTAGTCATATCTCTACTGTCTCTTTTACTAGTTGTCCAATCACTAGTGTATATAGTCTATACCTACTACTATCTCTACAGACTCTGTCCACACTTCTATCTCTACAGACTCTGTCCACACTTCTATATCAACCAGTTTTAATTTATATACCTACTCCTATCTCTACTGTCTTTGTCACTAGTTCTATCTCTAACGTCTCTGATCCTATGCGTATCCCTGATGACAGCACAGCTCTTGCTCCAGGCCCTTCACCCTCCCCTCTTCACCCTCGTCCCTCCCAACGCAGCCTCTCCAGTCTCATCCTGGGTTCTTCATTAACAGGTGCGTTGCCATGGTCCACGTGACGTTTGCAACGCCGCGATAAACACATCCGGTGACAACACTACAGCGTTGCTTAACACACCAAACCCCGACTGGAAGGAAATAAGACAAATGAGCGGTTTACAGTGGTAGCTTTTCACAAGTCTGTTCAGCAGGTCTTTGTCTTTCCTCAGAGAGAGAAGCCAGTGGAGATCTCTTTTTTGTCTGCTCGGGTGTACCTAAGTAGTCAGTATCCACCCCTGTTCAGAATGCTTGGTTTGGCCCCAGAATACCAGCGGAAGCGATCAGAAACCATAATCCCTACCTTTGATCTACCTGCCGGCGATTCCACTTCCCTGTGCCTGTCTGCCTGCCTGGGAGGAGACCCTCGTGAGGGGATTACTGTGTGTTAACGTCATTACAGAGCCGGAACAGAGCCGTAAAGGGCTGATCTCAAGTCAGCAGGTTGCAGTGAGAGTTAGATAGGATAGGTTCATACACTGTGGGGCTGTTCTGGGATCAGCAATCAGCTCCTCACACAGATGGATCTGGCAGAACGTTGTAAAGGCTTTCACAGCACACCAGAGATGTGGGTGACTGTCATGTGAGAGGTTTGTCCTTTTTGAGCCCTATTGCCTCCCCTAGGGGGGAACTGTTCATTTTAAAGAGCAGAGAGAGGCCAGGGTGGGGAGACGTGTGGTTTTGACATTGTGTGTGATATCCCAGAAACTTTCAATTCAGGCATCCCATTAGAGATCATTCATCATTTATACACCCATTATAAAAACCAAAGTACAAATCAAGAGCAGAACCATCATGTCTTTATAGGATGAGATTTGGATTTGAGGAATACCACACGCACACACACCAACCAAACTGATTTATTAAAAGAGAACAGAGGGTGATGGGGGAAAGGGAAAATCGATGTGGGCTCCCCCAGCCTCAGTTAAAACGCTGTTAAACTCCAGCCGAGCGGACGCACTCGCTAACCAGCCAACCTCCCTCTCATTGATTTTTTATTTAGCTCCCAGCAGTGATATGTCTTCCATGCACACAGAACACACCAAGCCTCCATAGCCTGTCAGGACATAAATCAGGCCCCATTGAGTCTGGCCGGCCTGGCCGGCACAGTGCACGGAGGGAGAGCGGTCTGTTAACAGAATTCATATTTAGTTGATTTTCCATAGAGGCGAACCAAGGGCCAAAGACATGTCGGCCTGATAGGAAACCCAATTCTCCACACTGCAAGACTAACACGCTGCCACAACTGAAAAAGGTTTAGCGTGCGTGGGTGCATGTGTTGGGATTGTATTGTATAATAAAGTTGGTTGAAAGGGATATTTCCCTGATATAAATAAAGTACATATTGGTTTTGTTACCCTGTTAGCAGTCTATGGACGAGGTTTAATATCAATCCAGCTTGGGTTGACTTTCCCTTGCACTGTGTGTATGTACTGCATCTCAATGAAGTCGCTGGACAGTAATTAACAATTTGTTAAGTTTGAATAATGTGACAATGAAGATTTTTTAAATGATTGGAGCAATGTGCGTGAAATATTGAATTTACTTATATGGGACTTTTTTTTTATCAGTGCCAGCCACTGCTGGGTAATCTAATCAAGTGCATATTTTTTTGTTGGCTTACCTTAAGTAAAGAGACCTACTTTTGTAATTTACCTGTGTAATTGTGTAATTTGAGTGAACTGTCCCTTTAAATAATCAGTCAGCCATATTGTGCTCTCTGTATGCTTTATGAATAATGTGGACATTGTTATTTTTTTATAGCAGTCATCAACCTACCTCATAAAGCAGGCCATCCAGGGATCTCACGTGAAATTGTTTGGGTGATTTCACTGTGATGTACAATGTATCCTCTGAGAGTATGGTTGTGTAGTTGGAAGACATGACAGGCTGTTACCAAGAAACAAACAAATCAGACATGGGGATCACGACAGGTTAACAACAGTCACTCACGCCTGAAACATCTAACAACAAAGATTTTATTATGTGTCAGTTAAGACAACATATTCCTACAGTACATTTTGAGAGCATGGGTGGACCTAATCTGTATGAACGTCTGTTACAACAGGCTCAAGATCCTATCATCAGAGCCATGTCAGTGTGACATGTTGTGACAGTAATTGTCTGACAGTTAATTGAAACCTAACAAAAAGGAAAATAGATTTATAAATTAAAATACTGCTTATGAAACCTTTTCTGTCCTTGTGACGCAGCACAAAAGAGAGGGCCGCTCTGTGGTAGAAACTCTGTTGAAGACACCTGAATGTGAGTATTAATTTAATCATAAAGTCTAGTCTTTACAAAAAAGCTGTAGCTCAAAAATAATAAGCAACACAGAGACATCTGGAATAATTGGTTGAATAGTGAGAGATTATAGGCATGAAAAGTAATTGAATTTAGCTTGACACAATGCATGATAGTACTGACTGACAACCGTACAAAGGACACTAGGTGGTACATGTGATGCCCCATTACTGATGGGTCCCACACACGCAATCCATACCATCTGCTAGGAACTGTGTATGTGACTGTAATAGGACTCTCTCAATAGACCCATGGACTATAGGTTGGAAAGTACCATGCAGGGGTATTTTGTAGGATAAACCTTTCTTATAACAGACTGCGTAATCAGTGGCGTTTTTATATGTAAAAGAATGGTGGGGCACAAACCATTTCAAAATATATGATACATACCAGTAAAGCTACAAAACTCCCTCTTGCTACTGATATGTTTATTTAACCCATCAACAAACAGCGTGGCTCCACAAAACACTTTTAACGACAGAGCGACTTCTACCAGGTGTTGTAGTACACTTACTGGAGAGAGAGAGAGAGAGAGAGAGAGAGAGAGAGAGAGAGAGAGAGAGAGAGAGACTTTCCTGTGTAATTGCGTTCCATCTCTCTCACACACATGTCAAATTACCATTGTCACATTTACTAACCTAAATTACGAATGCAACCAAGCTCGGAACCAATGTGCCTACAGGGCCAAACGCGAACAGCAATGAGTTCAACACCACTGAAGGCCACAACGAAGCAGAAAGACAACTTTTTAGGGATACAGATCCATTCTATGACAGCAACCTTAATAGATAAGCATGGACACACTGACACTCGTCCCCATCTAAATCAATCAATCCAGCACAAAAATATGATCAATGCATGGACCAGCACCACAAAGGCAGAATGGTAAAATGTGCTTTCACTCACCAAGGCTGAGGGCTCACTTGAAGAGAAAGGTGGCACGGTGGTTCTAACTCTGGGCAAGCTTTTCAATGACTTTGGGAATTAAGTCATGTAGCTGCTGAATCAGCTGTCTTTCGTTGGACAACATGGCCAATGCATTGAGTCGCGGCTGTCCCATGGTATTGCGAGTGAAGGTTTTTACCCTCTTCAAGGTGGAAATGTTCCTCTCTGCCTCGGATGTCGTCATAGGTGTTATGATAATTTTCAGCAGAGTGACGGTCAAAAGCCTCCTCTAGGTTGTTCTCATGGATGGATCTTAACAGAGGCAGGGCCGTCTTACCCGTGTGAAGCTCAGTGTGGCAGTACAGAGTGGTCAGCTCAGACTTCAACTTTTCCTCGTTTCTTAGAGGCCATAGTTTCACTGCAAAGTCAGTCTCAGATGTAGGGAAAGACAGGACAAATTGTGGGAAAAGCAAGCTCTCAACAAGCTTGGCAGCGATCAGGTGGTCACTTTGTGAAAACCTCTGGTCCACCTGGGAGATGACTGTGTCGCATGCCTCCTTCATCAGCGGCGTTTTGTAGGTTACTCGTCGGCCTGGCTCATCTGTTCCATCGGGAATGGTGGCAGCCCATTCATCAGTTTGCTTCCACATATTCTGGACATTCTCCTTGAAACGGTTGAGTGCAATGCTAATCCTAGATGCATCGATGCTCCGTTTTTGCAGAGTGTTAAAAAATAAGGAAGAAAAACAATTACAGCAGCTGCAGAAAGACTCTGTCCCAGAGTTTATTTGACAGGCCCTATGCCTCACTTATGGTGGCCTCATCCCATCCTGGTTGTGTGCGTACGTCCTCCATACACAAGAGCAGCGCAGCATGGTTTTCCCGAACTGCATTGACAGTTCTAATAGTTCTACTACCATGGGTGGCCTTGGAATGCGTCTCCGTGTTGCCTCAGCAAGTGCTCAATGGAGCGCCTGTATGCACTGTCAACTTGGGCTGCGACATTTACCCTTCCAAGTTTGCCCAATTTCACAGCATTGTCCAGACGACTCCCACTGCTCTCGTGTTTTGCAATCCTCTCAGAAAGATGTTTCAAATCTTCATCACGCGGTGGTAGTCCTCGACCAAGTACCATCTCCACCAAATAGCAGACATGGAAAACAGAAGAGTGCCTTCTTTTATATGCTAACTGTTAGCCACATTTTCTTCAAAAAACCACATTAAACCTGCAATTACTTTTTGAGTGATGACAATATCATGTGGCTGATGGGCTTTATTTCAAGTTTCTTCAAATTACGGGTTTCAAACTGGTGCTCGAGTATGAAATCTACTTTATTCATTTTCTCCAGTTATATGGCATTTGTGAATCTAACAAGCTAGCTAAGACAATCTACCCTCCTCACTATTCTTGCCAACTAATGTTGGTGCCAGACAGACAGACAGCCAATCAGGTTTGAAATACGAAATTACGCTGTATTGGGGCTACCGGCTGTCAGCCCCACTTGGCATCAAATTCTTATGATCTACATTGATCACACTAACATTCTGAGCATGCGTTTTAATATTTTCACACCTACAATGTACATTGCATTGTGAGAGGGGCTAGCCCCACATTCACGCTTAGCCTGTGTGCTACTACTGCGAAATGAATCGACTGAACGCAGTCTGAAGCAGCAAGGCAGGGACCAATGAACATTAAATAAAATCCTAACAGAAATGATATGCAATTTAGGAAGATGCTATATTCATAGATAATAAATTATAGGAAGTAAGCTTTGAGAAATATAAATAACATAATTTTGTTGTAGTTCTTTCTGTTGACAACAGGTGGGGCTGTGCCCCACCTGCCCTTAATGACCAGTCACCCCTGTGTGTAATGGATGGCTATGGCTCACTGTGTTCTGGCATAAAATACTTTGTTAACTTTGTAATCATTGGAGAACATGGAAGAACTATGGAAGATCAACATCTTGTATACTGATGCTATACAAGAAAGTCCCCCCTCACTTCTGGTTTAAGGATTTTGTTCATGGTTCACAAGTTGACAGAAGCTAACAACAAAGATTCAAAAAAGGCCAGAATGCATTTCCAAAGCCCCCTAATACAAATGTGCTAGTTTGAAAGACTCTGAGCAGCACTATCTACAAACTGGTGTTTCTGTTCTCCCGCAATAAAGTATTTCTCCCTTTACCAATGCTATTCTGAGAGGAAAAACCTCCGACATCAGCAGTCCGCATGCCTCCGTCTGACCAGAGGACCTGTCACACCTGCAATCACTAATAGACCTAGGGCAGATCCTGGGCTGAGCCGGAGCTACGCCGAACACCTGTCACAGCAGCCACCTCTCCGCTTCCTGCCCTTCAGAGCAAGGGCACTGTTAGCACACGTGTCAAGTCCTGGATGGAACAAGAAGGACACAGGAACAGACGAAAGAAGGTGGAAAGGGACTGGCGGCGGATTTGCATACTCCTGTGATCCTAATATATACAGGTTGCCAACCTCCGGAGTCGGAGTTCAGTTTGGTTGCTAGGGGAATGTGGCGGCTTCAACCATCACCGGCTCGTTAGAGAGCTGCGGAGTGTGGTCTGCCAACTGTCTTCATCACGCGGTGGCCATGTCTGTACACCACCTTGGAGAATAATGAGACCCCAGCATACAGGGCCACACCGACACACATAAACACACACACCACACGCACACACCACACGCACACGGCACACGCACGGACCCATGCAACAGAAACACGACACGATACACAAAACACAAATGCAACACACACACAGGCACACATACACACTATCATACACACAGAAAAACACATTTTTTATCACACTGAAAATGCCTATAAGAACTCCTCCCTATAACCCCAAATCCAGGGACTAAAGAATGAATACTGTGCTCGTCTTCACAGCTACACGGCATCAATTAACTATTTTTGTACAGCTGGACATTTCCTCTGGTGGGCTGAGGTAAATAAAGATATGGAAATCAGGTCCAATAGTCTAATCCAGCCAGGGTGCAGGTTGGAGAGTAATCCCCCCCAGAGCAGCTCTGGCCTGGGGCATGCAGAGGGGTAATCCCCACCTCCAGGGACCTCATCCACCAGCCTGTACGCATGAACGCATGCAAGCTCAAGCACACACATACGCACACACATACACACATCTGCTCCCTGAAGTGCAGAAGTACACTTGGGTAGATACCAGCACATAAAGTTACTCCATGCAAGGTGTAAAGTTCCCATGGACTCATTAATCAGAAACCATACTGAACCTTTAAAGAATATAGATACCAGCTCATTCCAGTCGCTTATTAGTGTGCCCTGGTAACTTCCTAATCCATTAACACTATTTAGACATTCTCCCTCTCTGAAGACAGATGGACAGATGATCAGAGGAGGACCCTTTGGAGAAGAGAGAGTATTGAGAGGGGAGTTAATGGAAGTCCAGTTTACCTGTATGCATTATCCAGAGATCTGGGAGACCCTCCAAGGTAATGTAAACAGTGTATTTCCATATGGTCCTCTCAGCAATGAGATGCAGTCTGCTTTAAATACCCCCTCCCCCAACACACACACACACACACACACCTCTTATTGACTTTGGCGCAACACCCAAAATACTCCTTAACATCAAAAGAATAATTCATTTCTGTGTTAAACTTAACCCACTCCACTCTTCTTTTAACAGGCCAATTAGCTCTGGCTGCTTAATGAAGCTTGACAGCATATGAACACTACACATAATTAACACTAATGCCATTAATTAACTACTGATACCCATGTTAAGGTACAGAATACACAAACATATCCTGTATCCATTCTGCAACCCGTACCTTATCCATTCTGTAACCAGAACTTTGATCATTCTGTACCCAGTACCTTTTACCATTCTGTACCCAGTACCTTGTCCATTCTGTACCCAGTACCTTGTCCATTCTGTAACCAGCACTGTGACCATTCTGTAACCAGTACCTTGTCCATTCTGTAACCAGCACTGTGACCATTCTGTAACCAGTACCTTGTCCATTCTGTAACCAGCACTGTGACCATTCTGTAACCAGTACCTTTTCCATTCTGTAACCAGCACTGTGACCATTCTGTAACCAGTACCTTGTCCATTCTGTAACCAGCACTGTGACCATTCTGTAACCAGTACCTTGTCCATTCTGTAACCAGCACTGTGACCATTCTGTAACCAGTCCCTTGTCCATTCTGTAACCAGCACTGTGACCATTCTGTAACCAGTACCTTGTCCATTCTGTAACCAGCACTGTGACCATTCTGTAACCAGTACCTAATCCATTCTGTAATTGTCACTGGGTGCAGGAGGGCGCAGGCGGAATGCAGTCGATTTTGGTTTTAATAAACAAACATCAAGCACGACCGAACAACAAAAGAAAAGGGCTGACTTAAGCAGCAAAAACAACTGTACACATTGGCTCTAAAGAAACTTACATTTAATGGCAACACACACACAACGACAGCAAACACAACAATGATCCACAAATGTGGGGAGCAGAGGGGAAATATTTAAACACTTAAAAATGATGTGATAGGGACCTGGTGTGCATGATTAAAGACATGTGACACAAAACAAGTCTGGGATGTGTTCATGAGTGATGGGAACTGAGGGTGCACGGAACGGTGGCGCTGCTGGTCACCGTAATGTGACAGTAATAAGTATAGTATCCATTCCGTAACCAGTACTGTGACCATTTTGTAACCAGTACCATAACCATTCTGTAATCAGTACATTATCCATTCTGTAACCAGTACCTAATCAATTCTGTAACCATTACCATAACCATTCTGCAACCAGTACCATAACCATTCTGTAACCATTCTGTAACTGTTCTGTAACCAGTACCATAACCATTCTGTAACAAGTACCATAATCATTCTGTAACCATTCTGTAACCATTCTGTAACCAGTACCATAACCATTCTGTAACCATTCTGTAACCAGTACCATAACCCTTCTGTAACCATTCTGTAACCAGTACCATAACCCTTCTGTAACCATTCTGTAACCAGTACCATAACCCTTCTATAACCATTCTGTAACCAGTACCATAACCATTCTGTAACCATTCTGTAACCAGTACCATAACCCTTCTGTAACCATTCTGTAACCAGTACCATAGCCACACTGTATCCCCGTGTGGTACCCTCCTGTATGTGCTAATGGTATATGTGAAGTGGAGGCGTGAGGTCCTCTGTCTATTCCATTAAACAATTCCCAAACTGCAGTGGACCCAGCGCACGCTACGGATCATACTGACTTTTCTCTGACAGGCTGCGGGTGAGTGAGTGTGTGTACAGATTTGTCAGCCTACTGAGTGCTGTGTGTATGTGCACGCGCGTGTGTGTGAGGAGTGTGCCTGCGGTCCGTGGAGAGAGGTGGTGTGACTACGCTGACATGTGTCCAACAGCATGGCCTGCTTGTAGGCCCCTCTCTCACACTCCACTGGCCAGGCTCTCCCCAGCCCCATACATAATGGAACAGGCCACAGACACACACCGCCCACATAATAATTTGAACTGCCACAGTGCGGCCCTTCACACACTCGCACACTCACACACTCACACACGCGTGCATGCACACGCACGCGTGAACACGCATGCCTAGACATGCAAAGAGACGCGCGCACGCACGCTCTCTATCAATCATGATAATCCTGCCACTGTCTGTCAGAAACATAATATTACCAATCACAAAGCCGCTGATGCCATTCACTACTATATGGAAGATGTGAGCTGTAAAATACACTGTATTCGACAAATCTCTGCGTCTTGCCTGCACTGGCGATGAAGAATGGTGAGGAGGCAAACAGACCTTTACGATAAGTCCCTATGACAACATTATTGCAGAACTACGCTCTCACCGATGGTCCTGGTGGAAAATGGCACGTACAGAACAATTACCTGGCAAGCGCACTGCTAAAAATCCCAGGGCGGAAACCTTCCAATTGGGCAGAGTTCCGCACGCAGGCCTTGGTCATTATGTCTGTATACAGGGCTTTCTGGTTGTGTTGTGGCCTTTATTAGGTTGTGTGTCCTCTGCTGCCCTTTAGCATGTGGCACAGTGGTGCTCGGAGACTGGGGGAGGGGATACCGAGTACGGCACCCCAGACAAAGTACTTCATTTGTGGGAGTAGAGTTGAACAGTTAAGGGGGCTGCTGCTGTTGGGGTGAGGACGAAGTGTCGTTATGGATGCTACTTCACAGCCATTCTGGAACAGCGTGGTTGGCAAGCACTAGGCCAAAGGGGTATTCTCTAAGGCTTCATTCCTATTCGCATGCTAGCAAGCCTGCATGATGCGATACGTTGGGAAGTCATTGTGTGCTGGGTTGCCATTACCCCTTAAGCTGCATGTTCAGTCCCAGTCCACACTTCCCAGTTGAATACTGGACATCTATGGTAACAAACGCTGGCACGGGGCTCCTGGCATCACTTCACATCCCCGTCATCACCGTAGAGGACCAGACCTCCGTTCACTTCCTGGGAAGGACACAACCCCAGGCAGCAGCATCTGTATCCCCCTGATCACCGTGTCCTTGGATTCAGACTTCTGTTGCTCAAGAAACAGACCCTAAAAATAGGCTGCGGAAATAATTGTTAACTTAAAAAAAAAAACTCAATAACTGAATTATTAATATAAAAGAATTCAAGAAAGGTGAACTAAAGAGTAGAAAACAAACTACACAGTTCCACAGTTGAACATCACGGGTGTGGTTCGGTTTTCCCGTTCTTCGCTAAGTCCACTCTGTCCAGGGCCAGGAGAGGGCGGAGGATCTGATCAGAGGACCGTGCCCAGAGAGGGATGAGCCTGCTGGTGGCAACACTTCTGGCAATCACCCCATAACCCTTCCCTCTGACCCGAGGAACACAACAACTACTCTGTGGTCCAGACACATGTGTTAGAGGACGCACCTCGCATACAAACACCCTTGGTCTGAGAAAATGCACTTATACTCAAAATAAATATAAACGTACTTGACCAATTAACATTATTTAAAGCTTTCTTTTACATAATATTTTCCATGTAAAACTTTTACAATAAAACAATATATCAGTGCTTGTTGACCATTTGCCGTATGAACTTTCCTCTTATAACAGATGTGTAGACAAGCCTGGCAATTAACATGGTTCTGGTCAAAGTGGGATAATCTGCTATTTTGACAACATAGGATACAAATAAAAGGATAGTATTCTTTCTTTGAAATCTTCTTTTGATTGTATTTCACACAGATTTCACCGTTTGAGTGTCAATAGTAACTATAGCTGGTCCCACACTGGTCTAATGGGCTGTAGGTGCGGTGGTACAGGGCCTGCTGGCCCAGTTGCAGGTCAAGGTACCCAGCCCGTGGGGTCTGTGCTGTGTGAAATGCCACAGAGCCCCCGAGACCTTTCCACTAGGCTGACTTATAGGTAATCAATGAGAGCTCACTCACTGGGCTGCTGTCTCAACTGCCACAGCTGGGATACACTATTGACTGCTGGAGAAGAGCTACTGTTGAACACTGCGCTACACTGGCCAGACAGACAGGAACACGCCACATCATTCCTGACAGATGTAACACACACAAACACACACAAACACACCCCTCAGGATCAGAAATCCCACTTCAACCATTTACTGAATACACCAGGAGACAAGCACAAACTGCCTGGTCTCACAGACTGGACATAGCATTGTGTATGTAGATTTGGTGTGATTTTGCGTGTATCTGACAACTATTAGGGACAACAGTAATTTCTGTTATTATTATAATTATAATGGTTTGGTAGGCACAGAGTACTTTTGTATTCCCAAACCTTAAGTTAATCATTAACTTAACCATTCGATATGAACACCGAACATTAACCTCATTAGTTCTTTTTCATTAGAGGCAACACTAAACTCACATTAAAAGTGGAAACAGTTATGATGTGATTTATCTTTGTCTCATTCTTTTACATCACAAAAACCTGGCATTTTCACAGGGGTGTGTAGACTTTTTATATCCACTGTAGCAAATCAGCAACACATTGTATGACTGCTCTTCAATCAATAGTCTGATGAAAGGAACGCTGACATGCTGTATATCCTTTCAGCTGGGAATTGAGGAAAGTTTGCCATATTCTTTCTGAAAAAAATGATGGTAAAATATTTTTGTCACCTTTGGTACATGTTTTTTTAGACCTTGAGGTAAACGCCACTTCTGAGAGGTGCATTTACCACAGTATTCAGTGACTTAACCTGGCTTATAGGGGTCATAGTCTTGCCTTTTTTGGCTTGCTAATTGAATTTATTATTACACCGGTTGATATTAACTATTAGCTTACTGTACCTAGCTAGCCAGCAAGCATGAGGAACAATGATCGCTTTTGCCAGAGCAAAAACCTTGACTAAGATTATATAATATTTCTAGATGTACACAAAAAACTTGGTGTTCACTATGGTTTTGGGAAGCAAGCAAAAGGAACAATCATGTCTGCTGGTAAACAGCCTGGTCATACAACTAACAATGATAATTCTAATTTCCAGATTTCCCAATTAAGAAATTAGTTTGTGATTGGTTCAGTCCAGTGTGGGTCTAGTGCCAGCAGCTCATAATCACAGTGCATTAGAGCATAGCACTAAACCGGAATCCATACAATACCAATGAGCAGAATGTTCGGAATCAAAAGCCAATCCATCCGATAGATTGGCCCCATTCCCTTCAGGTACCTTTCATACAGAAACAAAGTCTGCACATAATTGATTTAGGCTCGGTATGAATGGGATGACAGTGTAACATACTGAAAAAAGCGTTTCAGAAACACGTATAGAATGTTATTAAATGCTGTGAGGCAGGATTGCCAAAAGATTTATTTATGTGTGCCTCTATATCTTTGTTTGTGCACACCACAGAGTGTATCTAAGTGCATATGGGCGCGCGCGTGTGTGTGTGTGTGCATGTTTACGAGTAGCGTAGCACCATTGTTAAAGGCTGTGTCTCCTAGCTCAGCACACAACCTGCATGCCAATGACTGTAGAGCACAGCTGCCTGATGGTGAGGTCACCGTTCAGATGGCCCGCTCGGATCACATATGACAGGCCTGGCCCTGTACACCTCTCCACGGGGGCAGGAGAGGGGCCAGCACGGGACCACACAACCACCTCCCACCTTCACCTCCTCCTCGACCCCACCCCCCCCCTCACACTCCCCCGCGTTGCTCAGAGGCTCGGGAGGAGAGCGTCCCAGTCCAGCGGACTCGGTGAACTTCTCTTCCGCTCCTCTCACTGATACCGAGCCAACGCCTGCTTTCTTACCCGGGCGCATCGATTTCATGTTTGGGCTGCCCGCATTGATTTTCATGCAGGTTCATGGATCATACCACTTCCTCCGTCTCGGCAGTGCAGTGGGAGGCAAGAAAATCGCTTCTGACAGTTTTGGCAATGTAGACGTAGACGAAGGGCTCTGAACGGCCCTCTACCGGCACATCCCCATCCACAACATCGCAACTCCAGCGCCTAGACCCCACGACTTACCAACACATGGTCCACATCCAACACTCAAACCTCCCGTTGGCTTTTTTAACAATCCCTGTTGTTCCTTTTACAAACACATGTAACCTAAGAGGCGAGTTCTCCTCCTTCGCCTCCCTCTCTCTCGTTGTCTCCGCTGCGACCTGTAAAAGTGGCAGAAATGTCACCTACTTCATTTGTGCAGCAGTAAAAGCCCAGCTGCCTGGGGAGCCGTCAGTGAAGCAGAGACGAGCAGCAGATGTAGCGCCATCGATCTGACAAGTTATTAAAGAGGAGCGGAGGCAAGGGGAGGGATCAAGAGCATGACACTGACAACCTAAGGGGCCAGCAACACTCTCTCTCTCCTCGTTTCTGCCTTTCAGTTCCTCAGCCTCGCGCTCTCTCTTTTTAGTCTTGATCTGCCTCTCTTTGTTTCCTCGCAGCTCTCTGGCTCTTGCGCTACCAAGCACTTTCGATCCCACTCATTTTTTTTTTTTTCTCTTTTAATTTCCACATTCACTTACTTTCTCCATGTGTGATGGACTATGAGGTGCAGAGACCTGGAGATCTCCTCTCAGTCAGTTAACTATTTAATGGCTACATGTACATGGTTGCCAGCTTAGATAATGATTCGGAATAAATCAAGGCTGGGCAAATGAAAGTAATTGTAATGTCCATGGGTATTTTCATGGTAACCTCTCACAACTATTTACAATATAAGTATATACTGAATCGACATGTTTGTTTCCAAATAACTATGATCAGATTATAGAGTTTTATACATTGGGATCACATTTGGCAGACCCCATGGTGAAAGAAACCATTGGTTTATTGTGGTCCAGCGTTCCAGGAAGCTGCCTTGGGGCACATACACTGCGGCAGCGCAGGTTCGAGTCCGACCTGGGTCCTTTGTCATTCATCACCATCTTTAGTAGGTAAAGCATTAAGATGCCACAAAATCTCTAAAAAATTGTTTATTTATTGCGCTGCAGGGCTTTCACTCGTTGCCTTTGTCTCACTGGTTACTGGTGTAATATGATTTAGTTGAACACTGTGGGATGACAGTGACATTTTTTCTTTATGTTCCATATGGGATGAGTTAAAAAAAAACTGGCAGGGTTGGGAGCTGCAAACAGTGAGGAGGCATTCATCACTATACCAGTGATCACCACCATGGACAGTCCAGCGTGACGCTCAGCACCACACATAGTGATACTCAACAGGACCATCGCAATACAGGACGATACGGATCACATTTCATCCTTTTAAACGACACCCCCAATATTAACCTGTACCGGAAACCTAAGCAATACATGTGGCCAGTTCGGATTTGGTTCTTTTCAGATCAACCCGCACACCTGAATCGACGCAGAGCAGAGGAGCGAGAGGAGCTCCTGTGAGCTCTTGCCAGGCTATGTATATCATCCACCTGTCAACTAGACAGGTATCAGGGACAAACTAGGTGGGGGTCATGGACCCAGACAGATGAATAGCCTGGTTGATTGATGCTGCCCTTTGTGCACATCTCAGTGTTGCTGCTGTGTCTGACATGAGTCTGTTCCACTGTAATGTGTGATCACAGGTAAAGGGCACTGTTGGCTCTGATCATCATTCTGCCCGGCTCCCTCCACTCTCCCTCTCTCACACAATCATCAACAGGAGTGAATCAAACCTGACACCAAACACACACACACACTTAAGTCGGCTGTACGTGATGTGATGTGGGGGGGGGGTGGCTGGTAAGCTGTGCTATGGGAGGGAGAGAGGGGGCCACAGTAGACCTAGAGTTTCCTGGCTGAGGTGGAGCACTAGTTAAAGACGGAGACGGTGCAGCGTAGCTGAACTGCCTGCTGTAAGGCTGTCCGCACCGATCCCCAGAAGAGCCATCCATCTCCGGCTAGGTACGGAGGACACGAGATAATTAGTGCTTAGAGTCTATCGAATGAGAAGGAGGTTCCCCCAAAGCAGGCAAACCCCGGAATGACACAGTCCTCCTCAGAGCAAGCGGCCGCTGATGACAGTGTAATTCGGCCCCAGAGAGGGAGTCGGGGGGGGGGGGGGGGGGCTGGGAGAGAGAGAGGCTGGGAGAGAGACTGGGAGAGAGGCTGAGAGGGAAAGATAATGGGAGAGAGTCAGAGAGAGAGACAGAGAGAGACTAGGAGAGAGGCTGGGAGGGAGAGGATGGTACAGGGGGCTGGAAGGTGAGGCGTTGAGAGAGAGGCTGGGATGGAGAAACTCTGTTGTCTTAATCAACATTAAATATTCAAAAATGATTTACCCATGAAAATTGGATGTTTTACAAGTATACCTTGCATGTGCTTTATGTGTTAATGCTCTGTTAACCCTTGCCAAACAGGCTAACCTGCCATAGTAAATGAATGGGACAATGGGGAAGCTATGATGACGGCTCTGATATTGATATTGACACTGTTTGTGATTGCACTAATCCTCTGCGCCTGGGGATGGAAGAGCCCGGCCGTGGGGTGTGTTTAACGCTCCTGTCCGGCTGCCGTGTTGGACCTAATGTTGAATGACACTCAGACACCCTGGCTGATGTGTTTTGGCACTGCGAAGATCCCAGCTGTGCATTTACATATGCAATGACCCAGATTAGCAACCCTCCTCACACTCCATCAACACTGATTAGAGCAGGCTCGTTAAATACACTGTATGCCGGGTCCTGCTCATCCACGAGAACAGCCCCTTTCTCGGTCCCTGGGTCACAGTCACACACTCCTCTCCTAATGCCTCCCTGACTTCTGATTGTACACAACAACCCACTAACCGGCTGTTGTCAGGACTAGTCACACACACTAAAAAAACTGTTACAATGTTGTCATTTCAATTAGAAATGACGAGAGCAGGAAAAGTGAAAGAAATCACAAAATAATGTATGTGCTTTAAGGATATGTATGAACACAACATTTTAAATATTGACATGAGAAAAGAAAAACCCCAAAACGCACTATGTAACACCCTTGTTTGAAATTATTATTATTATTATTTACAGTGAAAAAAAAGCGAGGCAAAAGTGAACTAGCTAGCTAATTAACGTCAGACATTTCCCATTATGTTATTATTCATTTTATTATTCAAATGACTGGAAAACTAAACATAGTTCAGTTAAATATGTTATATCCACATTTTGAAAATGTAACCATATGTCTGAACTGGAAAAGAATATGTATAAGAAAGTATATATACAGGGGCAGGAGGCGTGAGGTTTCTACAGAATGGAATAGGAGGAGTGAGGTAACTACAGACTGGGGTAGGAGGAATGAGGTTACAAAAGACGAGGGAGGAGGAATGAGGTTACAAAAGACGGGGGAGGAGGAATGAGGTTACAACAGACTGGGGTAGAAGGAATGAAGTTACAACAGACTGGGGTAGAAGGAATGAAGTTACAACAGACTGGGGTAGAAGGAATGAAGTTACAACAGACTGGAGTAGAAGGAATGAAGTTACAACAGACTGGGGTAGAAGGAATGAGGTTACAACAGACTGAGGTAGAAGGAATTAAGTTACAACAGACTGGGGTAGAAGGAATGAAGTTACAACAGACTGGGGTAGAAGGAATGAAGTTACAACAGACTGGGGTAGA
Source organism: Esox lucius (assembly GCF_011004845.1). NCBI lineage: Eukaryota > Metazoa > Chordata > Actinopteri > Esociformes > Esocidae > Esox > Esox lucius. The sequence goes on along the minus strand of NC_047581.1, from coordinate 13,150,294 downwards.
AGGAATGAAGTTACAACAGACTGGGGTAGGAGGAATGAAGTTACAACAGACTGGGGTAGAAGGAATGAAGTTACAACAGACTGGGTAGAAGGAATGAGGTTACAACAGACTGAGGTAGAAGGAATGAAGTTACAACAGACTGGGGTAGAAGGAATGAAGTTACAACAGACTGGGGTAGAAGGAATGAAGTTACAACAGACTGGGGTAGGAGGAATGAAGTTACAACAGACTGGGGTAGAAGGAATGAAGTTACAACAGACTAGGGTAGGAGGAATGAAGTTATAACAGACTGGGGTAGAAGGAATGAGGTTAGAACAGACTGGGGTAGGAGGAGTGACGCTGACAAGGGGGGGACAACCATAAACGTTGTACAGGGCCCAGGCCCATTTGGTTGGCTTAAATATAATTATACATTTTTCAGTCAGTGTTAGTATTCAGTACTATCGAGAAGGTTATCAGTTATTAAACAGAAGATTTGCACTGATGAAGGGATTCATATTTTTTACTCTGCAGTTTTTTTACACAGCATTATGATTAAACTTTTTTCTGTAAAAATGGTTTGTTCTATCAACAGCTAATCGATGATACCCTAACACCTACAGCCAATCAGAGTGATACCCTAACACAAACAGTCAATCAGGGTGATACCCTAGCACCAGCTCCAACACAACTTTGTTAATGCTGTACTAGATAGAATTTAAAAAATCTATAGTGAAATGTCACTGGAATGTCATTTTATCATTTTTGGAGCACGCTACTTCCCAGCCAATCCCGTTCCAGCCAATCGCCTTCTGGGAGGCAGGCTTTCCTCCTTGGCTTCTTTTGTGAACGTGCATTTTTCCTGGATGATATTATATATAGCATGAATAAGTATGCAGTAAGGAGCTACGTTTGCTTACTGTAAGAAACTATAATGGCAGCTAGAGACCAGGACGACAAAACAGTCAGTTCCTCCCGTGTCCACTACAGCATACATTATGAAAACGGCAAAGCAACCGAACTCTCTGTATAGCAACCAGGAACCCTAAGCTAACATTAGCAAGGCTAAGAAGAACGTGGTCGAACTCTGAGTTAGCGCTTTTTTTTTGGAACAGGTAATTACATTTTTCATATTTTTATTCGGAACATGAGTGACTGATTTTTTTTACTGAAAAAAGTGCAGGTTACATTATTTTTCAAATTTACCCAATTAATTTGTTTAACTACAGTACTGTAGCTATATGGCTAAAACATTGCCACCATGCAACCAAAACTAGGAGCACAGAAATGGAAGGACAAATCTATAAGTGAACGTCTAATTACGTGTAGCAGTTTTTGGCTGATTGGGACTGAAATAATGTGACATAATTAATTTCCTGTGTTGAAAACAAAGATATTTGAATGTGGCCCAATTATGAATTAAAGCATTAAAAAAAATATATATATTACCTGTTTGTTTGGACAGTAATATAATTATGGACATTTTAGGCTTCCTGCACCAAAGTTCAGGTCTTAGGGGGTTAAATTCTGTCCTGTGCCCTGTCATTCCTGCCAGCATCCCTGGGTAGGAGGAATGATGTTACTGTAAACTGGGGTAGGAGGAGTGAGATTACTATAAACTGGGGTAGGAGGAGTGAGATTACTGCTTCACCAAAAGCATGTGCTCCCTTTCACTGAATAATTGCACTTTATTATGATGTAATTACAAACTGTGTGCAGTATGATGACAGAAATAAGCTGAGCCTCTTCAACAGAAGCCACCCTACTCCACACAGTAATTGCCCTCAGAGTTGTTAAATTAGGAGATAATTAACCTTAATTCCCGAACAGCAACGTGGCATTAGCAGTGAATGCATTATGACCAGTTGGTGTGACTAAATTACTTAACATGGAAAATAGGGTGGGTGTCTTAAGGGGTTTTGGCAATGCACTAACTATTTGCTCAAGGTCCAGTGCTAGCAATGTCAATAATCCTCTGTTATGGCATGCCTTTCACAACAAGGTTCTCACGGTCAACTCAAATAATGTTATAGTGAATATGTACACTACCGCTCAAAAGTTTGGGGTCACTTAGAAATGTCCTTGTTTACCATGAAAACATACATGAAATGAGTTTTAATGGGAAATTGTGAAATGAATAGGAAATAAAGTCATTGACAAGGTTAGAAATAATGATTTTAAATTGAAATAATAATTTAGTCCTTCAAACTATGCTTTTGTCAAATAATTCTGCAGCAAATACAGCCTTGCAGACCTTTGGCATTCTAGTTGTCAATTTGTTGAGGTCTTCTGAAGAGATTTCACCCCATACTTCTTGATGCTCCTCCCGCCAAGTTGGATTGACTTGATAGGCACTTCTTACATACCATACAGACAAGCTGCCCCCACAGCTGAATAGAATTGAGATGCAGTGACTGTGCTGGACACTCAATTATAGACAGAATACCAGTTGACTGCATCTTCCCTAAATAATTCTTGCATGGTTGGGAGCTGTGCTTTCGGTCATTGTAGGAGGAAATTGGCTCCAATCTAACACTGGCCACAGGGTATGGCATGGCTTTGTGAAATAGAGTAATAGCCTTCCTTCTTCAAGATGTCTTTTACCCTGTGCAGATCTCCCACTTTATCTCCACCAAAGCACCCCCAGACCATCACATTGCCTCCACCATGCTTGACAGATGGTTTCAAGCACTCATTCAGCATGTAATCATTTGGTCCCCGTCTCACGAATGTTCTTTTTTGTGATTTGAACACCTCAAACTCAGATTTGTCTGTCCATAACACTTTTACCCAATCTTCTTCTGTCCAGTGTCTGTGTTCTTTTGCTCATCTTAATCTTTTCTTTTTATTTGCCAGTCTGACATATGGCTTTTTCTTTGCGACTCTGCCTATAAGGCCAGCATCCCAGAGTCGCCTCTTCACTGATGACGTTGAGACTGGTGTTTTGCGTGTACTATTTAATGAAGCTTCCAGATGAGGACATGTGAGCAGTCTGTTTCTCAAACAAGATGCACAAATGTATTTGTCCTCTTTCTCAGTTGTGCACTGGGGCCTCCAAGTCCTCCTTCTATTCTGGTTAGAGCCAGTTTGCGCTCTTCTGTAAAGGGAATAGTACACAGCGTTGTACGTGATCTTCCGTTTCTTTTGTTAATTTCTCACGTGGAATAGCCTTAATTTCTCAGAACACTAATAGACTAATGAGTTTCAGAAGAAAGCTATTTGTTTCTGGCCATTTTGAGTAATCATAACCCACAATTGCTGATTGCTGATATTAAACTTGTCTAAAGATAGCCAGTTATATTTTTCCTTCAATCAGCACAACAGTTTTCATCTGTGGTAACATAATTGCATAATTTGATGTTATTTTAATGTACAAAAAAACATGATTTTGTTTGGAAAATTAGGACATTTCTATTTGAACACAGACTATCGAACGGTGTTCAATATAAGATAGTGTGTGTACAGAAAGTACTGTGAGGACCCAATTAGTATTGAAACCAGTTGAAGTACAGTTAATAATGAGTATATAATGACCTAGTAACACATTTCCACAAAATCCTACTGAAAAAACACATTCAGGTAATTGTCGGATTCACCTTTTGTTGCTTTCCATCCTTTTCTATGTACCCACAGCCCAGGAAAAGGGGACGTTTTTTAGATGCGTAAGCAAAATGTAGAATGTGTGAACAAAAACTTCACTTGCATGGCAGTAAATATGATGACATTGCAAGCGTGTCTTTTGCAGACAAAGTTGTGATCCTATTTTTTTGATGAAGCAGTGAAAACCGCGAGCCACTGTGAGAGTATTTCTAACTCTGTGGTTCAGTAAGCAGTACACACTTTATAATCCCAGCCTTCCAGTCTCTACTGAGACATAACACACCACCCAATCCTCAACTCTCAACTAATACAGTACACCACCCAATCCCCCAGTCTCTACTGACACAATACACCACCCAATCCTCAACTCTCAACTAACACAATACACCACCCAATCCTCAATCCTCAACTCTCAAGTAACACAATACACCACCCAATCCTCAAGTCTCTGCAAACACAATACACCACCCAATCCTCCACTCTCTGCTGGCACAATACACCACCCAATCCTCCACTCTACTGACACAATACACCACCCAATCCTTCACTCTCCACTGACACAATAGACCAACCAATCCTTCACTCTCCACTGACACAATACACCACCCAATCCTCCACTCTCTACTGACACAATACACATCCTAATCCTTCACACTCCGCTGGCACAATACACCACCCATTCCTCCACTAACTACTGGCAAAATACACCATCTTGACCTCCACTCTTCACTAAAACACATCACCCCACCCAATCCTCCAGTCTCTACTGACACAATACACCACCCAATCCTCCACTCTCTACTGACACAATACACCACCCAATCCTCCACTCTCTACTCACATAATAAATTGCCTAGACGTCCTCTCTCTATTGACACAACATGCCATCTAGACCTCTCTACTGACACACTACACCACCTACATCTCTGAACAGAAGAAAACGACATGAAGGTCATAAAGAGGATATGCACTTGGGAAAAGTGTTGACACTAACGTTAAGGATAGAAATTTGATAGTCCAAACATTTGTAAAAAGGAACAGAGGTTTGATAATGCTAAAAGTGTGTGTGTGTGTGTGTGTGTGTGTATAATTGTAGCAAAAGGAGTAGGCAGAAAAAAATCCATGCGAATATGGGGCTGACAGTGTCGAGAGTTTATGTGGCCTGTTCAACGAATCTGTTAAATCTCCTGGTGCTTTTAAAACTTTGTTAGTAAAATAGGCCCTTTTCTTGCCTGTAGCCAATTGCTGTATTTTTGTCTATATATACAGAATAGTTTTCTGCTTCATGTACAGAAAAGGAAGCAATATGGAATAAGCTCATTACGCGGTTGTTTATGTTTATCCACGTAACCCATTAAACCTGGGAGTGGGGTTATCTTAACTCAGTGCGTGTTGGTAATGTGGTCTCAGTCATTGGATGAGGCTACTCATTACTCTTTAATGTGCTGAATAAACATTCCCGTGGCCCACCGTTCGTTGCCTGCTATTGTTCCCATTGTTGTGAGTGCAGCACTTTCTCGGTTACCGTTGGATTAACCCGGCAGTGTCGCCGTGCTATCGATGCACAATGCAAGGCCTCCTGCCATACGATATGCATACTGTCTGCAGCACCGTAGAACGCTGGAGGGATGGAGCGGTCTCTGAGAACGGCGTGCGCTGTCACCTGCATGCTGTTGTAGAGGCTCAGAGCGTCCGTCGAGCCTGTATTCCGTTGCCGTGGAACATTTCGACGTATCACGGACTGAGATAATGCCGCAGATTGACTGAGATGTGTGCACATGTTTGCGTTCGCGCGCATGTATATGTGTGTGCGGTAGAGTTGAACTCTCGCCGGAGGGTGGGGCTCTCACAAAGCAGGCGCAATTCAGACCTGGTGACAAAACAAACGATGTAGATAGATGACTGAGAGCGGTGCCGAGTGAGACACCTTGGGTCTTTGGTATTCCAGGTACTCCTGCAGTCAAAGGTGGCAGGTTCAGGGCCAACTCTGATTCAGCCCGGCGGACCCAAGGCAGCTTAGTGAGATGGGGAGACAGGCTCACCGCCGGGCTCAACTCATCACACGCCTGTCAGACAAACAGGGCAGTTACACTGTTGAAAACTGTTGAAAACACACACACACACAGACCTCAACCCTCAACCCGTCAATGCCAACGCACCCGAACCGAGCGATTCTTCCACACCAATTGTTGTATAACGCTTAAAGACACTCTCTCTGATTGAACTCCCACGTGCATCTCTTTGGTGTGCGCACATTCCGGCAGATCGCTTTCAGAGATGTGTCCTGAATGTGAGAGAAACTGGCACAGCCAGGCACACACAGCTTGCTCACGTCACATTCAATTATGCTGCTTCCCGTTTTTATGAGATAGTAATTGAGCCGGGGGCACTTCCTCTATTTAAAACCACAGGAGTCCTGCGGTTCACACTGTGTCCCCCCTGAAAGCGCCATCTCAGTGGCAGATTTCCACCAGCAGGACCCTCCCTCTGGGACCCGGATAGAATGAAGAGACGATGAAAATGAATGTCTTCGTTTGCAGAGCTCCTTCTTTAATCAAAGTTGATCAAAAGTTACAAGTTTTGAAGCCTTTTACTTCTCGACCAATATAAAGTCTAGTGGAAAGTTAAAACTGAGCTAGGAGTAGTGACCCTTCTTGCTAAGGTTGTCAGCCAGTTACCCTACTTAGTATGACGCTATGGTGCAAAATCTCCACTGACCAATTGGATATCAAATAAATCAACTTCATTATTCATAATGTACAACACAGTTCTCGACATGACATGCATCTTCATAAAAAAGCTTGCACTTCCAGAGAAGTAGCAGGTGGTTTGTTGGAATCAGCAAGGGCCTCATCATAGGCTAACCATGATGAATGATTCTCTCCCTGTCTGACACTTAGGGAGATGAAAAGCACCGATCCAAATCACATTAACACAAGCAGACTTATTCATATTTAGGCTGATTTCAGTCCATAATCTGTGCTCAGATGTTCACTGGCTTTTTAATACATGAAAGAAAAGGCCTAAAGTCTATAAGTCTGACATGAAAATTTGAACACTCCCACATATCTTTCATCTGTTTGAGAGGAGTCTGACCCCTCAGAGGTGAAATAGAACGTGGCTGCCATGCCACTACAGAGAAGAGTGAAATAAGTCATATATGTTGTTGTCTTTATAGCCTCTGCAGTATATACAGGCTAGTAACTGTATGTAGACACAAGGTGACTTTAATGACTGAGGTAAGAGGACAATTCTCTACATGAGAGAGGATGCAGTGAACAATATGATACATCCCCAAAGTATATTTAATTATATTTAATCTTTATCGTATAAAATGAAATCAATGCTTTGCTAAATATGAATAACATTAAACAAACATTTGCTTTTGCATAGTTAGAATAGCCAGTGATCTGCTATTCTGAAGTAAAATGACATGCATCCACTTAGAGATTCTCCATATGCAGACACATCCACCTGTTCTGAGTCACACCTTATACAAGACACATCCACCTACTCTGAGTCACTTCTTATACAAGACACATCCAACTGTTCTGAGTCACACCTTATGCAAGACACATCCCCTTACTCTGAATCACTCATGTCAGACACATCCACCTACACTGTCCCAGACTATATCAGACACATCCACCTACTCTGAATCCCTGTCTTTGTCAGACATATCTACCTACTCTGAGTCCCTCACTATGTCAGACACATCCACCTACTCTGAGTCATTCCCTATGTCAGACACATCCACCTACTCTGAGTCATTCCCTATGTCAGACACATCTACCTACTCTGAGTCATTCCCTATGTCAGACACATCCACCTACTCTGAGTCATTCCCTATGTCAGACACATCCACCTACTCTGAGTCATTCCCTATGTCAGACACATCCACCTACTCTGAGTCATTCCCTATGTCAGACACATCCACCTACTCTGAGTCATTCCCTATGTCAGACACATCCACCTACTCTGAGTCACTCACTATGTCAGACACATCCACCTACTCTGAGTCCCTCACTATGTCAGACACATCCACCTACTCTGAGTCACTCCCTATGTCAGACACATCCACCTACTCTGAGTCACTCCCTATGTCAGACACATCCACCTACTCTGAGTCCCTCACTATGTCAGACACATCCACCTACTCTGAGTCACTCCCTATGCTGGACACATCACCTACTCTGAGTCATTCCCTATGTCAGACACATCCACCTACTCTGAATCACTCCCTTATACCAGCCACATCCACTTACTCTGAGTCACTCCCTTATACCAGCCACATCCACTTACTCTGAGTCACTCCCTATGCCAGACACATCCACTTACTGAATGGTACCATCTCAAGATGATTTTTGTTTGATGGCTTCTGTTTGGTTCAGATTCAGCATGCTTTGGTTTTCCATTTAAAAATGAACATGTTGCTGCGCCAGAAAAATGGAAGAAAGTGTAACTAAGCAACGATAGAGCATTAGAGTGTTTCAGTACTTGAGAACAGGTTTGTTATGACAGGTTGTCTCTTCGCTTAGAAAGGAGCAATTCAGATTCAGACATTTTTGTCAACATTACAATGTTACGATACGATGGGCACTTACCTAATATAAAGTTTAGATGAGCAACTGTGGGGATTACCACTGTTGCGCACAAAATGCACTCCAAAAAAACAGGTCTAAATATACAACCTATTATGTTCGCCATACTGCAAACCCGCCAGGCATGTCACCCATAGAGGATTTTTGGGATTCTCTTGATTGACGTCTACAACAGCGTGCTCCAGTTCCCGCCAACATCAGATTCACACAGCCATTGAAGAAGAGTAGGATAACATTCCACACGCCACAATCAACAGCGTGTTCAACACTATGCAAAAATATGTCACGCTGCATGAGGCAAATATTGGTCACTGACTGGTTTTCAGAACAATGTCAAATTATGCATATCTATATTTCCAGTAATGTTATATCCATAGATTAGGGCGTAATGTCTTAATTCCAATTGACTGATTGCCTTATAAATTATACATTGTTGCATTTTTTTCACACTATATATACAATACATATAGGTAGCTTGTACTTTCCACCTGTCCCAGTAGATCCAGCCAGGGCTCAATTACAGTGGCTATGTATTTTTTTTTTGGTCACCGAAATAATCTCCTTTCCTACCAATTGCCTCTGGCCACTGCTGTTGTAAGTGCTGCACTGGTGTGCTTTTCTTATGTGTCCTCATCCTGGATTATGTGCAAGGTAGCAGTGCAAAGTGTTAAACTAAGTTACCATATACTGTTAAAACCACTCTTTCTGGCCCTGCCCTTTTAAAAAATCAAGTTGGTTTATGTCTTATACAAATTATATAGGTACATAAAGTAGGGAAGAGTTGAAAGTTAAGGTTCATTTGCTGCATTACTATACAGTTCATATATTCTATTTATAGAGCAGAAAAAAGCAAAAACTACAATATCGTTGGATGCAAACAAAAGACAAGCTTCACCATCACGCATAGCATCAGCAAGTGTTCAGTCTGTTGTCATAATTATTGTATACAATCATCAATACCTAGATATTTTTCAGATATCACATTCTATGTTTATCTGAGATATTATGAGAAGAATGGTAGCATATTGAAGTCAGGTTCCATTTACAGAAGCTTTCAGAAATATTCACCCCCCCTTGGACTTTTCTACTTGTGATTGTATTACTACATAAAATCAAAATGGAGTTATTCAGGAGTTTTTGTCCCTGATCAACACAAGAAAGTTTATAATGTTAAAGTGAACAATAAAATATGCAAACTGCTCTAAATTGCAAATATCAAATGATTGATTGCACAACTCTTCACCACCTTTGCTGTGACACCTGAATGGGCTGTTTTATTATTTATACCACACTGTTTGCTAGTCAAGTGGGTTTGGCTAACAATACAAAGCATACAAGCCTTGAGTTACCCAATGTTCCAATGTAAATCAATGATTCAAGTGCCTTTAAAGGGGTATGGTCATCAGACCAAGAAATGGGGGCTCCAGAATGATTCCATGAACAAAACAAAAAAATCCAGTCAGCTGTAACCCTGCTAGCCGAAACACGTTGTTGGTGGAAAACGGCAAGAATTGTGCAATCTGACTGGGACATTGCAAACAGGCAAATAACAGTGCAATACAATATCCAGATACATCCAACCATACTCACTGATGGACAAATTTGCCTTCGAAAAGACAGATTTTCATGAGTAATCGATGGTGACACATTCTGCAAAGTATGGGCGAACGCGCTCCTCAGAATAATCTATGTCAAGCGGATCTCATAAACTAAAAGCTGGGTGTGCAAATGGTTGAAGTGAGCTAAGCTATATTCCCTTTCAAAAATCATCTCACTGCCAAAAATTCGGTCTTGGGCTGAGCAGGACTTGTGTTCAGTGTGGGCTGTCTTGGAGCAGCGAGTCAAGGTTTACTCAACGAGGCTGCCAGTGAGGGCCCCAGGCCTTGGTACTACTGATGACTGAAGCTGTGTACACTTCTCTTCCTCTGAATGAGAGCATCACAGGGACCTGGCTGAGCAGATGGGCTCACGCCTCTCCGACCTGCTCCTTTTACCCCGTTTGCAACACAGGCTGTCAGGATGTTCCCCCCCCCCACCATCACTGCTGCTCCACCAACACACCGCCGGTCTCCTCGGCTAAAATAATGCTAATGCAGAGAGGTCAACGCAACCACAACAGAGTTGCACGGGCCAACAGCTCCCGGGGAGGTGCGTTTGATTTTCATTGTGATTGAGACGCACTTATTCAATATTTACTCTCCAAGACCTCTGCATTAATTTTTACCGTAGACTTCTGAGAAATCCAAAGGGCTACACAGCGGCCCTTAAAAACAACAACAGTGTGCGGGCTCCACCAGCGAAGGCTTCGCTCTATCCTCGTCAGCTTTCCTCCCCTTCCAACACCACTGGGAAGGCCAATCTTGGACTATTGTTGGAGCGGCTGCGTTCTATCATTACCACTAACCTTGACTCCTGGCTGATGGTGCTGTGATCACATCCAGAGCCCAGGCTGTGGAGCCACGGGGGAGGAAGCCCAGCCTGAGGTGAATTCTTAATTAGCCAACCTGGTCCTCCCCCTCAACGCTCCCTGGGAGAGAGGTGCTCCACACAGGCAATAAGGGTTACCCAACACTGTAGCCCGTGTGAAGGCATTAGCACACACCTATCAATGTGAAAAAAAAAGACCTGCACTCCAGGGCCGCTCTTAACATTGTTAAGTAAAACCTAAATCAATAAAAATGTTCTCCTAACATACGTGCGCCTCCTACTCCTCATCTTGTTCCTCCGTGCATCACAACACATAAGGAGTTAATTTATGCGGGTTCATTAAGAAGAACTTCACAGGCTCCCACATCCGGGATGAGAGGTTGGATGATGAATTCCGGTTTTAAACTAATGATCAACTTCTCAGGAAAAAAGAATTATTCCAGAAACACTGTTATCTTCCGCTGACCTCTTCCCACCCGGCCCCCATGAGCACGAACGCCTCATGCAATGGTACATACAGCATGGTTACCTGTGAAGATACACCTGATGCCTTCAGCTCACACAGGACTACGCAGAACATGGAAGTAACATTTCAAAGGTTCAGCAGGCACAAAATAGCTTACAATTATAAAGGGATGGTTAAGTCATTCGTGTCACCTGTAACTCTTAACGAGATCTAGTGTCATCTTGTTTTCTACATACACTCACCTAAAGGATTATTAGGAACACCAGTTCAATTTCTCATTAATGCAATTATCTAATCAACCAATCACATGGCAGTTGCTTCAATGCGTTTATGGGTGTGGTCCTGGTCAAGAAAATCTCCTGAACTCCAAACTTAATGTCAGAATGGGAAAGAAAGGTGATTTAAGCAATTTTGAGCGTGGCATGGTTGTTGGTGCCAGACGGGCCGGTCTGAGTATTTCACAATCTACTCAGTTACTGGGATTTTCACGCACAACCATTTCTAGGGTTTACAAAGAATGGTGTGAAAAAGGTAAAACATCCAGTATGCGGCAGTCCTGTGGACGAAAATGCCTTGTTGTTGCTTGAGGTCAGAGGAGAATGGGCCGACTGATTCAAGCTGATAGAAGAGCAACTTTGACTGAAATAACCACTCGTTTCAAACGAGGTATGCAGCAAAGCATTTGTGAAGCCACAACACGCACAACCTTGAGGCGGATGGGCTACAACAGCAGAAGACCCCACCGGGTACCACTCATCTCCACTACAAATAGGAAAAAGAGGCTACAATTTGCACGAGCTCACCAAAATTGGACAGTTGAAGACTGGAAGAATGTTGCCTGGTCTGATGAGTCTCAATTTCTGTTGAGACATTCAGATGGTAGAGTCAGAATTTGGCGTAAACAGAATGAGAACATGGATCCATCATGCCTTGTTACCACTGTGCAGGCTGGTGGTGGTGGTGTAATGGATGTTTTCTTGACACACTTTAGGCCCCTTAGTGCCAATTGGGCATCGTTTAAATGCCACGGCCTACCTGATCATTGTTTCTGACCATGTCCATCCCTTTATGACCACCATGTACCCATCCTCTGATGGCTACCTCCAGCAGGATAATGCACCATGTCACAAAGCTCGAATAATTTCCAATTGGTTTCTTGAACATGACAATGAGCTCACTGTACTGAATTGGCCCCCACAGTCACCAGATCTCAACCCAATAGAGCATCTTTGGGATGTGGTGGAATGGGAGCTTCGTGCCTTGGATGTGCATCCCACAAATCTCCATCAACTGCAAGATGCTATCCTATCAATATGGGCCAACATTTCTAAAGAATGCTTTCAGCACCTTGTTGAATCAATGCCACGTAGAATTAAGGCAGTTCTGAAGGCGAAAGGGGGTCAAACACAGTATTAGTATGGTGTTCCTAATAATCCTTTAGGTGAGTGTATATTTCTATTACAAAATGTACATTGCTGTTGTTTAGCTAATAGACACTAATTTAGGAAACACTATCGTCCACTTACAGGGAATCTGTCTTCAGATAGCTATGCGAGATAATCTCATTCTGTGTTTAATGTCATAACAATTACATGAACTTGTTGAAGATGGGTAAATCCATTTGATTTCAGGTTTATCTCACTTAACGCATGGAACTAATATTTAGGCCATTGCAAATTTGCAGCCAACGCATGTTAAGTGTCAGCTGATGGTGAAAAAAAACTTCACTTTGTCCAAAAGGTTGAAGCCAACATATACAAAGACATAAGAAATAGTCTGACAATTTTCTTCTGATTATTTACATTATTTATGTTATTTTGCAGAACCCCCTCTTTTCCAGAGTGATGTACAATAATGAGTGCATACATTTTCAGAGTTATTTTTGCACTGGCACTCACATCCTAAAATGCTGCATCAAATGAGCTGTTTTTTAACAGAATATTTTTTTTATTCTGTATATACATTCCAAGAAATCATAAAACGGTTCGCCAACCCAGCTTGTATGCTTTCAATACATATATGTCTTCTCCATTGATACATTCTGTATATAGATGTGTAGGGTATGCAGAAAATGTCAACTTTTAACACCTTTACAAGGGTTTAAGTAGTTTATGAAGATAAGAAGAGTCTTGGGCTGGGGGGTCATCAAACCAAGTTGGGGTTTAGTGTTTGTGTATAGCTCATCTCACTGGTTCATATGAATGGACCAGAGTCGTGAACAGCTTCCACCGCCAGTCAATACGGTTTAGAATGACAAGAAGAATGACGTGGTAAAACTCAAGAAGGTTGAACACCGGGTGGGCTGCTGCTTCCTGGATCTGCAGGGGTTTTAAAACGCAAGCATTTAGAGATATAATTTTGTTCCGAAAGCATGTTGGACAGACTCTTTGAATGGGTTTCAGGGGAGAATTGCACCTGTACATCTGAGTAATGTTATGCTTTCCAGCTTCTTGCTTGTCTTCCTTTCATCGATTCCCCAGGGCCATTTCTCAACACCCCTGACTTTTCCCTTAAGAGTGGGGACTGAGGATACTGGACCAAGGCTTTGATCTTCATAAAACCCCTGAAATCACAGAGGAAGCTGAGTTTTCCTCAGTGCTCCTGCTGTTCCCCCTAGAGAGGCAGCCAAGTAATCTCTGACTACGAGTAAACTAGAGAGAAAAGAGGTGCTCCCTAGGGAACACAAATAGATACTCCATCAGTCGCTTTCTTTTCCTCCCTAAGTTTCAGGAACAATGTACAATATATCTGCCCAAGACGACCGCACAATGTTATTCGTTGTCTGCTAATCATTATGACGTGATTCAAAACATGATAATGTCTAATGTCATTCCCAAAGTGGCGTTCAACTTTGTTTTCAAATTTCATTGATATATTTTTTCCCTTCTGAAAACATGGGATGACTTAATTGAATTTGTTTCGCTGGCAACTGAACTGGCAGGATAAATAAGGACATCCATCCTCTCTGGCCACCTTTCGATGAAGTTCAAAGGTAATGGAGTAGAAGCGGTGAGGAGAGCTTGTAGACATTGTGCATCATGTTTAGAACCAACATGTCACTGTAAACATTCTACCCTCAAGGCATATGACTATTAAAGATGACTGCTATATGATTCCCCAGTGGCTAGCCAGAGAGTTAGCATGATACCTGTTTTGCACTAACCCTTTATTATAGACATTATGCACACATGAAGTACTGCTGGACTTACCCAGACACCCACAAAAATACACACACACAAAATGTACTGTAGGTTTTTCTAGCATTGTGGGGGCCCCAAACAAAATTGCCTTTCAAAACCCTATGTTTCTTGCCCTCCAAACCTAACTCTAACTCAAACTCTGCAACAATGACTTCAACGGTTAACTTAAACCCAAGTCTTACAACTTACTTCTAACTCACAAACCTAATTCTAACCCTAACAGCAATTGTAATTTTAGGCTAAACCTAACCAACTAGCCGATAGTAACCTTTCTAACTGGGCCGCGCCTATCAGGCCTACAACCTTGGTTTCATCTACAAATTCCATAATGGAGTTCTTGTATTGCAGAACCATGCAGTCATGGGTGAACAGGCAGTAGAACAGCAGGCTCAGGACACCACCCTGGTTGATAAAAATATGTTCTCAGTTTCATTGTTAAAATTTTAGGGTTTACTTTTTTGTCCTTCACTATCAAAATAACAATAAATAGTTGAAATACCAAAAAAAAGTATGGTCATATCAATGATTCAGAATTTGAATTTAAAACAAAAGTCATAGGTCTTAAAGAAACATTTTCTGTAATTCCCTTTTAAAAGCAAATATGGCCCTTTAATTGGGCATCTAGCGAGAGAAGAATGGACTGCCACCGACGGTTCATGCACGCATTTCATGTCTTCCAACACGCAAACAAGCAATCGCTTGGGGCCCCATTGGGAGGGTGCCCCCTTTGCTGCCTAGTAGCAGGTATTACAAGCAGAAGTGCAAGTTGACACATTTTATTGGAATTAATATAAATAATGCACACATGATATAATAGACACACACTTTCACTTGTTTCACTACATAGATTTAATATACCACAAACACCCTCTCTACACGTCTGTCTATTTAAAAAAGGAAAGGACAGTTGAGCAATTGCAGCGAACTGCCTAACTAAACCAGCTTCAGTCAGTGGAAACTAATGAAAAGTGGAGCTCTGAAATGAGGGATAAAAGAATATCAGAGTAACAGGGCATTTTGCAGAACCTCGCTAGTTGAAGTAAAACTGCAAAGAAATCTGATGATGAAGAATGAAGTATTTCATGTGATAGCCATTTCCTTACCTTGTCTCTGTAAGTGTAATTTAGACAAAACCGTGTCTGGGAATAAGACATTTCACCGAATTTGACTATACCCACTACAGTAGAGTCATCCCTGCCCATTGGGTTTGGCCCTTTAAGCTAACAATGACAAGGCAGGCATACTGTCAATGGTGCGTAGATTAGATGGTAGCTAGGAGCTTGCAGTATCTGATACTTGGAAGAAATCTATGTACTTCCTGAAATATTTGGCCAGCTCGTAAGTGGGCTACGGGAGACGCGTGACCTACATCATCATCGTCATCATCAATATCATTTCTAGTTGGCAGATTTGCTCCACTTACATAGAAAAGAGCAACGGCATCATTGACTTTCCAAGTCTCAGCTCCCTTCTTCAGTCGAGAATTTCACAAGTGCCCCAGCAGCAGCAAAACATGGCTACAGTCATAACAAACCCTCATACTTTAACATGTCCAGACAGTCTGCTGGCCAGAAAACCTCAAACATCCAAATGATTTAAAATATATGGAATATTACAATTATGAACAGTTATTATTCGGCAGCAGTTTTTAAAGCTAAATCACCTGAGTGAGTGAAAGAAGTCAAGCTAACAAGTTGTTTTATAATGTTGATCCCTGGGAAAGGTCTGTGCAGGCCCCTGCCCTGTGCAAGCCCCTGCACTCTGCACACCCCTGCCCTGTGCACTCCACTGCCCTGTGCACAACCCTGCCCTGTGCACTCCACTGCCCTGTGCACAACCCTGCCCTGTGCACTCCACTGCCCTGTGCACAACCCTGCCCTGTGCACTCCACTGCCCTGTGCACAACCCTGCTCAGTGCACACCCATGCCCTGTGCACTCCACTGCCCTGTGCACAACCCTGCTCTGTGCGCACCCATGCCCTGTGCACTCCACTGCCCTGTGCACACTCGTCTCATAGACAACCTTTCAGGGGATGGATAGGCCAGACAACTGATTTGAAAAGTCATGTTACAATGACTGACAGAAATGTTTGTATGATTAACCAGAACATCCAGGTGGGTACTGCATGAGCATGAACTGCATTCTTTGATGAGAAAGCGTGTTGTCATTTCAATGTCATCAGCTAGGGGGATCTTTACAGGGGGGCGTTTTTGAAAGCCTCCCATCCCCATCTGCTCCAGGCAACAGTAAGCTTACTTTGTATTTGTATTTGTGCAAAATGTCTATGTCCAATTGAGATTTTTTGTAATGGCCCGAGTCACTATGGCGGTCGGCTTGTTGCGGGGGGATGTGTCATTAATGCTGATTACCTGTCAGCGTTTTCATGGTATTTCTACACATTGACACACAGGCCTGGACCCGAGCTGTGTTGACAGTGTGTCATGACGGTCTGCTGTAAACACTGGGTAGGGTAAAAATGTCAGCAAGGCAGAGCTGTGTATTTCAACTGTCTCTAAACGACAGCACAGACCTGTGGTCCATATGCCTGATGCCTCCCAGACTGACAAGTGGACTGAGGGCTTCTTCCACGGGTCACCATTCAGACATTCCAGACGGGTCATCATTCATGGTCGCAAATGACATTCCTCCGGTTATTTTCGCCCCGTTCTAAATATGTGCTTATTTGTCCTGGGGTGTCATGGGTTACAGTGGCCGGGTCTGGTGGGAGACAGACAGGATATGATTTATTGGCCAATAATCCCAATCCCCAACTGTCAATTAGGGTAACCTTATGTAGCAGGTGTAACAGAATGGCCGGCATCTGGTTTTCAGGCAAAAGAACAGTTGAAAACATCGGTTTCCACACACCCCTCTAAGGTTGATTTTAAGGACCAACATCGGGGCTAATCTGAACCCAGGCAATAGAATTACATTTTCTGCACAGAACTGGCAGGATTACAGAGCCAATGTTGCCTTTCGTAGTTTAATTTGAGCCATGTCACAACATGAATGTTTATTTGTGGTAACGTGTTCACTCTGCAATGGCCTGATGAAGCTAGTTAACCTCCCGATTAAGTTGGTCTTGTCGAGGTTTAGATAGTTCATTCGGTTCCCGGAAGAGAGTTCTTAGATGGCAGGTTTTTTAATTGTTATTCATTCTGCCAATAAGTCTTATCTATGGTGCCCGCTAGTCCTTTGGTGTTTTCTGTCTATACCTCCTGCGTTCTCTCTATTTCCCCCTCTGTTTTTCTTGCATGATCTCTCTTCGAAGCCATCATTTCCTCCTGTGTTACTTGGGTGATTATAAAAAAGGTGATCCCAAAAAATATGTGAATCCTTTCTCCTCTGGATCATCACACACGTCACATCCCAAGAGGTCGCTCTTTATTTTGAGCCCCCAAAACATTCTCCTCTTGTTTTTTTACGAGAAAAAAAACTGTCTTTATGAGGGTAATTCATCACCTTTATAAACGCGCTCTTCCAGAGAAGCTGAGTGTTTTTGAAAAAGAATTATGTCTGAAAAATTAAGAATGTATGGATGGCTTTGGGTTGGGTCCACGGGGAGTCGTTTGTGGTCCTACTGTAACTGTGCTGTGCAGACGTGGTGTAATAAAACACAGGGTTTTTAAGGGTTTCAAAGTGGCTTTCCGGCTCTCAGCCATGTCAGCCATAAATTGAGAATAAACACAGCCATGTACGAGGCGCCCATAAATGCCTTCATAATTCATACCTTTGGGGCACCTCAGGTAGATGAAATTGTTTCAATGATGCACGTTATCATATGAATAATAGTCTACCCCATGGTGTTGGATTCTCCTCCCTTAGTTAATAGCTTGATCTGGACGTCGCTGGACAATAAAGGGACAAATGACAAGTTCCATATGATTAGTCTCTCGTGGGGCATTTCTGTGGTAGAGGTGTTCCCATAATGGCTATTTTGTATTTGTGTTTCTTTGACCTGCACAACTTTGTTCCCTTGTCTTGATGAATTCCTGCTTGCATAGAAAATGGTGTGTAATGTTGCTGAAGTACACTTTTGTTTTAATTGTTAAGATCTAGCTTTATTCTGCTTTATAGACTCATTGATTATATGAGCCAACTAAATGTGGCAAATAGACTGACATAATAATGACAAAGCCTAATGTAAATTCAGTGACATATTACAAAGCCTAGACTAAATAGACTAACAAATGACGAGTCCAGACCAAATAGACTGACATACGATAAAGCCCAGACCGTATAGACTGACATAATAATGGCAAAGCCTAATGTAAATTCAATGACGATGTCACAATGCCTAGATTAAATAGACTAACATATGATGAGCCTACACTAAATAGACTGACATATGACAAGCCTAAACTAAATAGACTGACATATGACAGGCCTAAACTAAATAGACTGACATATGACAGGCCTAAACTAAATAGACTGACATATGACAAAGCCAATACAAAAAAGACTGACATATGACAAGCCTAAACTAAATAGACTGACATATGACAAAGCCAATACAAAAAAGACTGACATATGACAGGCCTAGGCTAAATAGACTGATATATGACAAGCCTAAACTAAATAGACTGACATAGATAGGCCTAGACAAAATAGACTGATATATGACAAGCCTAAACTAAATAGACAGACATAGACAGGCCTAGACAAAATAGACTGATATATGACAAGCCTAAACTAAATAGACTGATATATGACAGGCCTAGACTAAATAGACTGACATATGACAAAGCCTAAACTAAAAAAACTGGCATATCTCAAAGCCTATACCAAATAGACTGATATACGAAAAAACCTAGACTAAATAGACAGTCAAATGACAAAGCCTTGACTAAAACAATACAAACACAGGAACTACACAGCTCTCAGGATTTGATGCTTATAAGCCAACAGAAAAGAACATTGTAAAAGGCATAATACCCCTTCGAAAAGAGAATCCAAGAGAGCTGGATGCCAGATTTCTGATCAAAGCACCTTTTGAAGTTTACACAGGGGGTTCATGGTATGTGTGCGTGTCGTTGTGAATGAGTGTGTTTTTCTGGGTACCTGCCTGTGTTCCTGTCTGTGTCAGAGCATGCGTTTGTACAAACAAATGTATAGGCATATAGAATTACAAGAAATTGATATTTATTTTAACTGTTCATCAGTTTTAAAAATGTGACTTGTTTCAAAATCTTAACAAACATTTACTATTCAACCTAAGGCATTTGTTTTTGTCTTTTCCATTTAGTCTCTTCAGCTTGTTTCCAAGCTTCTCACTCTTAAAATGCTTACAGGATTTTGCGGGATCCAATATTTCACCCATACTGAGTCCTTAAAAAGAGGAACAAGTACCCTCTGTTGTGCTTTAGTTTAATAGCCCCAGAGAGCATATTGCCCCCTACCTCTCTGAGAGCGTTCTCTTGAGTCAAGTGACTTTGATGAGTTGCCCCCTGAGCTTGCCGGTTTTCTGGCATGGGAATGCCAGGCGGAGGCCCTTGTGAGGTGAAGGATTTGTGTGAGGAATTGTTCCAGTCCTCCCTTCCGGTGTGCACCAAAGACCCAGAGTCTCCCAGTGTGCAACCGGCAGAACAATACCACCGGTCCTCTTGTGAGAGTGACAAAGGAGCTGCTCTAGGGCTTGTGTGCATGTGGCCTGCCTGATGCTTTAATCCCTCAAGGAGAAAGGAAAAAGCACTGGAAGCACCTCCCGACAAGCAGCAATTCCCTCAACATCAAAATATGAATGAGGTGATTAATACAATTTAGTATTTGATTGATACAATTTTGGTATTTGTACGTTTCGGTATTCTTTTTATTCTAAAAAACAGTTATTAAAAATTCTGGGAAATATCAGGTGGCAAGAAAATGTGGATGGCTGGAACGTTTGACCTTGATGCTATTGAACCATTGTAAAATATTGGATATATCCCCGCCTTTTGTCTGCATGGTGAAACAATATTATAGATGTAATTCTTTGTTGCATTGAGATTTTGCTGTCGAACATAGAGCATAGATGACAATCAAATGGCATTCCTCTCTAATAGGGGAAAAATCACAGGCAAGTTGTGCAGGGGAGGGGGAGCTCTCTGGGAGCAAAGATGAATGATAAGCTTCCTATGTAGCCTGAGGATGACATGATTTCATGATTCACCCAGAGTTCTTCATCATGAAGATAACCAAACCAGCCTACTGAAAGTCAAGCTCTTTCTTAATGAAGAGTTGAGACGGATAAGTGAAGTATATCAAGGATACACAAAACAAGCAAAATATTCAATCTGTCCAGGGAAATCTCTTTAGAAACTGTCTTCAATAAAAGCTTGCCCTCGTGAATTGAAACCCCCTTTTTATGGCGTCTCTTCTGAGAGGGAACAGAGAACACGCTGCAGAGATCCCACTCAGTAAACACGTGCATCATTATCCATTCATGGGAGTGTATTGTTTGTTTACCGTGGCCCCATTTCCAGATACCCCGAGAGCCGGGGCTGGTGGAGTGGGGAGAAACAGAACAATGGCCTTTCTTCTCCAACCGCTTGGGCCTCAGAAATGCTCACCACTCAGCCGGCACACAGCCTTTCACTGGGCCTTTGGCCGGCTGTGAGTGACAGTTGAATCACAGAGAAGTTTTCCCAAGTACAGGAGCAGAGAGGCATGAGAGAGTCCTGTTGTATGGAGAGCCCGGCAAGGCCCAGCTGCAGTGCTGGGAGGTCTGTCCTATTGTCTGGCCGACATAAAGAGCAGGAGGAACAGGGGACAGGGCTGTACACGCCGCCGCTTCGTAGCAGAGGACACTCGGCAAAGATGTCATCGATGTATCCACGAACTGTAATCAGCGGCGAAGCTCTTTGCGCGTGCGCAAGACAAAGACGTTATCGACCAATCAGGCGAACGCGCGCATAATCCTACGCATGCATGCACAAAGTTATGCGGACACGCAAAGACACCGAAGGGTCACGTGGAAACAAGTGTACATCCTTGATAACTTTGGGGCTTTTTTTAATTCACTCGCTTTAATCCTAGTGTGAAATTCCGTGACGTCAGTCGCAAAGTCCTGTGAATTTTTAGGAGCTTCGTTTTTGCCTTGTTGGAGGAGAGCCTCATTAAAAGGAGAGAGATCAGGAGTTGTCTATTTTTTTTGGGGGTCTTATTATTGTTTCCTCTCCACAATTACTCAGGTGATGCGGTGTGTGTCCAACGGCCTGCTTTCTGACCTGAATGCACATACAATGGATCAGCTCCCTACTAATAACGTGAGCCCGTTGCCTGTGGCCTTTACAACGCGCCCAGAATAAAGTTCAGGTGCCAGAAGTTCAACTGATTTATAATGGGGAACAGGCGGTGATTAAGTGCTGATGTCGCGGGATTCCTCAACACTCATTTGGGGAATCAAGCAGCTTGTATCCAAACAAGACTAATGTGCTTCTGGGTTGTTGTAACCTTTCTCATATTCATGTTCTCTCCAATCATCCGACACTGCTCCTTTGCTCTTTATTTATAGCCTCGCGCCTTTGCTAAATGGGTGTGCGTTTGTTTGTCTCTTTATGAATGTTCACGTTGAAGTTTGTATATATATTTGACAAAGATCCTCATTCTTGTATGTTTCTGTGCTGTGCATTTTCGGTGTGCATCGATGGCTCTGTTATGAGCATGTTTGTGAGAGATGAGGTGCCAGAGAACATGCTTTGGCTTAGGCCTAGTTTTTTTCCCCTTTTTCTTCGGTTAAACAATGAAACAATTGATAGGAGTGTAAGCGGATTGACCCTGTTTCACTCTGACTGAGTGCTGTGAATTAAATGAACATGTTAGGTAGACAAGGTGGCAGGGGTCAAAGATCTTCAGGGTTCTCACTACTTTTTACTGGATGACCCTCTTCTAGGGGCATTCTTTTATCGGGCTGTTTGTATTCGGGGGGTTATTCCCAGCCCTGTAGACTATCTGCAGATATTCCAGCCACACCCACAATTGTCATGTTCTACTGATAATGCAACACTGAAAAAGACTAGGATAATTGCCCTTGTTCAAATCTGTTCATGTTACTGTGTAAATACTGCATTTCCAATCAGTTAATATTCATGTACATATTTGCACAGTTCTCTCAGTCTGGGCAATAAAACCTCCAACTTCTACGAGTGGGACTGTACTTGATGGTGTGTCCATTCTCTTTTAAAACATATTAGACCTATACGGGCCCCAGAAGGATATATAAAATGAAGACAATGCATTTGTATGGCAGTTTTAAATGAATCCCATTCTTAGTCAATATTAGACCTAATCTATTGACTGGCAGGAGGAAGGGCCTTCCACTGCTCTGTGTTTATGACTGGCTGAGGTGTGTGTTTGTGTGTGTGTGTGTTTACTTTTGGTGTGTATGTGCCTTTGCGTGTGTGCATTCACGCATGTTATCCTACCTCCGCGTCCCCCGCGAAAACCAGGCAACCGAAATGATGGGCCTACACACCTGCCGGGGAATCTATTCAATTATTCCCGTTATGTGTACTCTACAAAGAATTCATCACACGCTGTTTGGGGAAGTTTTCACATCGCTAGGTGAATCAAAACGCCAGCGACACCCGTCCCCGGCCCGGGATGTCATCTGCGAATAAACAGGTTGTCAGTCTGGCTGCGTTCCCGCTGCCTGCAGACAGCCTGTGTCAGCGTCAGCCTGGGATATGCCACCCCTGCTGACAGCTGCCTGTGCGGCGCCCTCCCGCATGCCTAAACGGAGAGCCACTCAGGCAGGCAGGCAGGCAGGCAAACCGGCTCCCATTCCGCTCCATGCTAAGCGCTGTTCCCCAGCCTACCATGCTCCGCCAGGCACCACGCCGCCACCCTGACAGCCCTTTAAGGTGTTTATGAGCGGAGCAGGAGCCCGGTTGTCCCTGGGAAACGTTCACATTCCGCAGTGTTTGCGGGCTGGCGTTTTTCTCGTGATGTTTTTGCTTATTTCTTTTTGGACTTTTTGTTCTGGAGGCACGTCTTCCCCCAAGGCTTTATTTGATCGGGGCCACCGAGTGGTACTCTGGAGAGTCGTTGCCCCGCAACAACACCTATGTCATTCCAGTTAGGAGTTTGAATCCTGAAAATTAGGCCGGTGCAACACGCCATTAACTAATAGACGTTGGCCAGGGTGCATCAAGATTTAGTGACTACTTGTGGTCGGTCGGGGCTCCTGCGCGCATCGTCCCGCAGCTCGTATGTGCCGGCGAACACTTCCTGGTCTCCCAGAGTGATGGCCGTTAACTTTGGCGTAGCATTTAAGTTTCTTCTCTGCTTTAGATTAGGGTGACGAGTTCAGAAAAACAAGCGACGTCAACATACTTTCTGTAGAGGATTTCAAAGTTCCCATGTCAGTATTTAATGTCTGTTGTCTTGTGTTACAGTGAAGTGGCACCCTAATAGTGATGTCATTTGATTGATCCATAGTGACTCATTTACACTGTGAGGGCTCCACTGCTGTATATGTGCACTGTAGCTAGGTTTGGTTAGTTACGTTTGTGTGTGTGTTTGTGTGTGTGTGTGTGTTTGTGTGTGTCATCCCATTGGAGGGTTGCTTCCACTAATTGGTCTTAATTGTTGGTAATACCCCTGCGTCGCTCTCCTTTAGGTCAACCTTGCGTGCGGCCGAGGAGATGACTTTTTTATTGATGTGACAGGGCTAAATTGAGAACCTTTGGCGGAGTGTCAAAGCCTAATTAATCACTCTAATTTCATCTCTCCACGCGTCCTCAGCCATTGAGCGAATGTGATCACAGAGCGCCGTCTTCACATTAGCTCGGCCTCCTCATGCTAATTAGCTGCTAGCCCTGAGATGGAGAGGTCCTCAGGGTGGAAGACAAGGGCCTATAGCTGCCCTAAATGGACACATAATGACCAGAGGAATTAGAATGGGAATTTGGTTGCATCACATTTTCAAGATATATTACACTCAAGTCCAGTATGAGACTGTGCACGGCAAAAGAGAGTGCACGTATGAGAGAGTGCATCAACAACATACTGACCCTTGTGGCCTCCCCTGGGGTAAGCAGACACTACAGCCCAGTTTATTGTACCTTGGAGGTTTCAGGACTTTCCTGTGTTAGGGATTCACATGTCACAGTCTGCCCTCCTCCATTGAGGACCATTCCATGACTCCAATAGTATTTCTGCAACTTCTCAGTTCTTTGCACAAATATAGTGTGCGTTATATTCAGACCCGCTTGTTTATGGTCCTTCATCCAAAAGTAACCTACAATACCCTGCATACATTTTGGACACCTTAGCAAAGCTCTGGGGAAAAAAATGCTATTCAAAAGCATTATTGTTATTTATGAGCTTGATATGAGGGAAATCTTTAAAAAAGTGCATATTTTCTCGTTAAAATATTCTGGCACAGTTATTGGGACCCAAAATAAATTGTGTGGCGCAATATGAAATCAATGCAATCTATAATAAAAATAGAAGTATCTTTACATTGATACATCTTTTCTTGTTCATCTGTGTCATTGAGATCTTTGATTGACATCCTGGGGTATAAAATGAGGTGACACACATGTCAAACTCCCCATTTCCTCTGTCTACATGGGAGGAAGTTCAGAAAAAGCACATTGAATTAAGACAAAGGGTTTTTGACCTACATTTCGCTATGGCTCTAAAAGAAATATCTACGTGCCTGAAAATAGCTACATGCCTGAAAAGCTCCACTACTAGGGCAATCATTAAATGTTTAAATCAACTTGAGCTGTGATGAATCCTGCATA
Source organism: Esox lucius (assembly GCF_011004845.1). Lineage (NCBI taxonomy): Eukaryota > Metazoa > Chordata > Actinopteri > Esociformes > Esocidae > Esox > Esox lucius. The sequence goes on along the minus strand of NC_047581.1, from coordinate 13,125,290 downwards.
AAAGACAAGCCAAATGTATTTTGTCTTTCCACAATGAGTAGGGTGTTTGGAGACAAAGTTTGACAATTGTAGGAATTGGTCGAAAATATGGAATCAAGCTTCTACTCAAATAAAACATAAATGTCCGTGTCTGGAGTTCAGTAAACATCATTTGACTTTTGGAACTAGGTTCTTCAGTCATGTGAAATGACAAAAATAAAGTGTTTCGGCCACAAACACCATTGGTGGGTGTAGTGTAAATTGCGGGATGGTTATGCATAGAAAGAAACCTCCCCCCCTCCCCCCATGGTCATGCAGGGGAGAAAAAAATACCCCCCTCCCCACATTTTTTTAATGAATATATTATGGGGCTGTTTTGCTTCCAAAGGCCCTGGGAAACTGGTTGTCTCCCAACTGATGAAACCAGAAGGGGGACAGTGTAATACGTTTGGTCTGCATGACAGGCAATTTCTCCAGTCCTACTTTTAGTTTTTTGACAAAACTTGTATCTTATTGTGGAGAACCGTCATTTTCAGAATTAGGTTGATTAGCTCATGAACAGACCTAATGTCCATTAGCACATGTGCATAGCGGTATATAGAAGATACACTGGATGTGCCAAGCTGCTCCATAGCTCTGTGGTTAAAACAACCATCTCTGCATCCAACAATTGTGAGTTTGTGGCCAGCTTGAGGCGGTATTTCAAAATACCACTGCAGTTTACTTCGAAACCACTTTGTATAACTCAAGAATATGTAAATGCATATCCCAGGAAGGAATTATGTGTCTTATTGCTGAGAGATGGCTTTTTCAAAATTACGTTCATTGACACAAGACAACAAGTAATAAATCCATTATGTGGTTGCATATTTGTGAATGGAAAATCTGTATGCGATGCCAAGCTGCTATGTGTGGTTCTATTCAAAGCTTGAGCGTTGAAATCATGGTTGCCACTATTTAAAGTTGCCCGATCTTTCAAAACAACATTATAGTTGACTTCTTAACAACTCTGTGTAAGTCAGGAATATGTGAATGCATTTCCCCATGAATCTGATTGAGATTGAATGAGAATTATTATTTATGATTTAACGCTGTGAGGTTTTTGTTATTCTATTCTAATACATTTGCATCTGTAATGTTGCACATTGTGACCAAACTTGGGTGAATGATGTGTTTTGCTGTCGGCATTGTCTTGATTGGCACAAGCTTAGACCTAATAAATTCATTAACACATGCTTGCAAGTTTGCATATGAAATAAATGCTTGCCACACCAAGATGCTGGTGGCCCTGTGGTCAGCATAACTCTGTATTTCTCATAAAGATCTAATACATGCCCCTATGAAACTGACTGAGCTCAATGATTATGCAAGAACTACGGGTAAAACAGCATCATTACTGATGCTTTGTTAGGATATATTGCATGACATCATGAGATTTTAGAGCACAATCTAGGGCCTCTGTCAGGACGCTAAAACTGGGTTGTTGTTGGATATTCCAGCAGGGCAATGATCTGAAGCATACCTCCACATCCACACATCTCAATGAAGGATAGATTTCCCTCTTATTTATAGCGTATGGTCAAGTTCATAAACAACATAAACAATCAAATTTTACCAAATCCTTGTTTGCTAATCTTTAACGGGTTCCCTAATTCTGGGGGGGCACTCTGTCTACTTAGGACAATGTGTCCTCTGTTATTAGTGGGCTAACAGACAGGCCAGTCTCCCTGTGATTGATTTGAGGGATTTCTGTGTAATAGTGGCTTGTTAAGTAAAAATTCAGAATGTTGTTGATGTGTGAAACTCCATCTTCATTTGATTGTATTAACCCTGTCCATACTCTTTGTAAAACCTCCAGCCTTTGGAGACCAGGTGCCAACACACAGGCTCCTCCCATCACACATATGTTTATTACATTATAGAGGATGTTATAGACCAATCAGTGGTGCACTAGGAAATGGATGAAGAAAGGAGATTTCAAGTTCATTTGAACGTTGCCTGTTATTCATTTTTTGAGCATCAGACACAGGCTTAATTTAGTTTTGACCAGCGTGGTGACACCACCAGGTGTTAAATTAGTTAACAGACCAATAACAAAGAACTCCAAACCTCTCAGCCAATAACAGGTAGTTTTAGGTTTTTATATTTTTCTCCTTCACACACAGGCCATTTCTTCTTTAAAAATGTGCTCTTGGAAAAAAAAGTCTGCGTTGGCCGTTTTTCTTTTCGGAGAAGGCCTTCACTTACGCTGGTTAAATTCGGCAGTAGTATTGCATATTAAACTTTATTGGGCCCACTATTTCTATATAGCCTGTCATGTGTTTTAAAGATCGGCCTTTCTCTATTAAAGCCTTCATCACACAGCGTTATGTGGGTGTGTGGGTACATCTGGGCAACACATTGGCAGGACACCCTCTGTGTCTACTGCTTAACCGTGGTCTACCCTGGCCTGGCTTGGCAGTCTAACTGATGAGGACCTGGGTAAGGACCAACGTGGAAGACAGGCTTACAGTCCAGGACACCCAGAACTCCGCCAAAACCACCGTTTGTCACGAAGGAGCCCAGTGACCCAGTTCTTTGGTAGGCCTTGTAGGGGGAAGTTGCATTTTCACCTGCATTGCCACAGCCTGTGTTGTATCTTTTCAAACTATGGCATTATGGATCTGAAACTACACCCCTCCAGAGTCCCATCCTCCCTGTAATGTTCCAATGATTATTTCATCCAATATTCAGACATGAAAGGACATTTTCAGAGGTCTTAATTCTCCCTAAGTCTTCTGAATGGCTCAAAACGTGTTTTATTGTTCTTAAAATAACAATCCCTCAGTAACAGAAAGGCATCCATTAGCACACAGTAAACATTCAGTTATGAAGCTTTTATGTTATTTCTGCATGATGGTTGCCAGGCCTCAGATTTTCTTCTTGTAATTAGTGGATAAATGACCCAGTGGGTTTGCATCATATGTTCATAAAAGGCACCAAAATCCTGTACTGCCCCTTTAACACTCAGCGGCTTTTGCCTTTAGATGTCCGTCCACTACTTGTATATGCATTTGTTTACTTCCTGAATATTGTATGGAATTGATGTAAGAAACAACAAAGGCACACACTCCAATATAGTCTTGTTTTACACCTACCTTTTACGCAGTTGCAGACACCTACAGACACACACTCACACCTCTCCACTTCCCTATGTCTCTCACTTACACAAGACTGAAAACACACACACATAAACTTTCATAAACACACACACCCACACACACACACACACACACACACACACTGATCAATAAAAAAATCACATATGGTGTTGATTGTTTTGTGGAGAACTACGGGAGAGAGCTGTAAGTGTGAGAGAAGCCAGGTGTGCACACCATACGTCTGGGAGAATGTCGGCCAATTAACATTTCAACTGAAACTCTCAAAACAGACTGGTTCAGGACATAATACTGACTGTCACAACCTGTACTAGAGAGTAAGCTTGTTTCATAATATGCTTTCTTGATCAATGTATTGCATATGTTACATATCAGTGTGCCCAGTGGTAAACTTTGTTAGGCCTACATGTCATCAAGGATGTTATTCTCAAAAGGTTTCAACTGGATAGGGATATTTTACAGGAAATGCTTTAAATGGTTTAAAATGCATAATTTCCTCTGTATTTCTGAGTCGACATAAGTGTATAAAAACACACATGTCGTGCTTGACATTACACCATTACGAACAGATAATAAGAGTTTAACAGGCTTTCGGGGCGACATGAGAAAACTGGACAGACGATGCTCCAGCTGGGACGTGGTGAAAACGTATTTGTTATGAGGGAAGGCTGCCAATCACAACTTCCCTTGGATATAGAGAAGTTTGTTTTGTTGTTATTATAAAAGTAACATTGGTGTTACATTGTTGGTTTATTTAATGTTGATTGTCAATGGGATGGTTGAAAGTAGTTTCTACAGCAGCAACTTGTAGGTCACATTATGTCAGAGCCAAGAAACAGACCAGTTGTACACTATTAGACGGTTTAAGGTTGGTCCAAACCGTGTCCATATTGTTAGTTCAGGGAAAGCGGTCAACTGTCTGCGGTTAGACTGCTGTGCCCGTTACAAAAAGTCGCTGGTTCAAAGCCTCTAGGGGACGAGTTGAAAAAATGTCTGCTTCTGTAAGTCATTCAGGATGAGAGTGTCAGCTAAATTGCTACCATGTAAATGGATCAAAAAAGTTTTTTCTCCCATAAAAGCCATTTGATTCTGGTCTGAACAGGTGTGTGAGCAGGCCTCATCCAGGATGCTACACAGTTCCAACGGAGCTGACAGAACATAACGTATCGTTGCAGCATCATTTTATGTCACATAATAGGTGGCGCCTTGTCATACTCATGAACACAGTAGGCAGAGGTGAGTGCCCAGGAAATGGCTATGACATGCAGCTCAAGGGCCGCATGAGGATCTTTCTAATTCAATGAAGGTCCACATTTAATTTGTACTGTTTGGAGAAAATGCATGTGTGGGCCAGAAAAGGGCAGTTATTAAAACATTTGTTTTTTTAGGTCCTTTTCATGCTTTTATCTAGTTTTAGGATACAGACCACGGGTCATTCATTGCCTACCTGGTATATTTATTTGGACAAACTTGAGAGGAAGTATTGAAAAAGTTCCTGCAAAAAAACATTGTAACACATCCTGACCTTAAGGAGTAGTAACATTATTACAAACGAGTATTAAGGGTAGGCATTATAGTTTAGGGGTTAAGGTCTGTTATGTTTAGGGTTAAGGTCAGGTCATATGGGGTTAGGGTTAGGGATAGCTAGGTTTTTGTATTCATTCTAAATACATTTACGTATACTATGCTCAATGTCTTATGAGACCAGGCGTGTAGCCATTTTATAATCCATTCCAATTAGAATCCACCTTTTATTTTTTTTATTAAGTAGGCCAAATAATAAGTCATTCTAGACATGTGACATGGCACAAAATTATGCTCTGTTTTTTTTCTTTCTATGTGACCAAAACGTGGTGATGGTTTATATTTGGTTAATGGGAGTGAAGAAACATAGATCTATGCATGTTATCTCTATTGCGATCATAGTATTGCTATAGGATCGCCACAGGATCATAGTGTAAGTCAACAGCAGTCTTAGTATGAAAACCCAAAGACAAGAGTGGACACATTTGGGGGCATTACAGAAGTTGGATTATTTTCTGTCTTCCACAACTGAAGACTACATTGAAGTGTCTGGATCTGTAAGAAAGTGTGGGAAAAGTCTTCAGTCACAACAGCATTGACACCAGCAAGCTGTTCTACAGTAGAAAGAGTAGAAGTGGTGGTACTAATTGTAGTAGGAGTAATAGTCACAGAAGTATAAGCAGTAGAAGTAGTAGTAGTTTTGGTAGTATGAGAAGCCATAGTTATAGTAGGTGGAGTCATATAAGTAGTAGCTGTGGCCCTAGTAGTTAAAGTAGTACTACCTTGTTGTAGTAAATGTATAAATGCCTGTTCTTACTTGTAGGCCTCATCTTTTCCTTCTTTAAAATGATAATTTCTTAATGTTTTTAACTCGATGTTAGATGGTTTTTCACCCTGAAAGTTGTTAATGCTGCAAGTGAAATCCATGTAAAAAAAAATTATAATCTCTGATTACTTTAATCCACTGCTTGCAAATGTTTGTATATTTTTGTATTTTTCGAAAAGCCAAATCACATTGAAGAAGGAAAAACTTACAAATTGAGTTAATTTTGTTTATTAAAACATGCTGCCATCCAGCATTTCTTCTGTACATTTCTGGTTAGCAGTAACTAAAATTTGTAAAGTTTGTAAAAGGTGTCTAAAGAAAACTGAACAATGGATTAAAGTTATTTTTAAGATTATAGACTACATTCAAGTTGAGAATGTAGTATGGAAACCTTTGAAATTCTTCGTTAAGTAAATATCCTTGTTTTTTATAATGTACACAACAGTGAAAATAAAACATTTGTAACACATTAAAAAATGGTTTCATGAGACGGATTTGGAAGCATGTTACTTAACTAAAAGAGCAGTCCACAATTAAGGATATTGATAATTATGGTGTTTACTCTAACACACAAATAGTTATAATTTTCTTATGGTTGGAATTAATGTGTTGCCTACGCACACTTTATTATTTGTAATTAAAGATATACTTGAAAATACCAATTTATTTGCTTTTTGTTTTTCAACTGCTGTTATGGGAAACGTATAAAATTACTTGGAATTTCAATATCCTAGTTGTGATAAACAGTGGAAGATGTGTGTCTGTGTGTGTATAAACAGGACATTTGTGAGTCATTCCACAACAATATCTATGCTGCCGACTCAAATTATTTTGAAACTAGCGTTGTGACAACAATGTGCACTCATTCACAGAGACACACCCTACACCTACAGTACTCTCACATACACAGGTTGTTTTAATCATGTACTAATTTTAATGCTCTGAGATGCTTTCTGTTGGATCGTAAGGTAAGAGTTAGTTTGCAGAATATTTGGATATTGGGTTTTTGTTCTTGTTTTGGCTCTATACTGCAGCATTTTGGATTTGAAATGATACAAATACTTAAATTAAAAGGGAATTTCCATCTATATCCTTACAATTTAGAAGTAGCAGGAACAGTTTTCTAAATAGTCCCCCAAAGGTTATCGAACCAAAAGTATTTGGACAAATTCACTACATGTTTTAAAGTAGGCAAACGTTTCTGTCATTTCTAAGATGGAATGATTACATCCACCTTGTGATGCAACATAGTTGTCGTTTTAGGGAGGCATTTATATCATATTTCCCCAAAATATGCTACCCACCCCTTAATTGTTATTGGTGAGGGGTTAGCATGGCTTGGCCTCTAAATTCTCACTCATCATATATACTCTTCTTTCACAATTATTGATAATGAGGGAAGCATCCAGATTGTGTTTTTACACACATCCTATTCGTTTTTTTCAACAATGTACTACAAAATGACATAATACATGGTTTACCATTAATTTCTATTGCACAAAAATAATCTGAATCACAGCTCCAAAAAATTGCTAAAAATTCAACTGTATCCAAAAAGTTTGTATAGTAAGGTTGATGTGGTCATGCATACTAGCAATATTCTGTATGTCCAAACACTGAATGCTTGCCTGCTATAGTAACATACAATGTATTGTTAAAGTGAATGATTGGCTCTAAAATATGGATCCAAAGGCCCTCAGATTAAAGTTATTTTAGCATTTTAAATTCAAAGTGCTGTACAAAGCCAAACCACAAAGAAATGTGTCACGGTCAAAATCATGTCGGAGTGTACTCTCTTGGTTCTAGCTGATGGGGATGGTCTGAATATGTTAGGAAAATGTATGATAAAATGGAGTGTAAGGCACGTGGCAGTTTAAGGATATCTTAACCTGTGTTTAATCTCATATTTCCTTTCATTTTACAATCCTTCTCAATGTTTCCTAACAGTGACTCCTGTACAACAACATAAATAATGTGCTGGAAAAATGAATTTCCAAAATTAAGCAGTCTTTTTCTTTTTCCCAGTTTCAGTCTGTAAACATTGAAAAAATGCAAATAAAGTTTTTCCAATTCTTAACAAAACAGCAACAACAACAAAATAACAACAACTGTTCCTTCTGCAAGACTTGGCAGCCTCACTATGCAAATATTCTAAAAGGGGCTCAAAAGTAAGTCTTTTTCCTTTACCTTCATTTTAATCAGTCCATTCAGTGTCTCTGTCAAAGGTGTGTATTTTAACTCCAAGTGGACAGAGTCAAGGGGGAGGGCAGGGAATAGGCTGGTAAGGGTATTTGTTAAAGGGCCGGGGGCATCAGAGGACGTAGAATGGGGCAGTCTTTGAGGGAGGTGAGGGGGGAATCAAAAGAGGCTGGTCAGGGTGGTCTGCGAGGGGCTCCTGCACTCATGGACATCCATGCCGCCAGACACAGAGGTTAACACGGAGGTGACGGTGGGCATAGTGGGGTTGGTCAGGTCCGTCAAGGTGGTGGGGGTGCTGGAGGGGCTCATGGAGGCGTTGGAGATCTCTGATGCGGGGCCGGAGGGGGTGCCCCCCTGCAGGGTGGACCCGTCGGATGTCTTGTCCACACCCGTGTTCTCCTGTCTCAACAGGTTTCGCCGGAACTTGGCCCGAGCGTTCTGGAACCAGACCTGTGTACCACAGCAAGGCAACATCGTTGTGACTGTTAGTGATGGATCCATGGGGAAAAGACAGAGGGAAGATTTCAACTGGAATAACAGGCATGAAAAATAGAACGCATCAAAGCAAAATGACTGCTTTGTTTTCTGGGAGCGTTAATTAAAGCAGAGAGATTTTTACAGAATTTTTGTTCAGAAACCTTTTTGTCCAATTTTTTTATTTAATCCCCTAGATAATTTGCTGTCGTCTTTGTGGAAATCAAGCTCTCTCTGTTGTGCCTCCCCGCTCTCCATAATAAGCAGCAGAGAATTTTTATTGCGCTCAGTCCTCACAATTCTTATCTGGAAATTGAAATAGAAAATGCTCCTTTGTTACTTGTTTCATTTTAAACATTCCTGTTATTTAATCGTATTAACTACCATATTTTGCCGCATTGTTTTTGTCATTTTCTTGAATGTCAGGAAGAATGCGCTGTGTGACTGTGTGTGCACGTGCACACGTGTTCGTGTGTGTGTGTGTCTTACTTGTAATACACGTTTGGTGAGGCCAGTCTTCTGGGCCAGCTGCTTCAGATCCTTGGCATCTGGGTTGTGGTTGATGGCAAAGTAGGACTTCATGGTCCTCAGCTGGTGGTGCTTGAACGAGGTCCTCATGCGTTTGGTTTTCTGACTGGAGCTGTACTGAGAGTCCCTGTCCATAGAGTCTCCATCGTTCTCATTACAGCTGAGCGCTGGAAGACAAGCCGCACCCAAGCAAAGACACACACAGATTAGATAGCGGTCAGACCGTGTGAATAACAGCATTGCGCTTCATTCAAGGACAGGTGAATAAGTAAAACAGGACTGTGTGATGCAGCTCGCAGCATTATGTAGTGAATTGATTCATTAAAATATACAATATACTGGTGCTAATGCAGCCCAGTACTGAGTGCAGTGTCTTTGGTTCCGTAATTAAGTTGGTTTACTAATGAAACTTTAGGTAGATAGCGTGGCCAGGAATACACATGTGAGGTTAACGATTTGATGGTGAATGAAACCACAGCTGTGTATATATAAACACTGTATAAGAAGGCCTCTACACACACCCAACCAACTCAAGAGACATCAAAAAGACATTTGGATCACATTTGATGGATTTGTAATATTTGTGGAGGTCTGTTATGCTGATATCTCTGTCATCTCTTATACATTTGTTTGGATGTTACACTTGTGATTCTATGCGAAAGACAGCTAAGAAAGTGTGAATAGAAGATTTCACTGTTTAATGTAAGCCTTGTATCTCAAATACAGACACTTTGTTTTCCACATTCACTCATATACTATTGTGAAACTTTAGGAACAGTTTTCAATATATTTTCTTGGTACAAGAAGACTGGAATGGTTTGACTGCATTCAGGAGCTGTCTACTTTCAATATATGAGAACAAATTAAAATGGGCAAACCTTGAGTTGCAAGGTTTTCATTAGAATGTGACAAAGGGGAACACTTTAATTAGCAATTAAGCACCAAAAAGTGTTTTTAGCATTACAAACATTGACTAGCCTATTTCAATAGAATCAATGAATAATTATTGTTCCCTATCCCAAGCACCACTCATTATAAGGTGTATAAGGCTATAGTTACAATATAAAACTGCAACCTATAATATTATACTCATTATATTTGGTCATAGAAAACAAACGTATTACACTAAAGTAACACATGCGTATTGTAATAAAGTACAATGATTGTGTAATTAATATATAATATGAATACTACTACTCTTACTACTGCTACTCCAACACTTAGTATTACTAGTCCTACTCTTCCTAATCCTATGCCTTATCTTCCCACTTCTACTATTACTATCAGGCTACTACTAGCAAAACGACTTCTAATTTTGTGATTATTGCCTTATGAATCATCATGCTATGCAATAGCCTGCCCTAGATAATCGAATCGTGGCTGCAAACACATGACACATATTTCCCTGACAGTATTTTCTTGGCAAATGCTTAAGTGTTGCTATCTATTCATAACAGTTCAGACATACTCAATGCTGCATACAATAAATATTAGTCTTTCAGATTCCTCAGAATAACACTTCAGACACAAACACCAGACATCAATAAGCAATATTTATTTCACCATTTTTCAAAAGCCACTGATAGGCTAATGAACACTGATTTAATAACAGCTGGGATTTACTTTTCATTGTGATTCTGCAGCTTACAATAGAATCACAAACAACTTTGAATTCTTTCAAAGGTTGTCGGTTGTCTTCAGATGTATACTTTCTTGTCAAGATAGTTAGGTGACTTCATCTGTAATCTGCCTATATCCGCCAGTGGTCTAATGGGTAAACAGTAGAGGGCAGTAGCGGCCTGACTCGCCCTTCCTTCACCACATACCAGGTGTTGTTAGAAATCGACTTCTTCCTGGATTAAAGTATTGGCGCTTTTGAACAAAGAACGTCCTGGTTCAAGTCAACGATGACACATGTGCTGGTAAAGCAGGTCTAAAATTAAAATGTATTTTCTATCTGCCAATTTAAACGGTGTTGTTATTTAGCACGATGGTGTAGGTCGATTCATGTTGCCCTTTTGAGATCCCTGTTTCAGTGGTTAACTTATTTTATGCACTACAAAACAGTTCAAAACAATAACTGACCGTATTATTTCAAGTGATTATCCTTTTTTGTGGCACAAATCCCATCCGACGCTTTGTAACAATGTTAGCATTGTGTATCAAATCCAAATCATCAGGGAGTGAATGAAATAAATTAGGAAGTTGAACCAAAACACTTTTATATTATTTTAATATAACGCTTAGAAAAATGCTGATACTGTACCAGGAATTTAAAGAGATGTATGCTACAAAGGCTAAAATGTTAGGATGCAAATACAAATGAAGGATGTATTGCTGCCATATAGATTGTTTACAAGCTAAGGACACCAATATGTGACTTGTAGTTTGGGTGAACTTTCCCCTTAATTGTAAATACGCTAATATGTATCCAAAAATACAATTGGTCATATTGAAGGCCATTCGTAATAAAATAGCAAAGTCTTGCTTTGCTACAGCTTTTCTTGTGCCATTATCATCGTGGATAACTTGTCAAGTCTCATTGATCTCTTGTACTGCACACCCACTGGCCCCGTCCCAGACCAACTGGCCCCGGAGTATGCAAAGGGGCGTGTAGAGGAACTTTAGACATATATCGAGCCTGACAAGTATACATGGCGGAAGCGAAAGTCTGAACTTCAAAAACCTTTTAAAATGGAAAAGAGAAAACATTACAGATACAACTTTCTCTTGTCACAGAAGGTTGACATGTTGGAAGGGATTTTCGATACATAACCTGAATTAATTTGTGAATCGACAGCTATAATTTCGTGAGAAAATGGTGTCAACAATCATTAAAGAAATTTGGCCTAAATGAACTCGGTCTTTAGTTTCTCCAGAGCACCGATATGTTAATTTGATATCACAACCCCTAGGCTATATATGCTTTTCTGATATGAACAAAGGAGCCCGTGGGGTGAAGAAAATTAGGCCCTAATGATAAAAATATATAATAACTTTGTATAGTAAATGTAAAAAATAGGCTACGTAACGTAGCTATATTTTTGCTACGTGCCTTTTATCTCTAAAAAATTATGTATTATATAAATTAACTAAAATAAGTTTTAAATATTTTTGTTGCCGAAACAGAAAATCACTAGAATTAGCCAACATTGTTTTTATTGACTGTTGGAACGAAGAGGGCGAAACGCTTGCCACCTCATTTGAATTACACAAATAATTTGCCAGGTAGATATATTTCGAAAGGCAATGCTGGCAAATACTACAAACAGTTGTTATAATAATTAAGCTAAAATATCTACATTATAATCAGGCACGTTTTTTCAATTATCACCATGCAAAGAATCATTCGAAATTTAAATTCACAGGCACATTTAAGTCCCACCTCTTTGTGGCATATGATTGTTACCCTGCTTTGTCAACGACAATAATTGCAATGTTAGTTGTTGTTTTGTCTAATCAGCAATGACAACTTGGTGATTAAGAAGATTGTTCAATGAGCCAACACCGAGGCATTTTCAACAGGCCTATTTTAAACGGAAATGTTATTGTAGTTGTCTTACCTGCGTTGTAGGCTGCTAAGTCTGCTCCTGGCCCTGGACTTTTCCTTTTCCTGGGCCGCCCTTTCTGCACGCTCCCCACGCCGTTGAAGTAGGATAGTCCCAATGCGTTGGCAGGTCCCAGTCCTTTGTGAGAGGCTACATCCGCATGATTGAAATGTGTCTGATATTCCCCCTGTATGAGATTTTCAAAGTGCAGTCGACAGTACACAAGACTGTCTTTCATGCCAAAGTGGTCCCCAGTCGTTAGCATCTTGTTGCAGGATGTGCAGGTGAAACAGTTCAAGTGGTACACCAAGTCCCGAGCTCGCATCACCATCTCTGAGGCCGAGATCCCAAGGTGACACCGGGCGCACCTCTGGACCGAAAACCTTCTGCGGAAAGGACAAAACTTCGTCAATGCACATTTTGTTCAGTCGTGGATTAGGCCTACATTTGTCAGTTACTAGCACATGCAGTGGCAGTTATGTTATGTGCCCCAAACCAATGCCTTATTTGAAGGAAAGTCACGTAGCCCAGAGTTGCCTACTTTGAAACCAAATCGTTAACACAGCTCTATAATGTAATTTACTTTAGTATTAAATTCGTTTTGGGCAAGTGCTCTTCAACCTTTGATCAAATGATGGCCTTGCTTATGTTTATATAATACCAAACTTAATAATTAATTATGGGGCAAGAAGGCCTCTCTTATTGGAAATCTGACAAAAATGTATGGTATATAGGCTAATCGGGGGAATGGTTTAGCTCAGGTGCCATGTCGGAGATTGGTGGTTACCTGTAATAATCTTCCTTGCAATAGATGCTTCCGTCTTTACTGAAACAGGTGAGCTCCGACTCCAGGTTGAGTTTACACTCGCAACACTTTAGACAGCGCATGTGCCACTGTTTGTCCACCGCAAGCAGGTAGTAGCGGTCAGCGATCTTCCCGCCGCAACCGGCGCACAAAGCCACCCTGTCGTTGTTCATGCACGGCATGTTCTATAAGACAACCAAACACAAACTTTAAACACAGATCGATCACGTGATCAACAATCATAATCAAAATAATGTTTAATTTCCGATTCAATCTTTGTTTCCCTTTTGAGAAATTGCTTAATATCAGATATTTTAATAACATTTTTACTGTGTACATATATGGACACGTCTTTTTTTCGATTAACATGCTTTAAATTTAAATATTACAGCCTTCTGAGGTCAATAATTTTAAGAATAACTACACACTCCAGGCATTACTAAATCCAAATGTCCATGAACAACCGCAAAGAAGCACATGCCATTTAGTCTTCGAAATTAAACGGCTAATACTCTACTCGCATCAAGAGTTACGATTGCTGAAAACATAGTCGTATCAAAACTTACGAACACACACACACACACACACACTCAAAAACACTGACACACACATATGCACCCACATACACTATTGCTAACACTTTCACCTGACCTTATATAATGTGGCTCAATACTTTGATTTGGTTAAAACTACATAACAAGAAAAAAAATTAAAAATAATACAAGACAAAAACGGTATAACGATATTGATCAAATGTAAAATCACTTCCACCTACACATCAGACTAAAAAGTGAACCACAATGCTATATAAGAGGAGCCCGATTTGTTTATATTCTAACGAATTCATTTGTAATTTAACTTTGTCAGGTCACATTTTATCAATCGAGATAAAACACATACATCATTTAAAGTTATTTCCTCAAAAGTCTTTATGAGTTGTACCCTTATAAAGGGTATATAGCAATAGCCTAAAGGCCTCATTTTTTGCACAACGAACTGCTGCAATGTTGTAGAAAAACTATTATATATGTATAAAGATTAAGAAATTGACTAATTTCATTATTGTGTTGTTAAAATCCACAAAATCATAACTAACACTAAAACAATGTCATGCTTAAAACACTTGAATGTGCACAAAAAAACATGCTTTTGACCGATTAGCATATTAATGGATTAGCCTTTTCGGCAACATTATTAGATCAATCTATAATGTTATACAGATAGAGAAATAATGCAAGGAGAATACACATTTTAAATAATTATAATCAACAAGAAACAAGTGTATTCTTACTTTAAATAGCCTATCCCAATCAAAGTATTTTTAATATCCCAACACATTATGTTAGAGTTCACAGCTCTTACACATTTTCACAAACTTTTTTTATGCTCATCATTAAATTTTCACAGAACAATTTCTTACTCTCGATTGCAATCGCCTGCAGCGTGGTCGTTCAATTGCCTACCGTTTCAGATTCTCCCATATCTATGGCCGAACTGATAGCTGCTGATTCGCTCTTCCCTCTCCGGTCCATTTCTTCGACAACACTGTGCATGTCGCCTCCAGGGAGGCCGTGGAAAAGCATTGTAGCCGCAGAGGGGATGATGTTATACGTGTTTTCCTCAGATCTGCAACCCAAGATTTCCATAAGACGAAAACCTAACCCGTGCATTGGCAGTCAGATTCTTTCCCTTCTTGGTTTGACAAGTAAGAATTCCAGTTCAGGAAAAAATATGAGGCAAAAATGGACACGTGTTCTCCACACTACGCATCATCTGCCAATGGAAATCATCATCCGAATCTCTGCATCTCTCTCTCTCACATTTAATATATTGGCCTAATTCATTAATTAATAGTATGGAACCCGTTGTTTTTCTAACGCAAATAAATATTATGTAGCATAGACATATGTTGCTAGCTTGTGTGAAAAATGCTTGTTCTAAAATAATTCTTACGGAATTAAAAACCTACCAAATATCGAAGCCCACGCTGCATGGGTCTGTTACTCTTCCACACTATTTATTCAGGGCTATTTGGATTATAACATTCAGCGCATTAGTAAACGAACGAATTCATCAATACTAACTCGATCAATGGAGTCTGTCACTACTTCTACTGCATCACTGTAACCAAAAATGATTTCCACCCGATTCGAAAAAAGAAAAGAAAAAATCAAGACCACAACAGGGTCTGTGGTACTGTAGGCGCGTGCATTTCCATGTAGCTTCCTCATCAGCTTGCCATCGAACTAAATTAGTGTCCGAGTTGGTGTTAGAGTCATATTGATAATATCGAAATACGTACGTATATGTAAGCCTATACACTTTAAAATAAGGAAAAAAAAGAATTAAAAATATGTTTGCATTTAGATCCTGATGAAGGTCTAAGAGAAGCTGTTTTCCTTAAGCAGTGTTTTTTTTTCTCTTTGCCAAGAAAGCTGCATGTGAGTTATCTAGGAGTTGGCTATACATTCAGTTAAGGCAAGACTCGAGCAGGCAGTTCCACTGTTCCATGGTCTCTGGCAATGCGATACACTCCGCGCCTTTTCTACAGGGACCCATACGTCACGTCCCACGATTTATGTTCATTGGCTGTTCGGCATCGTCGAAATCTTATTTTACAGCTGCTGAAGAAGTATACCCAGGGTTCTTTCACTGTTTGCCCACGACATGCTGTTTGGACATGTCTTTTCGGTGACTGTTTTTAAGAAGATTTCTTGACATATTTAATGTTTAAGTATAGTTTAATCTAAAACCAATTTTTTTAAAGATTTGTGTGCGTAAAGGTGACCGTTGTCACTGCCTTTCATGCATTATCGCTCTATCTCCCACTCTCTCTCTGGTCAACCCCGATCCATTTGTGTTTGATTTTCATAACTATCAATTTCGGTCTAACAGTCATGTTTTTTTCAGGGGCATAGTTCCATATCCCAAAAACCAACAGCAATGACGGACAACATTAAACACATCAAAGCCCTAGAATATCTTGCATCACCTTCTACATTGAACCATATCCCAAAAACCAACAGTATTGACAGTCAACATTTTAACACATCGCAGCTCTAGGATATCCTGCATCACCTTCTATATTGAACATATGTATTTGTAAATGTCACACTGGCTTCGGAGACACCTTTTCTTTTTTCTAGCTCCTCAGATATTGGAAGCAAGAACACGCAAGTCACGTGACGTCACAGGTCAGGGGTCTATAATTAAAATGGGTTCCCTCTTTTGAAATGCATTCACTGAAATATAGGCCTGCCTTGCATTCCAAAATGAAAGTGAAATTGGGATTAGCGCAGTGCACAATGAAGGATTATGAACATCCTACTTTATTTTGCAGTGTAAGCTTTTTCAATGAACGTTAAATAAATACGTGTAAATTGTACCATAAAAAATACAGGTACGTCATGCCTGTATGTAGATTTAAATGTTCTTTTCGATTTGTTTAATCCATAGGCGTAAAATTCATCATCCTTAGTTTTGAGATCCTTGGTTTTCCGTACAAGTACACTCAATAGCACATTGTGAATACATGTAATGCATATTTCCTATACAATTGTCTTTAGCATCACAATATTAAAGCCCTGTTTATCACAATTTCTGTGGTATTTAAAAAATAAATAGAATATGATGTTATTACAACCTACAACTTATTACATATTACATGGCCCATCTTTAATCTGTTCAATCCATGCAAAAAAATAAATCATAGAAGTGTAAATTCTCACAATAGGCCACGAACCTCGAGGTATTTTCATTCAGCAATTAAAAGTCACAGATTTGCCAGTCGACAGGATGCATTGTGAAATTCGTAGTAGAAAGTAGCATGCACCTCATGCAGCTTGAGTCATTTAGGTTAAATGAAGAATCTACCCAGGTTGAAGATGTCTATAATGACACACTTCAATATACATTATTTCAATGATATGCCTACAGAACTCGTGTAGACTCTGACTTCCCTTCCAATTTCCTCTGGATTTTAACTAGGGTTGCGTGCTGGGTGACGCTGCGGTCTACGGCCCATACACGGGATCCGCTCTTCTAATTAGCTCTGTGATCTCAATTGGGTGGGGAGTTTGGACTTCGTCATCAGAGGAGCACTTGCCTTGTTCAGGAAAATAATGGGCGACAGATATTGCCTCAGATATGTGTGTGAGAAAATGACATCACAACATGTTTTTTTCTCTGTCAAGAACAGAATACATGTTCCTTCCTGAAAACATTACATATTGAAGATAGACAATTATTTATCAACTGAAATAAATGAAATTACTGGACTCCAACCTTTTGTACTTATTCCTTCGATTTCTGCCTCAGTTTTAATTGCCCACCTTATAATGGTAGTCCAGACGCCGCTTCACAGAATCAAAACGTAATCTTAGAACTCGTGAATAGCTGAATGGGGAAAGCTAGACTTTCTGTTTTTCCATTCTTATGACTTTCAACAACGATAGCCTGTGAATGGACTGCAAAAACCAGAGTAATTATGATTATGATGTAATCAATACTAATATTTTTGCTCATAGGCTATTTTATTATTATACAAACGATTACTTTACTCTTTAGCCAGATTTTTCATCTAATTTCCATCTCCCGATCAGCAAAGGTGGGAAAGCTTGTGGCGGGGTTCTAGCCCGCTGATAAATACTACCTGTTCCTTCCTAGCACAGAAAGCTGGCGTTTATTTTAAAATAGCACAAATATGAAGAGACATGTTTAGATCCTAAATCCTTATGCAAATCAACCCCTGTGTAATACCCTTAATTGAATACATGCATATTTATCATCTGCGTTCTCTGTCTGGTATAATGCCGGCTTATACATTAAACATTGTGGCACCGGGCATGTCTGCGGGCGTGTATGAAATATGATATTGCAGGATATCTTAAAAAGAGAAAGAGATTAGATGTCTTTGGCTTTAATCGTCTAAATAATATAGAAACATAATTTTATCTTCAAATTAAGGCTACATGGTAATGCATTTCGTAAGGTGTCACCAATTCCCACTCACGTGTTCAACAAGCCACACAAAACGTTATAAACGTGCGGATTTCCTGAGCAGAATTAGGACAATATCTTGTTCTATTATTTCACTTGCGAACAGTGATTTTAACGTTTCCCTTGATCCGACAGGGATGTTTTAGTCAAAGTCAATAAGGCTGGTTCAGTCGTTGGGACCAATACACCAGAGCATAGCGCTCTTTTGTCTAAAGACTGCTGTGGTGAAATATCCCATGGTGACATGTTTTCAAGGCATTATCAAATTGACTACACGCATTTCTTATTTTGATAGTCATATACACTGTATTCGTGTCATGCCATGTATGAATAGAATATGCTGGTATAGCCTACACATTACTCCAAACCTCACAGTTTACCTAACCAACGACTCCATCATGAATCTTTAATCTGATAAGAAACAAGGAAACGGTATTACCGTGTTGCAAGTGTGAATACAGACCTAATTTAAATAATTTCCTCTGCTGCTGCACAGGATTTGGTCTAGTAAAATTGCTATGGGATTTTATGATTTTAAACTCTTTCTTGTTTCATGTTCATTTTCATTGCATGTTGATTTGTCACGCTTTACCTTAATATCAAATGGATTGCTTTCCACCTGGCATTTATCCATATGTCGCTAGTTTCCTAATCTAGCCGCTAACTTGATGATGTCCAAAATCTCTCTCTAAAGAGGTAATATATTGCCAATTTTGTAGACACTAAATTTAGCAAATTTGGAAAATACATGAAATTCCTGAATTGCAAGTAGTTGGCCATATTTGGCTAGTCTGTCAATCAATAATTATAAAAACGATTTGGGGTTGCTTTTGTGATTGTAAAGAATACATAGACTTTAAACACACTAGCAATATATATATAATAAAACAGTTTAAAGATGAGAATTTTAAATGATATATTAATTACAATTTCCAGCTGATACTTCACAATGCAAAACTCGCTTAAAGATGCATGAACATTTAACTGCGCATAAAGAGGACTAAGGTGGAAAATTGAACTTAGCTAAACCTTGACAAACACTTATTAATAATCAATTTAAAAGTGAAGGAGTTAACCTCAGAGGTCAGTCTATGGTTCGAACTGAAAACTCATTTCTAAAGGCAAAAGCATAAAACCGAAATGTGAAGTAGGGGTGACCGGGGATGGATGTAACACGGGTCAGTTATAACACTTCCAGTTTTGATAATCAGGAATAAGTTACGAATCATCTGAATCACTCTGCACATGCTCAATTCAGTCCTTATTTCACATGTAAAGAAGTAGCACCCTGAGGCAGACACAACCATTTTTAAACGGAAATAACACATTTTGTAGGTAAGACATATTTTTTAAACTTTTTTGTGTTACTGTTTTTGTGATAGTATTGCCAGCTATGTAATTAAATTCATAAAATTTAAATCATCTTTATTTTGTGTCTATTTAGACATCTTTCATGCAAGTTGTTAGTGAAAATGTTTTACCTGTTAGCTGTAAGGTAAGCTAGTTCATGACTATAGGAGTCTGGGTTAGTTGTAACAACAAGAGTCTGGGTTAGTTGTAACAACAATTAAAATGTTACAACCTACTATATACAACATTTTAGTTGTAGGCCTATATATGTTTTCTTTCAATTTCAGTATGCCTAGACTGACAGTAACAAACAAGCACAAACACACAAACTAATATTCAGTAATGCTCATTTTGTTCAAATGTATTATGTTCAAATGTCTCACTACTATGACTGACAGTAACTAACATACTTCACACACACACACACACACACACACACACACACACACACACACACACACACACACATACACACACACAGCACTTATGTCAAAAATTAATTGAAGTTTTGAATAAAAAGCAATTTTTTTAAAAGTTTTATAATGTTACAACTCACCCCAGGGTGTATCATAATGTTACATTTCACCCAATGGTATGTTACAACTAACCCAGGCTATGGGGTGAATTGTTACATTTCATGTCTTGTGTTTGAGACTAAACTACACTTTTTTTGTTTGTGTCACAGTAATAACAGATACGCCATCTAATAGCAGACACATGTAATACGTTTTTATACATTTTTGAATGCACTGGCTTAAAAGAGCTTCAAGATACAGACAGAAATGGCCAGAATGTTATACCCATCCCCGGTCTTCCCTATAATAAAACACAGTCTCTCACAAAATACCCCAGTTATGAAATCTCCCACTAAATACCCCAGTTATCAAATGCATCTTTTATTTTCAAATACACACTACATCCAAGAGAGCACCCAACACGCGATTCAAGCATTGGCCTAAAGTTAGTTAATGGTGGACTTTTGTTTGAAAAACTTTAGGTGCTTTGCTCATATGCTGAGGCAGCTTCACAGAAAACTTTTTGTCTCATAATGATTTCCAAACAGGCAGCCATCAATAACACAATCTGCATTTTGTCACAACCCCCCCCCCCAAGAAAAAAACATCACAGTAAGGTTTTGGTATCTTTTTGATCTCCATCCACTATTTTAATTATATGCTGGATAGCTAAAGGTATAAAGAGAGACATCGCTGGTCCAGAGCTAATGGGATGCTGCTGGATGTAGGGAGGGGGAGTTATGCTCTCGGAGGAGATGACTACTGTAATTAAGAGAGGTAACAAAGCACAGGAGACCAAAAACACTTGAAAGGGAAAAAGCATAACCTAAACCTAATCAAGATAAGTCACACATAAAGGAATGCAGGCACATACATGTTTACTTAGCTATTTAAATGGGGACACCAAAGTTGATTGCCCTTAAAAAAAATATATATATAATCCTAACTGCAATCCATAGCTTAACCTCAATTTCCTAAAATGTATGTTTAAACGTAAAATAACCCTAATGCCTAAACTTAATTATATTCAGCAATTGTTACTTTAGAGCTCAAACCTAACACTTTAGCCAAAATAATTGCCTTTTTCAAATTGGGGACAACAAAAAAGTCCCAAATTGTCAGATTTTTCTGATTTAACCACAGTTTGGGGCCATTTTTGCATATCATCAATTTAAGCACAACAACTCAGCATGGGTTAGACATTAATGTAACAGTCCAGTTACATTACATTATTATTAAAGTTGCTGCTATCTGGTAGTTTTTATGGAGGCTGGATGTCTTAAACCTTTGACTGCCATGTGTGGGGTCACAAGGGAAACATTCGATGACAAACAAATGTGTGATCCTGTCCCTTTCTGCTAATGACCGATAGAAACACATGTTTTTTTCTGTGGCAGCAGCAATAATGCCTGGCGCAGGAGGAAATCATAAAGGAGCTCAGAACAGGAAGGAAGCCATGAAACTCGCCAAGTCTGGGTTACATCAGGTCAGTCAGCCACAGCCCTTAGCCCTTCCTGGGATCAGATCTCCTTAACTCTGACTAGTTTACAGAGAAACTTCATTAGTTTAGAATCGTTCTTCTTGCACACTCACTTTGTCTTGCCTTCTTGTAGTGCATTGCCAAGGTCGGCCAGTGCCTTATATTGGTCATAGTTTGATTACGGTGTATCAAACTCAAAAGGCTTGTCCATCATTAACCTAAACACTTAGATCCACATGTTTTATTCCAAAGCATGGACGACGAAAATCTTATGAGTACAGTGGAATATTACTTAGGATAGAATAGTGAAAGTCAAAACACCATCTACCTTAAAATGTAAATGTAAAATAAGGAGGGATACCATTAAATAATATTCAAACAGATTTATACAACCTAAGTGAATAATAAACATGACTGTATGTAACTTCACACCCCAGTTTTAATTATTGTTGAAGGTGATTTTCGCAGCTTTTACAGCTGTGATTCATGTTGAATAATATATCTAATAATATCATTGCATAGCTATTAGGGCCACTTATCTTTCATTTTTGTCAAATTTGCTTGAATGAATTCAACTTGGTTGGGATTTATTTGGTAGTGATTGAGGGGAAAGATAGTTAGAGCATTGGGTGGGATTTGAACCCATGCTGCAGCAGTACATGTGCACCGGACTCAGCAGTCTTTTAGAGAACAGCCAATGACAAGGCAGCATGGTTTTGATGAAGTGTTTGAAAAAGCACTTAACTTTGAAATTCCAAACAGGCCGTTGAGTCAAAATGATTGCCCATGCCTTTGTTAGAGGACCGTAGATTGGAAATGATCCCACTCCATAAACATCTGATTTGAAATAACTTCTTTTATATCCGTCTTAATTCATACTTGAAATGAATTATTTTTAATGAGATGATCAGACCTTGTAATATACTTTGTATTGCTGCATACTTGTTGAAAGGTCTGGAACTCATTTTTCTTGGATTTTTTAAAATGAGTGCCTAAGGTGTACTTAAGTCAGAAGACACTGGCTCAAGGATACAGTGGATATAAAAAGTCTACACACCCCTGTTAAAATCAAAAGGTGCTTCAACAAAGTATTAGTTTAAGGGTGTGCACACTCATGCAACCAGGTTATAAGGTTTTTATTTTTCATGTTTCCCCCTTGAAGATTTCAGTTTGTTTTTCAATTTAATTGTTCACATTATAGGTCACAAGGTGGAAAGAGTTCTGACATGGTTTATCTTTGTCTCATTCTTTTACATCACAAAAACCTGGCCTTTTCACAGGGGTGTGTAAACTTTTTATCTCCACTGTATGTTGTTATAACTAACACTAAGCTATGTTAATCCAGTCCTTCCTTCTCCAGAAAATCTCTAGCGGCCTTCCATTGCTTACTTCCCTCATCAACTCATTCCTGACCACTGGCTTCGTCCCCTCTGACTGGCCGTAGTTGCAATTCAGAATGCTGTATCTGACCAACTCTACTTTTATTTCTCTCAGATTGATCTTCTCAGACCTACCCGGTCTGACTTCAAGATGGGTCACTCAATTGAGGCTGCTCTCCTCTGTAACGAAGAGGCTTTTTGCACTAGGCAAACTAAGTCTCCTTTCTCTGTTGTCATCTTCCTAGATCTTTTTGCTTCCTTCAACACTGAAACACCAGCCTCTTAGCCCTGTTGGAGTCGGTCATTTCAGGCTCTGAACACTTTTGTATTGCAACCAAGCGGCAAGCTGCTCCTACCAGGATAACATCTGTGTTTGCCCATGGGAGGACTCGCTGCTGGTGTCACCAAGGACTTTGTTGTAGGCCATCTCCTCATCTCTCTATATACCATGTCGCTTGGATCCATCATATCCTCACATGGACTATTATTTCTACATTGGTAACACTCAACAACTCCTTACCCTCTTCTGACACCAAGTTTGCGACATGTATCTCTGCATGCCTATTTTACATCTCTGCTTGGATGTCAACGCAGCACCTCAAGCTCAACCTTGACAGAGCTGCGTCTCCCTCAGGGAAAGATCTGTTCACTCCAAAGATTCTCTGTCATGGATAACAATTCCACCGCTCCAGGGTTTTGCCCAGAGTAGAGATAATGTTATCGTGACCCTGGACAATTCCCTGTTGTTCAAGGTATTCACTCATTCCTACAGGTTCATGCTCTGAAACATACAGCTGCGTATAAAATTAAGAGATCGCTGCACCTTTTTCTTTCCTTTCCAAAAAAGTTGAAAATAAGGTTTTGAGTGAGGAACAGAAGCGTTCAATTTGCAGTGGTCTCTTAATTTGAACCCTTCTGTTCCTCACTCAAAATCTTCCTTTAAAATTATTTGGAAAGGAAAGGAAACGGTGCAGTGGTCTCTTCATTCTTTCCGGAGCTGAGGCAAGTAGTACCTTGCCTCACACAATAAATGGCACAGAAAATAGTCCATGCACTTGTCATTTCATATCTGTGTTGGTAGGGCTCTCTGCTAGTGCCACCATTCCCCTACAATTAATCCACAATGTGATAGTTTGCCTTTTGATCATCCTTTCGAAATTCTCCCTCATCATCTCTGACTTCTGCTGACTCCACTGGCGTCCACTTGAAGCTCAATTCAATACAAAAACAAGGTCTCTGTTCTGCCACCTCTGGTTTCTTGGTCTGAGGTATGGTCCCACCCATACAGCTGGTCAGCTGCGGCTCAGTCCAGTCAAAAAAAAATTCTGTCATGGCACCCCAGTGGTAGAATCAGATTCCTCCTCGAAATTAAGAAAGCTAAGTTTGTGACAATACTCAGAAAACATCTGAAACATCTGACCTTTTCAAAGAGTTTAGAAAATAAATTTTTGAAGGTTGCTGTCTACCTGTGCCTTAACTTGCTCTTCCATGAGGCTGTGCGTTTTAGTTGCACCTGCCTAGAATTATGGGCAACCAATTTAAGATGAACATCAGTAGTGTTTTTTCTAGTCTAAGCTCACAGACTTGCTATTTTATCTCTTAAAAAGGGAGATTTCAACTGGGTTTAAGCCTTCAACCATGCTATGACTGCTCGGGGGGTTTCAGTGATGGCTTTGGGTAACTGTTGCGATTGTAGACATAGCATACAGGTTTGCAGGCTAAGTGCAAGGGGTGTCTCCCTAGGCAAGAGTGACGCTATATCCAAAGGAGAGACTGCAACAAGGCTCTCAGTCGTAACAGCATTCCCTGTTTAATGGAACGATGCTGAGGTCTCTGTGACTTGGCCGGGTCATGGGAGGTTCGTAATGCAGGGTGAGTTTGAATCACAAGGGGCCTACTTGGATGAATTTGAGGACCTGGTCAGGCCTCTTTTCACACTTCAGGATCTATTTTTGGTTGGCTTGTGTGTCAATGTTGTCAAGTTGTTATAAATTATTTAGTTCACCAAGTACTGTCAGGTTTTTATTTTGTTTGCTTGTTTTGATTTAATTTGGACAGTCAGCAGAGCTGATTAGATGTAATAGATAGATAGACAGAACAACATTAGGTTTTACCCTACTGGAACAGAGACAGATGGTGTTTTTGTTTCAACCATTGTAAGATGTTGTGCTCTCGCAATGCCTCCAGAGCATGGTTCTGACTCTTTTAGTTCCTGTGTTCGAAGAAGCATTAACTAATCTCTCTGTGGAAGCAAGGAAGTTTAAAATGCCTTCCACTAGTTACTCTCTGACCAACGGCTATAGGGTTCCTCAGCAGTCCTGCACAGAATCTGTGAGAATCCATGGGAGTTGTTTGTAGCGGGTATCATGGCTTCGGTTCAGTTGGCATTTCATTTCGATGAAAGAAGACAACATGCGGTTGGCTACAGGTCCAACAAATCACTTACATAGTGGATATGCAGATAGAAAAGTCTGATGGCATTAGTAGTAACAGGCAAACAAGCGCCAAAGAGAGTATTTGGTGTCCGTCCTTTCTCCGTATTATAGTAGAATCATAAGTGCTCCTACAGTACTTCATGCTCCCCGAACAGCCCTGTCACTCAGACCCAGCGGGTACACAAAAGATCCCCGATCCGCCACGGTAGCCCCTCTTTGGAGAGCAATTCTGGAACTTACATGCCTCTTATTTGTTGGGTCAAAGGTTAAATTGCTGACCCTCCCCTCCATTGCTCCTCCACCCTCCTCTCTGTGGTAAAGCTTACTCAGAGTCTTATATTTACATGGATTAGGGTCCTTTCACGGGGAAGAAAAGAGCTGGTTCACAGTCAAAGCCTGAGGAGCAGCCTATGCTGCCCGAGTGGCCACATTATTCACTGCCATACAATGACCATATTGTGGTTATGTGGAAGAGGAGGGGGGAGGAGTGTAGAGAAAGGCCCCTTTGCCATGGCAAAGTCCTCCGCTTGTGCCACAGAGCAGGGAGGGCAAAGCCCCATCCGCTTTTCCAAGCAGCAAACAAAGCCTGCCCACTGTGAACGAGATGAAGATGTCAAAAGCTTTCAGCCGGGGGTGGGGGGGGGGGGGGGGGTTTAGAGGATAAACCAACAAAACAAGTGAAAAGGTATTTTCTCAAATGGGTAAATCCCACTAAGTCTACATTTCCACATCAGCTTTATACTCTGTCTTAAACCCCACCACCACCATGTAACTCTTCTCCTAAATAAAATGTAGAACAAATAAGGAAGTCTCTGAGAAAGGTCATCAGACACTTGGCTCCACAAATGCACAGCTCCCACTGAACTGGATATCATATCTGAACAGCTGGGTTAACACTTGTTTGCTTCTGTCACTGTGGTTGTGTAGCAATGCTGTCATTCATAATGCACTTGTTATTAGATAGTCTAGCCAATATCACTCCTGTTATATATAATACATATGTAGAACCCTTATCAAAACAATTATGCTTATTTAGAACCCTTATAAAAAACTGTATTTTTGGTAGAACCCTTGAAAACATTTAAGCTTATTTAGAAGGATTTAGGAAAGCATTAATGTTGCTTTTGTTGAACCCTAATGAAAACCGTTATGCTTATTTGGAACACGTAAAAAATATAAATATATTTGCAGAACCCACATTAAAACAGCAGTGCTTCTATAGAACCGTTATGAAAACAGCAATATTTTCTTATGGTTGCAGCGAAAACTTGTTTTTTAACTGCTGATATTAACAAATTGTTCAATTTACGTGGATGAAGCCATTTGTTTTTATGATAAGATTTTCAGTTAGGCTTTTGACCTACCTGGATTAAATGCAGGGCAGTGTTCAAGCAAGAGAGACCAAACCAACATTTTTCAGATGTTAGCCCTACACCCACTTAACATTCTGAAATCGACTGGGACTGCAGCAATGAGCCAAATTTGCATAGTTACTGTTAACTGACCCTTAAACTGTATCTCTGTAGTTTGGTATCTGAGCCCAAACTACTTTTATTTCACATATTTAGTCTGTCCGAAATTAAATTAGTATATTTTTTTTGGAAAATGTCAAAACCATCTTGGGTTAGGGTTAGCCTAAATGTTTGACATGTTTAGGCAACATCAATTTACCGTTCTTAAAACTGTATTCACTGTTACTACATTGATCATGGTAATCAATGTCATTCCCATTAATTAGCTTCAAAACAATATCCTTTGAAATATCCAAGCTGGAGAGACCAAATATATATTTTTTTTATTCCACATCAAATTTAATTTTTTATTAAATTTGATGTGGTTGCTAGACAAGCTAGCAACCACATCAAATTTACTTCTGCAAAATGGTCTGAGGTATGTTTATTTAAAGCCTTTGTTTTCTCCTATGAATAAACTGGCCTTCTATTTGTAGTGTATAGCTTTTCCAGGTTACCCTATATACCTGTATGAATGCAGTATTTGAGGCCAGAAGCCTGAGGCGCTGAGTGGAGTGAATGACATAAATAATCCTACTATAAAGCCCCAGCTAATTTACATGTAAATGCCCCAGCCTTGCAATGACTAAGATTAACTCCCTGTGAGTTCATAGTTTTCCTGTTAACAAATATTTAGTACATTTTCAAGGAAGAGGTACATTAAGAGAGAGAAAGGAAGGAACACACACTAGTTGTGAACCTTACAGTAAAGTCTCTTGAGGAAATAAACCAGCCTCCATCTTCTTCAGTTAATCCAGCAAGCAGATTCTGGACAGGGTCAGTGTTCATACAAGGAGAGGACAGAGGGAGAGAAAGGTGAGGGGACAGAATAAATCCGCCTCCTTGTTTTTCAGGAGACTGGCCGACCACAGGTCCCCCCAAAAAAACAACAACGCAATTGATTGGATGATGTGAGAAAAACTGTCGACACTGCGAGCAATCCAGTAGAAAATATAGACCTAATCCTTAACACTTTTTATGTCTAGATTTCTGAAATGCATTCTAAAGATATGAAGAAAAAAAATATTGTTGTGCACTATAGGCTAAATTGGCAATTAAAAAAGCTGTCTTGGTCTGTTGTTGTGTAGGGCAATGTATGACACTGTAAGGTTGGTTCTAGTGGGTGGTTGTGTTAAAATTTGAATGTGTATGTGGGGTTGACTCATTCGGGATGGTTGCTGTGCCAGCCCAGTCTTAACAGCAGCCTCCTGCATGGCACTGCTCTGCGGGTGTGAAACCAGGAGAATAGCCTTTGTCAAGGTGTACTCGCTTCAATTCTCACCCATCTCCCCTGGCACGGGGGTGTTAAATTATATGCTCCAGAGGACTTCACATTCACATTTTACGAGACTTCGGTTATTAGGCAAACAGGCTCTGCATATGTTCCCCGCTATGACAGTTTTCACAGTTAAGGATTTCGACCTTTATTTTCAACCCTACCCCTCTACCCCCTGCCTACTCTGCCCCTTTGCTCTCCCCCTCTGCCCCCCCCCTGCCCCCCTCCCCCATCCTCTCCAGTCCCCACTGTCTCCCTCTAACAAGCAAAGAATCTGTGAACCTATGGACGGTGTGATCACAGTGAGGTTAGCATGGGTTTAGACTCCAGGCAGAGTGGCTCTGTGTCCTTGCCTCATCTGTTGGAAATACCTCTCTCTCTCGCTTTCTCTCTGTCTGCCTCCATCACCTCACTAGCACCTTTCATTTGCAGTTTTATTTATTTTATTTTCCCTTTTTTTACATCAAGGGAAAAACGGTTTTCTGATGACCATTTGTTCCTGAAAAGGAGACAAATTATAAATGTGAGCTTCTCTTTTGTACTTGAAATAGCTTTTTCATAACCCAAACGTTGCTGATGAAAAGAGTGGGAACATCAAAGTGCTTTGCCCTCTGATTGAAAGGTTAGGAGTGTTGCGTGGAACATAGATCAGCTCACACTCTTTCTACTCCTATTCTCATTATAACCGCTCATTTTAATCAGCTCCACCGTCAATTAGTGTACTTTTCCCTGCATTTGAAGTTGCTAAGTTGGACCTCAAGGACGCAGCCAAACTTTCTATGGCTGTGTTGGAACAGCGTGGTAGGGTGTGTGAGTTAAGTGAAGGGCTGCTTCTCAGCTCGCCAGGCCCACTCTGATTGTGTTTTTACTGCTACCGCAGAGGAAGCGGTTAATTCTGGCACAACCATGGTTCAAGCCTGTAATGGTCAGCAGCTGAAGCAGGACTGCAGCATGGGGAGAGCCAGGGAGGGGGGACTGGGGAACCTCCTGTGTTGAGAACCGGGTGAGATCTGTGACCTGTGCAGAGGTAGGGGGACGAGGGACAGGAATACTTGAGGACCGTGTTATGGTGGAGCGGAAGGAATGATAGATTACAATTTGAGGACAGAAAATGAGGTGAGAGAGAACATGGTCCTGACTAAGGTGGGAAGAGAGTGAGATAAAAGTGGAACAGAACAGAGGGGTGTGAGAGGAGAGGAGTGATGGGTGTGAACTGAAGGAGCGAACATTCAGCAGCAGTACCCCTGGCCAGATTACTCAGGGCGATATCCTGTTAGAATGGATCGCAAGTCTTTGGCATTCTGAATCTGATTAGGGCCTGGCATAACTAGCTCTCTGACATAACACCAGTCAGAAAATCTGCCTTGGTTGCTCAGGTAAATTTGTAAAATGTGAAATAAGGAGCACATGAAACCTAAGAGCCTAAGTTCTGTATATAATATGTTATGTATGTGTTTTCAGCCAAATCCTAGCAATCAAACAATTGTCTTAGAAAACATCTGCCAGAAAATAGTTTTAGTTGCTTATTTTTTTTAATTGTTTTACCAGGTAAGTTGAGAACATTTTCTTTTAACCAGCAACAGCAATAAGGCAACAGATTTTTTTCCTAATAATGTGGAAGTTAACTCACTAGAAAGGTGGTATATTTATTATAAACCTCTTATTAAAAATAAAAATCCTTATAAAGCCCAAACAATCCAACTTCACATATGGACCCCCCCCAAATTTTATTTAGAATCATTTAGGATCATAGGTCTGATACCAGCCTGTAGCTTTTTCAGCAAATCCTACTATACAGTGGGGAGAACATGTATTTGATACACTGCCGATTTTGCAGGTTTTCCTACAAAGCATGTACAGGTCTGTAATGTTTATCATAGGTACTCTTCAACTTGTGAGAGACGGAATCTAAAACAAAATCCTGAAAATCACATTGTATGATTTTTAAATAATTAATTTGCATTTTATTGCATTTTATTGCATGACATAAGTATTGGATCACCTATCAGCCAGTAAGAATTCCGGCTCTCACAGACCTGATAGTTTTTCTTTAAGAATCCCTCCTGTTCTCCACTCATTACCTGTATTAACTGCACCTGTTTGAACTCATTACCTGTATAAAAGACACCTGTCCACACACTCAATCAAACAGACTCCAACCTCTCCACAATGGCCAAGACCAGAGAGCTGTGTAAGGACATCAGGGATAAAATTGTAGACCTGCACAAGGCTGGGATGGGCTACAGGACAATAGGCAAGCAGCTTGGTGAGAAAACAACAGCTGTTGGCGCAATTATTAGAAAATGGAAGAAGTTCAAGATGACAGTCAATCTCCCTCACCGTGTTTGGAGGAAGAAGAAGAATGAGTACAACCCCAAGAACATCATCCGTGAAGCATGGAGGTGGAAACATCATTCTTTGGGGATGCTTTTCTGCAAAGGGGACAGGACGACTGCACCTTATTGAGGGGAGGATGGATGAGGCCATGTATGACGAGATCTTGGCCAACAACGTCCTTCCCTCATTAAGAGCATTGAAGATGGTTTGTGGCTTGGTCTTCCAGAATGACAATGACCCGAGACACACAGCTAAGGAGTGGCTCCGTAAGAAGCATCTCAAGGTCCTGGAGTAGCCTAGCCAGTCTCCAGACCTGAACCCAATAGAAAATCTTTGGAGGGAGCTGAAAGTCCGTATTGCCCAGCGACAGCCCCAAAACCTGAAGGATCTGGAGAAGGTCTGTATGGAGGAGTGGGCCAAAATCCCTGCTGCAGTGTGTGCAAATCTGGTCAAGAAATACAGGAAACGTATGATCTCTTTAATTGCAAACAAAGGTTTCTGTACCAAATATTAAGTTCTGCTTTTCTGATGTATCAAATACTTATGTCATGCAATAAAATGCAAATTAATTACTAAAAATCATACAATGTGATTTTCTGGATTTTTTTTTAATTCTGTCTCTCACAGTTGAAGTGTACCTATGATAAAAATGACAGACTTCTACATGCTTTGTAAGTGGGAAAACCTGCAAAATCGGCAGTGTACCAAATACTTGTTCTCCCCACTTTTTTGGTGAAATAGAATGATTAAAGCAGATATTTGTAATGTTAGCACTAATAAGCACCACATAAATGTACTACAAAACATGCATAATCTTATATGCAAACATTCAGTTGGGACAATATGTCATTCTGCAATGAAAGAGTTGATGTCCTCAAACGGTGTCCTTGTATAGGTCTTTAGGTTGTGAAGGTGTTGGAGAATGTAGTATTGGATCCTTTTCTGATAATTTTCTGTTTTAAGTCCCCCATTGATCTCAGTGCATAATTATTGTCAACTTAGTGATGTGATGAGCCAGTAGCTGTTGCACTGTGGATGCCTGTGTGCTGGATGCAGTGTAAACTCCAGCCAAAATGACTGAGTTGAATTTGTCGGGTGAATAAAAAGGTTTTCAGTGGGAGAAAAAATATTCTAGATCTGGAGAGCAGGATTTAGACAGTACAGTGACATCCTTGCATCAGCCTTGCTTGACATAGAAGCACACATCAGACACTGTAGTTCTTTGATTTTGTTTGCAAAAGAAAACACGTTGGAAAGGAAAAGACCTGGAAGAGCAACATGAACTCCTGGCTCTCCTCCTCCACTGGCTCCCCCTCCTCCACTGCCTCCCCCTCCTCCACTGCCTCCCCCTCCTCCACTGCCTCCCAGCTCTGCCTCCCAATTCACTGCCTCCCCCTCCCCTGCCTCCCTCCTCTGCCTCCCCCTTCACTGCCTCCCCCTCCTCCTCTGCCTCCCCCTTTGCCTCCCTCCACTGCCTCCCCCTTTGCCTCCCCCTCCACTGTCTCCCACTTTGCCTCCCCCTCCTCTGTCTCCCCTTCCTCCACTGCCTCCCCCTTTCCCACCTCCTCCACTGCCTCCCCCTTTGCCTCCCTCTCCACTGCCTCCCCCTCCTCCACTGCCTCCCCCTCCACTGTCTCCCCCTTTGCCCCCCCTCCACTGCCTCCCCATGTGCCTCCCCCTCCTTTGCCTCCCCCTCCTCTGCCTCCCCCTTTGCTTCCCCCTCCTCTTCCCCCCCTTTCTCTACTGCCTCCCCCTTTCTGGGTGGAAGAAATATGGATCTTGGATGTCATTTGACAAGCAAACAGGTTACAGCTCTGTTGTTGCTTTCCTCAC
Source organism: Esox lucius (assembly GCF_011004845.1). Classification (NCBI taxonomy): domain Eukaryota; kingdom Metazoa; phylum Chordata; class Actinopteri; order Esociformes; family Esocidae; genus Esox; species Esox lucius. Next base: position 13,093,135 of record NC_047581.1, on the reverse strand, counting down.
CTGTAAAATCTAAACCTTGCTTAAGAAAGGGTAACTAGGACACTTCAAGTGTCTTCAGCTTTGGTAAAATATGCTGATCTTCAAAAGAATACTTTCAACATTCCTCAACAGCTTTCTCATGTAGCTTAGGCACAGATGTCTTAACTGTGGATGAGTCATGTGTTTCACCTGCAGCATCTTCTGAGCATCATCTCACATCACCTGCAAATTAAGAGACTGGAAGGCTGCTCTGTTGACATTATTGTCTTGGAATGGTGCCTTCATGGCGATCTGGGTTCTGTCAGTTCCTCGGATAATATTTAGGAACCCGTAATGTCAAATAAAAAAAAAACTCTTCTTGACTCCAACCTGTTGAGTGATGGTATATGGAAAGTGTATGATTTATTTTAGTTTTGCATGCTCTTCCTGGGTAAGATGCCAGACTAATAAGGTCTTATGTAAAAGTATTGGTTAACCAAAACTTGAGAGTGGACGTCTTTGGACGGGCCCTGGAATGATGGTTGTTATTTTTGCTTGCCCCTGTAAAATACATTTTTGTATGCCAGTACAATATCAGCTCTGCACCTCTGTACTTCTACAAAAATGTCCCCCCCTTTGCCCCCTAAGAAGGCAGCTTGTGGAAAATCGTATCTGCCTGTACTTCATATGGATTATTATCATTACAAATTTACTGACATGCTGAAATTACAGAAATACGGTAGCGTGGATGTTGCATGAATTTGCAATGGAAAAACTATTCATTTGGAAGATGATTTCATAAGTTTTCTCCCAATTTAATTCACACATACAAACACACTATTTGTTATATTAACTAGTCTACGTTTGACAAGTGCTTCCCTCATTCCACTACTTGGCACTGTGTAAATTTACGAACGTTCTCATACAAACATTCACATTGATAAATTCCCCACTTTGCATAGAAGTTATTGCATACATGGTTTATAAATTAAACCCCAGGCCTTTTGCAGATATAATCATAATTTAACAGAAAGTGAATGCCCACAGAGGTGCAGTTTTTTTAAGCTGCTGATTTTATCATATGTGCTGGGGTTTGCAGGACATTTCAGGCCACTCTCTGTACAAAAATCTCGGGCCACACATTGATACATTGATTTCATAGTTGCTGGAATTGTTGCATAAAATATAGTCAATCGTTTTCAGTCCAATGCTGGCTCCTGACTATCAAGTTAAGAAGTGTTGTTTTCCAACAACCATAAATCATTATCCAATATTCCAAAAATATGAATTGAAGACTTGTAAAAATGTCTACAAATATGAAGTGTTTACACATTAAGAAAAAAGTTAATTCCCCCCCAAAAAGCACTGGTGACAAACATGAATGAAAATGAACATTTCAAGGTATATATAGCCAGTTATGTAAAGCTGATTTCAATTTAGATTTAAAGTTTTGGTAGTTTTAACAATGCTATGTTAACAACATGTTAACTATTGTAGCACATGAAAACAGATGATCAAACAATTTATATTTAGGTTTCCAGTATATGAAAGTTTTTACTATTGGTGATTGATTTAGATGTTAAAACTGTGTTTTGACTTTGAGCTAACTATCCAAAAATAGTGAAGCATTGGTACATAAATACTGTACCTTCACTGTTGTTTGCTAGAAGTCACATTAGACTCTTGGATTGAATCCTCAGGGTTCTTTGTCTTCACTGGGTATGTTTAAAGAACCTATCATAGTAAAGGATTATTTAAACTCAAACCCAAAAAAACTCAAACCTAAAAAACTAAATGTAGTACCCTAATTAAGAATTTTTTCTTATAGTCAACATAGTCATGTGATGGATGATATTGTATCTTTCAAATGGTGTCAGGTTATTTAGGATACGTTACATCACAATGATCACATTACATATCCATGAATATGCATTACTGCATAGTAAACATCGGAGATCCTTGACTTACATTTAGTTCAATAATAAATATAGATTTTTTTCTAATTAAAGGTGGCATATCATAGGTGACAGCCTGTTCTTTCTGCAAACATACAGCATATACAGCAAATCATAAATCACATTTTTAAATGTTTGGAAAACTTGGTCAGTTAAGCTACAAATATTTTTTATTACAAACTTTAATTCTGCAATGTTTATAAAGAAAATGTGTTTTTATAAAAGATTTATGGAAGTTGTTGAGATTTTTTGTTTGTTCTCAAATAAAATGTTGTAAAAGCATGTACAGTGGGGAGAACAAGTATTTGATACACTGCCGATTTTGCAGGTTTTCCTACTTACAAAGCATGTAGAGCTCTGTAATTTTTATTATAGGTACACTTCAACTGTGAGAGACGGAATCTAAAAAGATCCAGAAAATCACATTGTATGATTTGTATTGCATTTTATTGCATGAAATAAGTATTTGATCACCTACCAACCAGTAAGAATTCTGTCTCTCACTGACATGTTAGTTTTTCTTTAAGAATCCCTCCTGTTCTCCACTCATTACTTGTATTAACTGCACCTGTTTGAACTCGTTACCTGTTTAAAAGACACCTGACCACACACTCAATCAAACAGACTCCAACCTCTCCACAATTGTAGACCTGCACAAGGCTGGGATGGGCTACAGGACAATAGGCAAGCAGCTTGGTGAGAAGGCAACAGCTGTTGGCGCAATTATTAGAAAATAGAAGAAGTTCAAAATGACGGTCAATCTCCCTCGATCTGGGGCTCCATGCAAGATCTCACCTCGTGGGGCATCAATGATCATGAGGAAGGTGAGGGATCAGACCAGAACTACACGGCAGGACCTGGTCAATGACCTGAAGAGAGCTGGGACCACAGTCTCAAAGAAAACGATTAGTAACACATTACGCCGTCATGGATTAAAATCCTGCAGGGCACGCAAGGTCCCCCTGCTCAAGCCAGCGCATGTCCAGGTCCGTCTGAAGTTTGCCAATGACCATCTGGATGATCCAGAGGAGGAATTGGAGAAGGTCATGTGGTCTGATGAAACAAAAATAGAGCTTTTTGGTCTGAACTCCACTCACCGTGTTTGGAGGAAGAAGAAGGATTAGTACAACCCCAAGAACACCATCCCAACCTTGAAGCATGGAGGTGGAAACATCATTCTTTGGGGATGCTTTTCTGCAAAGGGGACCGGATGACTGCACCGTATTGAGGGGAGGATGGATGGGGCCATGTATCGCGAGATCTTGGCCAACAACCTCCTTCCCTCAGTAAGAGCATTGAAGATGGGTCGTGGCTGGGTCTTCCAGCATGACAGCGACCCGAAACACACAGCAAAGGCAACTAAGGAGTGGCTCCGTAAGAAGCATCTCAAGGTCCTGGAGTGGCCTAGCCAGTCTCCAGACCTGAACCCAATAGAAAATCTTTGGAGGGAGCTGAAAGTCCGTATTGCCCAGCGATATGGAGGAGTGGGCCAAAATCCCTGCTGCAGTGTGTGCAAACATGGTCAAGAACTACAGGAAATGTATGATCTCAGTAATTGCAAACAAAGATTTCTGTACCAAATATTAAGTTCTGCTTTTCTGATGTATCAAATACTTATGTCATGCAATAAAATGTGAATAAAAATCATACAATGTGATTTTCTGGATTTTTTTAGATTCTGTCTCTCACAGTTGAAGTGTACCTATGATAAAAATTATAGACCTTTACATGCTTTGTAAGTAGGAAAACCTGCAAAATCGGCAGTGTATCAAATATTTGTTCTCCCCACTGTAGTTGTCACTAAGTGCTTTTACAAAACACACAGCCTGAAACCCCAAGGAGCAAGCAACAACAGGGTCGATGTAGAGTGGCTAGGAAAAACTCCCTAAAAGGGTCGATACATAGGAAGAAACCTAGAGAGGAACCAGGCTTTAAGGGGTGGCAAGACTTCTTCTGGCTTTGCCAGGTTAACAATTTGCGAGTACAAATTGTAATAATAAATAAATGCATGCGGACTGTGTCCAGAGTCTATAAAACATAGTCCAAGTCTGATGGACAAGATGGACAAGGTCTTTGGCAATGGGAGGTTCAGTGGATTGGCAGGTGGACTCGTCAGGTATCGTCAGCTGCAGGCTCTGCAACACAACCAGGAGGACTTTGGACAAGGACAACTACAAGTCATTCACACCCGGTAGTCCTGTGGTGTGTTCCAAAGGCTCATGTCTTCCTATGTTTTCAACAGAAAATGTAGAGAGTACATTCCTTAGATTTATGAAGGATTTACAAAGGAGAATGTGACCTGACCCTCCTACCCTGCACCATAATATTGCAGCGAAAAACCTTGGGGCTCAGACCGGGGGGTCCAGTGACCCTATGGCCCTATCTGAGAGTTACCTCGGACAGGGCTTAACAGGCAGGAAGTCACTCCACCAACTTTGCCATGCATCTACCAGAGGGACACCAACTAACCGCAACCACCCTTGAATGAGGGCCGAGTATCGCCCACAGAGTTCACTCCCATTGCACGAGGACTGCAATCCAGAATAACAGTAAACCAGTGACTCCGCCCCCAAATGACATTGGAGACAGGACAGCCCAGTGGAGATGAGAGCCTTCCTGGCAAAGGCAGCAAAGGTGAATAGTATCCAAGCCTTTCCGTTCACATTCACACCCCTGGGCCAGACTACACTTAATCATAGACCTTGCTGAAGAGATTTGCTGAAAAGTCTTTAGTAGATACTTAAAGGTACGCACTGTGTTTACGTCCCTAACCTAATCGGCAGATCATTCCACAGTATTGGAGCTCTATGGGAGAAAGCCCTGCCTCTGGCTGTTTGTTTAGAAATTCTAGGTGCAATTAGAAGGCTTGCATCTTGTGATCTTAGATTACGTGTAGGTATGTATGGCTTGACCAATTCAACAATGTCAGTGGGAGCAAGTCCATGTAATGCTTTATAGATTAACAATAAAACCTTAGCCTTAAGTGGTGGCCAGTGTAGAGAGACTAATACTGGAGTAATATGTCACATTTTTTTCATTCTAGCTAAGACTCTAGCAGCCATGGTCACCACTAATGGAAGTATATTTATTGATTTTTCAGTGTAACCAGAGAGAAGAGCATTGCAGTAATCTTATCTTGAAGTAACAACAGCATGTATTCTTTTTTCTACATAATTTCTTGTAAAAAGCTTAGGATTTTTGCAATTTTCCGAATATGGTACAAAGCAGCTCTTGAGATATATTTTATATGTTCATAAAAGGAGTGATCATTGTCGAGCATAACAGCAAGGTTTCTCACAGTTTTTTGGGATAGGACCATACAACCTTTGCGGTTCACTGTGAGATCTGCCAACAAAACCCTTTGTTACATGGGTCCTAAAATTAACATTTAAAGGTTAAAAGGTTAAAAGGAAATCCACTCCCTTATGTCAGAAACACATGCTTCCAGAGTAGCTAATTTTGGGGCTCCTCCATGTTTTAACAAAATATACATCTGTGTGTAATCAGCATAACAGTGAAAATTGGCATTAGATCAGTCAGGAAGGGTACAAATAATCAAAGCATTAGATATACTATGGAACACAGTGAAGGCAGTCATCATCAAGTGAAGAAAATATGGCACAACAGAGGCATTACCAAGAACTGGACGTCACTCCAAAATTGATGAAAAGACGAGAAGAAAACTGGTCAGGGAGGCATCCAAGAGGCCTATTTCCATGGCAAGTACTGGCTGTATGCTACATGTGACAACAATCTCCCATATTCTTCATATGAATGGGCTATGGGGTAGGGTGGCAAGACGGAAGCCTTTTCATACAAAGAAAAACATCCAAGCCTGGCTGAAGTTTGCGAAGGCACTCATCAAGTCCCCCAAAAGCACGTAGGAAAATGTGTTATGGTCTGATGAAACCAAGGTTGAACTTTTTGGCCATAATTCCAAAAGGTATGTTTGGCGCAAAAACAACACTGCACATCACCCAAAGAACACCGTACCCACTGTGAAGAATGGTGGTGGCAGCATCATGCTTTGGGGCTGTGTTTCTTCAGCTATAACCGGGGCCTTAGTCAGGGTTGAGGGAATTATGAACAGTTCCAAATACCAGGCAATTTTGGCACAAAACCTTCAGGCGTCCGTTCTAAAGCTGAAGATGAAGAGGAAGTTCACCTTTCAGCACGACAATGACCCAAAGCACACATCCAAATCCACAAAAGCATGGCTTCACCAGAAGAAGATTAACGTTTTGGAATGGCCCAGCCAGAGCACAGACCTGAATCCAATTGAACATCTGTGGGGTGATCTGAAGAGGGCTGTGCACAAAAGATGTCCTTGCAATCTTACAGATTTGGAGCGCTTTTGCAAAGAAGAGTGGGCAAATATTGCCACGTCAAGATGTGCCATGCTAATAGACTCCTACCCAAAAAGACTGAGTGCTGTAATAAAATCAAAAGGTGCTTAAACAAAGTATTAGTTTAAGGGTGTACACACTTGCAACCAGGTTATTGTGAGTTTTTTCCCCCCTTAAAGATTTCAGTTTGTTTTTCAATTGAATTGTTTAAGTTATAGGTCACATTAAAGGTGGAAAAAGTTCTGACATGATTTATCATTGTCTCATTCTTTTACATCACAAGAACCTCTCATTTTAACAGGGGTGTGTAGACTTATATCCACTGTATACATCTAATTTCACAGTATTAATACTCAACCTGATTCCAAGGTTTTTCTGTGAATGTTTATCTGCCTGTACAGCCCCACAGAGAATGCTATTTAGCGAGCTGTATTCCAGAAAAGGGTATGGCAGATGTCTGCAACGCTGCTCAGCTAGGAGTTGAGGACTCCATTTCAAAGGCCTGTTTACTGGCAAGCCTTAATAGGAAGTGATCTTAAAGTGTTCCTTTAAACATGTCGGACGCTAATGCTTTAATTTGCTCTGGGTTTTGCTCTGTCTAATGAGATTTAACATGGGCTCCCAATTGTGCTGCTTAAGTCATCCTTTAGAACCACGGATATCATTTCTAATTATGTAGAAACCTCCGATATTGTGGGTGTTAATCTGTTGCAACATGGGTTTTTCTATTGCCAAGTCATAGGGTTGATTTATTACATAATGGGAATGTATGTGTAATATTTGCGTGCGGGCACGTGTGTTGCGTGCGTGCGTGCGTGTCTGTGCATGTCTGCGTGTGTGTGCATCCGCGCGTCCATGCATACATACATCCCCGGCTGTGTATCTGAAACATGTGTGGACCGTGGGTGTGGAGACAGTGATGGATTGTCAATGTCAGCAGGCCTCTGTTGTCTTCATTTGCAGAGTCCACACTGCAGGTCATCCCGGGGCTCAACGGATAGCAGAGGATCACTGAGAGATCCCTATATCCCTCCCCGAAGACGCACTAACTCTCACTGACTACCGCTCTGCTGGCTAGAACAAGAGAGGTATAAAGTCCAGTTGTGACATCTGACAGGCCCCAGGTCTGTCTGCCGTTGTCCCTCAGTCCCTCTGTCCGCTGCCGGATGGTGCTTGTTTCCAGCGACGGAAGGTTGTGAAGGTGTTTTCAACATGCTCATTCGTTGAGCTGTGATTATAAGATGGTTCATTTTCAGTGGTGGGTACTTTCCCCACGCACGTTGTCAGGGGTGAAAACCAGGATTATAACGATGCAAAGTTTCATGCGTGACGGTTTGAATTGAATGAGCACTTTTAGGATTCATCTCTATGGTGAATGTCCATTCTTCAGTTTGGACCTTTGTAATGTAGCAGGTGTAATATCAACACTTGACAGAATTTGAAGCTAGCCTGAAGATAACTAAGACTATTAGTGTAAGAGGCTTTGAGATTGTATGTTATGCTATCCACATTCCTGCCCTGTCACTGTTAGCGTTAAAGACAGCTGAGAAACTTCTTTTTTTTTCTTCTGAACTATTTTTTATTTCTTCTTTTCACATTAATTTAACACTTTAAGAAGGTGAGAGCGTGAACATGCCATTAAATGAAACCATAGCACTCCATACAAAACAACTCCAGGTATTAATGTCCTTGTTCCAGGATGATGGCACTATCTGTCATTCTGTCAGTCCCGTGCAACTAATCTCCAGACTCGTTCCCATCCTATCAACTGGAAGTTGGAGAGCCATGGATCCTGGGATTAACTTGTAAAACCATGAGCTGGTTTTAAACTCCATGAAATGGAGCAATGGGATTATGTAGTCCGTGGCCAAATTCAAAATGCTTCTCACAGGCTTTTATTGTCCTTGGCTTGGTTGTGGTCCCTGTTTCTCGCTTTGTTAGCAATAGCCATCTCTAGACCCTAGCAAACAAGCTTTTCATCAAGAGATGTTAGCTTATCTTTCATGGAACAACACTCAAGGCTGAGCCCTGTGACACCAGACCGGTGTATCTGACAACATTTCTCCAGCTTTTCTTCTCACCTCAGAGTACAATGCTCCTGATTCCTGGAGCTGTTACATAGGTTGTAGATCAGAGAGCATTCTCAGAACATTCTAACCCAGTGGTTCTAACTGAAATGTGAATGTGTCTTGTTGAATGTGAAATTTAGAAGCTGTGAAATGGGCCAGAGTCAGGTCAGGGCCAGAGTGGTGAAGAATGGAACATGTAATCCTATGAGCTGCAGCTGTGAACTGAATGGATTTAGATTTATGAATGGGCCAAGCCAGTCTAGTTTCTAGAAGGGTTTTCCAATAAATCAGATCTGCCTGTTGACAGTGCTCTCTGTTTAACTATCTCGGGGTGTTGTTTGGCTCTTCATCAAAGCATGGCGAAGCTCATCTAGTCCCTGTGGTGGACAGATGTAACCGTGTCCAGTGGCGATTCCCTCCTCACTGTTCCGTGGTGTGTGAATGATACGTGTCATTAGATGACACACATCATATCTTGCTCATGCACAGCAGGTATAGAACCAACCTCCACTCTCCCTCCCTCCCACCCAAAGTGAAATATTGTGATTATTCCCTGGGTTGGGTGAGGCCGGCTGTAATCGCCAGACAAATGATGTGTAAAAGCAATAAAAAGGTGCTCCCGTGGGACTATTAGAGCTGGCCCAGTGACACAGGCCATGAGGTATACTGGCTGGGGATAGGGCTATGAAGAGTGATCTGAGCCACAGCAACGCTCTGCCTCAAAGCCATATCTGCCACGCTTAAAGGGGATTTGACTAAACAAATGGCAGCATATGGTAGACGAGAGAGGAGGCGAGATGGAAGCAAAGGAGAGGGCCATTGTTTTCAGATGGGGTCCTGTGTCTCTCCTCCCCTCTTCAATCTTTCATTATGTTGTCACACTCCGGGTGCAGGCTTCCCACAACACTTTAATTAGCCTCCCTGAGTTTAATTGCGCATTCGTATCTGCGAGCGTGATTCTGTGCGTAAAAATCTGTCTGTTGGTTTTTTAATCCCTGTATGTCTTACGCCATGTGAGTCAATGTGTTGTTGTGGCGGCGGGTGCTTCCGTCTGTTGTTCTGACCCTGAAATGCGTCGGTTCCTCAAGCCAGCGCAAAGCAGTGTACTTCATCATATACGGCGCAATACCCTAAACGCGATGCGTTTTCGTCGGGCCAGCTTGCATCCCGACGCCCGGCGTTCGTGAAGCCTGGCCAGCGACTTTCACGCTGAGCAGTGGGAGCTTATCTCCTTCCGGAGGACAGAAGCTCGCAGCATTACTGTCGGTCTACGTGGGCCCCCTCTTTCCTGGAGCGGAGGGGTGGGCTGGGGGGCAGTGTTATGAAGCTGCCTCTGGAACATCGGAGTGAGAACCGAGGCTTTCACACTAAAATATTTCTGGGTATCACACCAACGTCTGCCGACTGCAGCAGGAACATGCGCGCTAATAAAATAACAATCAAAGGAACTCTGAAAGGCTCCCCCTTTTTTTAGCTTCTTTTATTTTATTTTTTTCCATTCTGCTTTGGCGAAACAACCAGCAGGCAATTTGCTTCCAGTTGGAGGTTGGGCAGGACAGCAGCCCGGAGCTAACAGGAGCTTCAAACCATGGCTCTATGTCTCAGTCTGTGTGTGTCTGGTGCAAGAGAGGAGAGGATATGGGTTTCCTCCATCTTTCCCAGTCTCTGGCCTAATCAACAAAACAGTCTCAGCTGCCCCTTCGGATCCCCTGCCAGGGTACCTATCATCTTCTGATCAAATATTAATGTGTGATACTCAGCTTGCTCACTAATCCAAAGCCAATTAATATTATCTGTCAATTATTTACAGATCCTGAGGTGCCGAGGCAGGTCCCGGAGGACTACGTCGGCCAGGTTCAGAATGCATAATTGACTTCCTCTTTCACCCCCCCCCTCATTCTTTCTTCCTCTCCCCTCTTTATTTACTTTTCTTTTCCTTTTTAAGTCTTCCTTTTATGTCTAAATGGTTGTCTTTGCAGTGCTTCGGTATGAATGCTTGCAGGCAGACGTTGCCCTGACATTAGCTGATATCGGTGGTACAGGAGGCAGATATTGCTTTGTGTCTGACGTTACATTCGGTGCAGTGAAACAGCGTGCTTGTCAGTCGGTATGACTGGAGCACAATAATATTAAATGCCCTCTTAGTCGCTGTTTCTAATGCTTTGACTCACTATACCTCCAGAAAGTCATTTTTTATTACAACGTGCATTGATTTGTTTCCCCTTTCTTATATGCCATTATTTCACCTGTCAGATATAGACACAGAGTAGCCTTAGTTGTAGCGTTTGATTGCACATCTTTGTAACGTGTTCTATCATTTCTTCAAACAGGCCTGTGATGGGCCTGGCCAAGGGTGTGGTTCTAAACCCCCAGGCAGGCTGGCTGCTCTCTGCTCCTGCAATCAGCCGGGGCTGTTTGTCAGTCACTGCCTGGCTACATTCTCGTCTCTCCCACACATATGATGGCAGACAGAGACGACCCAGTCTGTGTTAATGGAGTTTTCATTCTCAGAAGTCTTTGTTCCGTACTGTAAAGAGTCTGCCTCCGACTGGTGCGCTTGTGTAGTTCTCAGAGCTGAGGGAGAGAAGGGGGGACGGAGGGAGAGGAGGAGGGGGGGCCAGGGCACTGAGACTGGCATCTGGGAGGGAGTAATGATTGCCGGCCTTTTGGATCCCTTGAGCCACAAAGCTAGCACTTCTCCCTCTAAAGATGGAGAGAATAAAGGGGAGAGAAGAAAGACACTGGATGAAAGGGGAGCCAGTCCTGACAGTGTATTTGTGCTGCTACTAAACTCTTACCACCTCCCATAATGCACTCTGACCTGACAGGCCCTCTAATTGGCTGGCTTGCTAAACAGTCAGTAAATGTCTACGCTTTAATCCTTCAACTGTCTCTTAACGTTCCAAAATTCCAAAAGGGGTTTGACTTCCATACGTTGTGTATTATTTGCTCTAGCTTACTTGAATTTGTTTTTAGTGTAGTACCTAACTATCCTGTTTTAATTTATTTAATTTATTTTTTATGTATGTATAATGTCTTTAGCCATTGTTTGCCCTAATGGTTAAAGATAAGCAATTTTCTCTTTGCCACAGTGTTCCACTCTGTTCTGAATGTGAGCTGAGAGAGACGGCTCCCCCTCATTAGCGTTGCCTTCTCAGCTCAGTTCTCACTGTTCGTTCGTTTGTGTGAGGGGTTTAATCTGATATGTAAATATGGTGTTTGATCCAAAGTGAATGGTCTAACGAGCTGAATCTTTGCTTTCCTCCGCCTTTTTCGCACTCGTAATTAAAACAAAGCCTGTTTACTGTTCTCAGCTCACTATCACTCTACCTCTTCACTCCCTCTCCCCCATCTCTCCTCGCTGACACAAACACAGCTCTGTCTGATTTACACTTTTAATCCTGCATATTCTGTCGGCCCTGTCACTACGAAGTACTTTTGTCATATTTGAAATACAGTATTTGAAGCTGTATTCCTTTGAAGTCAACACAATGTGGGCTGTTTTAAGTGTTGAGCAAAGGGACACCTATTACCTGTATTGGGGACCATTCAAATGACTGACCTCTAAATGACTGACAGAGCACACTGCGCAGAATGAACAGAGGTTTTATTTAAGCAGTGTCAGGCGCAGTGCTTTGTTAGGGTGCAACAACTATGCTCATATCATACTGTTTTGTGAAGGCCCAGTTTATTTATGAGGCTCAGTTGCAGTGTGTTGATGACGAATACCAATTAGCCCAGAGAGCCTTTTTGCTAAACAATGCTGTGGTAGTTTCCATCCCAGCGCTTTCTGCTCTGACTGAGACAGAGGGTAGGCAGTTCACCTAAGAGCTCATCAGTGAACAGGATTGTACTTTTGTGTGATACACGACTAACAATTCGCTGATACAACTCTGTTGACTCAATTCTGTTTCATATTTTCAGAATTAATTTGTCTGCAGTAAAATTACCTTGATGAAAGAAGAGGGAACACCTGGTTGCACATATGCTGCTGGGACTTCTACCGATGGAACAGTCTGGCAACGGCAGAGAGTCTGAGGAAGACCCAGCAGATTTGGGGGGGGGGGGGGGTAATGTCTGTAGCTTCTGCATGCAAGGTGCAAGAGGAACCAAGTAACCCCAGTTCTCTAATGCTCAACATTAAGGATCAGGTTTCCCTTGACCCTTCACGGGAAGGGGGCGGCAAAGGCGAGACGATATTGAAGGAGGATGTAGGTTCGCTTGGTATTGGAGAGCTCGGGGTTGGTGTAGAATACCACCTGTGTTTTCCACCAGGCCGCCGTGGGGTCCTGAGAGGCCTGCCCCGGCAGCTGCCCTTCTTCACGCAGGTTTTGTCAGGAGCTGTCGATAAGTCTCACACGCGCTGAGCTTTAAGGGGAAAGGAAGACTGAAATAGGATGCTTCCTGCCCTTTAACATGCTAGAGGCTTCGTTAAGGGAACCTGTGAAATCAGTTTAATAGGCTGACATCACCCCTGGGCCTCAGTGACCTAACCCTCTGGAGAGATGCAAGCCTCCTCCTCTCTTCGCCCTGCCTCTCAAAGTCCACTCCGCTCCTTTCCTCTCCTTTTGTTTTGACACAGTGGGATGGGAGTGTGAGGCGTTACTTCATCCAGGTTTCAGGAGGATTCCTCTCCCCTCCCTGTTATTGATGACCCCAGGTACGCCCCCTCACCTCTCCCTTTTGTTTCCTGTCTGTCTGATGCCATTGTACCAGACCTGAAGGAAAGGACCGCTCAGGTTAAAATCTGTTTTACACCCTCGTTTATGTGCATAAATAGATGAGCTGGTAAACCACAAGTAGAAGAGCAGTTCAATGGGAGGACTTTCCTGACTTGACTTTAGCCCTCCTGACATTAATGAATAATATATAGTGTGGCCTCCTGCTGGGGACGGCTGCTGAATGGGAGATCACTTGTGCTCTCCTTATTTATTCTCTTTCCCCTCTTCAGACGTTAAAAGATGGAACGTGATGTTCAAGTGCACACCAGCTGTTTGAACCCAGGATCAGAGGTCGCAATTTCTTATAGAGAAGTTCTTTCTTAAAGATATAGGTGCCCCAATACCTTCTTTAGTGCCTGGAAGGAATGGTACCATAATACAGAACTGTCACATATAAGGCTTCTGTCAACCTATATAAGGCTGTTAACATATCTTTAGTCAATGTACCAACCTTTTCCCTCATTTTAAACAGCTGCTCGTTTGTAATCTAGTCTTATGTGTTTCGGTGGACAACATCACCGCGGAGCTTCTGGGATGTCTTTTTTTTTGTTTTAGTGTATTTTGTGTGTGTGTCTATTTGCATGTGTGTGTGTGTGTGGTTGAGTGTGTGCGCATTGACAGTACTTTGGATAGTGTGTCTGTCTGTGTTTCATAAATGTATATTGTACTGAGGAATATTATGTGCGGGTTATTTCCCGATTGTCTCTGGATGCCGTACCTGATGGTGTGAGTGTCTCTCGGAGCCGTGTCTGCATCCGCGCTGACACTGACTCTGGTTCTGGTGCGGCAGCCCATGGCTGTGGGCAGGCCTCGGGGGTGAGCAGGGTCTATCCTGCTGGGGATGAAAGCAGGAGGCATCTGGCTCCAGCGGAGCCTCCAAAAAACTCAAAGTACCCTAAGATCCCCCTCCTAGTTTAGCCAAACAAGCTGGACTAATCCCAAGTATCAGGGGATGCTCTGTCAAAACAAGCAGCAGGGCCCTAAGGCAAACCCGTCCAGTGAGCAGAGGAGGGCCGGGCAGAGAAAGAGAATCTCGCACATTAACATAATGCCTCTCGGTAGTGACTGGTGAGCTGCTGGACTGACAGACTGAGCACCAGGGCACAGTAACCCACTGGGAGTTTGGGCTGAGTGGGGGAGGCGGGGGGGGGGGGGGGAATAAAGACAGGCCTGCTTTACTTTTATTGTAGTGTAGACAAGCCTGCTGATGGGATGGCAGTCTGTCTGTCAGTTTCAGCTGTCTATACACCTGCAGTGACCACCCCTTTAAAGTAGAATCCTCTGGGGTTTTTCCACAGGCCCCTAGCTTCAATTACAGTACATCGATGTCCTCAAATGGGTCTTTTTTGGAATGGCTCTTGCTGTGTGGTTCTGTGATAGTGTGAGTTGCAAAATGGGGAAGGGTAATTTTTTTTTTACCAGTTTTGTAGTAGAGAAAAGCTACTTAATGTCCTATTATACAATTGATTTTCATGTAGCATACCTATATTTGCAAATTTCAAATGCCTTTATTGATCTCCTATTTAAGATTTTACATGTATACTCTGTGACTTTTCAACCTCTTTTTTTTTCTCAACCTTTTAACGTGAATGTGACTAAGTGGTTGAGGGTTGGGTTTATTTGTTTCCTTTTTAATAATTCTTAAAATTTAGCATTTGTAAAATGGTTTTAAAGAGATTGTAATTATGGTATTATGAGGAAAACACTAATATGCACATCCCTTATGAACCATTTATAAATGTTTACATCTTAGTCAATACATTCTTTTTTTATTGTCGGTGCTTGCCAAATAAGGAGTACATATTTTCCTTTAGTTATAAAGGTTGTCTTTCCTATGTCTTCACACACATATGAAACCCTAATGACCTGCTCAGATGTGGGTGGGTACCGCATTAAGTGAAGTGTACCCAACTACTGCCAATGACTAAATTAGGTATCAACATGAATGACTGCTATAATATTACTCTGAAGTGATAAAACAATGCACATGTATAACTGGTAAACGATACCATTTAATTTAAGTCCATTGACCGCTAGCAAATAAGTTAGGTTGTAAAATGTGCTGACAATATAACTTTCAAGGAAAACCTATTGCCAATATAATAATGAGTTACAGGCATTCATAAATGACTAACATTGTCTTATAAACATGAAAATGCAAAAACCTATTAAACCAAAACTTGTAATTCTTAGAATGGTAGCCTACACTGTGGATATTCTATTTCCATGACTTTAATATGTAGCCTGCAACAGTATACTATGGTGAGTAGTAGAACTGATTGAAATTGTAGATTTCTTCCCCTTTGACAATATCATATAGACCACATATGAACTATTTTCAAATCAACATGAGGTACCTTTCTGTCTTCATCTGTGTTTTTTTTAGTTCTGTCCCCTCCTAGAGTCATAATTACAGAAATCTTTAATCACTAAGCACATTTACACATTCCCAGAATGTTACTTGGTGTAAAGGTTCTGATAGGGTTAGACACAATTAATAAGTGGCAGACCACATAAAATCTACTTAAAGATAAACATTTCTATACAATACAAAAAGTTGTGAGCAACATGAGTTGATGGGGTATGAGCAGTATGAGTATATCCTAGATATTAATATATAGTTGGTGTGCACGTTGACCGTTCAATCTCAATAGTATGCATCTAATCTCTATACTGTAGAAGTAGGGCGATGAGCAGAGTTTTGGGAGTACAGTAGTACTGCTGTTACATAAGCAGTTAACAGTTTGGAGGTGTGAAGAGCAAAGTCTTGTTAGTCTCTGTTGGTAAAATGACAGATGACTGAGGGCCACAGTACAGGAAAGAACCTAAGCCCTGTTGAGAATCTGTTGGGGTGAGGGGGGCTTTATGACAATTTAGTATACATCACCCTAATACTAGCTATCATTTTCATGATGTAATCAAAAATCGGTTCTAGTTTTAACCATTTGGTAGCTAGCTGACAGATGTGTTATCTAGCAAACGTAAATAGCTAGCTAGCTATTTACTATACGCATAGTGGCCCAACCTGCTAAATCATGCAGCAGAACTTACAAAAAAAAGCTTTTAAGATTAGCTGACTAGCACTTACTTGTTGACAACCATCATTGTGCGAAGCTCATGATATGCTACACCTCAACATTATTCAAACTGCACATTGAGAGGTAAATCCATCAGTTTGTCTAACTTTGTGTAAGTAGGGAAATACCTCAAATTTCAAAATCCCAAATTATCCCTTTAATCATTTATAGATTTGTATTCATACATTATGAGTAGTGAGCAACTTGCATTTCATTAGCCCTTCTTTTCAATGTGGTCCTTTTCCAGGCTACACTTGCTGAATAATGTCCACACATGACTGTGAATAGATGATGACTTGATAAAAATGTTACAACCTTTTGTTATATTTTATGGTTACTGAAATTCTGAATGGGCCTAATTGGTAATGTTTTTGTCAGGAAGTATAAAAAAGTTATTTAGTTAAACAAGTATTTAAAAAATGTATCAATCCTTCATTATAATTGTTCTGTTTCTGTTTTGCTTGATGTGAATGCTTCAGAGAACATTCCTTTTGTTGGTCAGTTTCTAAATGAAAAAGTAATATCACTCAAGTAGCATTTTTTCTGTACATTCACAAGGTTGAATTCTCCTTGCAACTTCACCAGACATCCGATCTCACCACTGCTCTATGACCCTAAACGTCAGATTTAATGGTCATTTCATTATTAGATTATTATTATGGCACTTGAATGTCTCAAATGTACTGCTCAGTCAATACGTTATTACAGGTATTATTGCTTTTTCTTCCCAACATAAAGCTTGCAGACCCTTGACTTGCAGCTTAAATATTTACATGAGAGAAGATATTCAGTTAATTAATGGTGGACATGAAGACCAAAATATTCATTATTCAAGAAAACATTGTTCAACGATGCCTCCTCATTTTCACCAACCCAATGTATTATTGTTACCATTTCACAGCAGATCATTCACCATACATGGACAGTCACAAAGAAATGGTAAGGGTTAATATGTAATGAAATATATGATTTAAGAGTGGCCAGTACAGTTTGGTTAGGATATTGAAAGTGGGTCAAGACACGTGAAAATTTTCCCGGGACAGACAACCAAAGCATTCATGATGACAATTCAGGATTTTTCTAAGAAGCATTTGTAAGTGCATTTTTAAACAGTAAATTCATTAAGGTAAATGTTCGAATCAGTATTTCGCAATGACTAGTTGCTCCAGTTATTTATTTCCAGTTATTTACCAATATTCAACTGTTTGTGCTACAATGGGAAAAACCAGGGCCGGAGAACGTGCTGGTGGGCTCTATTTTTAGCTCTGACACATGAACGCGTCCGGAGTCCACAGTGGCGGTTGTAATGTCACATAAACAGCTTTCAATACCAAATGAGCTACAAACTCATAAGTAACCCTCTTCAAGTCAGGAAAGTCTGTGGAAAACATGGATGGGTTTATTCTTGCGGTAGGAAACCCAGAAGCCTATCTATCATCCAGGAGGTGAGCCAAGGAGTAGTAGTGAAGGGAAAATCATTTGGTCCACTTCCAAATAAATTCCTTAAAAAATTACAGTTGGAACAAATAAGAAATACACATATGGTCTAGATGCAGTTGAGCAGCTGGAACCAAGACGTGGTTTGGGTTTAGGACGCCCAGAAGATGATCTACAAAGGTAAATGTAAGCACTGTACAATGTTTTCAAAATAAGTCAATACATGGAATAAGTTGATGTTTTATCCTCATCAATCTAAACACAATACCACATAATGACAAAGCAAAAGCTGCTTTGGGAGTTTATTTGCGAGTGTATTTACCTCCTCAACATAAATATCAGGTTTCCTTGCGTATTAAGACCATTTGCTACGACACCTGAAACTCAGCTCAGGTTTCTGTAGATCATCCTTGAGATGTTTTTAAAACCTGATTGGAGTCCACCTGTGGTAAATTGATTGGATAGGATTTAGAAAGGCACAAACCTCTCTATATGAGGTCCCACAGTTGACAGCGCATGTCAGAGCAACAACCGAGCCATGAGCTCAAATTAAATATCTGTAGAGCTCTAAGATAGAATTGTGTCTAGGCACAGATCTGGGGAAGGGTACCAATACATTTCTGATATGGGTTGTGTTATTAAATAATAGTGATCGTCGTGGAAATGGTAATGGCAGTGATAGTAATGGTGGTGAGTGTTTGTGATAATCGTGGTGGTGTTAGTAGTGATAGGGTTGCTGATAGTAACAGTAGCTGTGATGACGAATGCACATAGTAGAGATAGTGATATGCTTACTTAAAAGCTGGATTGAACAGGGAATCGTTTTCCCTCTGCCCCCAGCCCTGTTAGTCCTGCTGGGATTCTGTTTGGAGTGGAGCCAGATGATTATCATTTCAGCCCACTGTCACTCATAAGAAGGCAGGTTCCTGGGTCCAATTATCTTTAAAAAGCTGGCCATGGAGGCTGGATGTGATCAATGAGCCCGATGCCAGAGTCGATATGCTCCGAGTCAGGCCTATTGATCAGCCGACGCATATAGACAGGCGCTGTGAGCTGTATAATGTCAGCCGAACTGGTGGGTGCAGGGACGGAGGTGTTGGTGTGTGTGTAAGTGTGTGTGGCCAGGCTCGTGTGACGGTGGTAGCGTGTGTCGCGGGGCCTCAGGTGTGCAGCGTCAGGGGGAAGGGGAGAGGTGACAGTGTGCCGGGCAAAGAGCCCCGGGGGATTGAGATCAGGACCTGCCCTCAGTCCCAGCAGCACACGGCACGGCCGCAGGGTGACTAGCTGCCTGGCCTGGCAGCTCCTCGCGCCCCCGCCCCCAGCTCCACCACCGCAATTAAAAGGCTGGCTCAGTCGCAGGCCGGAGTGCAATAAAACACAGCCCACAACAACCCTCTCACCTTACGGCCAGGGACCAGGAGAAACACACACAAACACGCGCGAACACACACACGCACGCATATGTACTCCTTCTTGTTCAGACAATCCCGGCACAGCTATACGTAAGTACATGCCCACGCAGGCGCACCCCCCCCCTCGACCCCCACCCTGTTCCAAATCTGGTTTCCATTCTCTAAGCTGGTTCCCTGAGCTGTGGCGTCGTCTCAATAATGATGAACGATTATTGCTCTCAGATTGCTTTATGATATATACACTCGTTAAAGCTAAAGGCCTGATCGTTTCACTTAAGTAACCTTTGTGTACATCATTTTGAGTGTTAAACTTATAATGTGTGTTTCATGTGTCGAACTGGAAATTAAGGAATGTTTTACACATGGCCCCAGAAAGAAACTGTGTTTTTATATAAAACTAAACAGTTGAAGCTTGGGCTAGGCATTATAACATTCTGGAAACACTGCTGAACAACGCAGTCATTAATGTCCCCTTCTTACAAAACAAAGGAAAATAACAATTTGGACAGTTGTTCATCGTTAAAAAAATATGTGTGTGTGGTGTTTGAGAGTGATGTAAACTATGCTAAATTCATCAAGCTTGGTCATGAAGTTGTATATTGTATGTGCCATTTAGTTGGGTATTGTTATGTCTGGCTGGTGTTAGCCAGAGAGACACTATTTAAGAAACAATGTCGCACTCCATCCGCCAGGTGGCCGTAACTGGGTCTAGGTGCTGCCATGTACAGATAATTAAGGAATGAAGACAAGCAACCTCTCGGTTTCTGTTTGGTCGTCTCTACACATCACACTTACGTTCGACTTCTGCTGTATATGAAAAATGGTCTGGATGCACAAAATCCAAATTCACAGCCCTGATTGGCCAAGAGGTCAGGGTGTTTATACAGTGAGCGACGTCATCAGCATTTTGACTACAAGTCTCCAGAAAACATGTGTTTTGGGAGCAATATGTCGGTTTTATTTTACAGTTGGGAGAAATATGTTACAAGCATGTGAATGGCTTCTTCAATGCTAGCCATTTAGCAAAGATGAACATATAGTTTTGTGAGTCTAGAGTTAGTGTATATAACTATTTCTGTTGTTTTAACAACAATATTTTGCCAGGTAACTTGGGTAGGGATGTAGCGTTTGGGCATTGTCTTAAGTTATGGAAGGGCAGTTGCTCCTGCTGTTCCATAGTCAAGCACCTTGGTCTGGCAGTAGAGACCAGCTTCAACTAGAAGCCTGTGGGGTGAGCAGAGGAGCAATATACCATGGGATAAACTCAGGACAGTTAAATACCATGCAGGCTGCACTCTTCTGGTCACGGAGTAACGTCCACAGTGTTTCAACACAGAAAAAGCCTTTAAACAGAAAACATTTAGAAGTAAAACAATTTCACCCATATTATAATTCATCATTGGTTCTCTTTTTTTTCATTCATACAAACCTGTTAACCCTGGAAAGTTAATTTAATTTGCTGTTTGACATCTCAAGTTGAACCGGGAGAAAAGGGCTTTAGAGACACCCAGCAGACTGCCACAATGGATGGGAGTGGCCATCAGTCAGTCAGCCGCTGGCAGGCGAAGCCGAGGGCTGTGCGTGGGTTAGTCATGCTGCAGGTGCCGCTAGGAATGTCCTCCCCTCGCTTACAACAGAGCAGCCCGACCTGAAGGCAGAACGCAGCCCGGCTGCAGCCTGACCCTGTCTGGAAGAGGACAGGCCATTAAGGTTGCGTGGAGGGACACATGGGTTATTATTGTTGCAGGGGGACAGACGGGTGCTGCGGTTCCACTGAGTGCTGTGGTTCCAACAGGTTCCTCCCCTCGGATCAGAGCTGGAGAAGAGACGTTTTCCGCCACTGAGTGAAGGCGGGGCGTGTGACCGTGTGTCACTGTCTGTATGTGACATATTGAGTGACACGTCGATAATCCATTGCAGTCATGAACAACGCCAATGTCGAAACCTAGTGAGGAGATGAAAAAGTACAAGAACACCCTGCACACCTGTCAGAACATCAGACCAGTCTTTTAACATGTGGAATAATGCGAACTAGTCAGTTTGGGGCTATACATACTACAGTGGTTAAATTTGACTAACAAGACTTTGCAACATTTATGGCAATACATTTGAATAATATGCATATACTTATGTTAACTAAGCTGGCTTAGTTAACATTGTTTAGCTTAGCTGACGTAGCTTGCTTCGTTGATGTTGATAAATCAAAATTCAGAAGTACTGCTGGTTGGAGCACAAAAACGTGTGTGTGCTGCGCAGGTTAGCAGCATTCACATACCCTTCGGTTTCATATGAAGTTTGAGGGGCTGGGCCATGCTGAAGTTATCTAGCTAATACTGACATCAGCTTACTATCTAATGGACACATTCTAGATTTCCTGAGTGTCAAACCTAACAAACAATGCTGACTAATGGTCCACAATCACCATAGCTGCGTGCAATTTGTATGGTGACGTCCTTATCAAAGCACACATGTTTTGATTTTTTTATCACCGGAAATGAGTGCGTGGGACAAATTCTCATCTCATCACATTGGAGTTTGTACAGTACATTGGTGGGCATAAGGCCCTGAGTGTGTGTTAAGGCCCTGAGTAATGTTTTAAAGTTGTTTCAATTAAAAGGCCATATTTAGCCAAAGATATTTTGCACAGTTTTGCGCTTGCTTGGGTGGTAATGTGAGCACTCTAAGGAAGAATACTGTAGAAGTCTCTGGTACGCTTATTGTTATTGTACAAAACGTCTTTCTGAATCCACCAATCCTTTCTCTCCCTGTTTTAGCCACAAGCTGATGGGCTGTGGGTTTGCTGGTTCCAAGCCCGGCCGGCACGGTCGTGCGGAGGGGCTGGTGATGTATTGTCTTTCCAGGTGTGTAGTTGCTGTTGTCTGTGTGTATGTCTGTGCCCGGTCCCCAGGCAGGCCAATGGCTCCAGGGGAACAGCTGAAGCTTGGTTTGGGTTGGTTGGGGCAGTGCTGTCCTGTCAGCCCAGGCCCCGGGGCTCCCTCCCTCCCACCCGTCCATTGCTCCCTCTCTTTTCACTGTTCCCCATATGGTCCTACAGCGCCTTTCGGCTCCCCGGGGGCCTGTTAGCACCGCACCATGCAGCCCTAGTTCTACCCCCCTGCCCACATCACCCCTCTCACCCCTGCACTGGGGCCCCTTTCGCTCACCCCACTCTTTTGTGTTGCTTTTCTTTTTCTGATTCTCAAGATCACCCTGGATCATGTCTAGAGATGAACCCAGATCCATCTCTATTCTCTCCTTCTGTTCTCACTTTGAACGCTGTTGGCTCCCTCCTCCCTCGCCTCTCTCCCCCCTTCCCTGGCTCTCCGCGTCTTTTCCCCTCACTTCCTCCACTCTTTAACTGATGTGTCTTTTTGCCTTCTCCCTGCCTGACCTCATCTGTGTCTTATTTCTCCGGGCTGTGCCCTATTATATGGTGTGGGGTAGTTAATACATGGATTTATGGGTCCCATTAGAATTATCTCCTTTTTCTGTTTCAAGGAAACTCTTTAGACTCTGAGCCCTGTGTGGTTCTCCCACTGTCTGTCTCTCCCTAAGTCTTCGGCAGTCAGGTGGAGTGGTCGGGTCTGGTTTATACTGTGCGTCAGTGTGTCACAGACAGAGCCCGGTCCCCACATCCTGGAGGCTCCTGTCTCTTTAAGAGTGATTTACCATGGCCAGGCTGGAGCACTCTTCCTGAACCAGGACCTTGGCACCGCGGAGAGGATTTGTGTCACGGGTTCTCCTCTGAGCACGATATCATTCAGCTGAAATTCCCGTTAGCCAGCTCTGCCAGTGTTATGATGTGAAAACAGGTTGCATCGATTGTTTTTAACCACCTTCAGAATCTTGACAAAAAATAAGAGACGTTACTAATTACTGGCACATTCAATAACAATTTAAACAAAAAATTTACTTTGTTATGACCCTGTGGTCAGACGGACCTGTTCTAGACATGTACATGCCTGTACAATCTACACCTTATTTTGAGAGATTCTGGACATGCAGGCATTTGATTCAGCCGTGAAACACACCAAAGCTTTTTATGGGTTTTGTCCTATAGGCCTGGTTGATGTTTAAACTAGAATGTGGTTAAAGTAGGGTTGGGCGTACACACACCAAGCAGCTCTCCTGGCAGATGGCTGGGCTCCCTTCAAAAAATGAAAACCAAATACTTGCATTTTTTATTCTAACTTAAATTAATAAGCAGACGCTAGGCTACTTCAAAGCAAGATAGCTAGTTGTCATCTAAACATTCACCAGAAGAGATCTATGTGCACATCTTGTTATTTGCCAATTCCGCTATTAGAATATTTTAATGTTAACACAAATATGGACTGTTGTTTGATACAGTATGTTGTCCATGTGATTTAGTTTGCAACAGTGTCAGATGTATTTCTCAACAGTGCAGGTTGAAAGGTGACAGGCCACGATGTGAATGCTGAAGCTACAAAAATATGGACCAGCAAGATGAATAGCCATGTCAAGAAGCAGGCACCTAGCTTGTCTATGATTATCAAACAATCTATCGTTCTCCAGTCCTCACTCTCTCTGACACAAACACACACACACTAGTGATGCGCACACATGGGGAACTGGTGTACTTTTCATTCCTTGAATCATTTTCAATACTTTTTGGAGGAGTGGGTCAGGGGGAAGATAGTTTGTCATTCTTTCTTGGGGGCGGGGGGATATGTGGAGAGATATTCCCAATTTCCCACTACTTGGACTAGAGATTCCTAATATTCTCCAAGGGCTCAAGTCAAGCATGGATTAAATCATCTGTCACTACCTCTTAGGTATTACCTGTGATCTATTAACAAGCTGAGAGCATTATTTCACGTGAGTAATATAACGTCATTTTTCCGGTGTGTTGCATTATGTCAGGAGTTGGAGTTTCAGTGGAGTTATGACTTTGTCATTGAAGTCATGTGTGTTTGTACATTTGTTATGCAGATTTTTTTACTCTGCTCACAAACAGGAACCTACTGCACCTGAGCTGATGTTTATCCATCTGTATTTCACACACTGACTGTGCCTAATAGAGCAGAATCCATTGTATTGGTTTATTTGATTTATGGCTGCTTCATTTAGACAGCTATCTTTCATGCTATTGTACTTTCAAAATGATACAATTCTTTGGCAATTACGAAACCATATCTTTTGAAGGCTTTTAGTCCCATAGTTCATTATTTCAAATTTGAGTGTATTGCCTAATTAATTTACCATTTCGATTACAAAGCCTTAAAATAGAGTTGTTCACATATTGAGTGCTAGCGCCCTCTGTTGATCAGACAGTAATGCTCTGACTCTGGTAACACCTTGGCACAATGTTGGTTCAGTGCCGGCAACTCAAGTGGCCCCGTGCTGGTTTTCCATCTTCAGGCATTGCCCCCCCACCCCCCATCGTGGTACCACTCAATGAGTTGTACCATGGTTTCTATAAACTATCACATACAGTGAGACTTATTTATTTGTTGCTTCATCGAGCCATTGGATTTCTGCCATACAAAGCACTCATCGGTCTCTACGTGGGTAAGAACTGCATAATAGAGAAGGCTGTGGTCTGGGTTAGGGATAAGCTTGTTGGCTGTCTGTCGTAAAGGAAAGACCGGAACATTCTGGAGTCGGGATCGACTCGGTGTGTAGGAGTCATAACAGGCTGGGTATTGCGAGGCCTTGTTTGGTGTAGTAGAGCTGTCGTGCTGTAATTGCCAGGCTTTACCAGAGCAGATGTGAAGTATGCCGCAGTCCGTCTGGTTTGGGCAGAGTGTGTTAAGTCATATGTTTTGGGGTCATCACAGCCTTGTTGGCGGAAGTCCACCGCCCTGGAAATCCTCCTGCACTGCCACTTTGAAACTCTATCTCTCCGGGTGCCGTGTTGTGTCTTTGAGTGGTATATCCCCCCTGCATTCACACTGTCTGTCTTTCTGTCTGGCTGGCCTCTCCCCCCCTCAGACTTCATGTATTTGCAGGGCTCCAGTCAATCCTGCAGCTGGCTGTTTCTCCCCCGCCCTACTCCCCCTCCTCTGGGGTAAGACTCTGCAGGGGGTGGGGCTCTGGATCCAGCTTAAAGACAAGCAGCCAGATCAAGGACAAGAAGTACTGGTGGAAAATAGAAATGTATGATCCTTTTGGTGAATCCCCCCCCCCCCCCCCCCCACACACACACACACACATCCCTTAGTCCACTCTCTTCTGCTCTCTCTCTCTTCACTTCTTTCCTTCTCTGCTTCGCTCCATCTCTCAGTCTGAGGTGTGCCAATATTTCTTGTTGGTGACTGACCTAACTAGTTTCAGATGGCCTGTCTACAGAGAAATGAGAAGTGACTGCTTCATGTTCGGAGTAGGCTGCATGTTTATTACATACAAAGCCTTCCTGCATTAAGAACAAACAAATCCAGGAAATGATCACAAGGTACTATATTATTTTCCTAACCTGTAAAGGCATTCATTATGGCTGATAGCATGTACAGTGTTGTTACAAGTTACTTAGCAGCTAGTAAGACCCATACAGATATCTGTTGCTTTTAATGCTGCATCTTGCTAAGCATGTTACTTCTGTGATATTATGTTCATAACCTTAGACAATTTTTGTATTTTTATTTTAGTTTTAAATTAGCAATCATTGGCTCTGCACAGATTTAGGATGATTCCAGGTGTGGCATTCACATTTGGAAACTTGCTGTGAAACCACCACATTCGGTAAAAGGACCTCTCAATGCAAATGAAACAGGCCATCCTTAGGCTGCAAAAAAAATAAAAAATACATCTATCAGAGAGATAGCAGGAACATTAGTTGTGGCCAAATCAACAGTTTGGACATTCTGGGAAAGAAAGAACTCACTGATATGCTCTGCAACACAAAAAGGCCTGGACGTCCACAGAAAACTACAGTGGTGGATGATCGTAGGATCCTTTCCATGGTAAAGAAAAACCCCTTCAAAACATCCAGCCAAGTGAAGAACACTCTCCAGGAGGTAGGAATATCATTATCCATGTCTTCCATAAAGAGAAGACTTCATGAGAGCAAATACAGAGGGTTCACCACAAGGTGCAAACCATTCATTATCCTCAAGAATAGAAAGGCTAAATTAGACTGCCAAAAAAACATCTAAAAAAGTCAACCCAGTTCTGAAACAGCATGCTTTGGACAGATGAAACTAAGACCAACTTTTACCAGAACGATGGGAAGAAAAAAGTATGAAGAAGGCTTGGAAAGGCTCATGATCTGAAGAGTAAAACATCTTCTGTGCTACACAGTGGAGGCAGTGTGATGGAATGGGCATGCATGGCTTTCAATGGCACTGGTGTTTACTGATGATGTGACAGAAGACAGTAGCAGCTGGAGCATATAGGGATATTCTTTCGGCTCAGATTTAGCCAAATTGGACGGCACTTTACTTTACGGATGGACAATGACCCAAACAGTTTTTTAAGGCAAGTGGAATATTTTGCAATAGCCGATTCAGTCACCTGATTTCTACATGATCGAGCATGATCACTTAAGGCAGAATGACCCACGAACAAACAACTACTGAAGATAGCATTTGGTGATATCCATGCGTTCCAGACTTCAAGCCGTCATTGCCTGCAAAGGATTTTCGACAAAGTATTAAAAATGAAAATGTTATATATGATTGTGTTAATTTGTCCAATAACATTTGAGCTGTGTATGAAAATGGTTGAAATTCCTAAACGTTTCACACAATATTTTTGTTCAACCCCTTGAATTAAAGCTGATAGTCTGCACTTCAATTGCATCTCAGTTGTTTCATTTCAAATCCACTGTGAACACTGACACATTTTGCATAATTTTGGCTCAGTACAGAGCAAAAATTATTGCATATTGTGTCAGTGTTAAAATATTTCCGGACCCACCTACATACTAATTTAGTGGACACTTCTATGCCGATCAAGTCATACTAGGGAGTGTATACAGTTTGACGCTGGTTGCCTATGGGAAATTAAATGAAAAACCTGGCATTGCAAGGGCCATGTTCTTGCCCAGTGAGTTACATTGGACTGATCTCGAATAATGTAGATTGAAAGATGACTTTGCAGGTGTGTGAGTGTATGTTTGACACCTTGTCTTTGTCACTGTGAGTCTCTCTGTTTGTGTTTTGTGTATATTCTGTATATTACAGTATGATCATGCAATAGTTATGTCTCTGAGTAAAGGAGCATTGAGCTTGGTATCTGCGCTGTTTCATCAAGTTCTCTGCTTCATGTGGTATTATCATTCTGTTTCACTCCCTCTGTTCTCCCATTCATTCTTTTTCACACTTCTCACCCTCTCAGCCTCGTCTCTTTCCTCCTTACCCTCTCCCTCTCTCTCTCTCTCTCTCTCTCTCTCTCCTTCCATTCCATTTCCAAGGTGTGATTTTGCTTTAATTGAGCAGAAACATGTTGAGAGATCAGACATATCTCGGGGGATTAGAGGAAAGCTGGGAGTTTGTGCGACTGGCAGCCTGTGTTTGGAGCGAGGGGTCTGCTGGGAATGAATGTAGTTAGTGTGACCTTTAACCCGGGAGGCTGTTGACGTGGAAGGCAGCCAAGAGGGGTCCAACAGAACGCTTTTGTTAATCTCATTCAGGGCTCCCTGTGAACCCCAGGCAGCAGGGGGAAGCTGGCGATTCAGACCTGTGGAATGCCCGACCTCTTTTTTCCCATGCTTTGGAAACAGAGGTGGGCCCTGGACCAGCAAGACTGGTTTTGCAGGAGCTCCTCCACTCAGCTCAATCGACACTGACAGTTTCCTGGCTTAGGCTTGCCAACTGGCAGAGCAGCGGAGCAGGGGGGACAAATGTGCTCCGTCGGAGCCGCCGAGGTCACAGCCCGCAGGACGGCACCTCTAGCGCGCTGCCACGCTACGAACACGGCTCCACAGGGTCCAGAGGTAGAGATTCGTCAGCCGGACGTGGTCTTCATCACCTGGGCTTCAGCACCGCCTATTCTACACCCTGGACCCCCCCCCCCCCCCCCTCCGCTAAACCCTCACCCAACCGCACGTATAGCTAGTGTCAGTTGTTAGACACAGAGTGAAATCACTTCACGGCGGAACAGGAAAGCGTCCCAGCCTGAGGAGAAGAAAACGATAAGGAGAATTTGTCACTCAGGTAATGGTTTTTGTCTCTCTCCCCTTCTCACACCAAACTTCCCCAGTGCCAACCCCACCGCCCACCCCCACCCCGTTTGGGGTACAGCTGTGGGGATTAGAGCAGCTCCCCTCCTCACATTCAGGACATTAACCACTCAGCGACCGGCTGAAATCAGTCAGGATTAGATTAGTTTACCTCTCCGTCGGCCATAATAGCCAGCGGCTGGAGCCTAAGTGGTAATCTGTTGGGCTCAGGGAGTTAGAAAGGACACGTCACACCGTGTTTGATGAACACTCTAGCTGCTCAAATCCAAATGGTTAGTGATTACACATGCCTGACCGCACCTTTGTCTGCTCTCTTGCACTCTCTATCTCGCCGGGCGAGCACATGCACGCACGCACAAACACACGCGCGCAACCAGTAGTGCTCAACCTTATAACCACGTACAGCCGCTCTTACCAAGTCATGAGAGCAACTGGTGTGTGCCGAAATGTGCGCGCGTCGTACAAAGCCAGAGTGGTGTAAAACGGGAGGTGCTCTGGGCGGTACCTCTCCCGCTCTCTCCTGCTCCCTCAGCGCCAGTCCCAGTCAGCTGAGTGCTGCTCCGTGGTTGTGGGGAAGTTCCTGCCGGCCGGCACAATGGAGCTGCTGGGATTACAGGCCCTCCTCTAGAGAGCTGCCTGGTGGGGCGGCCGCCACAGTCTGTTTGGCACAGCAGACACCTCCCGTCCCTCCCTCCTGTCCCCCCGTGCCCCAATCCCCTTGCCTTCTCACTCCTGGCTCCCTCCCAAACCCCAAACACACAACCCACCTGGGCCGTCTCCACCCATCCCCCTTGTTTCCCTTCTTTTCCTCAGAGTATCCCTCTCTCTTATTCTTCCTATATCTCTCTCTTCTTTGCTCCTTCCCTCTCTCTTTCTTTCTTCCCACCTTCTGTTTCTCTTTCCCTGTAGGTTGTAACCGCCAACCTGTTTTTGGTTAACGTGGGTTGTTCTAAGATGCGGGAACCAGCTCTGTGGTTTACCTGCAGTCCATGTGTTTTATGTGCCTCATTTGGAGAACAATGGCCCATAAAGCCAGTCCAAAACAAGACAGGAGATGTTAGGGCAGCCCAGGGCTTGTTCACATTACAAGAGAGAGAGAATATAATGCTGGACAGGCTTACCTTGGTTTGCAAAATCATTTCCATAGCGCTTGAATTTACACTTGCATGTTCGAGTACCACTCAGGATTCTGTCCGTCCTTCGCTGGAAAATTTTGCACACTGCACAGAAACCTAATACAGTAGAGAGTGGTTTTCACACATGCAAACCTCCAGGGGGTCTTTATTGAAAAGGTGGCATATCTCTAGATATCAATATAAGTTTCCACAACAATATAATCTAGCATCTTGGAATTTGCAGCATAATTTAAACAAGCCCCCAGACTGTGGTCAGTCTGAAGGGCAATGTAAAACCAAGACTGGAGCGTATTAGCCAATGCTAACTAACTAATTGGGGACAAAGATACACAGCTAAACTGAGGGGTGAGCCATTGTACAATGAGCACAATGGCCCAGTTGGGACAAATGGACACATTTCAAACGGATGTTGTGTCGTGGTCTGTCGAGGAGAGAGCTTTTGATTAGACAAATTACATTCTAATAGGACTCTAAAAGTTATTTCTCATTGCAGAAAGGTTTCAGATAAAATTCTGCAAACAAAAAGTGGGTGATACTGATTTCTAACACCTTTTATTGATAGAACTCGAAATTCCTGTTGTGAAACAAGTCAGATCAATTTGACAGTATAGGGATTATGGTAATGGGATACCAAGCAAAAAACATTGAAACTTACCCTTTACCAATACAGAGGAGATCATGGCTTGACTGAGCTGAGCGAAGGTTTTCAAAAAAATCGACCTGGCTACTGCATAACAACATGTGTTGTAGGATGATGAGTCAAACAAATACATCACCGTCAAACCCCACAGGGTGTTATTTATGCACAACAGGTTACCCTTTGGAGTTAGCTCAGCTCCTTCTGTCTTTCAAAGGATAATGGAAAATCTGACGATGGATCTTGATATGGTTGTTTACTTGGACGGTTAGTATCCGGCCATAACCAAAATGAACACCTGAAAAAACTTCCAGAGGCTACTGCAACATCAACAAATGAAAAAGTCCAAATGTGAGTCCGGAAAAACAGATTGAGTATCTAGGCCATGTGTTGAATAGCGGAGGAATCCCACCATCCACAGATAAAATGAAAGCCATCGAATTGCACTTCCGCCTACCAATGTTAATGAACTAAGAGCTTTTCTTGGTCTGGATGACTATGGTTGTTTGTGCTACAGCAAAGTACTGTCCAAACACCGCTGTACAGGCTGCTGAGAGATAAAGTGGCCTGGCGTTGGAGAAAGCAGGAACGGGATGCTGTCAACAAATTCCAAGAACTGTTAACAAGTGATCAGAACTGAGTCCCAATGTGACTCAAAATGACCTCTAACTTTGCCATGTGACACGTCTGCAGAAGGTTTTGGAACAGTCATTCAGTATACCAAACTGAGATGAACGTCCCATGGCTTCAGCATCCAGAACTTTATCCAAAATATATTGAAAGTTTGAAAAGCAAGCCTCTGGGCTAATCTACTGGCATGAAAGAAGTTCTGTCAGTATCTGTGGTAGAGCACAACAGCCTTCTTACAATGGCCGCTGCCCGCATTTAGCAATGAGCCATTATCTTAAAAATAGCTTGTTGAGAGGACAATGTGGAAAGTGCATTCAACTGTTTATTTTTATAGGACACATGGCAATGGTTTGTGTTCATAGATGTTACTGTTCCTACGGTCTTTCATTCTAGGAATTGGATGAGAATTGTTGCTTGATGTACTGTATTATTAACCAAAAGTAACATTGTGTTCTTTGGAGTATTAACTTGACAGTACATGCAGATTGCCTTGCAGGGGCTTCAGAAAAGTGCATTACAGGAAAACACATGCTCATTCATTCAATAATTCAAACATTGGACTTAACAGGATGACTCTGTCTGCTCAAATACGATCCTGGAGGGCCAAAACACTTCTGGTTTTCATCCTACCCTGCCAATCGGAGACCAATCCAAACCCGGGACACCAGTTGAGGGCAATAAACAAGCCGGTAGAAACCTTTGAATAGCCCTGCTGTAGAATGTATGACATAGCTTGATGCCCTTTTGACTGTATTTGAATTGCCCTGCTACCACACATTGGAATCTGGATCCTGTAGACTATTTGCTTTCCTGTATGAAAATATCTGTTTTCTAGACCTTTTCTAGCCATGTAGTGGATGCTCACAGGGCTAAGACCCAGACATGGTGATTCACCGCACAGAGCTGCACCAGTGCGGTTGTGGTTTGGTATTGGTCATTTTATAGCTCCCCAACTAATACAGACATGACGGAACCTTTGGGCAGACTTCCTCTGATTTAATTTCCCGTTGCAAAGATCAAACATGTAGCGACGTTTGAGGAAGGACGTCCAGTGATTATTCCTTCTGGGCCTGCCAAATTTGCTTGTCCCGTGCTGTGACTACCTGATGAGTTATTCACACAAAGGTGTTAGGCATTAACATTCGCAGCATTAATCAAACGCTGTGCGACAGTAAACAGAGATACAGTAAAGCTGTGTTTCAGGACTGTTTTCTTTAGCTGCCCCCCACCCCCACGAGACAAACATGCTGGGACACGTATGCAGGGGTATTTCATGACAGACAGTAAATCCTGGGTGACTCTTCCTCTAGGAGACTCCCTCCACGGGACCACGTCTTTATGAAGGTGGGATGGGCAGCAGGCACCATAGGGATTTCACAGTAAATAAACGTATATGTTTACACACGGCGGAGTGGGGGAGCCAGTGGGGCGTGTAACAGGGTTTGGGGACCGCCCCTCGGGGGTTTATGGCCAATGGGGCTGTAAAGATGTCACGCCCAACCACCAAGCGAACGTCCTGCAGGAGAAGGGGTAAGGCGATCCAGCCTGTAATATGAAAATGTCATCATCTGAAATACAACAAGGATCATCAATGGCGATGCTATCTGCTCACCGTCCTTTATTGCCTTCTGTAACGGCCTGTCTCCCCGCCGGATGGCCGAGCTAAACCTTTGACCTCAACGCGTCCTTCGGTCAGTGCTTGCCAGCCTGGGGGGAGGCGGAGTCCGTGACACATCCAGCTCCGCCCCCTCCTGCTAGCCGTGCGCAGCGATTCCTTTGTTTAACCCCTGACCTGTGAAAACAAGACATTCTCCAGAGTTCTGAGGCGGCAGAGAGGAAAGGGAAGTGTTCGGTTGCAAATTAAATATGTGCGTGTCGTGAGCCATAAATCGCGGGTCCCGCTAGCAGCGCTGCTACTGAAACGCCATGTGTTACCAGGGCTTCGGCAGTAAAGTTTTAAAGCTTCGCCTCCATCGCAGCCTTTCAAAGGAGATCTCGCTGACGGCTGGACATCGGGCAGGATGGATCCCAGCTGTCAGTACAGGGAAGAGGAGAGAGGAGAGAGGAGAGTGGAGGACAGCAGGAGAGGGGAGGTACATGGTAGAACCGTGTGTCGGTCTCAGCAGGCCTGCCATAACAGCATGTAACAGAGCCCCTCCAACACAGGCGTGACTGTCTCTTGTTCTGACAGACAGACACGCATTCTGTAAGTCTACTGTCCTGAGGATTGGAACCTGGTAAACGTGCGGACAGTTGGACGTCACGGTCTGTTCAGCTACTAAGCATCTTATAAGCGATCCGTGTGTACTGTTGGCACAGATGTGCCGGGTGTAACACGTTTCATTTGAGCTAGAATAATGGTTCTGTTGTAACTCCCCGACAGTCAACGGAGCATGGCGTTTTTATTTGTCTTCTAATCCACGCCTTCAATAGAAGACGCCCAATAAACATGATGCTGCACATGTTTGCCAGAAATGGTGTCTCTGTGAGTGTAGGTGTCTGTGTTGTGTATGTGTGAGTTTAGGTGTGAGTGTGTGTTTAGATGTAGGTGTGTCTGTGAGTGTAGATGTGTGAGTGTGTGTATGTGTGTGTCAGTGTGTTCCTGCTGAGTGGCTGGGACCCGGTGTGTGTCCTGAGAGGCAGTAGAGAGAGTGTGCAGACCCTGATGGTTACAGGTCCAGACATCCCTCTGATGTGATAGTAGTGCAGTGGGATTGTCCCCTCTGGGACTTGGGGTAGTTCCACGACTGATGCTCACTGACAGACAGCACTCACCTCCTCATCGCCACTGCAGCTTAACACTGAGGAAACCGAGTTTGATGATTAAACCGTCTGAGTATTAACGCTGATGAAAGATTTTCATAATAAACCTCAGTATTAAAACCTAGGAAACACAGAGTTTCAGAATTAACCATCTGAGTGTTAACATTGAGAAAACTGTTTAATGATAAACTTTGTCAGTATTAACGCTGAGGAAACTACACTTGTTCAATTACTTTATACAGTCAAGCTACTAAAACGTGTCCTTTCTTACGTTGTTTTCACAGAGGAATCAAATCTCATCCTCGGCTCTGTTTACAAATCTTGCCCATATCTTTATAGAACGCATCCTTTCAGAATTCCACGCTTGAGAAGTTTCCCTTCTTTAAATATATGTGCTGGATGAAAGTCAAAACAGGATTAGGCTGTAATCCCCCTCGATTGTTTGTGTCTTTTTGCCACTGGGAGAACTAACTCCTCAGGCAGACTGCTGGGGTCCTGCTCTGACTGACGGAGAGAGATGGAGAAGGGGGGGGGGTGAAGGAGAAAAGAGAAAGGGAAGCAGGTCAGAAGGGAGAAGAAGGCGAGCAGGAAAAAAATACTTTAGAGGCAGAGAGACAGAGCGAGAAAGAGAGACAAGAAGAGACTGGGGCTGGCTGTGGCTGCCGGCTTGTAATGAAAGCAAGTAATAAAGTGGATGCATTCATGGCCAACTGAAGCCAGCAATTAAGGAGAGAGGTAGCTAGCTAGCTTCTGTTGGACACTCCAGATCTTTTAAATGTAAATACAGCCGCTTCTCTCCGAGTGCTCTGTGAGATGTATTCCAAATGAAATCCCTTTCGCTAATGAGAGAATTGTGATATTTCTCCGTGAAGAACTTCTCCTCAGTCAGCACCACACCAGGACTCCTGTTGAAATGTTTTAATCAGGACGAAGGAACAGGGATTATGATATAACAGTGGTGGGGAGACTCACTCTTTCTCTGTTTCCCATAATCAACACAGCCCTGTTTGATCTGAGTAGATATCCACACGACGGTGACTCTCTTAATTAGCTGAGTATTCTGTAGACTTCATGTTCTACATAGTAATTGCAAGAGCCAACATGTCACTAAGCACCATATATCGAATTATAAAAGAAAAGCTCCATGACAATGAAAAGTAAGTCACCGTTACTAAACGCATGGAGAAAATAATGAGAGATATGGTAGTGTGCTGTTTTTCTTGACAGAAAGCAAATTATGGTAATTTTGATAAGCAAAGCTTTGTATATTCTGTATCATTTCGTGTTTGCAAGATCTTCTCTTATTGCCAGTAAATTGCCGGAGCCTTGATCAGATGATACGTACAAGCTGTCACGGATGCGTGGCTCGCTGCTTGCTCGTTTCATCCCCAGCTATGTGCCTGCCTGCCTGCCTGGGTTTGAAGTCTCCTCCACAACGCTCACCATCCGCACACACACATTATCTAAGCAGAGGGTCAGGTCAGTACACAACACTGCTTCTGACGAGAGTCGTGAAGCCAGCATCATCCTGCTGCCCACTAACAAACAACAGCTTGACTCACAATATTGTTGTTTGTTCGTAAGGAGGAAGAGACTCACTTGGCAGCGCACCAATTCAAATGAGCTGTTTATGATATCCGAGCGGAGGAAGAATATGAATAGGAACGAACATGGGATCTGTGTTTGAGGGCTGCCCCAAGGCTTGGAGATGAGGCATTTTCTAACATTTTCTAAACGGTTAATGATTTCACCATGGACCACGGCCCAGGGAGGAAGTGCAAATTAGATTTTTATTAGCATTTTGCATTTTGCATCACATCCAATTAGCACCATTTAAGGGGTCACTTCTGACATACATTGGCTAAGTGGGTGCTGTATTTTCCAGTGAATCTTCCCCTCAGTCAGGGCACTAATACAGTTTGGGAGGTGAACAGCCTATCCTATAGTTTTTGGAAAACCATCCAAGTTAATTCAAAACAGAACACTGAAAACCATATAAAACACCACGCCAATAAAGCAACCGTTTCTATGCCTTTGTATTGCGTGCAACATGTCTGAAATGAGATATAACTGGTGTAGAGCGAGCCTTAATCAAACTTCCTACTTAACGCCAGCTGTTAATCCTCTGAGTATAGTTTTATCTCTACCTTGGATGAAGTTAAATCCTTAATCCCTCTGCCTGCCGGCCTGACACAGGTTTGGTTTGTTCTAGCTCTGCTTCATGTGGAGTGATGCAAGCTCAGTGTGCATCAGTGCAACAGCATGGGGCCCCCAAAGGACCGCGCCGACTGCGTGTGTGTGTGTGTGTGTACATGTGTTTGTTACACTACAACAAGCTGCCTGCTATGCTCCTAAACTTCCTGGGTGTTATTGTTCCGCAGCTAATGCAGAGACAGCACATACAGAGGCACTGCTCACACATTGCCCCCCGACACCCTTAACCTTCAGTGGGGTTGGTCAGGTCCGAGGAGAGTTAGAAGGATGCCAAACTCTCATTCTTATGAATCTCTTCTGTGTTGCCTTTAGGAACCGGGGCTCTGTCTGTGACGGGGAACGTTTGGCCGGAGGATGTCTCCTTGTTCCTTCTGGCCAATGCTGCCCTCTGTCTTTAATTGAGTTCATCCACCCTGACTCCACCCTCCTCACCCAACCTGTGTGCCACACATACTGCCGTGACGGGCACCTTTGTTTCATCTGGCGGGTGTTTGGGAGCGGGACGCTTTTTCGGGATGTAGATCCGGCAGTGTGGGCGGCTCAGCCTTAATGGCGGCCGCGGGAATGCTAACAGACAGGAAGCAGAAGTCGGCCCCCGCTAGGTCGGACCCGGGGCTTAGCGGATGACCCAAGCAATCCTGCACCCCCCCCCTTCCCCCCCCACCCCCCACGCCCGGGGTATCTCATGGGCTTTTGTTGCATGATGGGATACGTTATGCCTTAGTGGAATGCTGCTCCGGGTGTGCCCCCTGCCGTTGTCCGGGCGTCGGAGCAAGGGGGGAGAGAGAGAGAGAGAGGAGGGGTGGGGGGGGGGGGGTCATGACTCAGTGAGCTGAGCAGGGGGTAGCAGGGGGGTGGGGGGGTACGTCACATGGCTGATGGCTGATTTAACACTCCACTGGAGAGGCCTCTGAGGCCACCTCGCT
The DNA here is from genome assembly GCF_011004845.1 of Esox lucius. Lineage (NCBI taxonomy): Eukaryota > Metazoa > Chordata > Actinopteri > Esociformes > Esocidae > Esox > Esox lucius. The sequence goes on along the minus strand of NC_047581.1, from coordinate 13,056,712 downwards.
CTGGTTGCGCTCTGCCCACATCCGTGCTAACACGCGCGCACTCACACACATGCACTCGCATATAAGCGCACTCACAAACCGCAGACACATACCTACACACACACAACCCACTCCACCCACACACACACACACACCTGCCCCAAATAGGTCTCATTCTCTCCTCCTCTTCGCCAGTGGACAAGGAGGACAACGTCAGCCTTTCCACCATGGTGCCCATCATTGCATGGAAAGCTGTTGTGTCATTCATTTTAACAGGCCTCAGGTGAAGCACCTGCTCATAATTGAATGTTCAGTTATAGGCCTTTCATGTGGCCTCTCAGTTTCGGCTTTTCCTCGCGACATGAAACACATTTTCCCTGTTCTTACAACCAGACTTTCTTTGTGTATTCCCACAGCACTTTAACATCCGGAGCCATTCACTCTCAGTAAGGATAGCGCTCTTGCCCGTTTCTTTTTCTTCCTTACCTATTGCGTCCCTGAAAACACGCATCTTTGTCTCTTACCGCGTTATTATGGCGGAACATTTGGAGCACCATTCGCTTTCTTTCTGTAGCATATAACTGAAGTCCCGTCGGATATATTCATGTGACAGGCCAGAGGCTAGAAAGTGTTTCCTTCCTCAGCGAGAGCAAGGCCATCGATACAGAGGAGCTCACATAAGCACTCTCCCTTTTAAAAAAAACAGAATAGGAAGCCCACATCCATAATATGACGGCAGGCATAAAAGTAACCCTCTTGCCGTTTTCTTTTAACCTGTTAATGTGTATTGATTTGTACTCCTACAGTCTAGGTGAATGGGTGACCTGCTTACAGCACGTCTCCATCAGAGCAGCCCCACCGGCTGAAGAGCAGTAGCATCTTTAAAAACAACCTCTCCGCAGTATCTGGTTTCTCAGGTTTGTGAAGTGTCCGGAACAAGAGCATAAAACAATAAAGCTTCCAGCAGCTCAGCTGAGGCATTTGCCAACTCCGTGTACACCGTTTGTCCATGAAAGCGTTTGGAGCCTTGCCCAGTCAGACAATCGCTTCATCATTGTGTAAGTGTAAGTGCGCTGAATAAACTGTGGCTTTGTGGAGTGGCTCTGTGCAGGTGTATTTGGGTATGCTGATTTGACCTTGAATTTCATGCAAGGATTCTTAAATGCAACATTTTACACTTGCAAACGCGGGTTGCCCAAGCCTTCCTGTACTTGACATTTTAGTGAGACTTGCGTAAAGGCTATTTTCGTTCAGCCAAGCTGTAGCAGTAAACCTGGTCCCCTTCATCGCTCCTCTACTGTGAGCGTTGCACATGTTTTGGGTTAGCTGTCTTAAAAAAATACCGTCGCGAGATAAGAGAACACTCGTCTCTTTCTCTCTGTCAACATGTAAGTGTTAAGCGAAGCCGAGTGCTAGCTGGGATTCCTGTCTGGTATCCTGTCTGACATGAAAGGCCACTTGCTGGGACTGTGGAGCTCACAGAGGAACAATTCCCGCCGGACCCTCCCTTCGGCTGATGGAATGAGCAGAACGAACGCACCTTAAAGGATAGGAGTGTCACCGCCGCTGTCGTGCCGAGCCTGATCAACACGGCAATCTGGGAATCTGAGCGACGTGGAGAGAGCACCTGGCTTTTCAAGGAAAACAGCCACTTCAGATGTGAAAGAACGGATGTCAGATAGAATCAGTTTAATAGTGAGATAATCCCACAGTCATCACTCAGAAAGCCATATCTTCAGGGCGTCTTGGAGGGACAAGGAGTATCTGCGTCATTACGTTTAGCCGGTAGATGTAATTAAATACAAAAAGCTGCAGCATTTTTCATCATTGCTGAAATGAAACAAAGAGGAATCATACTGTTAATTTCATTGGGACAACGCCAAACTTCAATTGTTTTTATTTCAGAAAATGCTTTTTAGATTTGTAATCATTTATTAGTACACCTCTAAGAAAAATGTTTTGATGATAAAGTATGAATTGAATGTGTCCATGCACGGCTCCGTGTTACAGTGGTAGGCACAGTGCAGTCCACGGAGGGATGTGGGGTGACAGGGAGGGATGTGGGGCGCTCTCAACCACACTAGCATGTGACGACGTGTTGTTCCTGTTCATGTCTTGTCACTCAGAGGAGCTCGCTGGAGTTTTGTTACCCAGCCAGCCAGCCAGCCACCTTCCCTGACCTGTCACTCATTTCTCTGACAGCTGCTGGGTAGACCGCCCCTCCTCTCTGTCCCCCAGCACGATGCAGGCCAGGCTCATTTTCATGTGTCAGGGCCCCTGGTTGGCATGACAGCTCCCTGTCCGCCTGTCTCATTAGAACAGCTTGGCCTCGGAGCAGGAGAGCAGGGAGTGCTAGCCACCGTAGCCCGGTCTTCAGAGATCAACCCTGCTCAGCAAGGTGCTAACAGTCATCCCACTACTTGACATCATCAGGCTAGGTCCAGATCTGTTTATTACTCTCGCCCTCTGTGCTATCCACACTATTCACTCACTACATTCTATACAGTTTCTATAAGGACCTCATCCACACACTTGCCTTCACTGTGCTGCACTTTTTTTATCCATTCATTAGTTGGGCTTATGACTTAAAATTTTAACTTTCAAACTTTTTGTGTAAGAGCTGGTTGAATTATATATTTTTTTATTTCTCCCTGTTCAGGTTAGATGGAACTTTTCAACCTGTTCAGGTGTATCTTATTCTTATTAGAACACAAAACATCTACATATAGCCCCTTTAAGCGTAACTTCAATTCTGGTCACTTGGTCCATGGTCACTAACTAGTAACATTCTATTAACATGGCAGCCATATTGTTGACCAGGAGTTGAATGGGGGAAATGTATTTTGAATGGGGACAAATTACCGTTTAGTCTAAATTAAACTATAGAATTAAAATATATCAAAATTACAAATGTAGGATAATATTTAGTAGAAGAAAACACTGCCATCATATTTTTACCAAATGTAAGATGGCAATTTTGTCATTAGCTAGCAAATTCCATCAATAATAGCAAGTGATTTTAATATTAGCTGGCTAAAATTTGCCAACTCCCTCCAACTAGCTATTTAACATTGTACTGCCTCTCAAATCAATTTGATGACGTCAAAACGTTGATTTAGTTACTGATTATTGGAGGTACAGCTACTAATTATTTGCCTTGTTTAGAAATAGTATTATGTTTTAAAGCCTTAGTAATGCACTTTAGACCAAATCTTGATCAGCTCCAATTGAGGAAGCATTGAGTAGAATTCTCAGTTAGTCATCTGCCCCATGTTACCGTTTGGTAGAATGAGTTCTAGAATGTACATTCATTTCTGATATATAGGGCAGTTGGATATCTTCAGGACACATAACCGAAACCTAATCATGACGTAAAAGGTCACAAAAGCAATATATTAAGAAAGTGATAAATGCCATCATTTATGGAGGCGTTAATCCCTTTCAAATCCCTTGCCACAACAAACATGAACATAAGGAAATGTTTACTACTAGAAATTAAAATATTTGAAACATGGAATAGAAATAACCTGCAAACCTTTTAAGAACCACACCTGTTTTTTTAAGGGCACAACCAATGTTTTTATCCTCGGAAATATTGACTATTTTAAAATAAATTAGAGTGCCAGTTCCGCAGCCATAGATTAAGTCCAGTCTTTGGAATGTGCAACATTAGAATGTGTTGTTACTTTTTTCCAAAACTGGCATAAAATTGTATAAATCCACTAAAACTGACTCAATAAGGCTAAACGTTTTTGTTTAGGCCAATTGTAATAGTGTCCCAAAAACAATCAAAAGTTTGGCAGGATTTATGTTTTAATCCCATTCCCCAAACCCAATAGTGTCAATCCTGGCACCAACAACATGTTTGGGTACATGCATATTTTCACCAATTTCATAGATGTAACATATAAAAGTATAACCTAGTCTATGGAAAATGGTTATGTAACTTACCTGGACATAAACACACAGTAATCTACATTGTAACAACATACTCTGAACAGAAACATTTGTCCCCAACATTTTTTGTGAATGGCAGTGCTGCCGGCAAACAGGAACAGCATTGAGGCATTCATTTCACTACTATATTTAGGCATGTATAAAATATTCAGCATGCAATGAATATCTTACAACAAAATGTGTACGCTTTACTTTGATATATCAATATGTCTACTAGAGAGTATAGCCTAGAGAGAATGAACAAACTCATACATGGACAACACATCAAAGGTCCTATCAATCCAACCAAGCATATTTCAAACACTCAAGGTCTAATCAAGTACTTGTTTTCTTTCAAATGTAGCCCATTTGAAAACCTAAGGCTATTGGACAATGCTAAAAGAATGTAGCCTATCAAATGGACTGACATGGAAAGTTTGAAATGTAGTGAGAGAGGGAGCGATTCAATAATAGAATTAAGAATTATTATAGAACATCTCTCTTTAGGCTATGCAATAGACAACCATTAGAAATTAGAAACAAAACCCAAGCTATCCTTACACTAATGATCAGCTGTGGATGCATTTTTGTAAAGCAATGTAAGTCAGATGCATTATTAGGCTATAATCCTTTAGGATTTGCACATAGGCCTATTGGGGAAAAATGTAAGGTCTGGGAAAAAGGGGGGGGGGGGGGGGGGGGGGGGGGGGGCGCAGGATAGATATTTGCCAAATTATTAATTGTGCATCTATGTCATATCACTGGATTGACCATTAAGTTTGATAGTTAAAACTAGCTACTTAGCATATTACATACTTAGCGTAACAATGTGCATTTTACAGTCGTCCTGGCAGCCAAGTCGACTTTCATTAAGTTAGCTAACCAATTTTAAATGTTTAGGGGAAGGCAACAATGACTTAAAATGTTTGTATTTTAATTTGGTTCAAAGTTTTAAATTACCTTTACCATTTTACACACATGGAAAAATCACTTCCCAACTAACTAAAACTTAAAACAAGTTGGGTTGCATGCATTAGAATATTTTTGGTTTTGTTTCCAGTTCTGTTAGCAGACTTTTCTTACTTTCTTTGGTTCAAATTCATACTCGATTCTTATAAAAGTATTACAATTTCACTGAATATGTATTTATTATTATCCCAGTTGTCCAGAATATGGAAGACTGACAAATTGCTCTTTCTGATACATGTTAGCAAAACTGTGCAAATAGCCCAAAAACATGACTCAGTCTCAGTTAAAGATTAATTTTAGGACTCCAAACAACAAACTTTTTTTAAACCCCCCATTTTGGGCTGATGACCTGTGGTCTATATCTAAAATAGCAGAATCTCTAACACACCTAAGTTACAGTTACCTGGGGCACATATCAGTAAATACCATACATGCCATAGTATACAGTTTTCAGGGAGCTGTTTTTGCTCGTCAGCCCCACATTTACAATCATTGGCCAAATATAGTGAAAATATATTTAAGGATATCAAATTCTCTTCTAAAATCTAATCCTGTCCCTAGCTGTGAGGTTTTTGGATTCAGACTCACATTAACTAATTTAACACAGTGAAAGACAAAGTATTCATACCTGACTTTTAGCCATTTGTTTGCATGTGTTCAATAAAAAATGCTTGAGCTGCTTTACTTGCAGAAAAATGTTTGGCTGTATTGACGTTTTGTTTAACAAAATACGACCAAACTTTAGAACAATGTGATTTTCTGGCTACACAGATAAATAGCTCTAAATATCAAAACGGCTCTAACTAGCTAAATACCTCTAACTAGCTAAATTGCTTCAGCTTTCACCACACCAGTAGCCAACATTCAGTTAGCTTTCAGAGTATTGTTGTTATATGCTTTTTACATGATGCTGGCTAGTAACACTAGCTAATTGCAGAGCAAATGACATAGCCTGTAACCATCTAGTGCAATAACATAGCCATACTGAATTATAGAAAAGAGGGTCTACTGTATATATTTAAACAAAGCACACTTTAGGGAAATTATTTATCGTTATCTGGTCCCATTGGAACCGAAAATCTGGTTGCCGCTGCCTGACATTTGGTTGCAAGTGAAATTATGTATTCAAACTAATATTACCAATCTAAAAATGCAGTTTGAGAAACTTCATGAACTGATTATCTTCTTAAGATATTCAAAAATATTTATACACTATGTGTGTTTGTGTATACATATACATATTTTTAAGAGTTAAAGGAATCCTGAAAACTTTTTAGTTAAAATCTAGTTTAATTAATTGTTTTGCTACTAGGGAATAGTGGCTAAAAAAAATCCTCAATGTATTACTTCATGGGAGCGAATGTGATGAAAAGAGCTTGGATGTTTATTATCCTATTCTACATACAGTACATATCAAATATTTTGACCTTGAAAGTGAAATTAAAATTAAAAAAACAAAAGCTACTATTTCAGCTTTTGAGTTCTGTATTTTTTGTCCTTGAATGTTATTGTGAAATGTGGAAAGACATCCATTAGTCTTGGCTGTGTTTGATGTTTTTGATGTGAGACCTAGATGTGAGAAGTGAATAGTTAAATTATAATTGCAAGAGGAATTAGTATCATTATAATTTGGATGCTTTGTATTCCACCCTTAATGAACGTAACATCCCCATCTCGGAAGAGCAGTGATTTTGTAAGTTTATAATGAACTGTGAAAAGCATTTGAATATTTATGACGATGTAAGACCTGGGGCAAGATGTACACAAGCTCCCCTGATGGGTGTGAAGTTGATCAGATCATTTCCTTCCAAGTGCAGGTCTCATTTGGATCCGTGTCTGATAGTGGGCCTCTTTGTAAATACAGCTCTGTGGTAAAGTATGGGGCGGAATTTTGTGGTTCATGGACCAAAGCTGTGTTGTGAGTTACAGTCTGGTATACTGGATTGGTGTTTATTCATTTCTGAAGATCCCATGGGTAGATCATGATTATGTTAATCAATATGTTTTTGTTGTGTTTCAGATATTATGTTTCTAAATGCGACTATGGGGCTAAACATATTTATGCCAATATTTGGAATCAAATTATTTCGCAAGATATAAGGTCAACAAGCTGACGTTACATTTTGTATGGTTTTCTGTGTTTTGGTGGGACAGAAGCATTGGGAGTGGGATCTGTTGACATGGTCCATTGGCAGGTAACGTGGACTCTTTCACGTGGTCCAAGTCCCTCTTGCCCCTAATGCCTCTGACATCCGCTGGCAGGTGAACTTGACCTTGCGCACGGTCATTGACAAGGACCAGCCAGTGGCTTTACCTGGCGCGGCCTCCACCCTTTCAATTGGGACCTGCAACAACCCTCGTGGAGAATACCGTAAAGGCTAAGTGCGTCTTACAATCCGGGTAGTGTGTGTGTGTGTGTGTGTGGGGGGGGGGGGACCGACGGGTTGAAGAGCGGTGAGTGAGGTGGCGGTGGGTTGAGCCAGCGGCAGGCGGTTGCGCTGGCCTCATTTCCCCTGCCAGCAGGTGTCCTCTCTGGGTATAATAGGCTTTACATGTTCAATTAACACATGGCACTGTGGCACTGCTGCCTGGCCCTGTCACTAAGCCTGGAACTCAGAGAGCTGAGGCTGAGAGATGCTCACGCACCTCAAACTTGTCTCCCTCTGTCTTCGTCTGTCCGTCTCTCCTCTCTACGTCCCCCACCCCCCCAGCCCCCTCTCTATCACCCCTCTGTCTGTCACTCTCACGTCCATGGCTGGCTGAATGTAACGTTCCCTGGACCCGTCCCGCTGTGCTGAGAGCAGGTGCAGACAAAGGAAAGTCCTCGTGGAGAATGAAAAGAGAAAAGGCCCTCCTGACTCCTGAGAAAGGGAGAGCGATCGGTAGGAGATGGAATTGGAGAACAGGACATGTATGGAGTTAACAGCTTGCTGTGTGGGCCCACTAATGCTTTATAAACCCCTCTCGTGAAACCTGTAATTACCAGGGCCGTGTTAATCAGGAATGAAGCAGAGAAGAAACCGTGGGCTAATTGGGGCCGACGTGCTCTGTAATTAGAGTAATAGTCACACATTGGGATTTTATGAATGAATGACTTTGCCAGGTTTTTACGTGGCTTCGTTACGTTCTAAGCGCTACCAGCAGTTTATTTGCATGCATTTATATAAAGGAGACAATATGTTTCTGGTCATTTTTTTTCGGTCCAAACAGCAGATTTTCTCTCCAGGCCTCCTGACTAGTCCTGTGTTAATTAGGGATGTCCGAGGCGCAGGAGAGGAGGCGGGGGGGGGGGGAGGGGAGTCCAATTATTTCTCCTGTTTTTTGCCCCAGACCATTTCCACCCGTGCGCTGCCTAGCGCTGCCTAGCTTGCGGGGAAAGTGAAGCCGGATTGCTGCAGTGAGAGTGAAAAGAGCCCGGCTCATTGGGTTGGTATGGGGCTGTGCTCTAATTTCACCATTTGGCTTTCAGAAGCCGTTTGACCCACGGTTGATGGAGAACCAGCCCTGAATTCCACAGTGAAATCCACAACTCCACGTACAGATTATATTTCTTATTCTTTTATGATCGCTGGCTTTCTCTTGTCTTCCTATCGAAAATGGCATGATTATAAATGGTTATAGATCCTTGTGAAAATGAGATGCTTAAAAAATGTGTTTCTCATTCTGACTTTAATTCCCCCTCCCTTTCTCTCAATCAGAGAATGTGTGGGAGGGAGTAGAGGGAGAATAGCCATGAGAAATCATTCATGAGCAACATATATTCAAACTACACAGGTTAAAGAGAAAACAAATTCAGATTTGTATCAAGTATCTGTACTTCTTCATTCATAATTCATTTGACTGTTTCTTAATATTGATGTGATGTATTGAATGCATTGGGTGATCATATTGGTAAGATTAATTAAAGGTTAGTAAATCATTTATTTTTGTAGACATGCTTTAAATGCTATCTGTATTCATATTGATGAGATGTATAGAAATTTATTTTTTGTTCATAGTCTTGTGCATCATTTTTGTTTTGTTGTTGTAGTCTTGTGCATAATTTCCTGTCTTTTGCAGAAAAAACTTCACATTTTGTGCTGAGAAAGAATATTTTGTCTGTATGTACATACTCTTTAAATATAGCCACTATCATACCTCAATTAGCCATTAAATATCAAGTTTGAAAGCGGGTATATTTTGGTGACACATTCACAAGAGAGTGCACACATTTCGGGGACCTGTTTTGGCTCAACAGCCCACTTTAGGCCAAAAATATTGGATTGCATCTTTAAGAGGTTGTTTTACCCATTTTCAAGGTATCCCCAGTAGTGTGTTGGTTTTGGAACATGTTAGTCATGATGGCCATCCTAATCAGAGCGGAGTGTGTCACACATTGAGAGTCTCATTCCGATTGGCTGAGCCCCTGTTGACAGGGGAAAGACCACTCCAATGATTTATTGGAAGTTCTTCTATCTGAAAGTCCAGTAGCTGTCACTAATGCTCGCACCCCCGCCCCCCCCCCGCTCCTCTTCTCCACTCTCGTCACCTCGTTTGTCATGGCCCGCCGCCGTCCCCCATAAAACCCACTTCAAAGGGCGTTAAGCAGATCGAGTTCCGCCTGTGTCCTCCCTGCTCCTCTGACCAGTGATGGAGTCAGATAGGAGCCTCCCGTCCTGGCCCTAACCCCGTAATCAGAATCACATTGGCTCATTGATCTCTGGATGACAGGCTGTGGGCTGGTGGGCAGGCTATGTTTTTTGGTTGTAAAAGTGGACACACCAAAGGACTTTCATTGGGATGACTTGTCCACCTAAAGAGGCCCGATTACATGTGTGAGAGCACGTGATGATGCCTGTGTGTGTGTGTTCTAGCAGGCGCTCAGTTAAAACCGCCATGTTTTATATTAAACTTGTGCAATGTACTTATGCTCTGAGCAGTGTCGATGTTGAGACCGGAATTAGTGTACGTTTCTAGTCGTCTAATGACCACAAAGCAGGAACGATATTTGACGGTAAAAATAATGTACAGTTTGTTTCCTGTAGCCCTCTGGAGAATCCCCACCTCCTCTGAAGCGTTAATGTTTTCTCCCAGTCAGTGACATCTTCAAAGTCTGTCTAATGGTCTGGTCTCGGCCTCTCAGCTCCCCTTCCACTCCTCCCCTCTAGAGCCCCTTCCACTCCCCCGTAGCCTCCCACACACAGGTCGCCTGCCCTCCATCACGACAGGATCCCCGGCCCTCTCCTCTCTCCACAGCTCCACGCCATTCAAATCCACACACCATTATGGACAGGGCACCTTTCTCTCTGTATGCTTGTAATTGCATAGCTTGTTGTTTTGTATAGGCTGCAGCTTTCAGGGGTCAACGTCCTCCGTTGCTGGTCTCTTTTCAGACTCCATTATGACTTTCATCTTGGCTCCATCATTTAGCCGAGTGGCCGCTGCCATTTCCACTTCCTTTGGCCTTGTGTTTCAGCTGTACTCAGGCCAGGTCCCTACTCCCCACTCATCCTCCCTGTGACATCTCTCTCCGCTGAGTGCCGCGTCTCCTGTGGCATCCTGGGGGGGACGTGTTTTGTGCGTGTCTTTCCCTGTTGGTTTAGGGGCCTGTCTGAGCCACCTGCTCCTGAAGGAGCCTCTTAATGATCAGATCAAAGCAAGTGAAAAGGTGCTAAGTGTCTAGGAGCCGCAGCTACCTGACTACTCGGCTCTAAATTAAATATGGACTACGGGGGCAGAGATTTCTCTTTGAATTATTTTTGTTGTGGTAAAAACGTACATTTCCCCGTCCTTTATGTTGTTTGGTTGCAGACAGAGAGCCCAGTCGCAGGGTTTTGATGAGAGCACTGACAATGGGAAGCTTATGGTGAGCCGTGGCGTTCCCCTAACTGGATACCAACGTCTCCTGCTGCGGTACAGTAGGTATAAAGGTCTCTGCTCTCATTGGACCACAGATATAGGCCCATTAAGCGTTGCCAGTAGAGCCTAATAAGGCCTTGACTGTGTGTCCTTTACCCCGTTTGATGTGTGATTTGTTTGATGATCTATCTGATCTTGGAGTAAACAAACACCAACCCCCTGTATTCCAGCCCTCATGGAGAGACTTAGTCAACACTTTCCTCATGTACTGAGTACTGTGAGCCCGTGCCGGCCTGGCACCCCTGTCTTGCATTAAACCAGGGCCTGTTTATGAGTCAGACTGGGCAGGCTGGCCTGAAACAATTGAGGCCTTTGTGTCACCAGATGTTTTATGAGGCAGCGGCACTGTGGAGGCAGGAGTCAGTTAGGACATCATAGCAGCCTGGCCAGAGCGATCTGGGGCTGATTCAGTGACTGGATGGGGAACTGGGTGCAGGGATAAGGCTGGGGCTGGGGACAAGGATGAGGCTGGGGACAGGAATGAGGCTGGAGCTAAGAACAGGGATGAGGCTGGAGCTGGGGACAGGGATGAAGCTGGGGATAGGGATGAAGCTGGAGCTGGGGATAGGAATGAAGCAGGGGCTGGGGACAGGGATGAGGCTGGGTCAGGGGACAGGTATGAGGCTGGGGACAGGGATGAGGCTGAGGCTGGGGACAGGGATGAGGCTCGAGCTGAGGACAGGGATGAGGCTTGGGCAGGGGACAGGGGTGAGGCTGGGGCAGGGGCAGGGGACAGGGATGAGGCTGGAGCGGTGGACAGGGATGAGGCAAGGGACAGGGATGATGTAGGGGAGTGGACTGGAGACGGGGAGTGGAGCATTTGCCCGGGACTAGTGCTGGGCAAACCTCTGTCAGGTGCTCTGGTCTGGGTGCCCTTTTATGGGCCCGGGTCACTAATGAAAGCAGGGTTGTGGGATCACTGTGGAACATCAGAGACCACTCCACACTGGAAGCACCCCCCGCCCCCCAGACACACCCCCACGTCCGCCCCTGCAGACGAAGGAATGTCATAAAGCTTTAAGAGACTTCCCCTCTTTCATTATTCACTTCCACCTCACTCCACTCACCTCTGCACCTCCTGCTTTTATCACACAACCCTGGATTGATTCGCTTTGATTTGTTGTTTCACGTGAGGTTTAGTGGCAGTTGCACAAAGCTATTTCTCTTCCTCTCTTTCTCCTTCTTTGTTTCTGTGTGTCTCTTAAATTGAAATTAATTTGCTTTAATTACATACATATTCAAGGTGTCCCAAGTGAAGTAATACACACAAAAACATTATGAAAAAACCATAACAAGAGATGTATATATGAAAGAACAATACCATTAGTAGATATAAGACGGCAATAAGAGGCACCAATATCATATGTCAGTAATGGATACATACATTTGTACATACATATATAGATGCATATACTGTACTTAAATACATATAAAACAAAGATGACTGTATTAAATACATAAATGTGATGACGGTCAATATTTACATTCTAATTCAACATAGAATATTTAAAAGTTACTGTATAATTACTTACAGTTAAACATTGAAAATATATTATTTTTGTTCCCACACTTAATGTAGAGTGTGTAGATAAAAGATTCATGGTCTACTAAGTAGTGATACTTATTCTGAATCTTTTGTTGTCTATTACTGTATCTTCTAGAGCAGGGCTGCTCCATCCTGTCCTGGAGATCTACCATCCGATAGGTTTTCTGTCCAACCCCAGTTGTGACTTACCTGACTTTGCCATTCATCCAGCTTGTTATTAGAATCAGGTGTGCAGAATTTGGGCTGGAGAGAAAACCTACCGGATGGTAGCTATCCAGGAACAGGATTGAGCAGCCCTGTTCCAGAACCATCTGCTTTAGGTATGGTCTAGAGTTCAACAAGCCTATTTGAACTGTGAACTGCGGAGAGTGTAAAATGTCCTGCTAGCTGACTGTTGACTGGTGAACTAGGTTTAAGGTGCAGGGCAATTTGTCTTTGTTTGGGTAATCAATGCCAGTATTGGAGGGGGAGGATTTCAAATCAGCTTGAGAGTCATCAATTAGCATGAGTACTAAAGCCTCCCCAGGTTTTCAGTGGAGCAGCAAGCGCCATTCTTGTCAAGCGCCCTCATTTTTGCCCAGAATGTAGACTTGCACCAAAACAAAGACAGTTCTGCCTAGTTGATCTGTGAAGGGAAAATAGAGACATCGTCACTGACTCAACTGACTTCATTTTGGGTCCACATTCTGCCACTTTGTACTCTTTGGCAAGGAGGTTAATTACTACAAGTTAGCATTCCAGTGGGATCTGTTTACTTATTGATTATTTCCAGGGTTTCAAAGAGTTATCTTTTTAGTTTTTTCTAAATGTGTTGTTCTTCCGAGGGCTCTGTGGGGTTTGTTTGTGTTTGTGAACAAAACCCCATTATCACTCTCTGAGGGCTTTGTTAGGTTTGAGAATCCTGTAAATGGGTGTGAAATTTCTAACAGCTCTTTTCTGGATCTTAATAATTAGTAGGTTTAGTCCTAAATCTGCTCTGTGTGCATTATTTGTTGTTTTACGCTGTACACTGAATAATTTTAGAGTTCATATTTTACTATTTTTTATTTATTATTATAACTGGTTGTAGTTTTCTAAGCCCAAACCAGACTAGGATGCAGTTTTATGTTATTTTCATAGTGTAGAAGGTCTTTCTTGCTTTGTCTCTCAGATCATTCACAGCCTTGTTAAATTTACCGTGGAATGCATGTTTAGGGTGAGATAGGTTTAACACTCTGTTTTAGAAGAACAGAGTCGAATGGTATTATTTCTATTTTACTGAAATTTAATGTCAGGGCCTTAATCTTACTTAGTGTTGAAGATCTAAGAAGCACCAAATCATTTTGTAGTGCCCGTGTCAATTCAATGATATACGTAAATGCTGAAAATAATTTGGCTCTAGCTGCTTACTGTACCAACCTCAGCCCAAGGCCCTGAGGGATGAAATGGGTGCATTCGCTGCCAATTATATAGCATATCATGCCACACCCACTCAACACTGTTTTCCATTAATCTGTGGAAGACCTTTATACCAAATCGAGGTTCATTTTTTTTCATTGAACAAAATGTCATAAGACATCACTTGTCAGGGTGTATACATGGTGTGTCATGCAGTATTTTGGTAAATAAACAATTTCACATTTGCTCAGGAAGTGGTTGTTACAAGGCCAGGGTTAGCTCCCGGGGCCCTATGTAGGACAGTGCACTTGGCTAGCTCATCTGGGGTCTAGTAATCGAATACAGGTTCTCTGGTTTTCTACCTACATTTGGATACCACTATATTAATTGTAATAATGATCATGTTTTCCACAGTTAAACAATAAGCATGAGCATCAAAAACAAACATCTTATGTACTGGCTGTCTTTCTGAGTGTGTCTGTTTCTGTCTTTATCCACCCACATCTCTTCCTCTCTGTCTCTTCCTCTGCCTCTCTCTCACTCCGTCTTTTCTGTCTGTTGGTTCTGTATGTTATTCTTTGTCTGCCTGTCTCTCTCTCTCTCTGTCTCTCTCTATGTCTCTCTCTCTCTCTCTCTCTTACTAGACTGTTATGAATGATAGCCAAATGCTGAGTCCTACCTGAGGGGACAGACAGGCGGCCCACTGTTTAGGTGCATGGTCCTTAACGCAGACACACATGGGATAGATAAAGGGTGTGTTTCAGTGCTGAGTTGTGATGCTGACACTTCAGGGGCCTGCTGGAGTAAAGTTGCTACAGAGAGGATACGGACGTTCCCTGATCCCTAAATCTCTCCCTTCTTTCACTCTTCCATCATCCTCCCAGCCGAGTCGCGCTTCTTTTATCCACAGAGAGATACTTCCTGTGTCCTTCACTCCTGCTGATTCCATACTCAACTATCTTCTGTCAATCCCCACTCAATTCAAACGGAATTTATTGGCGAAACATTTACATTGGCAAAGCAAGTGGAAAATAAATAATTATAAAAATCAACAAATATGAAATATGCAACACACAACACACACACACACAAACAGAGTCTTTTATGTCTGTCTCACATGCCTCCCTGTTACCGAAACTTTTAAAGCACATGCCACAGAATTTTAACATTCACGTAAATCAGCAGGCCAAGACATACATCCTGAACCGGTCGCCTGTAGCTCGCGCCGCGGTGTCATGTAGAAGGGTTCAAAGTGTGTTCGCTGTCTGTTTCCTCATGGAAGCGCATTAACAGTCTGAAAACCCCACCAGGCCTCCGAACGATCTGACTGGATTACAGCCTTCAGCCCCACTTACAGCATGTCTTAGTCACAGTTAAACACGCATGACTGATAGCAGAAAGAGGACAACAACAAGGGGAGGGAAAAACAGTGAGGGAAAGAGCGTTCCCACTGGCCACGTTAGTGTGTCTTGGCCCCGGCGCAACGTTGCGCTAAAGAGGGGCTGTACAGAGTGTGGCGGTGTGGAACAACGGACAGTTGTCATGTTAAACAGCAGGCTACGTGGGGGGATGTGACTCCCGAACACCCTGCAGGGGGCAGGGGAGTGCAGTTGATCTGGATGTAGCCGGGGGGGGGGGGGGGGGGGGGGAGGATGACAAGATAGAATGTGCCTCTCCAGTGTTAACCAGTACTTGGTTGTATTCACCAGTCAAGGGAATGTCCTAGTTAAGCCCTTAATGGTCCCTTTACCTAGTCATTTAAGTCTACATTAGGAACTTCTCTCACCTGGTGAAAATGATCAGGTACTTTTATTTAAGGTGGATGTGGTCGGAATGAAGAAGTGGAGGTGGTAGGATGAGAAAGTAGAGGTGGTAGGATGAGAATGTAGAGGTGGTAGGATGAGAATGTAGAGGTGGTAGGATGAGAAAGTAGAGGTGGTAGGATGAGAATGTAGAGGTGGTAGGATGAGAAAGTGGAGGTGGTAGGATGAGAATGTAGAGGTGGTAGGATGAGAATGTAGAGGTGGTAGGATGAGAAACTGGAGGTGGTAGGATGAGAAAGTGGAGGTGGTAGGATGTGAAAGTGGAGGTGATAGGATGAGAAAGTGGAGGTGGTAGGATGTGAAAGTGGAGGTGGTAGGATGTGAAAGTGGAGGTGATAGGATGAGAAAGTGGAGGTGGTAGGATGTGAAAGTAGAGGTGGTAGGATGTGAAAGTGGAGGTGGTAGGATGTGAAAGTGGAGGTGGTAGGATGTGATAGTGGAGGTGGTAGGATGTGAAAGTGGAGGTGGTAGGATGTGAAAGTGGAGGTGGTAGGATAGGTAGAGGTTGCAGCATCAGGATCAAGGGTTCTGTGTAAAGGCACTATCTTCGGTGGTGAAATCAATGTGAGCCTTTCATTTCCTGCGGCAACTCAAACCAGTTCTCCTTCTCTCATGTCTACTCTTCACTGCCTGCATAACCTACTTCTGGACACTCCCCTGCCTCCCACCCCGCCCCCCTTCCCCATCCTGTGCCCCGTCATTGGCCTGTGTAAGTGTGCTCCGGGGGGGGGTCTGCGGCCACTCCGTGGAAGGGGCTGCTCAGGAGTTAGTCAGCGGTGCAGGCGCGGTCATGCACGGTCATGCGCGAACAGCCAGAGCGCTTGTGGTCATTATCAGAGCAAGTCTCAATGCTGCCGCACCAATTAGGTTTGACCCAGAAGGAATATCTGGATACTGGGGGATAGGTGCTGCTCCGATATGGTCGGACACACACCGCAAAGTACCCTCTCGTACACACGTACGCACGCACACACACGTACGTACGCACATACACACGCACGCCCGTGCACACGCACGCACTGCACATGGCTTTTGCAAACACGCGCCCTCTACGCTCTTCGCCTCCCTTTACCTTCCCCGTCCCTCCCCAGTGGCCGGGACTGTCCCTCTCTCTCCGCTGTCTCTGTTTCCCTGGTAGGTCGGGGCCCAGTTCCCCCTTCTGATTTGTTAAGGTAATGATGTAATCTGCGGCCATTAGGGGACAGCAGGCTTTAGTGTTTAATGTTTGGCCAGGTGGCCCAGCTGCCAGCTTCACACATTAAACGGCTCCTCTTCCCCCTCCACACCCTTTGAGTAATGAGGGGCATTTAAAAACTGCCTTACCTGAGCTTCACGGCCGATATGCCTCAATATGGCCAGGTTGAGATGAATAACTTTCATGTTTTTTTTTCTCCCGCTTGATTCCACAGATGCTGTTGGTTTTGCCCACTGCACACACACTTGCACACATACACATCTGCGCACATACACACACACACACACACACTGAGGGAGCGGTAGGCTGAGCCTGGCCGGTCAGACTGGGCGGTCCCTTGCCAGTGCTGTGTTTAATGAAGGCATGATGAATGCCATGTCACATCACACTCAGACACCACGAAGACAAGCTCCGATGATTCCTTAACCAGCTCTCAAATCCACCTCAGATAGCTCAGCATTCAGTACACATGCAGTAATCAAGCTCCAAACAAACCAGGGCGTAGATCTGTCCTCGGGCTAAATGTCCCTTTAGAAAGGGTTCTGGTCAGCTCGACCAGAACCAGGTAGACCCAAACGTTTGCATGTCTCCGTATGTATTTGTTTTATAATTTTTTGGCTTGTCACTCTGTAGATCTGCATGCTTCACTTCTAAATAACAATTTCTATGCTGTATACTGTGGGCATTATTTTTACATAGGTAAATCATTACACTGAAAATAACCACAAAGCTCTTGTGTATGTATATCGTTGAATGACTTAGGTTTAAATAAATAAAAAGCTTTGGAAGGCTATCAATCCATACTTTTTTCCCTCAAGCACTCGTTGTGTAACTAACGGTTGCCTGTTGAATATCCAATAAGTCAATATAAGGTCATGAGGTAATCTTTAACACTCCTCTCCCTCTCCCGTAGCCTCTTCTAGCTGGGGAGATGAACCCCCGGTTTGGTTTCCGTGCAACCGTGGCGTTAGACATGTCATTAACAGACCTGATTTGAATATTCAGATGGCTGTTTTAATTGAAGTGAACAAGTGTTCACACATGGCAGGGCTGACAGCGCTGTGGACAACCCGGGGGCCTGTCCCGGAGCACAGCGGACCATCTGAGCACGGCCCAGTGGACCCTGGTTCTGCCCGACCCACGCCGTTGCCCAACACTACACAGACCGCTGTACCCTGCCCGGTTTCATGGGCCCTGGGGCTCCACACACACAGAGGAGAGGAGATCACACTAAATCTGGAGAGAATTAGTCAACACTTGAGTGTACTCATCTCTGGAGCCAAGGAGGCTGAAAAGTGTCCAATAAAGAAAAACTAACTAGTAAAATATTTACAATACATTTGTTGCCTTTGAAATATGAAGAATTACCTTTTGTGCAATTACTTTGATGCACCTTTTGTGCAATTACTTTGAAGCTGTGGAATACTTCTGGCAATGTGTTTGGAACATACATTTGTTAATGTTAGGCATAGAGATAACTAAGCAACTGGGAGTCTGGGCTGGTCTGGAGACGTCTCTCCACCTGTTTACAGGGCTGGTCTGGAGACGTCTCTCCACCTGTTTACAGGGCTGATCTGGAGACGTCTCTCCACCTGTTTACAGGGCTGGTCTGGAGACGTCTCTCCACCTGTTTACAGGGCTGGTCTGGAGACATCTCTCCACCTGTTTACAGGGCTGATCTGGAGACGTCTCTCCACCTGTTTACAGGGCTGGTCTGGAGACGTCTCTCCACCTGTTTACAGGGCTGATCTGGAGACATCTCTCCACCTGTTTACAGGGCTGGTCTGGAGACGTCTCTCCACCTGTTTACAGGGCTGGTCTGGAGACATCTCTCCACCTGTTTAAAGGGCTGGTCTGGAGATGTCTCTCCACCTGTTTACAGGGCTGGTCTGGAGACGTCTCTCCACCTGTTTACAGGGCTGGTCTGGAGACATCTCTCCACCTGTTTACAGGGCTGGTCTGGAGACGTCTCTCCACCTGTTTACAGGGCTGGTCTGGAGACGTCTCTCCACCTGTTTACAGGGCTGGTCTGGAGACGTCTCTCCACCTGTTTACAGGGCTGGTCTGGAGACGTCTCTCCACTTGTTTACAGGGCTGGTCTGGAGACGTCTCTCCAACTGTTTAAAGGGCTGGTCTGCATGAAGTAGCCATTTGATTGAAAAAAACTTAAAAGAAACTTTAAGAGCTAAGCACGGTCTGTTAGGTTGTGTTGTCTTTTTGATGACATGAGGGTGCAATTCAATCCAACGCCCTGTCAAATTCACTCATCGACAGTTTTTCAGTACTGTATTGACAACTACTACCCTGCTGATTCACAGGAAAGATTTCACTATTCCCAGTTAAACCTGTCTGGGCACGGGATGAATAGTGTAAATACAGATACAGTGTTGTCACAGCTATAGTAGGTTCCTCCCCCTGTCTCCCTCTTCTTCTCCCTGTCTACCCCTCTCTCCCCCTACCTCCCCCTGTCTACCCCTAACACCCCCATGTCCCCCTACCTCCCCCTGTCTCCCCCTACCTCCCTGTCTCCCCCTACCTCCCCGTCTCCCCCTACCTCTGAGTCTCCCCCTACCTCCCCGTCTCCCCCTACCTCTGAGTCTCCCCCTACCTCCCCGTCTCCCCCGACCCCCCTGTCTTCTCCTACCTGCCTAATGCCTGTCAATAGATCCCCCTGTCTCCCCCTTCCTCCCCCACAATGCCCTGTCTACCTCCGTGTGCCCCTGCCTCATGCCACCTCCCCCCTCTGTCCTTTGGCTCTGTGCGGAAGGCCGTTACAGATATGCATCCAGGACATTTGAGCGGATTGCATTTCATTAGTTTGATTCGAGCGGACAGCACTAAGCTGCTGAAGGCTCTGTGCTGACAGCTAATTACACGAATCAGCCTTGTCCACTGATAGAGAACAATGGCCTGAGATGAGCATCTCCTCCTCGCCTCCCCTTGTCTCTCCTCGCCAGGGGGACTCGGTCTCTGGCGGCCCCTCTGCAATACTGTACCATGTTGAGCGGTTGCATTGCTAAATATCGTCCTACCACGTCCAACATTACTAGTGTTAAAGACTTTTTAAAGCCCCATTGCCTTGCTGTAACTTCCAATGTCAAAAAGCTTTGCAAGTGTTTGGTGTGAAGGTAGACAGACAGAAATAGAGAGACTGATGAAGAGAGAGATGGTTGGGGTAACCTACGGATCCTACCTTACAGGCGATTTTTCTCTGACTGTGTGTGTGTGTGTGTGTGTGTGCATGTGTGTGTGTTTGTCTGCGCACACGCACGGATCTGTCCTCCTCCCTAACCCCTTCCATCTTTAAATCGTCAACATTAAAACTTCCCGCTCACTCATGTGAACAGTTTCCCCCTTAAAAGAGAATTAAATGCATTAGTGGAAACGTCAGTAAATTTAGCGGTGCATTACCCCTGCTACACTCATACAGCCAATCGCAGAGGGACCTTCGGATTAGGCCCGTTGAGGGTCCCGCCTTCTTCAGAAGACCCTTTTGTCATGACTTTATTCCACAGTGCACAATGCTCAATTTCTTCTGGAGGGTAAAAGCAAAGACGGATAATCGGTGAAACTGTCGCCACGAGATTTCCAACCGCAACCACACTGCACTCTAACAGCGCCTGTTATAAGCGGTGCTCCCTTCCTTGTGTGAGTGCTATAAGTCCTCAGCGCACAATTTCAAAACCACTCGCAATTACTTCAGTGTTGTTTGCTAGTGTCCCTGTGACCGGTGGCAGGGTGCACCAGCACACATTATCTTTTTCATGGTGAACCTCCTCATCTCGTGCTTTGCGTGCCATTTTCAGGTCAAGCCTCTAGGTCACGTCCCCCCTGTCGATTCTACCAGTCTGTTTTCTGGTTCCGTGATGGGACGTAATGATTGAGAGGCCCATCCTGCTGAACGTGGGCCCGTGCCTGTCTGTGTGTCTGCGTGTGATCCTGTCAGGTCTGCTCAGTGATGGGGCCCGCGGTCGAGGCCGCGGAGAGCACGGAAGCCCAGCCGGCACCATGGTCCCTGGGGGGGGGGGTCACCGAAATGGCCCCGTGTTGAGTGACAGGGCGCTGGGGTTTGTTAGTGAGATTTGTCCCGTGCTGGATCTCCTGTCGCCGTGGCTACGGCCCACGTGTCAGTTTGCACCCCCGCTCACGTCCCAACCGTGCCTGACAGGTGAGCTGCAGAGTGGCCTGCCGGACCTCCTAATTATCTCCTCTAGTCCTTTTATTTTGTGGGGGTGCAGAGAGGGCGGCTGGGCAACCGCAGCCCGGTGCTGTTAGATGGCCCTATGGGGCCTGGCGGCCTGGCCCAGAGCAGGGCTCCTCAGCTGGGGAGGTAATCCAACATGAGGGCCTGTCTCTCTCATGGCTGGTTCTCTGGTTGTCTGTTGTCCGTGGTGCTGATGGACAGCCAGTTCGCCCTACGGAACAGGTTGACATGCTGTAGTCTGATCACTGGTTCTGTCCTACCAAAAGTAATGTACACCAAAGTAATCTCTCTCTCTGTGTCTCTCTCTTTCTTGTATGTGCACATGCATGCACAATAAATCTGGTAACTTTTACATAAATCCAAGGATGAGGTATGTATCATTTCTGCTGTGGTCTTCGGGGAATTCATGGCTTTCAGCGAAGGGGGATGTGTAATTGTCAAATAATTCCATGCTTTGAATTCCCCAAAGTATTGCATGTCTAACACTGAAGGCAGTTAATGCTGTATATGTTTTTGTTGCATGGTGTTACATGATGAATTGAACGGAAGGGACGTCACAAACAAACTCCTCATGTTACGGAAACGTTTCACAAAAGATGTACACATTTTCGTATCATGTACGCCGTCCCCCTAAGATGACTCAGAGCATGAACAACAACACACTCAACAGACAATGCTACCATTTCCATCAATCAGCGATGCCGTTTATTGGCTCGAGACGAGCTCAAAAGCGATGAACGTTTCGCCGAGTGAGAAGAGAGAGGGGAGGGTTGTGAGCGTGCGCGCGCGCGCGCGTGTGTGTGTGTGTGTGGGGGGGGGAGACGAGAAGAGAGGGGAGGCGTGCTATTTCCTGGCACATGAAGGCCTTGATGCCAGCTGTGCAGGGCTGGTGCTGTTTCCTGGGGGCAGATGCCTGCAGTGCTGCTTCCATGATCCCAGCTCCGTTCCAGCTCCATCCCCAGCAGTCTGCTCCATGCCCTGGGGTGGGGGGGTGGGGTGGGGGGGGGGTGCACACACACATACACTCTCTCCAACACACCCAAGAGCACACAGGCACACGTACACAAAAACACAACACGCACGCACGCGCACACACCCAGACACACACGGCGCTGGAGCCTTAATTAGGCGGACTGGAAACCCACAGTACCATCACCGAGCTTGTATTATACTGAGGGATAGGACACTAACATCCACAGCTTCACACACACACACACACACACACACACACACACACACACACACAGAAACATATATACAGACACACACACAAGACTCAAAGACAGACGTGTACAGACACCAGATAAACAGACTGACATACAGCCACCGACATCAATTCTGGAGGAACAGAAAACAGAATGAAAGAGAGAAAAAAGAGATCCATGCAGTTATTTGAAGAAGTTGGCTCCTCCTCTCCTCCGCTGGCTGTTGTACCATTCTGTCAATCCTCTCATCCTCTCCCTCTCATCCTCTCCCTCTCTTCATGGCTCTTCGTGTTACTGACACCACACTGCCACCCAGAGGCCACTGACAGCACTGGAATTAATGAGTCTGTAATTAATTGCTTTGAGAATGCTGTTCAAAATGTACACTGTAGGTTTTACATCCCTCTTCAAATTGATGTTATGCAGGTACATTATCAAACTCATTTGAAGGAGGAATAGAAAACTGGCAGGGATACAGAGTGTTCAGTACTGTATTGACTTGGTGCTGCTCTACGAACAACACATGATAATCCTCTTCTGTGTGAACGCTGCTGTTTTATATGGACTCATGTTACTACTGGCAGGTTGTTCACCGTATCTGTGTGGACCGAAAGCAACCAACTCACTCTACTGCACTCCACTGTTGTACTGCCACGCCTTGCTTTTGGAAACAGGTGGCTGTATCTGGCTGGTTGTACTGGGCTGACTCTTTCTATCTGGCTGGTTGTACTGGGCTGACTCTTTCTATCTGGCTGGTTGTACTGGGCTGACTCTTTCTATCTGGCTGGTTGTACTGGGCTGACTCTTTCTATCTGGCTGGTTGTACTGGGCTGACTCTTTCTATCTGGCTGGTTGTACTGGGCTGACTCTTTCTATCTGGCTGGTTGTACTGGGCTGACTCTTTCTATCTGGCTGGTTGTACTGGGCTGACTCTTTCTATCTGGCTGGTTGTACTGGGCTGACTGTGTCTTTATTTCTGGGTTTGTTGAGCTGACTGTTTCCTTCTTTCTGGCTGTACTGGGCTGACGGTTTCAATTTGCCCGGCAGTGTTGGGCTGACTGTTTCAATCTGCCCTGCTGTGTTGAGCTGACTCTTTCAATCTGCCCGGCTGTTTTGGGCTGACTGTTTCTTTCTTTCTGGCTGTATTGGGCTGACTGTTTCCATCTGCCTGGCTGTATTGGGCTGACTGTTTCCTTCTTGCTGGGTGTATTGGGCTGACTGTTTCCTTCTTGCTGGGTGTATTGGGCTGACTGTTTCCTTCTTGCTGGCTGTATTGGTTGACTGTTTCATTCTGTCTGGATGTATTGGAATGACTGTTTCTATCTGCCTGGCTGTATTGGGCAGACTGTTTCCTTCTTGCTGGGTGTATTGGGCTTACTGTTTCCTTCTTGCTGGGTGTATTGGGCTGACTGTTTCCTTCTTGCTGGCTGTATTGATTGACTGTTTCATTCTGTCTGGCTGTATTGGGATGACTGTTTCTATCCACCTGGCTGTATTGGGATGACTGTTTCCTTCTTGCTGGGTGTATTGGGCTGACTGTTTCCTTCTGGCTGGGTGTATTGGGCTGACTGTTTCCTTCTTGCTGGCTATATTGGTTGACTGTTTCATTCTGTCTGGCTGTATTGGGATGACTGTTTCTATCTGCCTGGCTGTATTGGGCTGACTGTTTCCTTCTTGCTGGGTGTATTGGGCTGACTGTTTCCTTCTGGCTGAGTGTAGTGGTTGCCCGGGCGCGTGTGTGACCAGCTGGGGCAGCCCTGCTCTGCATCCAGTGATTTCCGATAGGTCTCCTCCTCAGCTGCGCATGGCCTGCGGCTCCTCCTCTCCTCACGTCTCCTCTCCTGGTCCTCCTCTTCACTCAATCAATCGACTGATACGGCTGCCCGGCTCCCACAACACACTGCTAGGGGGAAGCGGATTACAGTGGGAGTGTGTGATCGTGTGTGCGAATATCTAATGGGAGAAGATACCTTCACTGGGTTAATGTGCCTACAGTGCATTCCTGTAGGGAAGGACCACAGCCATAGGCGTGTATACATAGTAAAACATCTACATTCATACACAGTACATGTAACATTTACATTCATACACAGTACAGGGATGTGAAAGAACATATCCCAGGTAACAGGTGTGTGTGTGTGTGTGTCCACACACTCCAGGGAGCTGGTCATCTGTTGTTCTGTGCAGAGGAAAATTCAGTGCTTAATCAGGACCCGAGATCAGTTGCACCTGATGCCAGCCTCAACCCCCTTTACACCCAATTAGCCCCATTACTGAGCTCTGAGCTCTGTGGCCCGCGCCTGGGGAGGGGAACATAACGGCCCCATACTGCAGGTAGGCACTGGTTACCACTGAACACAGATAAACACACACATGTAGGTGTTTTACACACGATCAGAAACAGTGCTGTATGACACACTTTTCTCAAGCAGTGCGTGGGCGTAAAACTTAAATGCATCTAGATATGTCAAATACATGTTCTTGGGTTACACACGGGTGTTTAGAATGTTATATTAGAGTAATCTGTTTTATTATCTCTTTCTTCGTGCACATTAATTGATTAATTGATCCTATCCTATACAATGATGCACATTAGTTTTTCTCAAAACAATGTAATGTGGTCTGTTTATGAAGTTTCATTACCACTGAAGTCATTCTGAGTGCAGGTGTTGGATGATCAAATATTATTGTAGGTCTCCTCAAACTAATACTGACTTGCACATCTGGCCTTGCTGCTCCATAGGCAGGAGTGCTTCTCCTTGCAGCTAGGATGGCCCACATTCACAAATGTGTGAAACTCTAGCTAAAATAAAGAAAATATCTACAGGGTAAAAGTTTATTTTAAGAGACCTAATTCCGTCTGTATAGGTTCTATGGACAGTAATGCTATCAAAACATTTTAAACAATCTATCTGTTGATAAACATCTGTTTGCTAAAGATATGGGTGTATTTAGGGATGGAATAAGGGTTAGGGTAAGTGTTAAGGATGGAATAAGGGTTAGGGTATGTGTTAAGGATGGAATAAGGGTTAGGGTAAGTGTTAAGGATGGAATAAGGGTTAGGGTAAGTGTTAAGGATGGAATAAGGGTTAGGGTAAGTGTTAAGGATGGAATAAGGGTTAGGGTATGTGTTAAGGATGGAATAAGGGTTAGGGTAAGTGTTAAGGATGGAATAAGGGTTAGGGTAAGTGTTAAGGATGGAATAAGGGTTAGGGTAAGTGTTAAGGATGGAATAACGGTTAGGGTAAGTGTTAAGGATGGAATAAGGGTTAGGGTAAGTGATAGGTTTAGTAGATTGTTAAAATGTTACTGATAGTCAGTAGATAAACTGTAGTGCATCTACAGAAACACCTTTGGGACTCAAAGTAAAGTGTTACCAACAGTTGTAGTGCCTTAGAGAGGTCCATCGGTCTAAGCTGCTGCCTCTGGTACCTTTATGCTACTCCAGCATCGGTTTGTCTTTGGCCTACAGCTATTTCCAGCACACTCTCACGTCCCACAACTTTGTCAATAACACGTAAATTGTCCCAAAATATAAAAAAACTATTTACTGTACATTCCTCACATTTGCCACATTGCACGAGCACATCCCTTACAGCGCACCAAAAAAACATGTTCACATAATCGTCTTCGTTACTTATTCACCTAATCACCTTCCATGTTAATCCACTTGATCAATTATCTAGTGTTACTGTTCTATCATTTAATATTTCGTGCATGTGAAACTATAGGCCATATACGCTATGTGACTGGCACTAAGGTTCATCATTTATTATTAAAGGGAAAAGGACGTCCTTGGTTGATTCAGCCTGCTGTCAGACGTACAAATGAATGGAGTCGTATTTTGAAGCAATTATTATGGCCTTTGTGTGTCGCTGATTGGTCGATCACACTACTGGCAGGTAGGTATGGGCGCTGACCTCTGCTGGTCTGGACACTTAAAGACTTAGTTATGGATATTCTCAATGAATATAAAAAGAAAAACGTATACTTATAATATTCAAAGCATAACATTAAAGTGCAAAGTTTCTTAAGCACCACGAGTTCTAAAAGTTATGTATGGTCACATGATTTTTGCAAAATCCAAGCTCCCGCAGTTCTCTTTTGGATGCCAAGTTGCTTTCAAACACTGACCTCTACTGGACAGCTTATTTATCTAGGTACAATAGTTTTCAGATTGCCACTTGAGTGGTCGAGAACCAGGTATCAACAGGATCTTTAACAGGCACTGGCTTGAAATTGACTTCTGTGAAAGAACAGAAAATATATGTTTTCTTGAATCCTTCCTGATCATTATTCCTGGTTAATAAAATATGCTTTAATTTTTATTAAATCTATTGTTATGGAATGAGTTATTTTCAGTGCATCGTTTGACCTGGTTTGGTCTTCATCGTTCCTTGTATTACCGGTGGCGTTTCTATATGTAAAACATGTGTGGGGCACAAACCATTTCAAAATACAAGGAACATACCAGTAAAGCTACAAAACTCCCTCATGCTACTGATGTGTTTATTTAACACATCAACAAACAGCATGGCTCCACAAAACACTTTTAATGACAGAGCGGCTTGCTTCTACCAGGTGTTGTATTACACATACTGGAGAGAGAGAGAGAGAGAGAGACCTTCTTGTGTAACTGCTCTCCTTCTTTCTCACACACATGTCAAATTACCATTGTCACAT
The DNA here is from genome assembly GCF_011004845.1 of Esox lucius. Classification (NCBI taxonomy): domain Eukaryota; kingdom Metazoa; phylum Chordata; class Actinopteri; order Esociformes; family Esocidae; genus Esox; species Esox lucius. Next base: position 13,029,897 of record NC_047581.1, on the reverse strand, counting down.
TTACTAACCTAAATTAGGAATGCAACCAAGCTCAGAACCAATGTGCCTACAGGGCCATACTCGAACAGCAATGAGCTCAACACCACTGAAGGCCACAACGAAGCAGAAAGACAACTTTTTAGGGATACATATCCATTCTATGACAACAACCGTAATAGATAAGCATGGACACACTGACACTTGTCACCATTTATATCAATCGATCCAGCACAAAAACATAAACAATGCACGGACCAGCACCACAAAGGCAGGATGATAAAATATGCTTAAGGCTGAGGGCTCACTTGAAGAGAAAGGTGGCACGGCAGTTCTTCCTCTGGGAAAACTTTTCGATTACTTTGTGAATGAAGTCATGTAGCTGCTGAATCAGCTGGCTTTCGATGGACAACACGGCCAATGCGTGGAGTCGCGGCTGTCCCATGGTATTTCGAGTGAAGGTTTTTACCCTCTTCAAGGTGGAAAAGTTCCTCTCTGCCTCGGATGTCGTCATAGGTGTTGTTATGATCATTTTCAGCAGAGTGACGGTCTCAGCAAAGCCTCCTCTAGTGTGTTCTCATGGATGGATCTTAACAGAGACAGGTGTGTTAACAGAGACGTCTTACCAGTGTGAAGCTCAGTGTGGCAGTACAGAGTGGTCAGCTCAGACTTCAACTTATCCTCGTTTCCTCGAGGCCATAGTTTCACCGCACAGTCAAACTCAGATATAGGGAATGACAGGACGAATTGTGGGAAGAGCGAGCTACCAACCAGCTTGGCAGCGATCAGGTGGTCACTTTGTGAAAACCTCTGGTCCACCTGGGAGATGATTGTGTCGCATGCCTCCTTCATCACCGGCGCTGTGTTGGTTACTCATCGGCCTGGTTCGTCTGTTCCATCGTGAACGATGGCAGCCCGTTCCTCAGTTTTCTTCCGCATATTCTGGACATTCTCCTTGAAATGGGTGAGTGCACTGCTAATCCCAGATGCATCGATGTTCCGTTTTTGCAGAGTGTTATATAAAACATCAACATCAGGCATTAGGAAGAAAAAAAATCCAGCAGCTGCAGAAAGGTTCGGTCCCAGAGTTTTTTTGACAGGCCGTAGGCCTCACTTATTGTAGCCTTATCCCATCCTGGTTGTGTGCCTATGTCCTCCATATACAGGAGCAGCGCAGCGCGATTTTCCGGAATTGCATTGACAGTTCTAGTTTTAAATTTCCATCGTACAATGGGTGGCCTTGGAATGCGTCTCTGTTGCCTCAGCAAGTGCCGCAACACGTTTTGGAGCACCAGAGAAAAAGGTGGCAAAAGCAGTAAAATCTGCAAAAAAAAAACTTCAGGATGCTCATCCTTGATGAACAAAGTTGCAAGGTCAGGTTCAGCTGGTGAGAATAGCTGTGAACAAACTGGGCATGCAGGTATGTCTCTTTCATTAGCGTCTATACCCTCGGACATTTCCTAACAGAAATGATATGCAATTTAGGCATATGCTATATTCATAGTTAATAAGTTATAGGAAGTAATCTTCGAGAAATAAAAATAACATAATTTTGTTCCACTCATTACAGCCGCACCATCTGAGCGATCAGCTTTTTTCCAAGCTTCATTGGTTCCAGCACACCCTTGATTCTATTTGAGAGGCCAAGTCCAGTTTTATCTTTGACTTCCACAAACTCCAAAAACCTCTCTGTCACTGTATTGTTAGGCAACATGTATTGCAACACAACCACCATTTCTGATTTACAGGAGACATCAGTTGTCTCATCTGCCTGTATGGCAACAAATGCTGTCTCGTCCACTTGCTTGGCTTTCCCCTACCTGTACACTTCATACATACAGTCTAACAGTTCGTTTTGTACAGTGCTAGATGTCCCTTTGAAGATGGGCTGAGCGTCATAGTGCCTCTGAAGTCTCGAATCGCCCTCACACAGTCTTGAAAATGCATCTGAATATTCCAGGATTCAGGGAGTCCACCGACTCGTCGTGCCCCTGCAGTGCGGTTTCACATTTACCACACAGTTTAATACATGTTATGATCCGAAAGAGAACGTATCTGTTTTCCTCCACCTGTTTGTTATGCTGCTCAATGGAGCATCTGTATGCACTATCAACTTGGGCTGTGACATTTACCCTTCCAAGTAAGCCCAATTTCACAGCATTTTCCAGATGACCCCCGCTGCTCTCATGCTTTGCAATCCTCTCTGAAAGATGTTTCAAATCTTTGTAACCCGTCCTCGACCAAGTAACATCACCAAATAGCAGACATGGATGCTAACTGTTAGCCACTTTTTCTTCAAAAACCACTCCACGTTAAACCTGCGGTTACCTTTACCAGCAGTTTGAGTGATGACAGTATCCCGTAGCTGATGGGTACCAAGTCGCTTTACTTCAAGTTTCTCCTCCAAATTAAGGGTTTCAAACCGGTGCTCGAGTATGAAATCCACTTTATTAATTTTCTGAAGTTATCTGGCATTTGTGAAGCTAACAATCTAGCTAAGACAATCTACCCTCCTTGCTATTCTTGCCGATTAATGTTGGCGCAAGACAGACAGCCAATCAGGTCTGAAATACGAAATGACACTGTAGTGGGGCTACCGGCTGTCAGCCCCACTTGGCATCAAATTTTTGTGATCTACATTGATCACACCAACATTCTGAGCATGCGTATTGATATTTTCACATGTTCAATGTACATTCATGCTTAGCCTAAAGCCTTCTACTGCAAACTCAAATCGTCAGAACACAGTCTGAAGCACCAAGGCAAGGACCAATGAACATGAAATAAAATCCTAACAGGATTTTGGGGGAAAATAGCCGGAAAGCCAGAAAGTATGATGTGGAATGCTGAATCCCACATTCTAACCAAATACAGTACAGAATAGAAAACTAACAAATGTCACATCTTTAATGAGAAAGGATGTTTTTTATAAACATCAACAATTCTATTTATTTCTGACTGGGGTCCATGCTTTGCTCTTTGTTAAAACCATAAAGTAATAAACAATTGGTTAACCTTATTTTAATCCGCTGTTTTGCCCCAACTAACCGTAGAAAAAAAAATATATATATATATATTTTCCTCTATATATAGCCATGCATCATTCACTAGGACAGTGTCCATAGTTAAGCTATTCAATTTAAATCCCAACCCTCCACAGATCATTAAATCTTTCCCAATATTTCATCATGTTATTGTTTCCTTCTGAAGTGCATTCCTCCGTTCTTCTCACTAGGGTCTTGAACCTACATATTTGTCAATATATTTGCCGATACTGCTCCCACTCCAGGTTGCCCAATTCATTTCCCCAGGTCACCCAATACCGTCCCGCAGTTCCCCAACACTAGATTCTGCATCTCCCTGATATTATGGTTTGACATTCATTGCAGGTGTTTTGAAATGCAGATAGATGGGGATGTGTAGATAGGGGTGTAAAAACAAGGAAATGTAGGCATGTTGTTTGAGACAGGACGGTGCAGACAGGGAGGTGTAGATGGGGGCGTGCAGACAGGGAGGTGCAATCAGGACGATGCAGATATACAGGTCTACATAGGAAGATGTAGACAGGGAGGAATTGATTGGGAGGCGTGGATAGGAAATTCCAGTCAGATATGGGAGGTTTAAAAGGGAGATGTGTGTGTGGCGGTGCAAACAGGAAGTTGTAGACAGGGAGGTATAGCTTGGGAGGTGTAGATAGGGAGGTGTTGGTAGGGAGGTGAATATAGGGAGGTGCAGAATAAAACTTAGAAAGGAAGTTGTAGCCAGGGAGCTGTAGGCAGCCTGACAGACAGACAGCAGGTGAGATCTCTATTCCAGTTCCCACTCTGCTCTGACAGGACTTCCCACCGGCTTGGCGCAGTGTGCTGTAACCACCCACACAGAGACTAGACAGCAAACCCCTCCTTCCCTGCACCTCGACATCCTAAAAACCCATTGCGAACCTCCTCTCCCACACATACACAGCAACACGAGGCTCCCGGTGAACACGGGCGCATCTTCGCCGCGCTCACCCTGCAGAGGCTGATAGGCATGTAACAGGCTCACGCTGAGCCCTGTTGAGCGGAGATCACTTTACGCGTCGTATCTGTCCGCTAGGTGCTACGCAGACACCCCCGGGAGGCAGCGAGTGTCTTTGTCCCTCTGCCTGTCTTCTTCACTCATTCTGTCTGTCTTCATGTCTGCCTGCCTGCCTGTCTGTCTGCCTGCCGTGGGGAGCCCACTCATCTCAGCTGTCCCTCTCCCTCTGACGTGTCTGGAGATTAATTAAATGCCTGCACCCAGGCAACACCGTCACATTACCCATCAGCCCTGCCCAAATCTACCTCCAGACCCACTAAGACGCCGTGTGTGTGTGTGTGTGTTCTCCTGGGTAAATCACTCTCCGATCATGGAGATCTGCCACGGCAGACGTCAAACCCAGCGACGGCAGCAGCATCCAGAGGGGGAGATGACAGTGGGGGTTTATCCGGAATTTAGTTTGATTGTTTTGCCATCATTGTTGTCATTATAGCTGAAACTAGCGCTGCTATATCGCTCTGGCCACTCTTATCATTACTGTGTTACCTCACAGTGCTACAGGAGTTGTCAATTTTTCAGCCCTTCTCAAGATGTACCACTGCTGTCAGGAAGCTGAAGGATTTTCTTCTTCTTCCTTTCAGTTTTTTTTTTCCCCTTTCTTCTTTGTTCTTTTCATTTCCCTGCCACCCTTAAAGGAAGTGAGTGTGTGTAGGGGGGGTCAGTGAAGCAGGCAGCTTGCAGACAGAAGCCTTGGTGAGGAGAGACTAGCTCTGCTCGGCTATGGGCCTTAATTGAGACATACTGTCAGAGTGACAAACACATTTGCATGGAATGTGTTTCTGTTTGGGCTCCGTTCGTCTCGGCCGGCGCTCCTTTCTCGCCACGCTGCTCTGCACTCTGTTAATCAGCTCCCCATCACGCACACACACAGACACACACACACACACACACACACACACACACACACACATGCACACAGAAAGACACACAGATACATAGAAGCACAGGCAGACACACAGCTGTCCTGAGACATCTCCTCCTCCAAACTTGACAGATTCAACATAGCCAGGAGGCGGGGTGTGGGGTGGGGTGTGGGAGGGAGGGGGTGGGGGGTGGGTGGGAGGGGGTGAGAGCAAGGGAGAGGGAAGTAGGGGGTGATGCCCCGGGACTGTCCTTTTACACTTTTATTATTTATCAGTCCTTTTGCTCCTTTTTCCTCCTCATTTTCTCCTCTGTTTCCATTTGTGAGTTCGTCTCTCACAGAAGTTAGACAAAGTAACTATCCTGTAAATGGCATTCATCTGTGGCGTAGTGGAGCCACCTGAGTGACTAGACTTCTCTTGAAAAATAAAACACATTATTCAACGATAAAAAGCCATCTTTTTTGCGTCTTTTTATTGTATTAACAATAATCTTGTCCCCAATCTTGGACCTTAGAAAGGTGGGGCCCTAAACCGAGGGAGGGTTGTCCCTAGTTTCCATAGCTGAAAATTAAAGAAACCCCATCACAATCAGTCTACAATCTTGCAGTTCAATCTTAACTTCAACCTTGACCTAGCATAAACTAAATTCATGAACAAATAGGTTATATAAGCTATTTTCTGTGTATGCTGTCCAACAATGTGACTATGGATTTTAATAAATATGTTTTAATAATTTTCAATCAAGCAATTAGGGCTAAGTGCCTCAAAGAGCATGACAGCATGACGAATAATCTTGTTGGACTGGGGATTCAAACCAGTGAAATTTTTACATTTACATTTTAGTCATTTAGCAGACGCTTTTATCCAGAGCGACTTAAAATAAGTGCATTCTTCTTAAGGTGTCTTGGAAAAACCTCTGACAATCATAATAAGCACATTTTCCTTCACCGAAGTTATTAGTTAGCGAAGTCAGTGCCAGAGAAATCAAAGTTAAGTGCATTTTATATATAATGCACTTAACTTTGATTTCTCTGTCACTGACTTCTCAGGTGGTGGGGGCAGGGGGGGCACAGAAGTGACTTTTGGTTACTGGCTCTATGCAGTCTTACCACTACACAACCTGCAGTTTCTATATCTGGTGGAAACTAAACAAATGTTATTACTATATTATTTATGGTTTAGAATTTAGGTTGCTTAGGCCTGCTTTCAATGTTTCAGCTCTCCCCTCCTTGTTTAAATTGCATGCACTGCTTATATTTTGAAGTTCATCCAACGTATGGATAGATCCTCAGTCTTGTAATTTGCCAGCTACACTCTTCAATGATTCAACAGAGGAAAGCCAGCTGCATGGTGGACAAGATCATATTGACAAGAACAAAACCTTTCTTTTATTATCGTCTGTATGTGTATTGAGGAAATTCTATCGTGAAAAGGACTATACAGAGAGTGAGCTTTAAGTTTATATTCTGGATTGTTTGAAGCCTGAGTACCCATTTCATGTGTGTGACGGGGAAATAAATACTTGTTAATGTTCTGATTACATTGGTAACCAAATTGTAATACATGATTGTAGCTTCAGCTTATGCAGTAGCAGGCTATATCTGGGTGGACACACATGCAAAGAGCAGTGTTTCCTCATACTTCAAAGACAAAGCAGGACTGACTGTTCACTGCTTTCACTGGAACTCATTCAGTGTCACCTATCAATCAATCAATCCAATTTATTTATAAAGCCCTTTTTACATCAGCAGTTGTCACAAAGTACTTTTGCAAAACACCCAGCCTGAAACATCAAGGAGCAAGCAACAACAGTGTTGAAGCACAGTGGCTAGGAAAAAATCATTGACAATCTAGCTCTATCCGGGGGAGGCCCCGGACGGTGCCCAACAGGCAGGAAGTCAATCCACCCACATTGCCAAGCATCTACCAAAGGGACACTCACCAACCCCAACCACCCTGAATGAGGGCAGAGAATTGAGAGAAAACAACAAGCCAGTCTCTCTGCCCCCGAATGGCATTGGAGAGTGGGCATCCCAGTGGCGATGAGAGCCTACCTGGCAAGACAGTGGTTAATGCTGCACTTCACCCTGAAGTCGTGTCGTATAGGACCCTTTATTGCTTGCTAGTTTGCATTGAATTGTTTAATCTTTTTGTAATTTAGAAGAAGCCCTTCTCCAACTCTGTGTGGCATTCAGTTGGTCTCTAATCTGAGCTGCTGTTAACCTGCGATTTCTGAGGCTGGTGACTCGGATGAACTTATTCTCAGCAATAGAGGTGACTCTTGGTCTTCCTTTCCTGGGGCGGGCCTCATGTGAGCCAGTTTCGTTGTGTGGGCGGTCCTCATGTGAGCCAGCGCTTAATGTTTTTTGCGACTGCACATTCAAAGTTTTCTCAATTTTCGGGACTGACTGACCTTTATTTGTTAAAGTAATGATGGCCACTTGTTTCTCTTTACTTAGCTGATTGGTTCTTGCCATAATATGAATTCTAACAGTTGTCCAATAGGGCTGTCGGCTGTGTATCAACCTGACTTCTGCACAACACAACTGATGGTCCCAACCCCATTAATAAGGGAAGAAAATTCAAATTATTAACCCTGACAAGGCACACCTGTGAAGTGAAAACCATTTCAGGTGACTACCTCATGAAACTCACTGAGAGAACACCAAGGGTTTGCAGCGCTATCAAAAAAGCAAAGGGTGGCTACTTTGAGGAATCTAAAATATAAAACGTTTTCAGTTATTTCACATAATTCCATATGTGTTCATTCATAATTTTGATGCCTTCAGTGAGAATCTACAATGTAAATAGACATGAAAATAAAGAAAACGCATTGAATGAGAAGGTGTGTCCAAACCTTTGGCCTGTACTGTAGGTTGAGTGGGAAAGGCCTTGTTGTAGGGGCAGGAAGGCAAAGAGAACAGAGGTGGCGGAACGACAAGCCCAGGTTGGTTTATAGGATTTGAGCATTGCCTTAAGGGAGGGAGGAGAAGCTCCCCTTGCTGTTCTATAAGCACTTTGGCCTTGTATTTGATGTAAGTCTCAACTGGAATATAGGAGTGGGAAGAGTAGTGGAATGACTTGGAATCAACAGTTTTGGTGGCAATAGCAGAATAGTCTACCAACAGTAAGGTGTAGTAGTCAGTGAGGTGCAGTAGATACGAGATGCCAAATGCCTCTGCACACCTTACTGTGTGAATTGTGGTTGTATTCAATCAGATTTGTAAAGAAGCATTGTCTAGATCTTTTGTACAAGGGGCAGGCAACTTACGTGTTCTTTCTCAGGGGCCTGCTGGCATAAAGAAAAATACAGGGCATCTTTTTGTTTTATTTACAACTTTCTATCACAATTTTTACTACCCTAACAACACTTTGAATAACATTGTTTTAATATTCTCCAAACACGATCAATCAAGCAAATTCATTCTGTATTTTAAGACTTGGCCTTCAGAATACTCTTATAATGTTAAAGGGGCATTTCACCTTTGCACATCTACTTAGTGTACCAGTTACTAATGTGATACATTTGTGTCATAAAAACACAAGGTCTCCCCGACACAGACTAGGAAAAGCTCATTTGAATTTCACAGTATCTACTTCCTCTGCATTGGTCTGTCCATAAAGTACCACAATTATCAGAATTCATAAAAGGGCGAATGAAGACAACGGTAATTTTTTGAAGACGGAAAATACACTTGAAAACAACAGACTGCAACGTGGATCATGCCCATGTAGTGTGCTGTGCCTGTCTGTAGTATTAACAAGCCAATGCAGTAAAATGCTCTTTTGGTTTTCTTGGTGCCACTGTCAGTAATGCAACCAAGAAGCTACAACAGATCTCACTGGTAAACACCACTTTCACGTTTACCTCTTCCAAAATATACCTTCCAAAATGTAGCAATAAACAATAATATTAACACTTATTTACCCCATAGAAATGACTGTTTCCATTGATAATTTGCTTTTGACAAGCTAATCTTTTACATTCACGGTTACTTAGCAAAAACGCAAACAAACTGTGGCATGAATGTCCCCGCACCCCACAAATCAGTGTTGCATCAATGCCCCCAAAAGAAAATGCTGGTAGATTCCGTAAGAAAAATTACTGTACTGTAAGCTTAAAACATCAGGGGGTACTTCAGCGGCAGTCAGTGAAGGGCAAAATTCAGTTGGTGGTACAGTAACAAAAATAGGTTGGGTACCACTGTCAACACAGTATCAGACCCATTTTTCATTGAATATAATATAACATCAGCTTTAATATAATACATATGTCACAAGTAATAACAATGTTGTAATACTGTGAAATGGCAGTTGTTATTAACACTTCACATTAGAGCAAATGACCGATGTATGGTTGTCATAGATGGTTTTAAGACTTCCATATGGACACTTACAGTAAAGTTTTAACCCCAAAGCTTCCCTGGAGTCAAGGTGCATTATTAAAATCTGGTTGTATAATTCCCACAGTTAACGGGTGGCCGTGGTCGCTGCTTTATTCCATCCGAAATGGCATTTTAATGAATATAAAAGGCAAACGGCTAACAGGCATTTTGTTCTAGAATCTCCTAAGGAATATGGATTATGAATGAAGGCGGGAGCAGAACAGACCTGCTGTGGTTTCAATATGTATGAGCCCTTTCATATTCAGTGCACTGGCTCTTTGTTTGCCTCAGCAGGTGATAGAAAAGGAGGAAGGAAGGAGCACTTTCACAGAGGTTCACGAAGTGGGGAAGGTGAGGACGGACGGTTTTTGGCTGGCCTACAGGTAGATATTCTCAGCTTCTGCCAAAGGATGCAAAGGATGCACCACGTTTACGTGATGCAAAGCCAATGTGCAAAGTGCAAAAGTTACCATAAACCAGCATGATTAAACGTGAAACTTTTCTTCAACAATGTGCCAATTGTACTGAACCCAGACCATCTTGTAAGACCCCGTTTGCACTTTGAGATTATAATTAGGGTTACGGTAAAGGTTGTTCTTCGCACCATGAATTCACGCCCTGAAAATGTCACCCAAGGAAGATTGAGGACGAAGGTGACCTGAAATGATGAAGGTGCCGTGGCATACAAAGCTCTAGGCAAAGTGGTCCCTGATTGAACCAATTTCTGCTGTTTAGCCTTGTAAATGATTGGTCATCCATAAAACATGCAGTATAATGTCAGAGTTTATTATTACTGTAGAAAAAAAGGACGATTTCGCAAATGGTCACACTTCATCTCATGCCGTCAAAACTCAACATCGTGCGACACTGGGCAACATGTGCTTTGAGTGAAACAAAAGACTGGTGTACTGACACCATCTGCTCTCAAATGAAAAACAACATTACTTTACATGCAGACTTCTCACGAATGTCTCACCAGTAAATCGAGAATAATTATCTAGCACAATAATTAAGTGTGAGAAAATAAGACAGAGCGGTGAGCACAAATGTACAACACTAAATTGACTGAGCCTTGATCTACCTGTAGTAAACAAGCACCAGTCTCCATTCGTCACTGATACTCGCATGGTAACCTGTTTCTCTGGGAAGACTAACTGCTGCAGAGACTGTAACTGTAATGTAGAAAACCCTGGACATATGCAGAGCACTTAACATCTTAGTTCTAGAGAATCTGCGTTCCAGTAATTCTGTAACCACAGTCAGGCTGTATGTGTGTGTGTGTGTGTGTGTGTGTATTTTTATTCACACCAGACAAGGAACGATTCTGAGCACACTGACAGGCTGGCTACATGAGTCGCCCTCCAGTCTCAGCTTAATTAAACACACTTTCATTTCTCCTCCTTTATGTGTCTACTCTACCTTCCTCCCTCTGTCACTCCTCTCCGTCCTCCCTCTTTTGCCTGTCTTCTTCCCTCCCTCCCTTTTTTCCAGTCTTTCTGCTTGTCTCTCTCCCTCCCTTTCTGCCTGTCTCCATTCCTCCTGCTCTCTCTATTGCTTTCTTTCCTTCCTTCCACCCTCCGCCAGTTCCTTCCCTTACACTCTGCCTCCAAATTTCCCTCTGTGCCTGTCTTCCTCTCTCCTACCTCTTCTTCCCTTCCTTAGCTCCAGTCGGACGTTAATGAAGCAGTCTCTCCCCCACCCATTGGGCCCATGCCCCACCACTGCTTTTGTGTTCTGGCACCGAGCCATTTGGCTGGGCTCTGTCAGCTCCGCTCCTCTCCTTTTGCCTAATTAGCTCTGTTGTTCTTCTCCTCCCAAGATCCCCTGTTTCAAGTTCAGACAATCAGCGCCGGGCTTTAATCCCCTCGCCTCCCCCCATCGCCATCCCAGCCAAAGGCCTAGCATGGCTCAGATGTGACCCCTGGTGTTGACCTCTGTGTGAAGGCTGTCACCCCTAACCTCTAGACTGTCCAGCACTCTGGCTTTGGACAGATTAGAGTCTGGTACTACAGCGTAACCCACAAATCACCAGGCAGTCTGCCTCTGGTCTGGTACCATAGATTAACCACAACATTACCAGGCAGTCTGCCTCTGGTCTGGTACTACAGATTAACCCCATAATCACCAGGCCGCCTGCCTCTGGTCTGGTACTACAGATTTACCACAACATTACCAGGTAGTCTGCCTCTGGTCTGGTACTACAGATTTACTCCATAATCACCAGGCAGTCTGCCTCTGGTCTGGTACAACAGGTTAACCCCAAAATCACCAGGAAGTCTGCATCTGGTCTGGTACTATAGATTAACCACAAAATCACCAGGCAGTCTGCCTCTGGTCTGGTAATACAGATTAACCCCAGCATCATCAGGAAGTATACAGGTGTTGAGCTATATGGGATTATTTCCAGAGAAAGTATGTTTCTGGAGCTGTCCATGGGCTGTCCAGGGGATGCTCGCCTTCCCTTTCCTGCAGGTCTAATTACAGTAATTAGTTATTTCTCCCTCCCTATCAGTCCTACCCTAGGGTACACATTAGCATTCCACTCACATAGTGCTACACCAACGCTAACAATTAAGAAATACTCATCAGCAGAGTAAATATACACCCATGCTTCCACACAAAACTTAGTCCTCTTAAACTCTTGCTTCCGTGAGAAATATACCCTCAAGTCAAGTGATTCAGGCTGAACTCAAAGGAATCCTGAGCTACTGGAGTTGTGTCTGCTCACAGTTCCAAAAGATACTTTAAGGTGAGAAGGAACATGGTTTTTCACAGATCAGACAGTTATTCTGCTGTATCATTCCCACCCACTCATCCAATTTTGCATCTAGGTATCTACCTGACAGTTCGATATCTAATTATGTTTCATTGTGACCTGTAACTAGTGTGTGTGTGCGTGTGTGTGTGTGTGTGTATGGCGTGAGTGCATTAGTTTCAGAGGCGTTGGCAGCCCGAACGGTGTCAGGGAAAGGCCAAGCTACACTCTGGGTCATAGCTTTATTCATGAGAACCGGGTTTATCCATTTAAATTGATCAGATGAGAAAAACCCCAAACCGTGGAGTAAATACATTTATACTTTTGCATTCTCCTTCCCTTTTGTCCCCCTCCATCTCAATACAGAGCTGCAGCTCACTCTTGCTCTCTAGTGGTGTGGAATGGGATTTGTTAATCGTTCATATTAGCCTTAAGAAAGCAAGCAACATACAGTTGAATTTTTTTTTTATTATTATAGAGCACGTTTATCTGAATCTACGGTTTCAGTGCTCAGTTAAAATAACCTCCTGCTATAATTCTAAAAAGGGATGATTTCTATTCCACAAACAATTGTACACCTGTTATCATCGGGCTAAGCCTCTGCAAACCATATCAACTGATCCATAATAATTAAACCGGCTAAATTAGTTGCCTAGTTAGCATTTGGCAGGTGTGTACAGTTACTGTACAAATCAGCTGTTAGCCTGCCGCCGTGCCAGTGTTGAGCAGTGTTTCCTGGGGTAAGGCTGTCACAGTGGGCTGACAAGCCTCAGGAACATACTTCTAATGTAAGCGTGCTTTTATTCTCCTCTTCAACCACGAGCGGAGTACGCAGGGAGAATGACATTCTGTGCAAATATTCAACATCCTTCCAGCTTATTCCTACATCTTATTTTCTCTATGGCTCTTTACATCACTGCTTTCCACTCTCTTTTCTCTTCTCTCCCACTCTTTCCCCCCGTTTCCTCTGGCTCTCCCTCCCTCTTTTCATTGTATTGTCTCCTCAGAAGCCCAGGCAACAGATCATTTCCATCTCTTAGTGTCAATTAAAAGTGAAATATCTGCATTTGTCAACGTATCATTTGTGGCCGTCGGACGCGCGGCTGATTTGTCGGCGATTCCTGACGCGTGGGGGAGAGCAGGAGACGGCCGTCTCCCTCATTAGAGCAAGAGCTGGCACCATGATGGCTGACACCGCTGCGTGGAGTGCTTCCCGCGGTGCGCCGCCTCCCCTGACATGATACTTACCCAGGAACAGCCCTCGTCTGTCAGGGCTGTCACACGCCAGCGCTAGGGAGAGGGCCCCTGCACACCAGGCACCCATCTCTCAGGCCCCAGGAGGAGAGGAGAGGGGCGGAGGGGTTTGGGAGAACCATGCTGGAGTTTGTCTTTGTCCAAGTTTCCATTTACTGTGTTTGTCTTTTATTCCTCAAATCATTTATTTAGAACAAAAGTTCACTGTAATTTAGAGCTAAACATGCTCCCAATGTTAACTTAAAATGATATAACTTTTCTATTACTTCACTATCTAAACACTTCAGAAGAGTCTTTGAGAAAATGAATAAAGTTAAATTTAGGAGGTGTATCATTACAACCTGCTTCAATTTGAGGTTCAAATCAAATCACGCTGAATTTGTTACCTGCTTCTTTAACAACTGGTGTGGACTACAGTGGAATGCTATCTAATATCCAGAAGTATAGTGATAAAGTAAATGTTTTCTCTCATTACTTGTATTTCATCACTGTGTGCCCTTTTTACTGGAAACATTCTACCAAAAGCAAAACAGAGCTGTTTGCCCCAATGTGTTCCAGGACCTCCCGAATTACAAATTAAGCACTGCATGATAAGATACGTCACCCAAATGAAAATAAATACATATTGGTGTCCTTACCCTGTAAGCAGGCTATGGATAGGTCTTAATACCGATTTTAGCATTTTATGAGCATCATATGCAAATCATCTGAGAGTATGTTAAATTGATATCAGTTATGGATTGTTTGAACAATAAAATATGCATAGTTGACATATTTGGGAACAGTGGGAACAATCGAAGTGCTGAGGCAAATCATGATTTTAGGAGTAAACTCCATTGTTGTTCTCACTCGAACAAGAAGTTGGCACAGCAGTTCTTTTTCTGGGCAAACAAATGTTTTAAACACTTCAAACCAGACTTTGACCACAAATGCTCTCAGCTGATTATCAGGCAGGGCAATCACAATTGGGCTTGTTTTGTTATGCTAGGTGCATACCACAGCTTTTAAATGAGCCACGCTAGCAACTTTGCAAACAACTTTGTTTATGCTTTAGTTTATATTGGCATTTTCTCTGCAGTTTGTTGTCATATAATACATTTAAAAGAATATTTGTAGTAAATTGTCAACATAAATCTCAGTGACTACTTAGCTAGTAGCTGAATAAAATATTTTTAAAATGTAGAAGTGACACTACAATCAAAGCTACAGAATATACATGACATTATGGGATTTTATCTCTGGTCAGTGGCCTTGACTCTTCTTGACCAGCACTCGTACAGTAAATCTATGACAGAATCCAAGCGGTCCACTCTCAGCTAGCTACCCCACTAAGTGCTGTAGGTATATTCCCCATGAGTGACAGCCCCCTGAGGTAATCACAAGCAGCTAAAGAAGATTTACAAGGCTGTATCTATGCATCGATATTTTGGAACATCTTCTCCTGGTCACACTAAAATGTACCAAAACAATGATTTGAAGGTACAGAAAGCGAGTTTGTCAATTATTATTACATAGGTACAGTGGGGAGAACAAGTATTTGATAACCTGCTAAATCGGCAGTGTGTACCACTTACAAAGCATGTAGAAGTCTGTAATTTTTATCATAGGTACTCTTCATCTGTGAGTGACAGAATCTAAAAAAAAAATCCAGAAAATCACCTTGTTTTTTTATAGTAATTAATTAGCATTTTAGTGCATGACATAAGTATTTGATACATCAGAAAAGCAGAACTTAATATTTGGTACAGAAACCTTTGTTTGCAATTACAGAGATCATACGTTTCCTGTAGTTCTTGACCAGGTTTGCACACACTGCAGCAGGGATTCTGGCCCACTCCTCCATACAGACCTTCTCCAGATCCTTCAGGTTTCGGCGCTGTCGCTGGGCAATACGGACTTTCAGCTCCCTCCAAAGATTTTCTATTGGGTTCAGGTCTGGAGACTGGCTAGGCCACTCCAGGACCTTGAGATGCTTCTTACGCAGCCACTCCTTAGATGCCCTGGCTGTGTATTTCGGGTCGTTGTCATGCTGGAAGACCCAGCCATGACCCATCTTCAATGCTCTTACTGAAGGAGGTTGTTTGCCAAGATCTCGTGATACATGGCCCCATCCATCCTCCCCTCAATACGGTGCAGTCGTCCTGTCCCCTTTGCTGAAAAGCATCCCCAAAGAATGATGTTTCCACCTCCATGTTTCACGGTTGGGATGGGGTTCTTGGGGTTGTACTCATCCTTCTTCTTTCTCCAACCACGGCGAGTGGAGTATGGACCAAAAAGCTCAATTTTTGTCTCATCAGACCACATGCCCTTCTCCCATTCCTCCTCTGGATCATCCAGATGGTCATTGGCAAACTTCAGCGGGGCCTGGACATGCGCTGGCTTGAGCAGGGTGACCTTGTGTGCGCTGCCGGATTTTAATCCATGACAGCGTAGTGTGTTACTAATGGTTTTCTTTGAGTCTGTGGTCCCAGCTCTCTTCAGGTCATTGACCAGGTCCTGCCGTGTAGTTCTGGGCTGATCCCTCACCTTCCTCATGATCATTGATGCCCCACGAGGTGAGATCTTGCATGG
This sequence comes from Esox lucius, assembly GCF_011004845.1. Lineage (NCBI taxonomy): Eukaryota > Metazoa > Chordata > Actinopteri > Esociformes > Esocidae > Esox > Esox lucius. The sequence continues at coordinate 13,014,016 of NC_047581.1, read as the reverse complement.
AGCCCCAGACCAAGGGAGATTGACCGCCATCTTGAACTTCTTCCATTTTCTAATAATTGCGCCAAAAGTTGTTGCCTTCTCACCAGGCTGCTTGCCTATTGTCCTGTAGCCCATCCCAGCCTTGTGCAGGTCTACAATTTTATCCCTGATGTCCTTACACAGCTCTCTGGTCTTGGCTATTTTGGAGAGGTTGGAGTCTGTTTGATTGAGTGTGTGGACAGGTAACGAGTTCAAAAAAGTGCAGTTAATAAAGGTAATGAGTGGAGAACAGGAGGGATTCTTAAAGAAAAACTAACAGGTCTGTGAGAGCTGGAATTCTTACTGGTTGGTAGGTGATCAAATACTTGTGTTGTGCAATAAAATGCAAATTAATTATTTAAAAATCATACAATGTGATTTTCTGGATTTTTTTTTAGATTCCGTCTCTCACAGTTGAAGTGTACATATGATAAAAATGACAGACCTCTACATGCTTTGTAAGTAGGAGAACCTGCAAAATCAGTGTATCAAATACTTGTTCTCCCCACTGTATATTTTATACTGTGTTTAACTGGGAAGTTGTATATGCAGTTGGAGCTGCCGGTGTGAATGTGTGTGTGGATTCTAGCCCAACATTCCTGCCTCCTCCCTCCCACGCTGTGGATCACGGAGGAAGCCAGTCAGTGTTCCCTCCCTCTCCCGTCCTGTTCATTAGAGAGGCACTGACCACCGCTGCACTGATCTGAGCGTGGGACACTGACAAAGACACAAAGGAATTCATCAAAGAGGCCAGTGAGGGAGGGAGGGAGGGAGGGAGGGAGGACAATGCTGAGTCAGAGAGAGTGACAGAGACTGAGATACCTATACAATAACTTATAATCTCTCTGACAACCACATTTTTCTACATATCCATAACCATCAAATGTAATGACAATAACTGTTCTGTGAGGGGTTCTATGCACTGAGAGGTCCCATTTCCAGCCTTTGTGTTTTGTTGGGAGAGGAAATGACATCTGCTTGTGAGTGACAGTATGACATATGTGAGAGCTCCTAGTGGTTTGTGGGATGGAAACCCTTCGGCACAATTGCATTAATACTATGGACACAAACCATGGACATTGATTTTTTATATTCTATTGGAAAAAATAGCAATCAAACTATTTTAAGATGACTGTTGACTCCAAAATAAAATTAACAATCAAAATTTCGAAGAGACAATTCACAAACCACAATGTATCCAATTAATCCATTCATTCATGGTATTTTATTATCCTTCTAAAGACCTCTTTTCCATCATTAAATATGTAAATCCAATAGAAACGTTTGATCTTTACAATTTCATTATACAACAGCGTTGCTTTCCAGTCGCATTGTACAGAATAATCCCATAACACTCCCTGCACACCCCAGTGTAATCTACCTCAGCCCGACCCAGTATCACACACTATTAAGCTGCATTTGGTGCGGCTTGAGTGTCCAGTGTGAGCTCCTTTTACACTGTTCACAGCTGGTATACTGATTTGTCCAGTAGTTCCACAGTTGTAGATGTGCATACAGAGAGTAGCAGTTTGACTCAATTCATTATATAATTGTCAATTCCCTTACTGAATTAATTGGGCAAAATTCACTTCCTGAATTGACACCAACCCTGGAATGTACTCTGTATAATCCAGCATTGAGCAGAGCTGACATCAGCCTATACCCAGTACCATTTTCTCTGGTACATCTCTTAGCCCTGCAGTAAAGGAGTAGAACCAGTTTACCTGGAAGTGTATTTCTGTCAGCCTGCCTGGTACTCTGTTAGTTTGTCATTACAAAATTACACACATATATCTATACAATCATCACAGGACGTTCATTGATATTTAAAATGTATCTTTCACTGATTTGCCTCAAGTGTCTTCAATGAATGTCATATCAAGCAAATTCCATTAAAAAAATAATATATAGCCTTAGTTTTGTTCAGCTCATTTAGGCTATAGTATAAGAAAAAACATACAGAAAAATAACTACAGCACAGTATTTAACTTCAGCACCTTTGGACAGTGAGAATATAAATTGGTCACTTGGCTTGTTTAGTGGCACTGCTGAGCAAAGGATACGTGTAGGGTTACAAACATCTGGCCACTTCCACAAAATTCCTAGATTTCCAGAAATGGTTGTAAGATCCTTAATCCTCTGTACAGAATATATTATTCTTTTTAACAAAAAAAGAGTAAAATCACTAGAACTGTGTAACCCTGTGTAACCCCATGACTGTATGTTTGGCTAAATGAGACCTGTTGAATACTGTGGCATCTTGAATACTTCAAGATAGCATTAAAGTGGTCTCAATCCAATCTACAGATTCTAGCACATGAACAAACACATATTGTATATTTCGAAAATAGAGAGAATTATTTACAAGTAAAAAAAAATAGCCCATGGTTGGTGTAGTGGTTTGCCTGTTAGTGCACATCCAGAAACATATTGTATTACCATCAGTCTCAGTGTGACATTTCCTAATCAATGTGGGTTTAACAGTGTTCACAGGTAGTTGTTGGTAGATGCTGGTCCATCAGTCCAGGGAGGGGACCAGCTGATGAGACTCGCAGGTAGAAGACAGGCTCTTTCAGCCTCCACCCTCCCTATCTCTGAGTCAGACTCCGTCACCTCCTACGGCCGAAGCAGCTCTGGGTCCAACCAGCTGCATGACACAGCACTATTGTCAGGGCATGATGTCTACATCACCCCCTGGACACCCCTCCATGAGTCTGGCCAATCTGTGCGTCTCTGCAGCTGGGTAGAGTGGTTTGTTCCCATCGTGTGCCATGTTCATATGAGCCTCTCCTCTGGGGGTACTTTGAGCACACTGCCCATCTCCAGCCGTGCGCCTGCCCTCTCCTGGGCACTGGGGTCATAGCTGCCTTCCGACTGGCGTTTCTTGCGGGCGGTCAGAACCATGAAAACCAGGGCCAACACAGCCAGCAGCACACTCAGGCTGGCCAAAGGGATGGCCACCACCAGCCAGGGAACACGGTTCCTGTGCTCCTGCCGCTACAGAAGGGAAGGAGCAGGATAGCACAGATCAGCACTATTATGGTAATATAAACACCTATGGAATAAAGAGGACAGCACTGACGCTACGTTTTAACTGCTTCCGATGCAGACCAAACATTCACTTTCAATGAAGGGTGGTGTAACGAGGACGCGCGTGGAGGACGCGCATGGAGGACGCGCGCCACCCCTCCCGACGTGGTGTTCGGCGCACGTCATCGCCGGCCTTCTAGCCACGCCGCTCCTCCTCCCACGGCACTGTCCTGTCTTGTTATTGCACACACCTGGTGTCCATTCCCTCATTAGGTTGCCTATATTAGTTCCCTTGTTTCTGGGCATCTTTGTGTGGTATTGTTCTATGTTTGGTGTTTGTAATTGCAAAGCTGTTGCACGCTTTTGCGCTCTGGTTGTTATGTGTGCCATTTTTTGTTATTAAGAAAGAAGAAAGAAGAGTAACTACCTCCCTGCGTTTGGCTCCCTTATTCACGCACCTCGACACACCAATGACAGATGGTTAAGTTGGTGTTTGGACAGGTTAGCATGGGGAGGAAACCAAAAGAGTCAGATTGTACCGACTTGGAAAGTGGAACAGCCCATATTTTGTCATCTTGGTTCCGTGGGTCACGTGACCCATTAATTTTACCTTTTGAGAGTCAGTGGGAAAATTAACTACTTATCCCATCAAGCATTGCCTTCTGTAATGTCCAATCATCAACTAAATACAAGTCATCTGGCCTATCTCCTCACAGAGATTCCACATAGATCTGGGGTGCAATAACTGATGTCGGGAAGATACTGGCTAGCATAACTTTGTTTGGTAACTACCCAGCAAACACGTTACGTAACCACGACCAAACGTGATGTAGTGGATTGGTCATGTCGTGAAATTACCTTCTTACAAAGATGTGGCAACGTTGTCCGAAGGTAATTGCATGACCACATATTCCTCAACTGCTCAGGACGTTTTAGAAACGTAATTAAATGACGTATTGACAATGTAAAAACGTTCATACCAGTTTGGTAACGATCTTACGTAACTACAACAGAAAAAGTTAAACTCCTATTTTCGTTGCTACAGTACTTTGCTTATGATGTCATTACTTGCCACCACTTCGGAAACCATATTCCAAATATTTCAGAATTAAACTGAAGAAACAATAATACTCCAATACACGCAATTGCTCAATTCAAATGCCACACCAGATGGAAGATATACACAAATTAACTGTGCACGCACGGAAGAGCCGCAGCTCGAGGGTCCCGCCATTACTTCGCTGTAGTATATGTACTCCTAAATTATCATGAGAAGTTTACCTCAGCAATTACATTATTGCGGTGTCTGTATTCTTCTGATGTGTTAAACTAGATTTATGTTTTTTACTCCAGTTTAAGATAATTCTGTTTTAGTCCTATCTGTGAGTTTTCACAAGTACTCTTCTACTCTTGTTAGCCCAATAGAATAGATTATATTGCTTAAGTTTCAGCCGCTATCATAGTTTTTTCGAATTGGTCATTGTTTTCTATTTAGAAAGCTTTCAAACTACAGCAAGGTACTTTCGGTTTTCATAATCTAGTGATTTTTCAATTTAGAATTGATCATTGTTTTCTATTTAGAAACCTTTCAAACTACAGCAAGGTACTTTCGGTTTTCATAATCTAGCGATTTTTCAATTTAGAATTGATCATTGTTTTCTATTTAGAAACCTTTGAAACTACAGCAAGGTTATTGGGGTACCAATATGTGATTCATAAAAAATGCAGAGTAACTTTAGCTTTTGTCATCATAAAGACAATGTCCCCTTAATATTTTGGTCAGTCTCAAGGAAGATATGTAGACTGAGACCAGTAATACAAAAATACTAATACTATACAGCTCTGGAAAAAAGAGACCGCTCCTAATTTTTCTTAAATCAGCATCTCTAAATGTATGCCAGCCATTCCATTCCAGTGTCTGTTAAATTCCAACACAGGCACACCTCATTTTACTTAATGAGGTACTGATTAGGTGATTACCCAATTCAGTGTTTTGTGCCAGGTTGTAATTATCTCTGTGGAGTGAGTAATAGCAAATCGTTTTACTGGTTTCCCAACAAAGAAGCTAAGAAGCACCAGTGGATCAGACTGATAAGGTAAATAGCTAGGTACATAGCTAAATGTACAGTAACGTTATACTTCAATAATAGCTAAAAAAAAATTGCTACATACCTAACGTTATCTACAAGGCTACTCACTACTTGTAGCCGGCCATGCTCAAACCCACTGGATGAAATTAGCTGAATTAGCTACCACTTTGGTTAGCTCTGAAGACAATTAATAGCTAAGGCAGTGCTACTGAAGCTGATTAGGGTGTCCTATAGTATGTCTTCCATGTAGACAAATCAATAACAAAATCTAGAAAAAATGATAATAGTTGGGTAGGTGGGTTTTCTTGAGGTGATCACAATAGCAAGGAATTTCCTCAGTTTCTATAAATAATGGTAATAAGTAGAAAATGTATTACCTTACTATTTGTCAGGAGATAAAATATGAATGCAGATGTCAATTGTTTGACAAAATGAATTAGCTAAATCCCCTACAAGTGAGAAACTCTAGGCAGTGTCTGAGTGGCTATTTGGATTTTCATGTTTAGTTAAAACGCAGCCTAATTCATACAGCTTAAATGTCTACAGGATAGACATATTGATTAGATACAGTAGAGTCGGTTGGTTACTGGGTGTATTGTGGAGATTGGGTCACTTACATTGCTTTCACATTGTGTGCCACTGTAGCCTGACACACACAAACACTGGAAACTGTTGATTTTGTCCAGGCAGGTACCACCATTAAAGCAGGGATCGGACTCACACTCATCGATGTCTGTTTCACACCTGGAAGAGTTAAACACGGCACTGACACAACAGTAGAACCACAGCCTTCCACATACATGTACTATCAGAACTCAAACAGTGTCCATCCACTGGCATAGACAGCATTTTAACCGTGGCCACTTCCCTGGAAATAGGGTACACCCAATCCATAGGGAATGCATGTAGTCCTATTTAGTCAACATACAGTACCGGTCAAGTGTTTGGACACACCTACTTACTCAACATAAGTTAATGATCTTACCAGTCCCCAGTGTATCCTGGCTTGCAGGTGCAATTAATGCCCCAGATCCCCTCCAAACACATCCCGCCATTGTCACACTTGGTCTCATCACACGTCTCCATGTCAAATCTGGACCTGTGGAACACATTCATTCAGTTGTTACAGCGTCTCCACATACTTTCAGTAACATGTCCCGGGTATATAGTTTTCCGTACTCACTGGCAGCGGTTCCCAGTGTATCCAGGGGGGCAGACACACCGGTAGGTGCCCATCTCGCTCACGCAGGAGCCCCCGTTCGTACAATTGTGTCCCTGGCAGCTGTCCACCACCTCGTTGCAATCCCTGCCCCCCCATCCTCTGTGGCACTCACACTGGTAGTCTGCCAGCAGGTCTGTGCAGGTGCCATGAGCGCAGGGATCCGAAGCGCAGTCGTCTGTGTCCCTCTGGCACAGTCGTCCTTCCCAGCCTGGGGCACAGCTGCACGTCAGCATGTTCCAGAGGTCCTGGCAGATGCCCTGGTTGAGGCAGGGCTTGGACAGGCACACATCTTCACCGAAACACCCCACCTTGGGCCCCTGACCACTCCGCCGGATAAATCGGGCCGCCTGGGGGGAGTCCTGGCCATCCACCAGGGGGAGATAGACCCCCCCCACTCTCACTTCACCCAGACAGCCCGTGTAGTTCTCAGCAAGCCACACTGTGGCATCGTTGAGGAAGTTAAGATGCCTGGCGTTGCCTCGGGAGCTTCCCGCCCAGCGCCCGTCCACGGTGAGGCGCCAGCGGGACACAGGTTGCAGGGGGTCATCCATGGCCAAGTGGAGGTGGTGCCAGGCTCCATCTGAGATGAGCATGTCACTGCTGAACGCCTGCAGCTCCAGGCTGCTGCCGCTCTGCAGTTTGACGAGTAGGGAGGAGTTGAGAAGACCCAGGCAGAAGACTTCGGTTCCGTTGGCGGCCCGCAGAAGCACGCCATTCTCCTCCCGCGTCCGTATGTCCATGGAGACACTGCTCACCGCGGTGACCAGCGAGCCACTGGCCGTGAATTGCAGAGCGTTGTTCTTAAAGGTGGAGTTGGTGAGGCCTGTGGGGAGAGCAGTGTATCAGCAAGGTGGTAAAATATAATTATTTTTATTCAAATTATTCAAATGTATGCACTCGCTACTTTAAGCCGCTTTGGATAAGAGAATATGGTAAATAATGAAAATGGAAATAAAATATAAATCCAATGGAAATAAATCAAAGAAACCCACGTACATTCATAACCGTCCACTAGATCCACACACCGACTTCCATTCATACATGGGTCGCTGACACACCAAACCCGAGTGGCACACCTCCTGCCGGAGAAATTCATGGGACAGGTGCACTCAAAGTCATTCCAGGTGACCGTGCACGTTCCTCCATTCTGACAGGGACCGGGCTGACATAAACAGAGAGATCAATGTCAGTTAAAGAGTCTTTCTCAGGACCGTCACCTGACAAATGTAGACACATTCATTACCAGCATCACTGTCTGGAGGAGTTTAACCAACTTCCTGCAGTTACAGTGAAACGCCCCAAAAACAAGAAAAAGCAGCCGTCGTTGTACCTCACATGCCTCATCGCTGACGCAGTCGTCCAACACGTTCTCAGCCTTGTTTGGGAAGAAGCACCGGTGCTCGTTGGGGGCGTGGCACTGGTTGGTGTGGCTGGGGTACAGGTGCATGTTGTCCAGGGTGATGTCCTGCAGGCAGCCTTTGAAGTGACCACCCCATGGGGCTGTGGTCTCCCCCGGGGGCAGACCCCCCAGGTACACCACATCCCCACGCTCCATCCTCACCTTCCCCAGGCGGAGCTGTGGCCCGGCCCGGCTAAACCGGACCTGGTCCGGCCCCAGTGCCACGGAGACCGGCTCGCTCTTCCCGCCGGTGATATAGGACCCGTTGGAGAACAGAGTGGTGGGGGGGCTGTTGATGACCAGGGTTCCCTCGCGCAAGTACAGGGAGAGGTACGCCCTCCTCCCTCTCCTCAGCTGGAGGAGCAGGCCGTTGGGCTTCAGGGAGCGCAGGAAGAAGGAGATGCTCAGGTTCTCCCTGTCGGTTTCGTTGAAGTTGAAGGCTGCATAGCTCACTGTGTCTTCATGGCTGAATGTCCATGAAGGGAATTCTGAAGGAAGCGACAAAAAGCAATGGTTTGGTCCGTGAGTGACGAAACCTGTACAAACCAGAGTCGAGGGAAATTGGCTGTAAGCTCAGTTCTTACCTTTTTCACACCGGGAGCCGTGATAGGGTCGATTACACACACATCTGAAGTTTGTCCACAGGTCAACACACTGACCCCGATGATTGCAGGGGTCAGGATGACACCAGTCCGTCTTATTGCAGCCTAGCTTCATGCTCCGAAAGTGCTCCAGCGAGATATTCTGAGGCTCTACCAGCAGGTGGTCAACTTGTAGATCCTCCATGCATCCAATAAAACCCTTCCTGCTTTCCGTGTTATCCAGATATTTCTCGGGGACGCCCGCTACAAAGACCTCAGGGAGTGGTCCGGAAAGGAAGATGAGTTTGTTGTGCGCTTCATCCTCCACCTTGCACCCGTCGTCGTTGTCACAGACCGGTCCTTTAACCGTCAGCGCCAGCTTCTCGTCTATGGTCACGTTGGCTTCATGCCAGTCCCCGTCGTTCACAGGAAGTCGGTAGGTGGCCTTTAAGTCCTTTCCTGACCTAGCTTTAGCCTGGAGGAAACCCTGCACAATCTCCAGGGACACAAAGTAGTCCTCAGTCCCCCTGTAGAATAGTAGTACGTCAGGCAGGGTGGTCCTGAAGCGCAGCTTAACGCAGAGCGCCTGCTGTGGCAGAGAGGGGGTGTTTTCTCCCGTGCTACTGTTAGCCATATGAGGGAGCCGGATGACGATGTGGCCATCCGTTTCGAAGGAGAAGGTGGTGGGGACAGTGCAGCGCTTCCCGGTGAAGCCCGGGGGACAGAGGCAGACGTGTCCGTGCTCATGTTCTCCGCTTAGGGTGGGCACGCAGGTGGCCCTGTTGTCACACTGGTGTTCCCTGCAGCCAATCAGACGAACGTCACAGTTGCGGTCACCCCACGGGTCCTCCCCTGGCTCCGCCCCCACACAGTGGCAGGTGTAGGAGTTGTCACCATCAACGCAGGAGCCTCCGTTCTGACAGGGGTCGCTCTCACACTCGTCAATGTCCACCTCGCAGTGCACACCTGGAATGAGACGTAACACGCCATCAGTACTTCATCCGGCTCAGGAGTTTGGCCATATTTTTTCTCTGCACTGCGGCATCCCACCAAGACACTGACTCCATTAGCCACACAGATAATCAGATATGCAATTAACTACACTGGCACACATGAGGTTCTCTAGGAAGCGCTTGATTGGATTGTGCCCTTTACTTATGAGGAAATGGCTTACGCAAATGGCCTACAGTTGATTAGGATTGAAACGTTTTCTACACAATTAATAACTGTCACTTCAATTGTTCTGACAGTTGATATATTGATATGGACACGAGCCGAGTTATTCCTTCTCTTCCTGCATCACAGTGAAATTGCATTAAAGATAAGCAATTGCTATGGAGAATATTTCAAGGTTATTCACACGAGAGCAATTCAATAAGACTATGACACGCTTCTAAAGCAATGAGCCCAGAAGGTTCATGCACCAGCAAACCCCGCTTAACGGCTCTCCGCACAGCATCTCCCCATGTCAGCCCTCTCACCCCCCCCAATAAACACAGTTTCCCAGCTGCCTTTCTCAGGTCCAAGGTGTCTCTTTACCTGTCTGTCCCAGTGGGCAACACCACACAGCCAGCCAGAGCAGTATCTGTAGCTCCTTCATTTTCCCAGACTCATAGCCAAACAGGTCCCCCAGAAGAGATCTAACTTGTGCCCTTTCTCTATAACACACAGTCACAGAGTACACACCGTCCGTAACACTCATATACTCCCTCCTGTACCAGGCAGGCAGAAGTGATTACACCAGCCCAGCCCTCTTCACTCCCCCTCACTCCACTCAGCAGCCCAGCCCTCCCACCCAGCTGGCTCCTGTCACCGCTGACAACAGGAATGTTATGCTGCAGTCCCTCCCGATCAATGTTTTACGGATGCCCGCTAGAGGCAGACAGCGTTCTAACCGCGAGACTCCCGGGGCGTGGGGCTGTACCCTCCTGGACTGACCCTGGGGAGGGGGGTTGGGTGGGGTTACAGTGTTTAATTGGATGAACCTGTTTCGTGAGTATCTTCACATGTGAAGGACCTAGACGGAATCACAATGAATATGCAGTCATACGTTGCATCATTTGTTGTGCGTGTCTTATTTCCCTCTATTTTGCAATATATGAAAGTATGCTAACACTGCAAATCGTCGGGGACTAGATGAATCACAGCATTCTGCGCTAATTGGTAACAGCCTTTGTTTTTGTGTTGAGAGGGTCTTTCATATGGCTGCTTTTATTCATCAGGGGTTCATAAGGCTTAAGCAGCATTCTGGTAATCTCTGGTAAACTGCAGGAGAGGCCTCTGTTAAATGCCTGGGCAGGACACTGGACATATGGCAGTGGGGTTAATGGGCTTTGTGGTTCTTCTAGAGCCCAAGCCCCTCCATCTGGGCTGCTACCCACCCTGTCAAAGCACTTGTGTGTGGCAAGTCACCCACAAACACTGGAGATACACTCATCCTGTTGTTATTCAGAGTTATTAACTGTTCATCCGAAATATAAATGGGTGGTCTTCCAGGAGATTTTTTGATTTTGTTTGATTTAACTGTTATTTAACCGGGGAAATTGTTTGAGAGCAAAGTTATTATTTATGACAACCTGGTCGTACAGTATATTCAATACCCTCTGTAATTATTGTGACATTTACTTTTTCATCTTCTTCTTTTGGCTCTTCTTTCAAGTAAAAACATTTAGATTAGAAATCAGACTATGACTATGAGGTACTATAAATTATAGTATAGCTCTCTTACGCCTGACAGAACACATTTATCTAAGCAAAACCATCAGTCAAGCCAACTGTCTCAATACTTCTAATGTGCTGAAATAGGTGTCTTGTAGTTGATATAGAGCCAAAAGAAGAACTACATTAACCTACGCTACATATAGCCAGACATACCCGTACTGTAGATTTAATGATTCAGCAGGTACACTTTTGTAAAGGAAGTGTCAAGTTTATAATTCTTTCCATTTACTGGGGCAACGCCAGCCATGAGTTCCCTGACCAACTGTCAACCCACAGGGACGGTACCAGCGCATTAAGTCATACTTAGTAAGAGGCTCAGAGACTCGCAAGCTATCAGACCTTTAGACGCCTGATCAACCTCACCAACCCGACTCAACTGGGCAAACAAACTCATTCATGCACTAATCCACCGAAAAACAAACATGTAGTTGCTCAGTCAAAACCTTTACAAAGATTATTGTCTGTACTATAAATATTAACACACTTTAACCATTACTATGATTATTACATGATTGCTGCATTTGATGCTATTTGACTTAATAGCTCTTTCTTTTTACAAGGTGAAACATTCAAATAATAATTTTGGCTTGTGTGCTTTGCTTAAGAATATGACAACCAAAACATATGAATATGAATACCAAAACATATGAATACCAAAACATATGAATATGAATACCAAGAGTTGTAAATATGACAACCAAAACATGAATATGAATACCAAGAGTTATGAATATGAATACCAAAACATATGAATATGAATACCAAGAGTTATGAATATGAATACCAAGAGTTATGAATATGGATACCAAAACATATGAATATGAATACCAAAACATAAGAATATGACTACCAAAACATATGAATATGAATACCAAAACATATGAATATGACAACCTGGAAGTAGGGTTTTGGCCACCACGAGCCTCTAGTGCAGCTTTAATTCCTTGTGGCATAGATTCTGCCTTTAACTCAATGGGAATACGCAACACCATTATTCGACAAGGATTATCATGTATAGGTGCCCCTGCTTTGAATGCACTTTCTATGGCATTTTTTAAAATGTCCTCTTTATTTTTGCATTAGCAATCTGTCTGAATTAGTATGTTGGTGTTTGTTATGTGATTACACAGTAAAGCAGAGGGACAGTCTTACCTGTGAATCCAGGTCGACAGGCACACTCATAGGAATTGACCAGGTCCTCGCAGCTCCCTCCGTTTTGACACGGGGCCGACTCACACTCGTCCACATTCCGTTCACAGCTCTCTCCTGCATTAGACAGGCCATGAAAAACCCTCAACTCAAATTACCTTTGAGTACAATAACAGATCCCATTCCAATTAAAACCTCCCATTCCTATTCAGTGATCATAAGTGTGCTTATATCCCTATTTTGCTTTACCAGCAAACCCAGCTTGACAGTGGCAGAGGAACCCTGCTGCCTCCTGATAGTTGAACTCCGTGTTCCTCAGTCCAGACAGCACGCCATAGTGCAGCAGCTCGGAGCGCTGGAAACATTCTCCTCCGTTCTCACAGGGCTCCAGTTCACACTCATCTACATCTACCTGGCAGTGATCGCCCTCATAACCTGCAACACAGCAGAGTAGGAACAGAGCCACACGCTAGGTCGTCCACACTGCTCAATACATGTCTATCGTACCAATTAATCGAGGTGTTTAAAACACCAAAATAATAACATTAATAGGAATGTCCTTGTTTCATTATTGTTCGGCCCTCCAGCTGCGACCGTCCTACACTAGATGGCGTTGTGGTGTAAAACCACTTTTGGGGTAAAAGTTTGCCATCCGTAACTGCATGAGTAATACTTCCTGTAGTGTAGGGAATGCTTGGCAAATACGTGACCTGACGTTATGACTGATAATTAAAGTTGCAACTCCCTCATCTGGGGAGAAGTGTGTACTGAGGGTATTTGGAGTGTGTACCTGGCCAGCAGGAACAGGCATACTGGTTGGTCCCGTCTACACAGGTGGCTCCATTCTGGCAAGGATCAGAAGCACATTCAGGGATGTCCTCTTCACACTGGTCTCCTGTGAAGCCTGTGCCATTACAGTCACACTCATAGCTGAGGAAGTGAGAAAGATCATTAATAACCAATTCAAGAAACTGTGATGTCTTGATAAATCCTTTCTGATCTTTAGGTTTACTTTCTTTTTTTCTTTTGTTTTTGTGATGTGAGTGAAATGACACCCGCTTACATCTATAAATGTTTTCATTGGATGGAACAGCTATCAGCGGACCGGAATAAGTCAAAACCGTACCAACAAACCACATTGTTTCTATTTGAAAAAAAGGCTGCGAAACAGGACACATTCCACTAAACGATCAATTTTGTTATTGGAATGTAACTTGTTTGATCTAACTCATCTCCACCTGAAGATGACACACGGCCCATGTCTGATGAAGCTCTTTTTCAGGTTTTCCTAACATCCCCAACTAACAAGTAATTATCACCCCAATAAGCCGATTAATCCTTATCCTTGCACTGTTAAACTTTACTGTCTGGACGTGATCCATCGTCTGACATACTGCTCGCCGACACATTGGGGTTAAGCAGCTGATCCAGCCTATGATAGGGCAGACACTCGGAGCCGCCTTACCTGTCCACTAGGTCGGTACACATGCCCTCATGCAGACAAGGCTCGCTGGCGCACTCGTCAACGTCCAGCTCGCAGTCTTCGCCCTCGTATCCGGACGTACACTCGCAGGTGTACGTGGCCACGTGGTCGTGGCAGGTGGCACCGTTCTGGCAGGGCTCCTCTTCACAGTCATCTATCTCCACCTCACAGTTCACCCCTGCCACACACACAACGCACAGACGATGGTACCGCCGTGAGAAAAAGTCCTACGGAGTGACAGTAAGCGCGCTCCTTTAATTGTTCCTGATTGCTGTGTTATTTTTAGGCGGGCAACAGTGCCTGCCCTAGCCTTTTGGGGGCCCTAAGCAAAATTTTATTGTGGGCCTCTCCCCTAGTGGTCTGGGGCTCACTAGCAGTCGGGGGCCGTAAGCGGCCGCTTATTTAATTTATGCCGAGGGCCAGCCTGGCTGGCAAAGTAGTCGGCTCGGAACTGATGTTGTCTGCTCTTCATATGTCTGATTGGTCATTTCTAGTTGCTAAGCTCCGTTGGAACGTCGAAGCACTGAAAGAAAGAGGTTACCTCTCGCTTTAGAGGCGGTGGAATAAGCTGACCTAAACAGAGAGGCTATCTTACCTTTGTAGCCCAGCACACAGTTGCATCTGTAGTGATCCACCTCGTCGACACAGGTCCCATTGTTCTTACACGGCCGCGACACACACTCATTGATGTCCAGGTCGCAGTGGAAGCCTTGGAAACCCGGGACACAGAAGCACTGATACCCGTTGGGCACGTTTTTACAGATGGCGCCGTTCTGACAGGGCTGTGACTTACAGTCACCGACATCCTCCTCGCAGTCCCTCCCCTTGAAGCCCGGGACACACTGGCACTCATAACCCTCTGCCATGCCCACGCACGTGGCCCCATTCTGGCAGGGTTCCTCTGAGCAGTGTCCGATCCCCTGCTGACACTGCTCACCTTGGTAACCAGGGGGACAGTGGCAGGTGTAGTCGCTGGTGCCCAGCGTGCTGGTACAGTTGGCACAGGGGGCGTCGTGGGCGCACGGGTCGTAGAGCTCGTCGCAGTCTTTGCCCGAGTAACGAACCGGCCATGTCGGGCAGACGCACGTGTAGTCGCCCGTGTTGTCTGTACAGATACCTCCGTTCTGACACGGTGCTGAGAGGCACAGGTCTGCTGACGCAGTGAACAGCGTACCTGTAGGAAAACGGAAAGAAAAACAATTATTAACATAACTGAGACTTATCCTCTCAGATAAGTAGGCCTTGTCGATGTTCAGATTTTAAAACCGAGTTAAGATAGTCACTTCTGAAGCAGTGTGTCCATTATACAGGTATGTACAGTTGTGCTCATAAGTTTGCATACCCTGGCAGAAATTGACATTTTGGCATTGATTTTGGTTCTGGTTCGTAATTTTTATGGACAGAATTTCTAGGCGCAGCCAGGGGCCGGAGGGTGTCAGGTTTGGGGACCACGCGATTTCGTCTCTGCTCTTTGCGGATGATGTTGTCGTGTTGGCCCCTTCTAACCAGGACCTTCAGCATGCACTGGGACGGTTTGCAGCCGAGTGTGAAGCGGTTGGGATGAAAATCAGTACCTCCAAATCCGAGGCCATGGTCCTCATTTGGAAAAGGGTGGCTTGACCACTTCAGGTTGGTGGAGAGTTCCTGCCTCAAGTGGAAGAGTTTAAGTATCTAGGGGTCTTGTTCACGAATGAGGGAAGGATGGAACAGGAGATCGGTGCAGCTTCTGCAGTAATGCGGTCAATGTATCGGTCTGTCGTGGTGAAGAAAGAGCTGAGCCGCAAGGTGAAGCTCTCGATTTACCGGTCAATCTACGTCCCTACTCTCTTGGTCATGGGCTTTGGGTCATGACCGAAAGGACAAGATCCCGGATACAGGCGGCCGAAATGAGCTTTCTCCGCAGGGTGGCTGGGCAAACCCTTAGAGATAGGGTGAGAAGCTTGGTCACCCGGGAGGAGCTCAGAGTAGAGCCGCTGCTCCTCCACATCGAGAGGGGTCAGCTGAGGTGGCTTGGGCATCTGTTTCGGATGCCTCCGGAACGCCTTCCTGGGAAGGTGTTCCGGTCCCGTCCCATCGGGAGGAGACCCCGGGGAAGACCTAGGACACGCTGGAGGGACTATGTCTCCCGGCTGGCCTGGGAACGCCTCGGTGCCCCCCGGAAGAGCTGGAGGAAGTGTCTGGGGAGAGGGAAGTCTGGGCATCCCTGCTTAGACTGCTGCCCCCGCGACCCGGCCCCGGATAAGCGGAAGAAGATGGATGGATGGCATTGATTTTGAAAATATGATTGATCATGCAAAAAAAATGTCTTTTGTTGAAGGATAGTGATCATATGAAGCCATTTATTATCACATAGTGGCCAGTCAGTACTCTTCAATCACTTATTTAGAAGTGGGAAATTTGGGGATCCCTTGATACCAAGCTACGGTCAGGTAGACCAAAAAACATTTCAGCCAGAATTGCCAGAAGAATTGTTCAGGATACAAAGAAAAACCCACAGGTAACCTCAGAAGAAATACAGGCTGCTCGGGAAAAAGTCAGTGTGGTTGATTCAATGAGCACAATACAACAAAACTTTTAAAAAGTTGCATGGTTGAGTTGCCAGAAAGAAGCCTTCATTACGCCAATGTCACAAAAAACCCCAGTTACAATATGCCCAACAACACCTTGAAACGCCTCACAGCTTCTGGCACACTTGTAACCATAATACGGATTTATGGTCACAACCATAAGTGCTATGTTTGGACAGGGGTCAACAAAGCCTATAGTGAACAGAATACCATCCCCACCATGAAGCATGGTGGTGACTCACTGATGTTTTAGTGGTGTGTGAGCTTTAAAGGCACGGGGAATCTTGTGAAAATTAATGGCAAGATGAATGCAGTATGTTATCTGAAAATACTGGCAGACAATTTGCCTTCTTCTGCATGAAAGCTGCGCATGGGACGCTCTTGGACTCCAGCATGACAATGACACTAAGCACAAGGCCAAGTTGAACCTCCAGTGCTTACAGATGAAAAAGGTAAGGGTTCTGGAGTGGCCATCACAGTCTGCTGACCTTCATATCATCGAGCCACTCTGGGGAGATCTCAAAATGCGGTTCATGCAAGACGACCAAAGACTTTGCATGACCTGGAGGCATTTTGCCAAGACGAATGGGCAGCTATACCACCTGCAAGAATTTGGAGCCTCATAGACAATGATTACAAAAGACTGCACGCTGTCATTGATGCTATAGGGGGCAATACACAGTATTAAGGACTAAGAGTATGCAGACTTTTAAACAGGGGTCAAAGTTTTTTTTCTTTGTTGCCATGTTTTGTTTTATGATTGTGTCATTCTGTTATGACCTACAGTTGAATGTGAATCCCATAAGAAATAAAAGACGTGTTTTGCCTGCTCACTCATGTTTTCTTAACAAATGGTACGTATATATCCAATTCTCCAAGGATATGCAAACTTTTGAGCACAATCGTGTTATTACCTGTCCTTCACACTAGTTGGTACAACAACCTTTCCTTCACATTGGTTGGTATAGAGACCTGTCTTTAACACTGGTTGATATAAAGACCTGTCCTTGACACTGGTTGGTATAACGACCTGTAGTTCACACTGGTTGGCATAACGACCTGTCCTTCACACTGGCTGTTATAAAGACTTGTCGTTCATGCTGGTTGATACAACAACCTGTCCTTCACACTGGTTGTTATAAAGACTTGTCGTTCATGCTGGTTGATACAACGACCTGTCCTTCACACTGGTTAAAATAACAACCTGTCGTTCACACTGGTTGATTTAACTACCAGTCATTTACAGGGTTGGAGAACCAGTGAGATTACCAAGTATTAGTGATGAGAGTTCTTTGAAGCTTGACATCCTACAAGCTCATTAGTAGGCAAATACACCAGCTCCTATTGACCTCTGCTTGTCCCTGCTTTTGAGGTCTTTACAGAGCACTCCTAGAGTAAACCTTCCCACTTCACCCTCTCTCTAGTCTGGATTTACAGTAACACAGCAGATGGTGTCAGTAGTAACCGTATTACACACCCTCTTTGTGAGCAGCTGCCACCCAATGCTACATAATTGAAAGTTCCCTTCACTCTGATTACTCCAAACCTGGGTTTGACCACATGGGCGACCACACAGGCCGTCCTAATATACACTCTCAGTTCACCATTCACTAGTTTCGTAACCACATCCTGTTTGACCCTGGCTATGATTTACAATACAGTTTGGGATACAGCAGACAATTGTTTCTGCTCAATTTCCCTTATGAATAATTTGTTATATGGAGAAATAATACGCTTACAGTAGTGAAAATTATTATATGATGGAAAGCGATCGCACTGCGGGTTCACATACATAAATACGCATTCTATTAAAAATATAATTACATGTATTCATTGTATTACTGACCTAATGAACACAGATATCTATAGTTCATAGCTTATCATAGTTTTTCTATTTTCTAGTATAGTTTACTATGTATTGTGTTTAATAGCTAACATTAGCAGGGATTTGTAACATATGACATGAGATGTTTCTGTCCTGTGAGTCACCCACAGTTTATCTTCAGGAAGGTCACGTTGTGAATACTTCTCTGTCTCTTGTAAATCATTCCCTCATCATAAAACACCAGCCTCTACATCCATGGTAACATTTCCTGTACCGACATAGCCTAAGCTCTACAGCAGGCCCCAAGAGGGAGTCTGTGAAGTGACTTTGGGTTTTGGCCATTAAGGCAACACTTCATCTTAACTCATCATCCACTTTCACTGGCTTGGTAGAAGAGTGTAGAAAAAAATTATCCCGATACCTTTTAGTCCTTGTTGACAGGACCATGAATTTGGAACCCCTCCTCTCAGGTGTTCCTTTGTTTGTTGGATTAAGTAGGCCTTTTATTCCTTCCTGTGTCACACCTAACCCATACTGGTACCTCCACATTAACCCTGACTATCAGCCACCTGTATCTGGTGGCACCCATTAGCATGTGACATGACCACCCATTGTGCTGAAGAGCTGAAGGGTGGGCAGGCCGTTGCTCCGGTTCAGGGCCTAGATTCAAAGAACTGATCATCACCTTGATGAACCTTATGTGAGCCTTGCGTTGGGGATAGGACTGTTGATATTTGGCAAATTTTAGCTCCGCTTGTCTCTCTCTGCGTCAGCAGCCGCCAACTACTGATGGTCTCCAACTGTGAGGTCTTCTGACTGGACGTCCATTTCCCCATTCTCCGCTAACGGCCTGAGGGCCAGACACGGAGAAATGTTTTACTGGTTTCCTCCTGTTCATCCGTCAGCTCTGAAGCTTCTCGCGTCATTATATTACAGAGCGTGTGTTAATCCCACATTAGTGACCCAAAGACGGTCCAGATATCGTTGTCATGCTCCACTGTACTGTGTTGTGCAGGCTAACATCTGGGTCCGTCCGTACCTGGAACCCATAGCCGTCTAGTCATAGGGAGGGATGGTGATTGGCTGAGACAGTCGGGGGCTCCGGCCTGTTCTATTCTGCTGCAGCCAGACTACTGCCCCATGAAACATTCCACGGCTCTGATGTCATCGCTGACTCCTGTGTCATGAATCAGTTCATAGATCATGGTTTCAGGCAGATTGAGGCGTTGCTCTCTGACACTGCTTTTCACCAACCACTTATTCCAAAAGAATCAAGATGAACAGAATAGAGCCAGGTCTTAATTGAAGTGCAGCTAAAGTCGCAGAACCCCGAGTTGACATGTGCCGAGAAGTTTCCCAGACTGAACTCTAAAGTGAGTGTGTCAGTGTTTCCTTCTAACAGTTTGACAAAAGGCGGCTATATATATAAGATATGATTAATGGTTGTTGTGTTGGAATATTTGTCAAAATAAGGAGCATTTATTTCCACAATCCGTGAAGTCAGATGTCAACCCACACTGAGAGTTATTTTTAGGGCAGTGTTGCCATGACAAATGTGAGAAGATGCTCCTGAATGGTTCTGACACAAGTTATAGTTAGATTCCTTCTCTGGTCACCAAAGGGAACCACCAGCCATGCCAGTGTCACGCTTTGTACCAAACCTTATTCATACTCAAAGGACTCCGCTGTGGTGATTCATTTGGCTTTAAAATGCACAAACTCACACATATTTAGTCACAGTTCTCTCAGAAATGTAAATGTCTGAAATTCATGTGGGTTGATATTGAAGAACTCATATTGCGGCTAAGATGGTATTTCAAATCAACCATGTTTCTTTCAATGAGCTACGCAATACCAAAGTACTGTTTGTTTTTCCACACTTCCCCGAACACGCGCCTCTTCATTCTTAAGACAAAAAAGCGGAGCAGCCAAACTCTTAGCACGTCACCATGGTGATGCATAACAATGGCCACCACATGCGATCCCATCAGCCTGTTCAATTTAACGAGGTTCAGATGCTTCCCACAAGCAGGGCCACAGAATAAATGGGTCAGCGCATCATTAGGTGGGGTTCAAAATATCCCCCACACAACGGCACCCCAATACCCGCCTCCCTACTGCTCCCACTGCTCCCATCATAGAAGACATCCATGGTTTCACGGATTAAAAACAAACCAATTATCTCATTGTGTTAATTGAACGTGAACTATTCATTCATGCATGATAAGCGTTCAAGCCAATCACTGTATGTCAAAGTCTTTCGCATGGTGTTGGATGTTGTTATGGTGACAGACATTTTACCACTTCTCTTGTTTTACATATATGTATCAAAGGTTTGCTTGCTGTCCTCTAAGGCATGTCTGGCCGTATAATTAAAGAGTAACTCACTTATTGAAGGGAGACGGCACTCAGGTTTTCAGATTATCATCCACTATAAGACACTGACTACCAGCTGGCCATCACCACTTGTCCTCCTGTAACATTGTCTCGCCTTGCTAATGCCCAATTAATGCCCTCCCCCCTCGACACACGCGCACACACACACACACACACACACACACACACACACACACATAGACCCACACGAACACACACAACCGAGGACACGAGTGTTCACCTCGTCCCCATTAACACTCACACAAGCGTTCACATCCCCGTTGAAACACTCACACCAGTGCCGGCATACACCGCAATTACTAATTAGACCACTGGAACCTACAGACATAAGCCTTCTAGTTGACAACAGTGAGGCCTACCCAGATCGAACAGCACCAAGGTGATCAGCAAAGTTCTTCGGTAGTCGGGAAAAAGCTCGCCAAACTCCATGGTGGTGGTGGGACACGTTGAGTCCTGTTGTGTCCAACTGAAGAGGTGATGCCTGTCACTCGTCCACAGTGTTCCCACCCAGCATTCTGGGCCAGCCGATCAGCTCCCTGCTCGAACAGAAGTTAGCTGGAAGTGTGCTGTGGCCTCTCCATGCCTGGTCAGTCCTGCGAGAGTGTGAGCTCTCTGGGGACAGAGCTGGGCTGGCTGGGGTAAAGGCAGCATAATCTCCCCTGCAGAGAGAGGCCAGGAAAACATGGACTGGATTCCCTGACATGGACTGTCTGTTTCCCTAGCGCCCTTACGTTCTGCCACACCCATCCTCCCTCTGGTCTTCTTACTTTGGTCTATTTCCGCCTCAATCCTCATTCCTCTCTCCCACTTTATTTAACTATCTGAAAAAAAATCTTTAAGTCACTGTTTACCGATAACAACAGTACCTTTCGATCTGAGTCTAAATATGTAATGGAACTTAAGGTTTCAATAGATCTAGTCTAGCGTAGGGGTTTGTCTTAGCACAAATGTTAAGCTGGGCATTGAAGTCTCTTGACCGTCATGCACTAGCCGTACAACAGTGGCGGGAGGGACGGGGAGAGGTCCAGTCCCATGCAGGCAAACATGGAGAGGTCCAGTCCCTTGCGGACACACATGGAGAGGTCCAGTCCCATGCAGACACACATGGAGAGGTCCAGTCACATGCGGACACACATGGAGAGGTCCAGTCCCGGTTTAATGAGTGCATGCACGTCCGTCATTGGCTAGCCTGTTCCTTTTGTGAGTAGGGGGCTTATCCCGTCACGCTTTAACACGTCTCTGGACAGCAGAGCCCCCCCCCCCGGCAGCTGGGTCGACCCTCCGCCTGCCCCTCCACCCCCACCCCCCGGAGCAGTGTCCTGAGGCCGGCCAGGCTTAACTGTGTGGCATGCTGGGATTGAACAAGACAGAGTTTAATTAAGCACTCGGCATCGTCGCTGGACAGATTGAAGTCTACGTCCATTTACCACAGCCTGGAAGTCTGGGAGTGACAAAGTGACAGAGTGACAGACGGGGTCACTACCAAAGCAGGGCAACTCTCAGCATTCCTGACCTGGCAGGCCTGTCAAAGTGATGGCTGCATCTTTCATTAATCGCCAAGACAATGGAGAGAGGGCAGGAAGACAATTCAAGTTGGTCAGTTTTTCTTTTTTGATTTACATTTATGTAATGAGGCAAGGTAATAAGAATTACTTATTTTAAAAATATATATATTTTGTATGGCCTGTACAAAATATACAAACAGATAAAAGTCAATAAAATACTCTATAAAAAACCTTAATTAAGGGAAAACCAGTTGCACGACACACTCAGAAGCCTCCCTCACAGATAAGCAAAAAGCCTTGGCTCGTTTGAAGAAAAATATCAGCTCTACAAGGGTGCATTAAAAAACTCCTCTTGTACTCTCTATTCAGCCATGACAGTTTGGCTACAAGACGAGTGGTGAAAACCCTCACTGTCAACATAAAAATCAATCAAATCAATCAAATGTGTTTTATAAAGCCCTTAAAACATCAGCAGTCCTCACAAAGTGCTTTTACGGATGCCCGCCCTGAAACCCCAAAGAGCAGGCAACAACGAGAGCTGACACGCAGGTATTTAAATGAGAAGATGACAGTGGATTTCCGAGGGACAGAGTATTGAACATGTCCTCCTACACATCGATTGCATCACTGTAGAGAGGGTCAAGAGCTTCAACTAAGGACCAGAAATAGTCCAACCACACAGAGACCACGGTGAAAGAAGCAGCACAGTGCCTCTTCCACCTCAGGTGGCTTATGAGATGTATCATGTCCCAAAATATTAAGAAAAACAGCTTTTACCCCGAGGCCCGACTATTAAACCTGCCTACCTGACCAGCTGCCTGATATGCATGGTAAAGCCCAGTTGCACACAAATTCACACTGCAGTTAAGTTATACAGTCACCATCCACACGCTCTATCACACACAAACTGTATGGTCACACAGTCACTCTTAACTCACACATGTTCACCCACAAGCATGCATACATTAGATCCACACCTCTTTCTCACTGGTCACATCATGTTATTTATGTTCAGTTTACCTAGTTTAAGCTTTGATTTTCATTGTGAATTTGTGATTGTGTACTTTTATGAACTTTCTTGTTTCATTCAATTATTCTTTACTGACTGTGTTTTTATTAAACACGCATTTTGATAATAGGTGCTTTAATATACAAATTGAAAACATAAAACTGGATCTTTGAAACTATGGGTACTTATATATGTAAGAGGATTATTGTGGAACCCTGACTGAAGGCTTTATCATAGGATTTATGGCTGTGTCTATGTGAGTGTTCCCAGACCAGGCCCACCCCCAGACCAACTTTTCTTATGATCAGTCGTCTGCAGGCAGACAGGATTGATGGGGGGGATCTTCTCCAGCCTGAGTAAAAATAATTGGCTTTTTTACAGGACATAATTGTTTTTTTTACAAAAATAATTGCTGAATTACAGGAAGCTTTTTGTAATAATTATGTTTAGTTAATTATGTGATTATCTGAATTCCTCAACATTTTCTCGACACACGTGGTTTTTCAGTGTTCAGCTCACTAATCTGACAAAGTAAATTTCTACTAAACATCTACTATGAGGAGCAAGAGTGTGTTCACCTGATCCCTGCAGGAATGGGAATAACAGTGATGAGGCGGGTTAACCTATACCAAAAAAACAATATTCACATTAGAGCTAGAAGCTCAACACACTTGAAGAGCCCAGAATTGATTCACTATAAGGACTGCTGGAATAGTTATCTAGTAGAGACTTTATAGAGGAATCCCGTTTCAGAGAAACAGTCTTATCACAGTTGACAACTGGGATATGAAAATAAGCATCCCCTCTGCTGGCTGAACCTGAGATGACCACTGAGACAGGAAGCAAATAGCATCACTGAATTTACGGCAGCATTGTGTGGTAATGTGGTGAATCAATGACACCGACACTGTAATATTGACAAACTACAGGTGGGCCAGTGTCAGAGTGCTGGCGTGCTGGTTTAACAAGGATGCTTTAACAGGGAGGAGTTCACACGAGGCGTTGAACAACTCGTGCAACTATTTGAATGGGCACTAATGGAGGATTGTGACATTCCTTCTCAGCCCAGTGAATGTGCCTCTATCTGCCCTTTTACGACTATTGATGGGAAATTAGAACGTGCATGATGGAGCCTGAGAGAGAGATTGATGGGTTGCAAGCCTGGGCTTTCACAGGGCATGTGCTATCCAACGCTGTCTGCCTTTCTTAGAGATTGGGGATTTATGAGACTTCTTATAATGGCTTAAACTGGTGCTTTATCTGCCTGCGCCATCCCAAACACTCTGCACCTTAAGCACGCGCACACGCACGCACGCGCGCACACACACACAGACACCCTCTGCGCACAACATTGAAGAAGCTGCTGAACCTTATTTCAAGCCTGGCCCTAAACAATTTGGAAATGTCGAAAGAGGTCTGCATGCCAGGTTGTGACCTCCAGCTATACCAAGATTATGTTTTCCTCTTTTTCATTTGAACAGTAGAGATTGGCACCAGCAAGAGACTGGAGGGCTTGAATACCCCACTGGACAGACAAAGCACCATGACCTCTGTTGTCTCACATTCACCACTGGCATCCATAAAAGTTGCACTGGCATCCATAACCATTGCACTTTGAAAAAGGACAATGTGTTTTTCCTCCGTGAAACACAACATTGTTTCTTCTGAATTTCTGCAGGGTTGTTTCGGTGTCGCTCTCTCTCTCCGAGTGACGAGAGCTGCAGAGTTATGTTTCACTCCGTTCCGCCGCCGTTCCTTGAGCCGTGCGGGGCCCTGTCCTGCTGTAGTCTGATGTCAATCGTACCATCTACTCAGAGAGCAACGACACTTAATACACATCACCCAATCCCTGCAGTTTCTCATTGAAAGGAAACATGAGTTCTCTCTTAATTAGCTTGTATGCTCATCAGAATGACCCTTTGTAGTCACTGTTTGGTCTACTGACCGTTTGACTTAAGTACTGTCATTTCTGTTTAATGTATGATCAGGTATTAGTCCATCATTTGAGTTTGATCTGGTGTTTTTGGTTATATATTACGCTGTTCATTGTCATTTACATGTGGTAGTCCAGCAGAAAACCTGAGAGGGTGTAGAACTAAATCTCTGAGCTCATGACAATGGTTGATGAGTTTTCAAAAGGGGTTCATCAAATGCCACTAATCATATTTTTTCCTGTCAGGCTTCCCTGCCATGACCTCTTGCCTACAGTCATCTTGATAACAGACTAAGATGTGAGAGACCCCAGTGTCCTATTGGAGCCCTGAATCCATACAAAGATCCCACTTTAACTGCTTGTCTCCCAGGTCTGGCCACAGGGCTACCCCCCTCAGATGCTGAAGTAATGAAAGGATTCAGCCAGGACAAGGGGATTGAAGCAAACTTCCTCTTGTAATATTTTGAAGGTAAAGCTAATGGCTAAATATTGCATTCCATTTAGCTTTTAAGATTCTGTCTGTCTGTCTGTAAGCTTACCTGAGACATTACATGGAATTCATTCACTGAGGAGGCATGAACGACCAATACAGACAGGCTTGTTGTGGTTCTGTTTCATCACAACTCTGGCAAAGGTCAGCGAATATGTACATTAGTCGAAACTACTCTGGTAAAAAAGAATGCAAACCAAAACAATAATAATTTAATCACCTTAAGAAAAGTATTAAATTAAAGGTCTTCTCTAAGCATTAAACTAATTTCTTGTTAACACAACATGACTACAACATCACTATGTGGTATAAAAGCAAACTACTACCATCATCCCAATGTCATACAGATCCAAACTCACAGCCTGACCTATAACAGTCTGAGCCAAAAAATCTACTATGTCAGGTCGTTATCGGACCGCTGGGCTGATCAGGAAGCTATGGAGGGATCCAGGTGTTTCAGAGCTCCTCCTACCAGGTGTAGACTCCCTGTAACCAGGACAGAGATATGGGCTGCCTCTTTTAGCGCAGTTGCTTTAGCCAAGACGCTGGTTTGTACAGGAACCAAAGAGCTTGCTGCAGCAGCCAGCACACCATCCCTTTCCTGACCGATCCACTGGAGGGCGCTGAGGATGCAGGGAAAGACAAGAGTGTGAGTCCTGGTCTTGGCCAGAAGGGGAAGCCTGTCTGGTATTAGCAGCTCAGACCCCTGCTGAGTCTCTGTCTCGCTCAGCCTCTGCCAGCTGCTCTGGTTGTCCAGGCAACGGGTCAGCACGTTCTCCATGGACACATTGAAATTCTGCTGATCTGTAAAAGAGCACAGAGAGCACAAAACGAGACTGAAGGGCTGCACACACGTCCAGGGTATTTCTCCCAACAGGATAAGAAAAGCGCTACTTTTTTTAAAACAAGAAAACCTTTGACAAATCTAAAAATGTAAGGATCCTTGCATTTGTTATTGCATTCATGCTCCAGTATATGTCTATTTTCATTGCACTGACTTGTCTGTGAAAACCTCAGACAGAGAAACCAAATCACCTGCATTGTTTTCTGTAATAGTTTCAGTGATGTTGGGGCAAAACACAGTGAAATCAAACTGGCACGGCTGAAAAGACAAAAAAAGAGGGAGATTTCAGTGTCTGTACAGTGATATGACCTTCAGACCCATGCCACACACAGTTGTGCCTGACCTCAGATCTGTAGAACTCACCACTAGGAGTTTAAGCAGTGCAGCTGAGTCTCTCTCCCCCGTGGCATTGAACAGCAGCACTCTGACCACAGGACCTCTGTTATACAGACACACAGGGAGTGGGCCTACTTAGAAGTTCTATTTGTCAAAGGGAACACATATCAAACTCTATTATGTAAGCGTTACTTCTGAGAGCTTGTGTTTGTGTTCATGCAGGGCTGGTTCTAGCCTATTGGTGGTACTGATCAGAATTTGACATGGTGGGCCTGTCTCACGTCATCAAGGTATATGTCATAAATGTTTGTATAATAACACATTGTTTTTTTAACAAACATACAATTTACAAACTTGAATGTAAAGACAAAAGTACTACTTGTTACAAGTAAGATGATCATTTATCACATCAGAGATTAGAAAAGTCTGTTAGAATGTTTCAGTTACATTATCCTGTTTCACCTCTAGGTGGCACATGACTGGGATATACTGTAACACTACAAATAAAAATCACAGTGTGTATTGAAAGTCCACACCAACTTTCAAAATGTTCAACTTTTGTTGCCATTCAGCCTTAAGTGAAAACACATAGAATCTAAATTTTCCCAGCTTTATTCACACACAGTAACTCACAATGTCCAAGTGAAAAACAGTAAAAAAAATACCTTGTTCGGATAAGTGAACGACTCCCTTAGAATTGCAATTGCAAACTTGCTGAGGTATTACTAACCACCTTCCAGATCACAAATCAAGCTAACTGGCTTCCATCTGTGATCAAGTGTATTGGCTGTGATTAGTTCAGAATAAAAGCAGTTGTTCATAGAGGATTCCACTGCTTAGTATTGCAATTCAAGGCAAAAAATCTACTATGGCCTGATAGGTACTTTTAAAATATATACAGGATAAAGTTGTGGAAAGTCATGGGATGGATATAAAAAGATTTCAAAGGCTTTGTATATCCTGTGGTGCAAAATTAAAACTATTATTAAGAAATGGAAGGCATATGGTACCACCCAGATGTTGCATAGATCAGACTGTCCCTCCAAACTGGATGATCTGGCAAGGAGGAGACTGATCAGAGACGCTACCAAGAAACCAATGGTGACTTTAAAGGAGCTTCAGGCCTTTATGGCAATGACTGGTAAATGGGTGCATGTGACCACAATAACAGAAGCACTCCACAAATCTGGCCTCTAAGGGAGGGAGTCAAGAAAAAAAAACACTCCTCATAAAAGTCAAAAAAGGCAACAAGTCTTGTTTGATCTTTGCCTAAAAGCACATTTTTAATTCCGAGGTCAAGTGGCAAAAGGCCACTTTTTGGCCTGAACGCAAGACAATACTTCTGGTGAAAATGAAATACATCTACTTACCCTAAGAGCACCATGCCTACATTTATTAAAGCACAGCAACGGCACCATCCTGTTG
Organism: Esox lucius; assembly: GCF_011004845.1. NCBI lineage: Eukaryota > Metazoa > Chordata > Actinopteri > Esociformes > Esocidae > Esox > Esox lucius. The sequence continues at coordinate 12,985,992 of NC_047581.1, read as the reverse complement.
TGGGGGTGTTTCTCATCAGCAGGGACTGGAGCACTTGTGTACATGTACTCTAAATTATAGTTGCATTAAATACAAATGAATAATCGGAAGGTGGGCCCCTAGCGGTCAGGGGTGCCCTAAGCGACTGCTTATGTTGCATATGTCTGGAATCAGCTCTGCATGCAGCTGTTTTTTTACAGTCAGATAAGCCTACAGCTTTCCACAATCATTCAACAAATGAAGGCTGCTGTTTAAAAGTCTGAGGACCCTTAGTGGCCATGCAGGGACCAACCTGTGTCCTCCCTCCTCCTGCTGGGTCTGCTGCCTAAACCAGTGTACACAAGCCTGCATGCTGCCTGTGGTGTGGGCCCCGTCCAGGTAGTAGGTGATAGGACCATGCCTCAAGGTTTGAGTCCTCCCAGGCCACTCTGTGGCCTCTAGCCCTGGGGAGAGGGGAGAGGGGCCACGAGGGAGGAGGGTCGGGTAGAAGATGTGGGGAGAAACAGAGAGTATAGAGGGTTTTATGCTTTAACATTGTGCTTTTGGGCATAATTTATAAGCACATAATATTTATTTTGAATTGATCTCTAAGGGCATTTAGTTTCAAATTCTCTGCTCAGCCAGGTATACCAGCATTCACTGTTAGGCCAGCTGGACCCATCACTGTCTTAAAGAACAATAAATGCTGTCCTGTAAATGTTAGAGGCAGGATTCTACAAAGTGCATGTAAAATCTCCTCATCTTCCATAAATTCCGCATTAGGGTTTCAGTTATCTAATTATTTCAGCTGACTTGTAGTTTAACATTGAGTCATCTGTGTACAAAGACACGCTTGTTTTATTCAAGGTCAGGGAAACGTCATTCATAATAACAAAAAAACTGTGAAGGCCCAAGTCATCTGCCCTGTGGAACGCCACACTCAACTGTGTTCATTAAAACTCTCTTTGATCTATTCTATCAGAACAAAGCAACAGGTTATTATCAACGCTAACAAAAACTACAGTGAAGCCTAATGGTACAGCTTCCAAAAACATCCTATTATACATTTCTTCTAGCCAGACAATTGCCATTTGTGTCAGCACAAAATGCAGTTGACTGGGTCGGTGAGTAAACCAAAAAGTTTCTCAATCCTCACTGGTTAAAAGGCAGGGTCCTTTAGATGAATGAAACTTACCTTTGAGCATGATGGAGCTGGGCTGAAATGCTGGTGCCTGGGAGACCAGCAGCTTCTGTGCTGTTGGGGGGACGAGCCGGACATCTGCAACTAAGAAAAGGCCAACAGTTACAACTACCTCAGCAATGTTGACTTAAGCAGTACCTTCTCATACTAGCTAGAATAATGCTGTCATACACACACCAGACTGCCGGTAGCGCTCTAGCCAAGTCTTGCTGAGCTGCAGGGCGAGTGATGCATTGCAATGCTGCTGTTGTCCAGCCAGGCTGAGATGGACTGGGCCAGCCCCAGTCTCATACTGCTCCAGGTCAGGACACACCCACAGGGGACACTACACAGCATAGGCATTGGAAATAGGGCTGCACTAAAATATACGCACCGCAAGGTTGAAGGTTCATGCAACTCTACCAATGCTATGCTAATGACAGGAGAGAACCTGAGTCACTCACCCCTTTCTCTTTGGCTCTGTCTTTTATGACAGTCATGGGTCCAGCAGGCTGCCTAACAGTGAATCCTGGTACACCTGGCTGAGGAGAGAGAGTTAAAAATATATATTTTTTATTATGAATTAGATACTCATACTTCTTGCACTAACTTTGCTGATAGCAACATCATTCAGTACTGTGTACTGTAGTGATTATTATAAATGTCCATGTCCCAACTACCTGTCTTAATATGTATGCACTAACTGTATGTCCGTTAAATGACCATCATGTTAAATGTAACTACATTCAATCCCGAGGACAGGCTTTAGATTAAGACTAGTGCCACAGGTACCCACAGGTTGACCTCATTCATTACATCATTCATTACACTAACCTTAAATATGCCCGCTTTCTGCCAGGCAATCTCTTCTATGCTGTCCCCTAGTATACTCATGTGATCAATTTCTAAGGAAGAGATTCCACAGACCCACGGCTTCCTGTTCACCAAATTACAGGAAAAAAAAGAAGTGAATACAGTTTCTTCCAACTAATCAATCTAATGTACGACTCTGATGATATAGCCTTTATGATATGCCACAGAATTACCTGATTATGTTTGTACAGTCATAGGCCCCTCCAATCCCAACCTCAACTACAGCTAAATCCACCTGCCATACAAAGGGAGGTACTGCTCAGAATGGTTTTATCAGTTGATTTTGCTATGAGTACATTTCTATTCAAACTTTATATGTCGAAGGGATTAGAGTATGAATGTTACCCTCTCCCGTAGGAAGACATGGAACGCCAGGATGGTGAGGAAGCAGAAATAACCCGGCATACTACCTCCATGAGGGCCCTAAAGATCACAGCCATAACAAGGAAGGGTAGGAGAGTTCTGCTGAGGCTGGATTGTAACTGTTAAGTCTTCAACAATATGAAGTCATACTGTACCTGTGTACCATCTAACTGGTCATAAACCTCCCAGAAGTATTTGGTGAAGAGCTCTTTGCTTATTGGCTGTCCATTGATGCGTATTCTCTCTCTGACCTGTATCAGGTGTGGGGAGCTGTCAGGAATTAATTACATTCATAAAGATTGCATTTGGACAGTAATGACATCTTTGACTGTAAGTTGGGTAAAGCTTGGTGTGTAGTACCCATGCTTGCATTACATTGTAGAAGCAAGCCAACAGGTCACAATTTACTCTCTGCTGCCTTTTTCCCAAGACTGCAGTTGAGCTTTCATTATCAGATAACAATTTCAATGCTCTCAGATTTATCACAACTCAGGTTAATCATTACATGGGCAAAGATCTAACAAGCCAAAGTTCAGTATGAGGATACCCTCCCCCGAAACCCAACTCGACAACTTACAGCAGGAAGCAACCGTTAAAAAAAACCATAAAGAAAGACAAAGGCACATGCTTAGAAAAACCTGCAACTACATGGGCCTTAGGTCAATTACCTGTAAAACCCAGTGCGAAAGCCATAGCCCCTAAGGATTCTCTCTGTAAATGCACAAGTGGATCCCTAAAAGAGCAGAAAGTGAACATGTCTTGTACATGTCTTATGTATCAGCAATTATATATTTCAACGCATAATAATGAACTTTCAGACAAGGCTTGTCATTTACATAAACCCCATGTTCACCTTGCCTTTGGTCCCTGTCACGTGGATTATATTTAGGGGGTCCAAGTCCTCCACCTAGACAACGTCCGACCGGGAAGCAATGAGAGAACATTTAGTCAGAGAGAACTCTGGAACCAGCAAAAGTCACCAGAGTGAAAATGGAGACCAGAATATAGTGATGCTCAGATACATCAGAGTGTGTAGATTGTGAGATGGTATTTTCGATGCCAGTTCAGCACCAGTCTGTCTGATGGTCACTCACTGTCAGGCCTGTACGATGGAGAAATCCATACATGGCCTGGAGCTGCCGGTCAGGTAGCTCACTCCGTTCTTTCCGCACCTGATCCAACACACTTGCATTGGTTTGTAAGGTGTTCAGTGCGCACACTGCTTCCTGAACAATCAGACACATGTTATGTCATTTTTATTACATATTATTCAGATTTGAAAGAACTAACAAAGAAAAGACAGTGATGTATCAGTTAATGACAGAAGGTCATGAAAACGTTTAGTCCTGAATTCCCCAGATTTTGGCATGATGTTATGTAAGCAGCTGTAAAATAAGGCATCCTGGTCAAATATATCCATTATGCAGGTTCTGGCACGAGTGATACTAAACAATACTAAACTGGAGTGATATGGCTTCAGACTATTTTTGCTTGCAACATGTCCATTTCCTTACAGAAATTAAATTGGAGTTACACAGGCAACTTTGAAGAAAAGTAAAATTCCTATTTCAGATAGAACCTGAACTTACCTCATAATTCATTATGAAAAGTCTTGCAAATGAGGTTGAAAAGTATAGTCTTGTCTCGTCCTTACACTCAGTTCAGTAAGAACCAACAACAGACCATGTCTTGATTACGAAACTTGACGTCAGCAGCAGCATGAGGCATTATGCAATGGGGTTATAGTTTCTGCCCAGGTAATAATTGGTGAATTTATTGATTTTATTTTTTTGGGGTGATGATTATCCCATTAGACTTTGTATGACCAAGGATTCAAACACAAGACTTTAATGGGAAAATTCTTCTAGTATTGAAGCTGTTTTTTCCCAAAAAAGTTGGGACGCTCTGTATAATGCACATAAAAACTAAATGCAATGATGTGCAAATCATGTATCCCTGTATTTCACTGAAAATAATACAATAACAACATATCAAATAGAAATATTATATTAAAATAAATATTATTACTTTTGGAAAAATATTGATGCCAGCAACACATTCCAAACAGGTTGTGGCAGAGGCATGTTTACAAATGTGTTGCATCACCTCTTTTTTTAACAATACTCTGTAAGTGTGTGGGAACAGAGGAGACCAATTGCTGTAAGTGTGTTCTTGGTGTGTTCATCAAGGATGACCTCACTTGGTCCAGGCAAGCAAACTCAGCAGTAAAAACTGCCCAAAAACAACTATACTTCATGGGGAGACTCAAGAAGTATGGCATGTCTGTAAAAACTCTCACCAACATCTACAGGTGCACCTGTAGATTGAAAGCATCCTCTCAGGCTGTATTACTGACTGGTATGGCAGCAGCTCCCTCCAGAGGGTGGTAAAATCTGCGAAGCGCATCATCGGCTGCCATCTCCTCTACAAGGCATTTACTATACACAATGCCTGAGGAAAGCACGGAACATCATCAAAGACCACAGCCACCCAGGCTATGGTCTGTTCATACTGCTACCACCTGGTAGACGCCACCAGAGCATTGAGGCATGCACCTCCAGACTCACAAACAGTTTTTTTTCCCTCAGGCCATAAGGCTCCTCAACCAGCAACACTGACCTAGGAATTTGTTCTGGTCGGTTGGTACAGCAGTTTGGCACAAAAGAAATAAAAAGAAATATGAATGGTGGGCTGAGCATAAAAACAGTAGACTGAGCATTAATAAATTACTATATATTATATACTATACATTAATTATTTATTTTATACTATAAAATATGTCAAATAAAATATGTAAGGTGCTAAAATTGTCCAGTTGAGGGTTGTCTGTATATGTGGGAAGGGGTCATTGATTTGTCTAGCTGATGTTTGTGTGTGTATGTGGGGAGAGGGCTATAGTCAGTTTGGCAGGGGGTCAGACAGGTGCTTCCCCAACCTCGTGTGTTGCCTCCTGTTGGACAGGAAGGCTGTGATCCACCTGCATGTGGACTCAGGCACTTCCAGTTGGGAGAGCTTGTCCTGGAGCAAAGCAGGAATTATGGTGTTAAATGCAGAACTGAAGTCCACAAACAGGATTCTGGCCAGGGGCGATTCTAGGGTCAGAGCTTTAGGGGTGCATAGCATAGCATAGCATAGCATCATCTTCCGCTTATCCGGGGCCGGGTCGCGGGGGCAGCAGTCTAAGCAGGGATGCCCAGACTTCCCTCTCCCCAGACACTTCCTCCAGCTCTTCCGGGGGGACACCGAGGCGTTCCCAGGCCAGCCGGGAGACATAGTCCCTCCAGCGTGTCCTAGGTCTTCCCCGGGGTCTCCTCCCGGTGGGACGGGACCGGAACACCTTCCCAGGAAGGCGTTCCGGAGGCATCCGAAACAGATGCCCAAGCCACCTCAGCTGACCCCTCTCGATGTGGAGGAGCAGCGGCTCTACTCTGAGCTCCTCCCGGGTGACCGAGCTTCTCACCCTATCTCTAAGGGATCGCCCAGCCACCCTGCGGAGAAAGCTCATTTCGGCCGCCTGTATCCGGGATCTTGTCCTTTCGGTCATGACCCAAAGCTCATGACCATAGGTGAGAGTAGGAACGTAGATTGACCGGTAAATCGAGAGCTTCGCCTTGCGGCTCAGCTCTTTCTTCACCACGACAGACCGATACATCGACCGCATTACTGCAGAAGCTGCACCGATCCGTCTGTCAATCTCCCGTTCCATCCTTCCCTCACTCGTGAACAGGACCCCTAGATACTTAAACTCCTCCACTTGAGGCAGGCACTCTCCACCAACCTGAAGTGGGCAAGCCACCCTATTCCGACTGAGAACCATGGCCTCGGATTTGGAGGTACTGATTTTCATCCCCACCGCTTCACACTCGGCTGCAAACCGTCCAAGTGCATGCTGAAGGTCCTGGCTTGAAGGGGCCAACACGACAACATCATCCGCAAAGAGCAGAGACGAAATCGTGTGGTCCCCAAACCTGACACCCTCCGGCCCCTGGCTGCGCCTAGAAATTCTGTCCATAAAAATTACGAACAGAACCGGTGACAAAGGGCAGCCCTGCCGGAGTCCAACATGCACAGGGAACAAGTCTGACTTACTGCCGGCAATGCGGACCAAGCTCCTGCTTCGGTCGTACAGGGACCTGACAGCCCTTAGCAAAGGACCCAGGACCCCATATTCCCAAAGCACTCTCCACAGGATGCCGCGAGGGACACAGTCGAATGCCTTCTCCAAATCCACAAAACACATGTGGACTGGTTGGGCAAACTCCCATGAACCCTCCATCACCCTGTAGAGGGTATAGAGCTGGTCCAGTGTTCCACGGCCTGGACGAAAACCACACTGTTCCTCCTGAATCCGAGGTTCTACTATCGGCCGTATTCTCCTCTCCAGAACCCTGGCATAGACTTTCCCGGGGAGGCTGAGAAGTGTGATCCCCCTATAGTTGGAACACACCCTCCGGTCCCCCTTCTTAAAAAGAGGGACCACCACCCCGGTCTGCCATCCCAGAGGCACTGTCCCCGACTGCCACGCGATGTTGCACAGGCGTGTCAGCCAAGACAGCCCCACAACATCCAGAGACTTGAGGTACTCAGGGCGGATCTCATCCACCCCCGGTGCCTTGCCACCGAGGAGTTTCTTAACCACTTTAGGGGTGCTGAGCACCCAATGAGCCCCACTGCCACCACCCACCCTCTTTTCACACAAAAACTAAAAAATATGCCTATTGAAAAATAACTTTATCATTTTAACATTGGTTCAACTAACTCCAAAGATTTTTTTCTTTCTTTTTTTGAGACCTTTTCAGTGCACCAGCTTAATTGTGAGAGTTCACACAGACAGCCCCTTGTAACAAACACAAAACCTTCTTCACTCAGTTGGTTTTCCTGACCGTTAACTCCATGTGCCTCCTTTTGTATCAACAGTCATCAGATTGGTTAGATTAGATTCAACTTTATTGTCATTGAACAAAGTAACAGGTACTTGGACAACAAAATGTCATTCATCTTCTGTAAATTATTTACAAATGGCCATCTCTAACATATCTGGTTGCACGCCAGTCTGAACTTTCATAAACCAATATAAGTCATCAATAAATAATAATAAAACAAGCTTCACATCAAGAGCAAAATAAAAAAGAAAAAAAAGAAGGTAAAATATCCAAAATATCCAGATTATTTACAGAGGTCTTGAAAATATTTAGAAAGTAAAGATATAAAAAAAGAACGAGAGGGAAATCTTTGAAGTACCTTTCCCTGAATCCCCATTTGGCTCTACTTTGGGAGAGTTAATCTATGTCGCCACACTTTGAGGGTGGCAAACCTGTCAATGACCCTTTGGTGTTACATTTTTTCAAGCAACTCCTCAATAGACATCACAGCTAGGTGCTGGAGTCTGCTTTGGCCTGTGGTCCTCCTGAGCCATGTATGGAGCTGACGCAAGGCACTAAAAGACCGCTCACATGTACAGCTGCTAACTGCTATTGTCAAGATAACCTGCATAACAGCTTTCAGTGAAGGGAACATTTCCGAATCTAGGTGTTTGTACACTGCTAGCATGTCCTGAACAGAAAAGACGCACGTAATGTCATGTTAACATGACTCCCGATTGTTCAAATGAGTATGAAATTAACGATAAACTTTAACAACAGAGACACACGTAGGCACTACACAGGTACGCAGATTATTTGTCGCGCTGGGGTTTTTGTTTCACACTCTAGCAGTTAACAAACAGAACTGCATGCGTCTTGCGGAAGAACATTGTAACCGCCGCTACTTCTACTCTCCGTTTATGACTATGGACGAGTCACCCAGGTCCTGTGCTACTCCACAGTTGCGGCGACCCGCTGGACTAAAATAGTCCGAAAATAAACACGTATTATAGGTATACCGTGATTCAGGATACTGACTCCAGTACTCACCGATATGGTTTCGGAATCGGAACAACTCTAGGTAAAATGGAAGAAGTGTGAGACACAGCTTTGGAGCAAAGTTGATTCACAACACTACATAACGGGTTCTCACTCTGCGTGTGTTTCGTGCTGGATGACGGTTGTGCTGTGCGGTGCAGGTACAGAGGAGAAGTAGAAGAAGTGAAGAGGATGACACAATTTGCTAAGCGGGGATGTTTTCATTTTCATCCTTAACACACATTTTAAACCACAAACTACGGAGTATGTTTTGGACATTATTTAACCTTGTCAAAGACGAACAAAAATGTTAGAATAACAACATTTCTTACTCCAAGTTTTAGGGGTGCTGAGCTCCTTTTTAGGGGTGCTGAAGCACCCCTAAAAAGGGGCTAGACTCGCCCATGATTCTGGCGTATGTTCCAGGGGAGTCCAGATGCTGGAGGATTAAAGTGAAGAGCCATGTTGACCCCATCGTCCACAGACCTGTTGGCTCTGTAGGCAAACTACAGTGAGTCTAGTAGAGGGTCTGTGATTGTCCTGAGGTGGGACAACACAAGGTGTTCATATGACTTCATAACCACAGAGGTCAGGGCGATGGGTCTGTAGTTGTTAAGTCCTGTGATCCTTGGCTTCTTTGGGACTGGGATGAGGATGGAGGACTTGAAACAGGACGGGATGCAGCATGTCTCCAGTGAGGTGTGGAAGATGTTCACGAACACAACAGAAAGCAGATGTACAGTGCTTAAGGGTGGATGGGGAGACACCGTCAGGCCCTGCTGCTTTTTGGGGGTTCTGTCTCTTGAATAGTCTGTTAACGTCCCCCTCCAGGATTGAAAGTTCCATTGTAATGGCAGAGGTGGGGTTGATTGGGATGGGTGATGGCTTTTGAACTCTGCCCTGATAAGAAGCCAGATGGTCCCTTTCCTCTTTAGTCTGGAGGACACAGCGTCCATGATTCCCAAAAATAGACAACAGGACAGTCCATCTATAATGAGCTTGGGCCCTGAGAAGGTGACAGTGATTTTGGATCTTGTTTATGTATGTTTTTTTTATTTTACATGGTAGAGTTTTAACTTGCATTTGTGGATGCAGTGATATACTGTGTTCACAGATGATGGTTTTCAGAAGTGTTCCTGAGCCCATGTAGTTATTTCCACTACTATATGTATCTGTTTTTAATGGAGTGTCGCCAGAGGGCCTGAAGATCATGACCATCCAATTTTGGTTTTCAGCCTTGGCCCTTGCATACAGAGATTTCTCCGGATTCTCTAAATCTTTTAATGAATTTATGTACCGTAGTCGATGAGATCCCCAAAATCATAGCAATTTCACGTGGAGTAACATTATTCTTAAATTGTTGCACTGTTTGCCTGTGCAGTCTTTCACAGAGTGGTGAAACCCTCCCCATCCTCACTTCTGACAGACCCATCCTCTCTGGAAGGATTTTTTTATTTCCCAATCATGCTACTGACCTATTACCAATTGACCTAATTAGTTGTGTGATATTTCAACAGGTTTAGTTTTTCAACATTACACAATTTTTCCAGTCTTTTGATGTTTATGTCCCAGAATTTTTTAAATGTGTTGCTGGCATCAATTTCAAAGTGGGCATATCTTTTTCAGTGGGCAATAACATTTCTCAGTTTCAACATTTGATATGTTGTCTTTGTACTATTTTCAATTGAATATAGGGTTTAAATTATTTGGACGTTATTGCATTCGGAAATAATTGGACACTGACACAAGTTTTGTTATTTTGGATGGTTACTAAAATATATTCAAGTTACAGTTAAATGATGAATATGTCTCTCACCTTTAATTGGAGGATATTCACATCCAAATTGGAGGAATGGTTTAGGAATTACAGCTATTTAATATGTAGCCCCCTCTTTTTCAAGGGACCAAATGTAATTTGACAATTGACTCAAAAGCTGTTCCAAGGACAGGTGTGGACTATTCCTTCGTTACTTCTTCATCACTTGAGCAGATATAAATTCTCCTTCACATTTGGAAGCTGTTGCTGTGAACCCACAACAAGCAGTAGAAGGAGGTCTCAATGCAAGTGAAACAGGCCATCCTCAGGCTTCAGAAAAATCCATCAGAGCGATAGCAGGAACATTAAGAGTGGCCAAAACAACAGTTACATTCTACAGAAAAAAAAAAAAACGCACTTGTGAGCTCTGCAACACAAAAAGGCCTGGACGTCCACGAAAGACCACAGTGGTGGAAGATCCTAGGATCCTTTCCATGGTAAAGAAAAACCATGCATACTCGATCGGGTTGAGATCAGTTGATTGACTCAGCCATTGCAGAAGATTCCACTTCTTCGCCTTAAAAAACTCCTGGGTTGCTTTAAGAGTATGTTTTGGGTCATTGTCCATCTGTAAAGTGAAGCACCATCCAATCAACTTCGCTGAATTTGCCTGAATCTGAGTAGACAATATATTACTATACACTTAAGAATTAATCCAGCTGCTTCTGTCTTCTGTCACATCATCAATCAACACTAGTGACCCAGTGCCATTGGAAGTTATACCATGCCATCACACTGCCTCCATCGTGTTTTATAGATGATGTGCCTTCTCCATACTTTTTTCTTCCCATCATTCTGGTAGAGGTAGATCTTAGTTTCATCTGTCCAAAAAATGCTGTTCCAGAACTGGGCTGTCTTTTTTAGATGTTTTTTGGCCTTTCTATTCTTGAGGCTTATGAATGGTTTGCACCTTGTGGTGAACCCTCTGTATTTGCTCTCGTGAAGTCTTTTCCTTATGGTAAACTTGATATGACTACCTCCTTGAAGAGTGTTCTTCACTTGGCTGGATGTTGTGAAGGGGTTTTTCTTTACCATGGAAAGGATCCTACGATCATCCACCACTGTTGTCTTCCGTGGACATCCAGGCCTTTTGTGTTGCAGAGCTCACAAGTGTGTTCTTTATTTTCTCAGAATGTACCAAACTTTTGATTTGGCCACTTCCCGCTATCTCTCTGATAGATTTTTATGCAGCCTAAGGATTCCCTGTTTCACTTGCATTAAAATGACCTTTGACCACATGTTGTGGGTTCACAGCAACAGCTTCCAAATGTGAATGCCACATCTGGACTGAACTCAAGGACCTTTTACCTGCTTAAATGATTAAGAAATAACAAAGGAATAGCCCCCACCTGTCCGTGGAACAGCTTTTGAATCAATTGTCCAATTACTTTTGGCCCCTTGAGAAATTGGGGGCTACATATTAAAGAGGTGCAATTCCTAAACCCTTCCTCCAATTTGGATGTGAATACCCTGACATTATAGCTGTGAGACTGTACTTTATTCATTCTTTATCTGTAACTTGAATATATTTTGGTAAACATCCAAAATTACAAAACATGTGTCAGTGTCCAATTATTTCTGGACTTAACTGTACATGCAGAGTTGTAGAAGGTAAAAGTATCAACTGTGTTCAGCAGTATTCACCTCTTAACGGAATTATCTAATTAATAACTAAGTAACCAGGTAAAGAGAGTTCAGAACTAACCAGTGATCAAATCAATAAAAAGGAAGAGTGTCCATGGTCAATTATTAAGGTCACTGGTTAGTTTACCTGGACATTCAGCTCTTCCTTAGGAACTTCCCAAAACTGGTCGACACAGTCAAGTACTTTTACTTTGTACTTTTTATACCTCTTTTATATGATTCCAAAATACATCATGATTTAAAAAATCATTCATGGTCCAGGTTTTATAGAATTTTACACTGTTGCCATAGGGATTAGAGAATATTTAGCAACTTTATAAAACATGCAGCACAATTCCACTCATTTTGACCTGGCGCTGACAGACTGTTTTTATTGCAGTTTTTAGACACAGTTGGAGATCAAGGCATACCTGGCTAGTTAGTTTTCATCTATTATTACAACTACAATTAAATTTAAATAGCTTATTAGATTAACTACTGAAAATAATGGACACTTTATGAAATGTCTAAATGTCAACCAATTGAATGTCTGACATAAAATCCTGTTTATGCACAACCACATTTCAACTGGTGTTCTTACTCTTTATAGTAAGTTAAAACCAAAAAAGATCTAATAATATCCATACATTATTATTTATTTGTCTGCAGTTAATTGAAGAACCAGAGCTCATTAAATCACTGGTGACAGAACACAGGTTCTCTAAAATGGTGGAACGGAACATTTTTAGAACGCATGTTTACCATCATTCCAACTGTAAAAAGTGTTGGTGTGTATAATTAGGCAGTAAGGCCTGAGGGAGATGGTCAACACATCACGGCTAAGGCTGTCCTTGCACGGCAAAATGAGAAGTGCTTGGATACAGCCCTTAGCAGGGGTGGATTGGTGATATACCACAAACCTTCACATGCCTTTTTTCTATTATAAATCAATTACCAGCCCACAAGTAACAGTAAGCAAGTCCTTTTGCATCATTGCTGTGATACACTGTCAGATATATCACGACTTACAAGCCATTCACACCAAAAAGCTAAACTACATGGTTAATCGTGTTAAATAATGCAACATGCCTGTGTTAATCAATAATATAAATATCCTCTTGATGTACATATATTATGAGATAAAATAAATTAAAGACACAAGGAAACAAATTCAGTCATCAAATAAAATGAAATCACATAGTTTACAGAAAATTCACTAAGTATCATCAAACTTCTCAGAATGTCTCTTTATATTTGTCCACTATTGTGTTTGAGATGGACAAAAAAATCTGCAGGTGTGTCTTTGGTGTCTTGAGCATCACTCACATTGGGTGAGAGCCGAGCCCTCCCTTATAATTACAGGGATGAGGAACACAATGAGGGAGTGTCTTCCCAGAGACAGTCCAGCGAAACTATAAATGCTTTCACGGCCTCAACATAGAGACAAGTAAGAAAATAAAACAGACAGCACATTCTACATACAGGTGAGTTCTGGGATGATACATTTAGACTAACTATTAGTGGGAATAACACTTCTATTATTTAATTGATATATTGGCATGAGCATCCCTACTTCCACTGACATCCAATCATGCAAAATAAAGCTTTTTAAAATAATTTGTCTTTGGAATATAAACAAAATGTTCTATGTTTTCAGCTGAAGGATTCTTACTGTATCCACTTTTGTCTTGCACCTATTAACACAACATAAGCAAAATGGCTGGTCAGTGTTTTTGTTCTATATTCTGTTTTTCCAGAGAGATATATTTTGTCTATGGACATGAGTTCCATATATATATATATATATATATATAATAAAAGCTTAAACATAACTTTAACATACAGTATTACTGTGAATGAATAAAATATTAAATATATTTAGCTATTCCTTTACTGGTGGAAAAGGTCCATCTAACTTGGCATATTTGATTTTAATTAGGTGCTAGCTTTGAGCAAGAGTTTCTGGATACCCACAATGCATACCGGAAAAAACATGGCAGCTCACCAATGACCCTGAGCAGGGACTTTTGCAACTCCGCTCGGAAATGGGCTGAGCACTTGGTAGCAATCCAAAATGTTGTCCACAGCAATGGTGAAATTGGAGAAAACATATTTTGCGCTACATCCACTCCTCCCCAGACTCTGACTGGTGAGTTGGATAAGTTACCTATGACAATGTCAAATTGTGTCTTCTAGGTTTAACCACAAATATTGTATTTAAAAAATGTCACTCCCCTTAGGTTTGCTCACATTTTATAGTATTTAAACATAAACTAAAAAATGAATGCAGTGGGCCTTATATTGTTGCCTGACTACCTTGTAGGGAAGGAGGCTGTTGACAGCTGGTACAGCGAGGTCAAAGACTACAACGACAGCAACCCTGGATTTGATCTCAAGACAGGTGCACGGCTGTTAAACTCTTAAACTATTATCTTTCTGAACTAGACGGCTATTATCTTTCAGAGAAATGTATTATTTGAGATTATGTGTTGAAAATTATTGAGTATTATACTTACACAAAGCTTAGTTCCAACCATGTTGGATTTTACAAAGCCTGAACACAGAAAGGTTTCTTTATGCATGACCTTATGTATTGAAGTGTTCCTCCAACAGGTAATTTCACCCAGGTTGTTTGGGAGGAGAGTACAGAGCTAGGTGTGGGCTTGGGGATTGATGGAGGGACTGTCTATGTGGTGGGCCACTACAAGCCCAGCGGAAACAAAAGTGGTGATGGATGCATGAATGATGTACTTCTGAATTAAATCAGAATCAGTAAATCCTTGTCACAGTAAATGATGGAGAACAGCCTTGGTGTGCACACTGCTCTTGCTTGCTGTGTGAAATGACTAATTCTCTGTTCTCTCTTTCCAGTGTAGTAAGAAAAACTCTTTGGCACCTAGACAAAAGTCTAGGCACCTTTGCCAAACCACCTGCGCTCTGCAATTGAGGAAAACCAGCGCTCTTCTATTGGAGCAGTTTTTCTTATCCCTTTTCTTTCTCTGTATCCCTCTTCTTTCATCATCGGAGTAACTACTACTCCAAAAAAAATTACCAAAATCTTTCCCTTCACTTCGGCCACATGTGAACATGATTGGAATAGAACTTTGATCACTTGTATAAAAGAACAACATGCTCCTTTACAACACCTGGCCCATTCAGGCATGATGTTAAAAGATTAACCAAAATCATTGTTTCTTCTGTCTGTTCAGGGTATTACGGAATTTTGTACGATGCATGCATGGCTGGTTACCTTTTCTTATGACAAACATACTGTTTTGTATATTTAAATGGAAAATAAAAGTTTGCTTTCACGTAAAGAGACAGCTGTGTCAAAATGTAATGTTGTCACAAGATAAAACAGGGCCATGCACAGACCTTTCAAGAGGCGTAAAAAAATGGGCGGAGTTGTCGGCTCACATAGTGGGGAGCTGAGTGACGCATAATGAAGACAGACAGGCACATGTCAACTGGAAAGGGCACTACATATCAAAGGGGCACGTTCTCTGCACAGGTTTAGCCTTAACTGAGCATCTGCCTGCTTTAGACCAGGATTTAGTTAAAACAAGATAATAGTGTCTAGTCAACATCTGTTCTCAGATTAATAGGATGTAAAACCCTCAGCATTTAAAATCAAACAACCCATCAAGCTCATAATGGTCAGTTCTGTTTCTGTTCATCATACCATGAACATTTATCCAGTCCATCACACGAAAGAGGAGAAATGTTAAAAGACTTATTCTAATGATTCTAGGACACAGAGAACAAGAAACCAGGCAAGCCTAGTTCAGCAACAAAAAGTGTTGCCATCTCAAGATTCAAACCCAGGTATTCCATGTGAAAGGCTGTGTTGTTAACCACTACACCACAGAGCTGCACATTTGTCAGGTGTCAGTATAGTCTCTTGTCTCTATCCTGAACAAATCCTTTTTTGCCACTGTCCGTTTTAATAGTTCATTGGCCATTCGTGAATGACATTGATACAGTTAAACTGACTAACACAAATAGCGTCCATGTATGGCGTTTGCCACTGGCCGTTTTAACAGCGTATTAGCCAGTAATACGCTTACTAGTATCTACTAACTTACTGGAATAGTCATAAGAATTGAGCAATTGCTAGTGAGAAAACAGTCGCAATATAAACATATACAGTTTCAGTTAAGGCTTATTATAACGTAACTACTGAATGTTAAGCCAGCAAATGTGTTTGTCTAACCTGATCCAAAACTCATGCACGGATGCGTACTTTGAAAATCCACCAGAAACAGTCGCATAATTCCCGTAAACTGTTTTATTTCAAGCTTAATATAATGTAATGGTTTTAGCCAGCGAAGTTTTCATCTATACGGAATTACTCATAATGTGTACTTTGCTTCAGCACATATAGTTCACAAGTCCACGTCTCTAACCACTACGCTATTTAACAAGGGGTGGTCAGTCAGTCACTCACTCACTCACTCAGAGACATTTGCTCTTCTTGGCCAGCTCCGCTTACGCAGTCCAGCAAAAAGGAAAACAGGATATTAAACAAGGTCTAAACCGGGCATTCTTATCCACATACATTGAAGATTGTGAAGCATTCCAGAATCGCAGTGTGCTGGCATTGTCTAAAAACAGATGACAGCATTAGGGAAGTGGACAGTCGTCACAGTGTCTTGTGACATGAATTTCCAATAATCCTTGATGTTTTCAATGCAGCCAGAAGATGGCAGTAGATGTCTGAAGATGATCGGAATGTGATAGCTCTCTGGATGGTTTGGGCGTGGGCCTAGTAGACGGAAGGGGCATAGGCTTAGTAGACGGAAGGGGCGTGGGCCTAGTAGAAGGAAGGGGCATGGGCCTAGTAGCTGGAAGGGGCGTGGGCCTAGTAGAAGGAAGGGGCGTGGGCCTAGTAGAAGGAAGGGGTGTGGGCCTAGTAGAAGGAAGGGGCGTGGGCTAGTAGAAGGAAGGGGCGTGGGCTTGGACACAATGGACGGCTTAGTGGCTACCTTCAGTGGCAGACCTCTTAAAAGAGATAATCAAACCAAAAGAGAATCTGTCCCACAGATTTGGATTCTTCAGTGACAATCTCTGGTTTTCTCAATTCCAACTGTATCATTATTGGTGACTGTGTAGCATGCATACAAAATAAAATAAAATAAACACTATAAAGGATAGGGCAGGATGTGCTCATTAAAATCGCTGATTGATCAAAGCCTACGGACTATGGATCTCATTTGAACCATTTGATGTTTTCTAAACTGCTCTAAATATTCTCAGGAACAGCCAACCAAACAACAGACGTGATCCTTTTGCTAGATGCCCTCCACTGGGTTAGCGTTGGGAAACAAAGATCTTGAATGAACGTATTCTCCTTGTCTTTGGAAAAGAAAGCATGCATTTTAATCTCAACTCCTTTAATTAGTAATGCGGTAGTATTACATCACACTTGATAAGCTCTACATTAACATTGATTCAGTGTGCTGACTCATAATCAATACAAGCCCATACCCTGTGTTGTTCCACTACCACCACACCCATTAGCTACGTTCCATCTTAGCCACCGTCACCATCCCTCTCAGTCGGTCGGCCAGGAGCAGCGATAGCCTACCACACAGCCACCACATAGAATTATGTCTGTTATGTGATAGCCTGTATTAGTACGCGTCCTGGCGGAGTTCTGGACTTGAGATCTCCGTGCCACAGCTGACTGGTTGTTCTCTACGTATGAATCATCATTACCAGCGAGCTCCGTGTACGCACTCCATAGTGGGGAGCTGGGTGTCTGGCAGCGTCAGCATCAGCTGTGCCGACTAAATGACTGTTATCCCAGGGGACAGCCATGGAGACAGAAGGACAGAGGCCCGGGGAGACAGAGGGGAAGCACAGTTAACGGCCAGCATGCATGGCCGAGCTCTGGAAAATCAATGGAAGAAGGATGCATTTCCTTTCTGCATCTGGGCGACGTTCCATAATTCATGCCGTAGCCTGGAATGCCCCCCCCCCCCCCAACCCAACTGAACCAGTGCCTCCCCCCTCTCTCTTTACAACAACGCAGTTTGACCATTCACTGGCAGATTGTAATGCTTTATAAGGGAATGGGGATACACAGTTAATGATTTGAGAGACTGGAATCAGACAACTGTTCATTGTAATAACTATTTATTGTCCTCAGCATTTACAATAACATAGTCAATGTAAATAACATAGCAAATGTAACGTGATATGACTCTGAAACACAGGGCTCCCTCAGCAGGCAGGCATCCTGTACTGTGCATGATCAGCGGGAGACACAGCTGCTCCTGTCCAACACCTGCCCTGTTTCATCAGCCGCACCCCAATTCCACACACTCATCCACAAACCTGCTGTACAAGCCACGCCAGGCCAGACCGCCTCTGATTTCTGCTATTCTCCAGTGAAACATGTTAAAAATGAGATATTCAGTGGAAGTACTAAATATTGCCCGCAGAACTCTTCTTGTAGCAAGAAGCCGTCCGCCTATTCCAACATGCTGGCTGGCTCTTGAAGCTGAGCAAGACTGGGCGTGGCAGGTATTTTACAATCCCTGTAGATACTAAGTGTATTTTGCTAGATTTTGAGATAATGTGCAGGGTTCGTTTGTAGAAAAACTCTGAACGCAGCACTAAAATAGCATGGTGTGTCAACTACAACACAGTAACCATTGTCTTCTAGCTAGCATTTGCATAATGCCGGGGAGCCTTTTTGCATTGTCACGGTCTCTTTGTCATGAAACAGCCATTACACTGTGAGCTCTGACCAGCTCTTCCTCACACTCAACACTAAGTATGGCACTGTCAATACTGTTCTTTATTATTTTGCACCTTTATGTTTTTTCAATAGAGCAATGGAATTGCAACATCATCCGTATTTGTTCTGTATTTGTTCATGTCCTTTTCTGTAATGTTTTATGTTCTGTCCGGACACCAGGATGAGTAGCTACTGCTTCTGGCTGTAGCAAATGGAGATCTTAAATACAGACGCTGTTAGATCTAAATTATAGTCTTCTAAACATGTTGCTATGGACCACACACTGCACACAGTCTGGCAGAATAGAGGATGCAGTAGTCCACTGCAGGGGGAGAGAAGACGCTGAGTCAAGGCAATCTAACCATCTATGTTCTGGGGAGCTACAGAGGGATTTTTAAACTGCTTGCTACTGTAAGCAAATAACAAGGTAACAGTTTGACCCGTTATGCAAATCCAAGTATATAAAGAGAGAAAATGCCCTCCTGTGACTCAGAGGGGCTTTTTTTTCTGGACACGTTCATTTTGGCAGCCTGACATAACATCACATCACTTAACATACAGACAGACTCCATTTCCTTCCAAACAGATGAATAATTAATTTACAACTGCAGAAGGATGAAAAGGTTCTAGATAAAAAGAAAATCTGACTCCTCCATTCCTGTTTTAGAGCTGTCTATAGTTAGAAAGACCCAGCCCTTGTCTGTCTACTTCTTTTAATAAAAAGTACCCCACCATGAAATCAACAAGGTGACAATGGATCTTTATCCATCCGTGTGTGTGTGTGTGTATACGTAGTTAACACACAAAATCTTCGACACCACTAGCCCATTTTTTACCTGGGTGAATAATGTATCTTGCCAAAGAGACTGGGCTTTACAAAATTACTGTGACTTGCCAGATGGTGGTTATAACAAGCTATTGAAAATGCTAGCTTTGCAAAGGTCATACAGGTCAAGCCGATTAACCTAAAATCAATCAATTTCACAAGGAACCAATTTGTCTCAAAGACTCATAAGCACAAAAGCTGAGGGATAAGTTTTGCTAACCAATATCTCAGACAACACAATAAATGTTTGACAAACTTTGGGGGAATTAAATGTTTGGTCATAGACATACAGCATTTCCAAAATGACAGTGATTGCCTGTGCATCATTTGTGCGGAACAATATGTTATCTTATGTCTTATTGAGATAGAACTGCTTCCTTAAGATGAAAAATAAATGAAAAGAAAAGAAATGTGGATAATCTGTGAGTATGCATAGGCTCTGTTATTCTATGTACTGAATGTATCCTCTCAAGCCCTGGTTCTGGACTGGTTTAGATTCTAAACCCAAATTAAGCCAGGTTGTATCTGGCAATGTAGCATTTTTGAGGACACATGATATACTAAATAGCAATGCTAACAAAGTTTGTTTAAAAAAATAAATTAAAAAAGTACTCCACACTGCCATAACACCCTTCAGTCTCATCACCAAGCTCAGGACTCCGTAACTACAACCCATCCTTCTGCAACTGGCTATTGGACAGACAGGCAGCTGAAATGAGGCGAGGGCAGGTAACAATACATTCAACACTGAAATGAGGCGAGGGTAGGTAACAATACATTCAACACTGAAATGAGGCGAGGGTAGGTAACAATACATTCAACACTGAAATGAGGCGAGGGCAGGTAACAATACATTCAACACTGAAATGAGGCGAGGGCAGGTAACAATACATTCAACACTGAAATGAGGCGAGGGTAGGTAACAATACATTCAACGCTGAAATGAGGCGAGGGCAGGTAACAATACATTCAACACTGAAATGAGGCGAGGGCAGGTAACAACACATTCAAACGCGTTGACTCTCAAATGGGCGACACTCACTGATGATTGGACCAGTAGAATTATCTATGGATCACAGTTAGAGAATTACTGATCTTGGTTGAATCTTGGTTGGGATCAGCAAGTCTCCAGTACGGCCCTTAGATACTTCCCACATGTCAACATTTAATGTGGATGTGTTGTCAGTAGAAAGCCGCCACTCCTTTAAGGACATAACCTTTAGAGACAGTTCTATGGTCAGAAGCGTTTCAGCCTCAAACATCCAGAAATGGGTTTAGAATAAAAAGAGGGATGGTCTAGCAGAAAACAACCTAATCTCAAATGTGAATTATTGCAGTGGATATAAATGATATAAATGTGGTGTAAATTGTCTGCTTTCAAAGGCTATGGAAAGACATGTTAGGGCAATGGCTATTATATTCCCCTAAACTAAACCCCACTGAAAACCTGTAGGGTGAGTTGAAGAGGAGCACTGAGAAGCAAGGACCAAAGAATGAAGAATCTGAAGAAATTCTGCATGGATGAACAGATCCCTTGTTATATGTTCCCCCCACTGTATCTGACTAAATATGAAAAGACTCAGTGCTGTTATCGTGGCAAAATGAGGGTGCCAAATTGTATTATTTTATTTTCTACTTGATTTGATTGATTTAAATTAGCATTTTGGTTGGTTAACACCTTTGTGAATTCATCTACCTGGTATTACTTGTTTTAAATTATCCTGGAGCTATCCTAGTTTTCATAATTTATTTAAAAACTTTAAAGTATTAAATTTTTTCTTGGTTATGATCAATTCAAAACCTTCTTTGCACTTCTGGTTAGATGCTAACTGCATTTTGTTGTACTGTTCTTTTACTTGTTCAATGAAAATAAAGTTGAATCTAATCTAATCTTTGACCCAAACCTAGGGCACGACCCACCAGTTGAGAAGCTTACCACAGGGAATGTCATTGTTTGCTGTGTCAAACTGAGAGTACACTGTATGATGACCCAGTTCTGGAGTGAGCACAGTAGCAATGTCCCTGTAAAGGCAGCCTACGCTGTGAGAATGGACTGTGCTGTAATGAGATTTAAACTAGGTCCTTTGTTTGAGTATAGCTATTCACTCAGCTAAAAGAGCTCTTGCTTCTCTAGCGTTATCTACTGTACATAAAAAATGAGCTGAGTGGGCCTTGATAATCTGCAAGAAATAGTAACCCCTTTAGGTCCCCCATAAAGGTATACTCAATAGAAATATTTGCTAACTGAGAAGCTGTGTCTTACCTAAAATATGCAGCAACTGAACTATATGGTGCTGTGCCCATACAGTAGGTTAGGCGCTGGCTCATGGATAAATTCTCCTCCTGGCACACAGATTAACTATTAATAAGCCCTCTGCTCTCATTCCAGCACTGATTCAGTTTATAACAGCCATGCACAGCTTTTGCGCCCCAGCCCTTTCTCTTTTCTTCTGTCTCTTTCTGTCAGTCTCTTTTCTCTCCATCAATTTTTTCTGCTGCTGCGGTACCTTCTTCAGTTCTGGTCATCCTTCTGTGTCTGTCTCTGGGGAGTTGAGTTCAACAGCCCAACCTCCGTCTCATGCTCAACTGGAATTTTGCAGTTTCATTGCAGCATGTGTTGTTTCACATACATATACATACATCGAGATTGAGAATGCAACCATAAACACGGTTCCTGTGTCAAATTAAACCTTTTAATGGGCTGTTTGTCTATCACCAGCATATGCTCAGATATCCATACTAAGGCCAAATTGTTATACATTGACAAAATACGTGATCAGACATGGTTTACTTCACAGTAGGCTACATAAACGCGAAAAGGAGCAGCCAGCCAACCAACCAACCATCTGTCTGTCGCACCACCTGACACAACCCAGGCCGCCATGTTTCACAATGCGCAAAAGGGAGTCGCCCATTATCAGAAGTATGTAACAACAATACTGAGAATTAGGCATATAAATTATTGTATGTAACTATTATCCAAATAATCGAACGTTTCCGGATGATACCATAGGTTATAGCCCCTGGTGTTTTTTGTTTATATGATTGTCTAAGATAGGAAAATAACAATTCTCTTGGAGACATTAGAACCAATTCTTCACAGTGTGCATCAAATGTGATGCCTGATAGTACACAATTACTTAAACAAAATGTAAGCCAAACGGAAGACGAAAGTTATTTCACCCACACGAAGCCGAAATAATTTTGCCGTAATGGTAAAGTAACAATGAGCCACGTGGACTTGGAAAGAATTGGTCTGGTTATTGTTGCTAATGTCGTCTAACGAGTAAACGGTTGAATTTGTTTTGGGTATTATTTTTTTACTCCGCTGGTACCTTTCCAAGTAATGATATATGTGAGGTTATTGAATCAAATACTTTTAAGAATATAGTTTAAAAGGAGATATGTTGCCGGCTGTAAAAACTAGGACACATCTTCAAGATAATGTGACAATCATACGTTTGCTTTCAATTTGATTGCCAGACCCGGAGGCCAATGGAAATCATTAAATGTGAATATAATTGGTCTAAAAGCTTGTCAATTACTGGGTCTGGAGAAATATTAGCCAATAGATATTTTAGTTGGTGTGCCGTTGCACACAGGGGGCGGGCAGAAAATCCCAGTTATAAAGCCATGAGTCCATTCTTTACTCGCAGTCTCGGAAAGGAAAGCAGTGGTTTTTAATTGTGAAGGAGTTGTTCTGTCTTTAAAGTAAAAATGAGGGAAATCGTGCACCTTCAGGCTGGACAGTGTGGAAACCAGATCGGCGCTAAGGTTTGTATTATTTATATTTATTTGTTTTCATGGAATTCGTTTACTAAATACTCCTGCGTAAAATCGCCGTTTCTTTGTGTGCGTGTCCTGTTAACCACACCCAAAGGACTGTATTTATGGAAGTTACTGTAAATTAAGTTCTTAACCGTAGTTGCATACACGTTTTATTTTTGGTCGGAGGAGAATTCAAGAAGGGCGTTGGTCTTTTCTAATTGTCTACACTTATGTATGCCATCTTTTTTATTTGAGCAGTTTATTTTGTCTGGAAATAGTTTGAAGTGTACTTGCGAATAAGACAATAGACATGCGGATGTGTATGCGGTCATTTATTAAAAATAATTATAGTTTAAATATCTGTGGGTAGGCCTATGGATTACCATAATTGCTACTCGATTTTGGCTACTGCAATGCGCAAAAGGGGAAGTAAGCTAAAATGCGAAGTAAGCTAATATGTGCATATTGTATATTATTTATTTAGCCGTGATTATATTTCGGAAATAATTGTAAAATAAAAGAATTACTTCCCGAAAAATGAATAAGGACATTTGGTCATCCTGCATTGTGGCCTACATTTTGGATTCATTGAGCGCGCACCGCGCCCGGTTTTCTGGCGGATATGGGCGGTACTGTTGCAAGTGACGTAATTATACATTTCAAAACCGTAGCTGATGGATTTTAGCCAATCAGAGGTCATGCCGCGCGCGGGGAATCCTACTGGAGGGAGATGTTCATTCGATATCTACTGTAATCTATAAATGCATCTAATAGGCCATGGAATAAAATGGATTTGAGCTATTGTGATTTAGGAATATTTAAACAATGTAATGGCATATTCCAGTGTGTTGCTTGTTGCCATCAGTTAGAATAATGGGTCCCAGTATGACTAGCGTTTCATCTTATCTTATGGATTGTGCTTTTGCAGTTCTGGGAGGTGATCAGTGACGAGCATGGCATTGACCCAACTGGCACATACCATGGGGACAGTGACCTTCAGCTTGACAGGATCAATGTCTACTACAATGAAGCCTCAGGTAAGTTGTTTGTCCAATTTAAAACCTCATTAATTGCATTTCTTAAACTTCTCAACTGAATAAATGTGTGGTTCTGACATTGCCCTGTTTCCTGCTGGTAGGTGGTAAATACGTGCCCCGTGCAGTTCTGGTGGACTTGGAGCCAGGGACCATGGACTCTGTGAGATCCGGACCCTTTGGCCAGATCTTCAGACCAGACAACTTCGTGTTCGGTAGGTCCTTCGCTTATTTCCCCACTGTCTAGAGTATTTTAATCATTCATAAAATTGTAAGATTTTTTCCTTTATTTATTTTTATTAAATTTTTTACAATTAATCTTTGATCATGTTTTGCAGGCCAGAGTGGTGCTGGAAACAACTGGGCCAAGGGCCACTACACAGAGGGAGCTGAGCTGGTGGACTCAGTCCTGGATGTTGTGAGGAAGGAGGCTGAGAGCTGTGACTGCCTGCAGGGCTTCCAGCTGACCCACTCCCTGGGAGGAGGCACTGGCTCCGGCATGGGCACCCTGCTCATCAGCAAGATCCGCGAAGAGTACCCCGACCGCATCATGAACACATTTAGCGTGGTGCCCTCCCCGAAAGTATCAGACACTGTGGTAGAGCCTTACAACGCCACCCTCTCGGTCCACCAGCTCGTAGAGAACACAGACGAGACCTTCTGCATTGACAACGAGGCCCTCTACGACATCTGCTTCCGTACTCTCAAACTCACAACTCCATCCTACGGCGACCTCAACCACCTGGTATCGGCCACAATGAGCGGCGTCACCACGTGCCTGCGATTCCCCGGCCAACTGAACGCCGACCTCCGCAAACTGGCCGTCAACATGGTGCCATTCCCCCGTCTCCACTTCTTCATGCCCGGCTTCGCCCCCCTCACCAGCAGAGGGAGCCAGCAGTACCGTTCCCTCACCGTACCCGAGCTCACCCAACAGATGTTCGATGCCAAGAACATGATGGCCGCCTGCGACCCCCGCCACGGTCGCTACCTCACCGTGGCTGCCATCTTCCGCGGGCGCATGTCCATGAAGGAGGTGGATGAGCAGATGCTGAACGTGCAGAACAAGAACAGCAGCTACTTTGTGGAGTGGATCCCCAACAACGTGAAGACCGCTGTCTGTGACATTCCTCCCCGTGGCCTCAAGATGGCCGCCACCTTCATCGGCAACAGCACAGCCATCCAAGAGCTGTTCAAGCGCATCTCCGAGCAGTTCACCGCCATGTTCCGGCGTAAGGCCTTCCTCCACTGGTACACCGGAGAGGGTATGGACGAGATGGAGTTCACCGAGGCGGAGAGCAACATGAACGACCTGGTGTCCGAGTACCAGCAGTACCAGGATGCCACAGCAGAGGAGGAGGGCGAGTTTGAAGAGGAGGGAGAGGAGGAGCTGGCTTAAATGTGTAGTTGTGCTTTCCGAGCTGTAATTCACTGACATGTCAGTGTCAACCTTTCCAGTGTTCCATTATCTGTCCTTTTTGTTTTGTCACCTCTGCTATTCCTGTCTTTTTTTTTTTTTTTTTTTTGTCTGTACAGAAACGTCAATAAAATGTCTTTTGTTTAAAGTGCTTCATCCCTTGGTTTCATTATAGCCATTATTCAATAAACAATACTATAACATAAAAATCCATTCTCCTGGCCACCAGTTCTTTAACCAAGCAATAGTTATTTTTGGGTGGCAATAACATCCGGTGAAAGACGTTTTTATATTTACAGAGTTGCTTGTGCAAAAAATTGCATTCCTGAACACTTACTGATATGAATACACCATTGTTCTTGAGCAGTCAGGTGCTATCTCACTGAGGTAGTGCTAGGTTTTTTTTTTATATGGATTAGCAAGCTCCACTACCCTCATGGTATATCTACTGCTTCAATTATAGGCAATTTAGTCATTCAGTCTACTTGGTCTCTTAATGCATTGGAAAGGTTAATAGTTTTAGTTTATTGGAACATTCATATAACGCAATCTTTTGGAATCACTTATCTTAGTATACACATGAATTAGCTTGGCTGGCTGTTAAAGCTATAAGAGTAATATTGGAATATGACCATACTGTCACCATTACATAGCAGTGGCATGGGTTTATCTTAAAATAATTAACCTGCTAAGCAGTTTCAGTTAGTCTAATTCCTATAGGCATGCTAAGTGAAAAGCTTCTCTGTGCAGCAGATAGGATTATATTGTAAGCAAGCTGGCCAGTTCATTCTATGAACCTATTGTATGTTGAGCATTGAAACTATTAAACTCAATGTTGTTGTTTAGAACAATGTCCTGTATACAATATGTTCACATATATAAGTCCTGTATATTCCTCATATATTTGCTTCATTCTGCCCAGCAACATCTTATGTTTAGAAATTACAGGATTTATCCCACTGGTAGATCATGACTCATGAATGTAGTTTCACACACTGAATGTATGCTTTGAATAGTTGAAGTTATCGTTACAAAACTAAAGCACAACGCAAAGGTTTAAAATAGGAAATAGTGAGACATTCAGATATATTTGGAAGATATGCCTTAGGAAAATATTTATTAAACGAGCAGACTTTTGGAGCTATGATTACAGTGACAATGTAAGGGATGTTTTAAGAAGTTCTTCTTTTCCAAACAACATAAAATAGGATACTGGTGATTAATAGCAGTAGAGTCCAGCAACACACCTTCTTCACCTGGCTCTCCAAGTCCTGCTTTGGGCCAAAGCGGGACACAAAACCTGTCTGCCAGCAGCACAAAACACCATTAGATCCTAGGAGTTAAACACATTCATAGTACAACCCAACCAAATGTTAAACTGTTGCCTAGTCACTCCCATGCTAGCAGTCAAGAACCTCAACCATTTCACTTACCCATCCACCCTTTTCCCTAATCTCCGGACAGATGACCCTCTCCACATAACCCCCCACGCACTCCTTAAGCTGGGGCAGGATTCTCTCCATGCCCTTCTCTTGGCAGTGCAGGGCCATCTGGCCAGCCAGCACATACACAGACAGTACTGCGCTCCAGGCCAGGTCTCGTCGGCGCCCCCCGCTGGTGGTGGGTGCAAAGTGCTCGTCCAAAATGGCAGTGAGCATGGGGCAGGCGGAGACCTCGGTCACGTCCTGGAACACACGTGGCCAGCGCATGAAGAAGATGGGGAACCTGGTAAGCAGCTCATCCCCAGCGTGGCGCAGGGCTGCGGCAGTGGCAGTTGGAGGTGGGCCTATTTGACCATCAGGGCCAGTGGTCACATAGTCGATATAGTCATGGAGCATCAGATAGGCTTCTCGTACCAGGGGGTCAGGGCTGTTAATACCACATCTGCTTTCCTGACCCTCGGATTGACCCATCGCCGCTGACAATTGACTCCCCGTTGCAGATCACAAGGCTGTGAGTTCCATTAGAGCCTTGGTCTCGTCACAGATAAACTGTCGCTCTGTCAAGTAGCTATCAGCCGTCCTCTCAAAAATGTCAATCCCTCATAGTGGATTACAGATACAGTCACCTGAAATCACAAAGAAACTATAAACGTCTGGAGTGTTGATGCTGAAACGACCAAACCATTATCATGATGAGCTTTCATTTTAATAAACACAAATTTCTGAATTGTCTTTTTCTGTGTGCGTTAATAACATTTGTGCAATTCACTGTTATCGTATTTGTTAGAGTGTACGTTACATTACAATATTTGGTTACCATAACCGTAAATGGCAACCAAAAATGTTTCCATGTCCAATTATAAACACCAACAATCAACAAAGCAAGTATTTACAACTCACCCATTCCTTTCCCACAAAACAGTGCTACCAAGACACACACACAAAATAACACGCACACAAAGAAAACTGAGGAGCAGGTGAGGGAAAACAGCGGACCAAGAGCAGTCTGGGGTCCTGTAGGAGTAAGTCAGCAACAGTCTGCCCCTTCATGGCTTCACCGTGGCTAATTTTAGAGGCCTTGTTGGTAACTGATACAGAACTCCTGTCTCGCATGTACAATCATCAACCCTCCGACACATCCCCATTCCAACACAAGCGGAGTTAAATATAGGCCACAGTGTGTGAATGAGGCTTAGCGGAGAAACAGTTAACTGGAACATTCTACAAGATCCCGAACGGTGAAAACAGACAGAGATGGGGCAGGACAAAAGAGATGAGACAACTGATAGGTTTAAAATGCCACTGAGACTTTCAGAAAAACGTTTGAAAACCATTACCCGGTCTATTTTAGGATTTTGCATTCATCAAAACAGCGATGCCTCAATTATGTTGTCCTACTTTATGAAGACTTTTATGTATATATAGTTTTAGTTCTGGAAATAGGTCTCCAGGAAGCTCGTCATGAGAAACATCTTCTTTATGATGTTTCTTTGTGGGATTGTAATTCAGAGATTTGTGATCAACATCTGCAATGCACACAGAGTTTGGAAATGAACATCCATGCACATATTGCTGCTCACAGAAATGGCATAGATTGAGCTTTGCCTAGTGAGGTGTTTGGGGACAAACACACACTGCGGGTGAATTGGAAGTAAAACTATAAAATGGAGGCCACAGATGGAAGAAAACAAAAAAGAAAGCTCAATCGTAATGCATATTATATTTAAAATATCATTAAAGTGCTACCAAAAATAATACAGAGAACCCCATTACAAAAGCATCCATGTTTCACCGAAAAGAAGAAGATGAACCACATTCTCTTTTCACTCTCTGCTACCTCTAATAAACAATGATTACTGAAACTACTAGGTCCCTAAGGATGGTGTAAATTACAGGTTCAGAAATGCTCATGTGACAGAGAAATTACAGAGGAGCAGCAGATACTCAGCAGAAGGGTTTGATTTCATTATTTCTGAAATAGAACCCAGACTGCTAATATAAAGA
Organism: Esox lucius; assembly: GCF_011004845.1. Taxonomy (NCBI): domain Eukaryota; kingdom Metazoa; phylum Chordata; class Actinopteri; order Esociformes; family Esocidae; genus Esox; species Esox lucius. The sequence goes on along the minus strand of NC_047581.1, from coordinate 12,957,043 downwards.
TTTAGTCCATTAGAAATTGGAGGCCCGATGTTGTGATTTATAAAACCTGGCAAAATCCATAGAACATAGAATAATAATATATTATTAATCTGGATCTAAAAAAAACACAGATCATAGATAGTTTAAGTAAATTCTTTGAAGCCATAGAACACAATGAAGCATGAAAGTTATTCATAACCGAAATTCATTGCTGATTTGAAAAGGCCTTTGATAAAGTATGAATAGATATTATATAATTGCCTATAATTTCTTAATCTTAGGGATTCTCTTATCCAGTGGATTTAATGGCTAAATGCTGAATTTTTTGCTATGGGATATCAGAACGTGTGTATAATATACTGTTTCTGCATTTATAGTGGAATGATAATGTTTCACAAGATCTACTCACCAGAAATTATTTGGGTGTACACAAAAGCTCATCATAAAAGAATACATTTCTATTGGCCAACAAAAGGTGCAATGGCTTCTGCTGAAAAATGGAAAAGCAGCACCCTCCCACCCTGACTTCCATCGGCTTCACAAAGAAACTCCATTATTTAGACTCTGACAAGCAATGGCAGACACAGGCTGCAAGCAGAATCCTCCATGTCTGGTTCTAGTTTTTCTTTGGATCATGCGGCACACACCTGTCTCCATCATTGTTACCTGTATACAGTGGGGAGAACAAGTATTTGATACACTGCCAATCTTGCAGGTTTTCCTACATGTAGTGGTCTTTAATTTTTATCATAGGTACACTTCAACTGTGAGAGACGGAATATAAAACAAATATCCAGAAAATCACATTGTATGATTTTTTAATAATTTGATCACCTACCAACCAGTAATAATGGCTCTCACAGACCTGTTAGTTTTTCTTTAAGTAGCCCTCCTGTTCTCCACTCATTACCTGTATTAATTGCACCTGTTTGAACTCATTACCTGTATAAAAGACACATGTCCACACACTCAATGAAACAGACTCCAACATCTCCAAAATGGCCAAGACCAGAGAGCTGGGTAAGGACATTAGGGATAAAATTGTAGACCTGCACAAGGCTGGGATGGGCTACAGGACAATAGGCAAGCAGCTTGGTGAGAAGGCAACAACTGTTGGCTCAATTATTAGAAAATGGAAAAAGTTCAAGATCTCCCTCGGTGTGGGGCTCCATGCAAGATCTCACCTCGTGAAGAGAGCTGGGACCACAGCCTCAAAGAAAACCATTAGTAACACATTACGCTGTCATGGATTAAAATCCTGCAGCGCACGCAAGGTCCCCCTGCTAAAGCCAGCGCATGTCCAGGCCCGTCTGAAATTTGCCAATGACCATCTGGATGACCCAGAGGAGGAATGGAAGAAGGTCATGTAGTCTGATGAGACAAAAATAGAGCTTTTTGGTCTAAACTCCACTCGCCGTGTTTGGAGGAAGAAGAAGGATGAGTACAACTCCAAGAACACCATCCCAACCATGAAGCATGGAGGTGGAAACATCATTCTTTGGGGATGCTTTTCTGCAAAGGGGACAGGACGACTGCACCGTATTGAGGGGAGAATGGATGGGGCCATGTATCGCGAGATTTTGGCCAACAACCTCCTTCCCTCAGTAAGAGCATTGAAGATGGGTCGTGGCTGGGTCTTCCAGCATGACAACGACCCGAGACACACAGCCAGGGCAACTAAGGAATGACTTTGTAAGAAGCATCTCAAGGTCCTGGAGTGGCCTAGCCAGTCTCCAGACCTGAACCCAATAGAAAATCTTTGGAGGGAGCTGAAAGTCTGTATTGCCCAACGACAGCCCCGAAACCTGAAGGATCTGGAGAAGGTCTGTATGGAGGAGTGGGCCAAAATCCCTGCTGCAGTGTGTGCAAACAAAGGTTTCTGTACCAAATATTAAGTTCTGATGTATCAAATACTTATGTCATGCAATAAAATGCAAATTAATATTAAAAAAATCATACAATGTGATTTTTTGGATTCCGTCACTCACAGTTGAAGAGTACCTATGATAAAATGCTTTGTAAGTGGGGAAAACCTGCAAAATCGGCAGTGTATCAAATACTTGTTCTCCCCACTGTATTTACTCCTTCAGTTCTGGGTTCGGTGTCCTTTGTTAAATTATCGAATGTTTCGTTACCCATGTGCTGTATCACAGCAGAAGAGACTTGCTGTGTTGTTTTGCTCATGTCGTGTTGAGGCGTTTTGTTGTGTTTACTTTTGATTTAAGAGCAGTGCTCATTAAAACCCTCCTGTTTCTCTCCACCTCCGTTTGGGTCTACCCTTCTTTGGAACATTACAGTCATTGATGATCTACATAACTTTTCTAAATGATCTGGACATAAACCGAATGATAATAGCTGTACCATACTACACATAATAGTTACTTATAACTGAATAATGATCTGCTATGATCTCTCACTTTGGAGAGCAAAATGGCTTTCTCCTCATGGAAAAATCATGATATACTTCATTTTGCAGTACCTTTGATGCTGCCTACTGTACTCTATATGTGCTCAAAAAATTTCATTTTATTCAGAAAAGTTAAATTGATGGGCAAACGATGAGGTTTAATAATACAACATTAAACCTCTCTAAGTAACAGTTTGACCAGTTTAAAGTCAAAATGGCTCTTGGGTAGATTATTAAATCTCTCACCCATTGTTTAAATATTGTCCTTCTACATTTATCTAGATCACAGCCTCTGATTTCCCAGATCTTTTTAGATATTTTTTAATAATATAATGATGTTAGGTTATACATTAATCAAACATATATGGGAATGTTTATCCTATCCCATGTCATACCCAGATGACTGCAGCATTACTGCAGATACTGATGAGGTAAGTGAACACAGCAGGACATGTGGAACTTGTATGCAACCGAGGTTGTCTTGGAAAACAAGTCGTAGATAGGGAAATGTGAACGTTTCTTTAGAGGAACAAAATGTTGATCACTTGATTCAGTATCACTTGAAATGCATGCAACCAGCAGAATGTTGTTTCTATGGGCCACACAAGCATCTCTACATTGCAGATTTTGAACACCAAATCCATTAATAAAGCAAATATCTGTGGTGTCAATAAGGAGGTTTGTGCTGCTCAAGGCTTTCTACTTAATTAACCATTGTTATCATTCACTATACTCTGGCTTGTATGAAATTAATGCTTCTGACTGGGGGAGTAAGAGATTTAGTCACATGTAAAAACTGATACTTCCACTAGAGGGCAGTGGTGTGTCACTAAACAGATCTTCCACTTGTGAGTTGGAGTCATTTCCTGAACTTCAAATTCTGTTGTTGCAATGCTGTATGTTTTTTAAGGACAATTTAAATAACAAAGACCAGTTTATTGTTTCATTTATCCTCTCTATTTTATGTAATTCTGACACCAGCAACCGGGAATCAGTAATTTATCTGTAAGACATTGTAAAGCAATATGAGTTTCAGGATATCTTTTTTTCTTTCTCATCAGTCACATTTATTTTATAAAGCCCATATTGCAATCAAGAGAGGAAGTCATTGTTTTTCTTGGGACAGTGTATTGTTAACACACTCATGTTGACACCGTCATGTTAACACACTCATGTTGACACACTTGTGTTGAGACATACATGCCTGTGAGTGTTAACTATCAACCATTTTCACTTTAATCTGAGGAAGCACTTGGGGACAAATCAAATGCACCAGAAATGAAATTGACTCCTGTTCACTCATTGATTTATATGCAAGGACAAAGACATGCTTAAGTGACACTGTAAGCGGCTCTGTGTTTTCCCATCTGGCACTATGTTGGGAAGGAGATAGGAAAAAGCACAAGATCCTTCCTCCTCCCCCACATAAAGATGGAATATGAATGTGAGAAACAGTAAAGAGATAAAAAAAAAAAAAATCTTCAACACTATTAATCAAGTAGCAGCAATCTGCTGAACTGTGAGGAAAATGCATATTTATGTTAAAATCAGAGAGTGTTATCATATTCTAGCGGTTTTCCGCTCCTCATAGAGAAGTTGTGGTCCAGGGGAAGTGACATCGGAGATTGTACCTGCTATCAGGTCTCTCATATGTTCATGTGGTAACATCTGCAGAGGGTGACTTCCTGTGTAGTTTTACTGAAGGCTTCAGAATCCTTTGAAGTTGGTTCATTCGCAGCAAGGGGAAGTAACAAGTTTAACCAAATGAAACCAACCAAACTCTGACAGTTTTATTTGACAAGCTGATCACAATACACACGTTTATTATATTATTTACATAATTTTACCGTTTTTTCCGGGATAGCTTTAGAACTACCTTTTAAAGAGTATCTAGGTGTCCTCTCCACACACTGTTGAAGGGTTATGTGGTTACTCCCCCCAGCTATCTTAAGATCCAGTACAGTCCATAAGTATCTGGACATAAACACACGTTTTCAGGTTTTAGGTCTGTGCTCCAGCACGTTGGATTAGATATTATAGGGTTAAAGTAAAGCATGTCAGCTTTTGAGGGTTAGGGTTATATTCACTCAATCATATTAACCTTCTAAAAACAGCACATTTTGTTCAAACAGTGCCCTCCATATATATTGGGACAATAAAGTCAGAATGGTTATTTTGTGGCACTCTCAATGCGCACACTATGAAAATATGATTGAAAGATTAATGAGGCAAAAGTACAGATTGTCACCTTTTATTCCTGTTTGTTTCAACACATAAATTGTGTGTGTGTGTGTGTGTGTGTGTGTGGAGGGAGGGAGGGCTATGTAAAAAATAAAAAAGTAAGTAGTACATGTGTTGGCATATGAAAAGGTACTCTTCTCACTGATAAGAAGTCAGTCTCTGACTGCTGAGATGTTTTCAGAGCTTTCTCAACAGCAGCATCCCCACTCCACCTCCACCACACGTTAGAACAGATGAATAGGTCTGGCCCCTGGATGTGGATCACTATCATTTGACTACATGTCGATTCTCCAGGAGAATTCACCAGGCCCTTTCTGGAACCCAAATTGATTTAGAGTTTCACATGACTGTCATTATCAACATAAGAATATCAAGCAACAGGAAGCTGTAGTAGCAGCACAATGAATAGAAACAACGAACAAAGACAACACAAATAGTATCTCCACAACTCACCCTGTCATTCACCGCAAAGAATGACTCCCTGACGAGATAGGAACAGGAAAGAAGAACAAAGAAACTGGAAAACAAGAGTCTTGATCTGTGGTGAAAATGAACAAAGAGTCTGGAACTTGGAGGCTTTAGATTGAAGGTTCCTCAAGTGAAGTCTACATGCTACATTTGACGGAGAAACCAGAAACACAAAATGTTTTGCTCTATCTGATCTCTATCTGATTCAACTTGTCTGTTACATGTAATGCAAGGAGTTTGTACATACAGCTCTGGCGTTCAGGAAGTTTCTCATCAACAACGTCTTTCCGAGAAAGGTAAAACAAAATAACGGAATTAAAAAACAACCCCTCTATACTTTTCCTCGCCCTCCCCAACACCAAGCCCCCGCACCACCCAGAAGCAACCGAACAACAGGTGCAGATCTTCCCACCTCTTTGAGTGAGCCTCCCGTCTCTCTCACAGGGGGGGGGCTGAGGAGAAAAAGAATGAAATTGCTCTGAATTTGCTGGTAATTGAAAACACCTATACCTACCCGTGTCCTTATCCGTTCCTAGACTTAAACATCAACACCCCTCTCTTCAACCTGTGACTGCCTGCCTTTTATTCCAGAGAGTACTTAATGGCTTCCCTACCCCAACCTGTCCTCCGTCTCCCACTGGATTGAATTGATGCAAACGATCGGGGCCCATTTAATGTCTGGTGGAGAGGTGACCCACTTGTACTTTGTGTCCCGCTGTCTCCACCCCACCTATGTTCCCCCAATCGGAGGTATTGATGCCCCCTATTGTTTCCCCGTCTGCCCAGGGGGTGGAGCGGTTTGGAGAAAATTGGGGACCCCTTTGGCGTAGATTGCTTTTATAGATTTTTGCCTTCCCCTCCTATTTTGTCTTGTGCTATACACGCTTTTTTCAAAGACCCAGCCAAATCCGAGCAGGCGTTCGACGTTGTTAAGTGGCATCATTCTAGCTGCCCATACTGTAGACGCAGGGGCCACATTCGCTTCATGCTGGGACGATGACAGCGGAGATGAATGTGCCACTCTGAAAGATTGTCTGCTTGTGATCGTTTGTCTGACTGGTTCTTTTTGTCAGAATCAGAATGACAAGTGTATTTGGTGCGATGGCTTTGCCAGTTGTAGACGTGATTTAGAGACAGAATTACACAAAGTTAACATGATTGGGTCTTTGTGCTTCTGTTAACTTCCACAAAATGTATTTTCGTAAATCAAATCATTATAAAATTAATTGCATAATTAATACAATGATAAAGTATTAAGGTATTGGTTAACTATTTATCTGAGAAATGGGGACTGCATGGTTTGGACAGAACACGCCATTGCAGTCAAGGTCAGGTTAAGACAGAGTGGTTGCTGAGCTTCCTGAACGGGTCAAATGTTATTCAAGGGCCCTCTTACTATATTAGCCTACATTAGCAGGTAGACCAACTGGACGAACCAGCTCGAAACCTCTTCTCCGCCCCCTAAACCTCTCCAAACATGGATGAATTTAGCGATCTATTAAAATGTATAATAGTGTCTAGCAATGTGCTGGGACCAGAGCATCCAGGAATAGAGCTAGAGAGAATGTTCTGTTCATTATTGTGAAGGAGGGGTGATAGTTGGCTGTCCTGTGGAATATGAGCTGCCTCTTCATACCAATACCTCCCTCTCAGTGTTAGACCTGTGACACGACGAGAGCTCACCCACTGGAATATGGAGGTCTCCCTCCTAGCAGCACTGTTCGTCTGCTCTTCACCACATGAATATGTTAAACCAGATATCTACCTACCCAACCTACCGCTTGTTTATATAACAAAAGTCTCTGCTTAATTAGAGCAGTGGGGGTGAAAAGAAGAGCAGGCGCACACACAGACGCATGCTCACACACACACACATACGCACGCACCCACGCGCTCTCTCTCTCTTTATTTATCTCCCTCTCTCACTCAAGGACAAGAGATGTGCGTGTTGGTGTGTGTGTGTGAATACCTGCTATCTGCGTTTGAGATAATGAGATAAAAATTCAAATTGTGTAAGACAAAGACCTGCAGAGTGCTGCATCAGTAGATACAAAAACACTAACAGTAATTAACACATGAATTTAGATTAGGCACAGGTTTCTTTTCCATTTTTCAGCTCTATCCCAGTAACTCTAACAGTTTTGGTTTGTCACAATCTATTTCCATTACCATATCATGCTTGCTTTTTGCCCTCTAACCACCCCTATTAGTCATAAAGGGCATCACATTACAATACATAATAGCCGAGGTTAAGCCTTGTTCCATTCCTATCAACAGAGGTAGATAATAATATTGAGGGAATTCAAGGACTATTTAAAGACTAGTCCCACTCAGCCCCAATGCAGGTAGCCTCCCTGACACTGCCACAGAGCCAGTGGAGCAGGATGCGTGGAGCTGAGGACCACATTTATTTCCTATTTACTTTATGGATCCCTCCCATGGGGCATGTCCACAGTCTAAAGGCATACTAGTAATACGTTTATGGGACAAGACGCATTCATCCACACTCTAAACCAGTGCGGTTTTCTGCAGTTTGATTTGCTCTGAGGTCATAATAGACATGTTGATCTGCAAGCTGTGCAAACACACAGAACCCGATTGGACTGCACAGGTTCTGAGATTGGAGATCTGTGGCTCTTGCCAACAGGTCTGGACCTGTTAGAGTGGAACCAGTCAAATTTGAGACTAAACTGAACAAAGGTTAAAGGGTCATTACGCTGCTGTGATTACATTAATGCCCCTTTATTTTAGGAGATTACGGAAATTGTTGCATGATTGCGTCAGATGTTTACCTAACGCACGGCGTTGACCGGTGAGCTGTCACTGTCACACCGTTTCTATTTCTGTCATGGTACACACGGGTCGGACCAACACACAGCCAGCACCAGACCCTCACCGTCCCCCGCTGCCGACGGTGGGATCTACGGCGTCCCGAGGTCCTCCTGACGGCGCACTGCCAGGTTGTGTAGTACAGCTCGGCCCCGGTCACAGACGGTGAGGTCAGGCGGTCCACTGAGGGGGGGGGGGAGAGTGACCGGGCGGGGGGGGGGGGGGGGATGGGGGGGGGGGGGGTGGCTGGTCTGAGGGAGACGTGACGCTCCTGCGTCAATAAACTCCAAATCAAACCAGATGGACTCATTTGCGGGCCAATTCACGTCATTATCAGTGGAGTCAGCCTCGGCTGATGCCGTTAGACCTTTCACCTTTATTCACAGGTAAGCCAACGTCTAGGAAGCGACGCTTTTCGGCGGCGATGCGGCTCTCGTCGAGGCAGAACGATGGACTGGAAGGCAGATAACTCAAGGTTGAAAACTGTGAGTGAGCGGGCAGAATGTGTGTGGGGAGGGTGCACGCGCGCGCCAGCGTGGGCGTGGAAGCACCGGGTGGCCGAGGAAAGCTGAGCTGATTGGCACAACTGTTTGAAATGTGGTTTGCCAAGTGTGTGGTTCAGATCCTGGATATTGGGGACAGGGTCAAACGAATTGATTGGGGCGAGTGTATAAACGGGGGGGGGGGGGGGGGGGGGATTAGGAGATGAAAGAATCGAACATCAAAACCACAAGTTGCCTACATTTACAGTACCGACCCCACAAAGACAAAACAAGGGTCGGTCTGATGTTGTATTCTTTCCATTGCAACATGTTTCTTTCCACCGCGGGGGCAGAGGGTTGGGTGAGTGTTCTGTTACTGCCTAAAAGTTTCTCATAGGGTTTGAGTCCTGCTGAGGAATGTTGCTGTAGTTGCCTCCCGCTTTTTTTCATCCCCCCCCTCTCTCTCTCTCTCTCTCTCTCCTAATCGCGCTCTCCATCGCTAACTTGGCCTTTGCTTGACTCCTTTCGTGATGGTCCACTTCACTTAGCTCATAAACAATGCCTCCGCCCCCCCTCCACACCTTCATATTTCTTCCTCCCTACCAACGCCAGACCGGGCACGCTGCCTCTTCAGCTCCACGTTGCAACGTCCTACTGGACCTTTTGTCAGCACAATCTGCAGCGCAGTAAGACACCCGCCTAATACGTCTTCATTCGATCCATGCGTGCGTCTAGTAAGTAAGTTATATTGACGTAGTCGGAATAACAATGTCCTCATTATATACCTACTCAAACAACGTGGGACTTTATCCTAAGCATGATCGCCGATGTGTTGTCTAAATGTGGCCATCATAGTGGCATAATGGAGGGTTCTTAGTGATACAGAGACATGATATTACCGAGCTAAAACAGGCAGTTAGCAGACTGCGTGTGTGTACAGCGGCTCACGGGTTCATCGCGCCAGTTCACACTCAGTGGTTAGTTACAGCTCCGTTGGATCTGACGGCCGAAATGCAGGGGTGTTGGATATCGTCAAGACCTTATCGTTTGGTGCCGCGGCAAAATCGAACGTGTAACTGCCACCAACCGCGGCCGAGCTTCATTTGAGCACCTATAAATGAAACCGCCTCTAATTGCCCTTGTATTGCTTAACAACACTGCCAATCCTAAGTAGGGCGGAAAGACAGAGCAATTTTCCCATTACTACAGGAGCAGAAAATGAAGGGGAGCCAAGGGGACTGGGGAGCCCTGGCTCTCCGGAGACCACTGCAGATGGCTTCATATCCAAGTTAAAACACACAGACAGGAAGGATGGGGTGAGGGGCTTTCACTTGACTTGCATGTATACACACACACACACACACAGACAACAACATGCATCTCACACACACGTTCACAGACAACACACAATCAATCAGCTTTTAACCTGGTTTGTGGAGCCAGACTCCTCTGCTGTACATGGTCCCACAATCCCTCAGCACACAGTACAGAGTAAGCATCTGAATCCAAACTAGAGACACAAACTAGAGTCTTACGTGTTTCTCTAGACCAGACACGGTTAGACCTTCCCTCTGCTCTGCACTACATTGACCACTGGCTCATATAGTTGGTTTTCACTCCTCAACATTTTTTTTTCACTCAGAATACAAAAATAGGACATTGTCGTTTCCAGAAGATTTAGAGCTGGTCTTCAGGCTGCAGGGGAACACAAAACGGTTATGAAAACAAACGTCTTCATGATAAGTCAAATCCCATGTGATTATATTCAAGCGCTTCACCCCGAAAGCGGGATACAAAAATGTATTTTCTTTCTCACCTGAAGGAATGTTCATTCAGAGACGCATATGCAGTGTAAAATCTGATAAATCCGGACCAACAACCAAAGTGGATTAGTGTGTATTTGTTTGTGAGCTTGTATGTGAGTTAGAGAGAATGAGCGATTGCCATGACTAACTCTCCCATCTAGTATCAGACCAGACATCTCAGAGGCAACAACAGTGTCTACAGTCTGGCTCCATGGCTTATCAGAGTTCTTCAATGACTTCTACATTTACAGAATACATAAACACACCCGGCGCTTATGTCAAGCACAACAACGGCCCGCCCAATACACAAAAACCCTTTCGTCAAACATATTCCATATACAGCACATTCTAAAAGCAATTCACGCACTTATTTTGTATGTTCAGGTAGGCTGATCACTCTTTCTGCAGTTACCGGGATGAACAGCGAGCAAACAGACCCTCAGATTAAACCAAGATAGCGGGAGTGACTGTTGGAGTGAACTGATATCAAGCTGCCTCTCTGAACTTGACTATGAAAAGCCTGGGTGAGCTCGCACTGAGATGGTGACAAACCACAAGGACTTCATTAGCGGACCCAGAGAGAGTGGAGTGTATACAGCGGTTTGACTTACTTGCTTAATACACGTGACACTTATACAAGCCCAGCACAACGCGTTTACTTCTAACGGTGCCCCAGAACTCATTTGTACCTAAACACTTTGGTTCGCTCGCACCAGAGTATGCCAACACTTTCACCGGTGTGTACACGAACACATCGGCCGACTGGTGGCCCCCAGGGGGAACTGGTTTGAACCCGTTTAATCCCGATATACAGTAAAAGCTGAAGGCTAAAAATGTATTTTAGGCCTGCCATTCACTGCCTGTGCGCACATGCTAACCGGTCACACACACACACACACTCTCTCTTTTCCTTTATCTCCCTCTAACTCACTGCCCCTATTGTCTTTGTGTGCAGGTGTGTGGGTGCTGATAATTTGTGGAGGTGCCCCATGGTTCATTGAAGTGGGTCTCCATGGGGGTTGTCTGGGGAGAGCTCTGCCCTTGGCCCTGTGCTGGCATTTTTACTGCGAGGCAGCGTGGAGGAGGGCAGGCTGCTTATCATCCCAGAGACCGAGGCCCAGACATCCACGGGAGACATGGGAAAGTGCCTTCCACCCAACTGCATTAAGCCACCGCCGTTTCACACAGACCTTTCCCCCAAAACCCTGAGCGCTTTGTCTGACTGGGGCCTCTGTCAGTGTCACACACTCACAGGAAAACCACAGCCCCACACAATGTGGTTGAGACTGGCCCTTACACACCTTTAACCCCGGTCTCAAGCCGTATCTCTCTTCGAAATGCCAGAGCACACAACGGCCTACAGTGACATTTCAGCTGGTGCAACACTTCTGATTGGCAAGGCATGGCTTCAGACAGCCAGGTACAAACCTTAATGCACTGACTGTGGCAGGAACGTAATGGTTGTTTGATTCCATACCTGTAAGAAGAATTAACAGATGAGTGAAACATTTTGTATTTCGAAAATCAAGAGTCTAAACCCATAGTCCGGTATAGCAGTTGAACTGTACCATAGATCAGTTTAGAAGGGGTCCAGTCCCATAGGCCTGTAAAGCAGAGATCTGGTCCAGTCCCATAGGCCTGTAAAGCAGAGATCTGGTCCAGTCCCATAGGCCTGTAAAGCAGAGATATGGTCCAGTCCCATAGGCCTGTAAAGCAGAGATCTGGTCCAGTCCCATAGGCATGTAAAGCAGAGATCTGGTCCAGTCATATAGGCCTGTAAAGCAGAGATCTGGTCCAGTCCCATAGACCTGTAAAGCAGAGATCTGGTCCAGTCCCATAAGCCTGTAAAGCAGAGATCTGGTCCAGTCCCATAGGACTGTAAAGCAGAGATCTGGTCCAGTCCCATAGGCCTGTAAAGCAGAGATCTGGTCCAGTCCCATAGGCCTGTAAAGCAGAGAGTTGGTCCTGTCCCATAGACCTGTAAAGCAGAGATCTGGTCCAGTCCCATAGGCCTGTAAAGCAGAGATCTGATCCAGTCCCATAGCCCTGTAAAGCAGAGATCTGGTCCAGTCCCATAGGCCTGTAAAGCAGAGATCTGGTCCAGTTCCATAGGACTGTAAAGCAGAGATCTGGTCCAGTCCCATAGGCCTGTAAAGCAGAGATCTGGTCCAGTCCCATAGGCCTGTAAAGCAGAGAGTTGGTCCAGTCCCATAGCCCTGTAAAGCAGAGATCTGGTCCAGTCCCATAGGCCTGTAAAGCAGAGATCTGGTCCAGTCCCATAGACCTGTAAAGCAGAGATCTGGTCCAGTCCCATAGGCCTGTAAAGCAGAGAGTTGGTCCTGTCCCATAGACCTGTAAAGCAGAGATCTGGTCCAGTCCCATAGGCCTGTAAAGCAGAGATCTGGTCCAGTCCCATAGGCCTGTAAAGTAGAGATCTGGTCCAGTCCCATAGGCCTGTAAAGCAGAGATCTGATTCAGTCCCATAAGCCTGTAAAGAAGAGATCTGGTCTAGTCCCATAGGCCAGTATAGCAGGAGTCCAGTCCTATAGCTCAATATTATACGGGTCCAGTACCATAGACCAATAGTATATACTCAAGTCTCAAAGGCCGGTGTAACTGGTATAGCAGGGGTCCAGTCCTATAGATTAGTATCCCAGGTGTCCAGTACATTTCTATAAACCAGTATACCAGGTGCCCAGTCTGTCCCACTGTGTATACCAATATATCAGATGTCCAGTCCCATCCTGTAGACCAGTATACCAGGTGTCCAGTCCCATAGGCTGGGAGGTCTGGTACCACGCTGGGCAGTGCTCAGACCACCAGATCTCCTTGAAAGTCTTGCTCACTTATTTTCAGGACTTGAATTACAGAACTTGGCTGGGATGGTGTGAGTTAGTTTTAATGGGCAATTAGTGATTGGTTGCCTTCAAAGTGTGCCCTCTTGAGGAGTGGGAGAAGAGCATTATTTACACATGGCTGCAAATCTAGGGAGCAGAACACGGTGTGCTGCTGGGGGTGTCTAGAAAAATAGCGCACACACTACACTAGAATTGACGCTGTATACAGCAATGAGGATTTTTAATTTAACTGTTAAATGTGAGGCCAACCACAACACCATAACATTATATCCGTGCTCAAAACTCTGACTGAACTTCTACACATTCCTTGCAAAGAAAAATAGAGGGAGAACGATAAACGACCTTAGTCATTCATCTAAATTGGACAAATGTCCCACATGTCTGAACTGTGACAGACCTCCACAATAAGCAAGAAAAGAGGGGAGGTGCACGTGTGTGTGTGTGTGTGTATGTGTGTGTGAAAGAGAGGGAGAGAGCATGTTGCATCTGCTCCTCATTATTAACAGAGCGCTAATGAACGCATGTGTGTTCCACCTGGTTCCAGTGAGACTGGATTTGAAGACACACTAACTAGACCTGCCAACAAGGACTTGGCCTTTCACAACACCGACATATAATGAAACTTTGTCTCAAGAAGTAGAAACGAGGGCTGTGGAACATAATCGTATGAGGTTGCCCGTGCAGGAGATCTAAGACCAGTTTTTCCTTTTCCATCTCAAGGGTTACAGTTAATATTGGGGAAAGGCATACTGATCTTAGATCTGTGTCTACAGATACTGAGAAACACCCTCAGGTCTGCCACTGGAAGAACGTCTGAAGCCTGGCAGCGGGGGGCCGGAAGTGACGGGTGGAACTAACAAGGTCATCAATATGCTGCGGGGGGCGGGGTTTGGTTGGAAGATGTGGATCAACATCCCACATTTCCAAACAGCCCATTTCGGGGCAGCATCTGTCTCTCAAGTGACAATTATGTTACTTCCCCTGGGGATCTGCAGTCTGTTTTGTTTGGTATCGATACAACACTTGGCTTACCCCCCTAACATGGGCCACGCCATCAGAACAACACCAACTGGCTGGAGTTTTAACCATTAGTCAATTAGAAATACAGTACAGGGTGTTTTATGGCGGTGTACACCCCCTCAACAGTCCTCTGTCTCTGTCAACCATTTCCCAACCATGACAAACAATGACAGGCAATGGTAATGGCAAGCGGAACGCATGCTTGAACTTCTTTTTCCATTTTTTTCTTTCTCCAAATTGGCAGTATTACAATTCGCTCAGAACCTTAAGTGGTTGTTAATTTAATATGCAAATGACTCTTGTCAGTCTGAATGCATTTGAATGAATAGCTTGTTTCCACAAGAGGGGGGTGCAGGTTGTGGGGGTGTAGAACAGTCAGGAGAGTCAGGAGCGCACGGTGGATTATGATCTAAATGCAACAGAGGGGTGGGGGATAGAGGATATCATGGGCAGTTTTGAAACTGAATTATTTATTGAATTATCTTGTAGTTTTTTTTTGCATATGAATTGCATAGGTGCATGGTACTGTAGACTGACTCAAGCAGAAATAATAGGGTCTGATGGGGGGGCAATGATGATGGGCCAGTGTCTCTAATACCATGGTATACAGAGCAAATCCAGTGCCTTGCCAAACTATTTATAAATTAAGTAATTTTGCTCAATTACACATGGTACAGTGAAATGTTTGTTCTGTTTGACATTTTAATATACACTCACCTAAAGGATTATTAGGAACACCATACAGATATTTTGTTTGACCCCCTTTCGCCTTCAGAACTGCCTTAATTCTACGTGGCATTGATTCAACAAGGTGCTGAAAGCATTCTTTAGAAATGTTGGCCCATATTGATAGGAAAGCATCTTGCAGTTGATGGAGATTTGTGGGATGCACATCCAGGGCATGAAGCTCCCGTTCCACCACATCCCAAAGATGCTCTATTGGGTTGAGATCTGGTGACTGTTGGGGCCATTTCAGTACAGTAAACTCATTGTCATGTTCAAGAAACCAATTTGAAATGATTCAAGCATTGTGACATGGTGCATTATCCTGCTGGAAGTAGCCATCAGAGGATGGGTACATGGTGGTCATAATGGGATCGACATGGTCAGAAACAATGCTCAGGTAGGTCATGGCATTTAAACAATGCCCAATTGGCACTAAGGGGCCTAAAGTGTGCCAAGAAAACATCCCCCACACCATTACACCACCACCACCAGCCTGCACAGTGGTAACAAGGCATGATGGATCCATGTTCTCATTCTGTTTACGCCAAATTCTGACTCTACCATCTGAATGTCTCAACAGAAATCGAGACTCATCAGACCAGGCAACATTCTTCCAGTCTTCAACTGTCCAATTTTGGTGAGCTTGTGCAAATTGTAGTCTCTTTTTCCTATTTGTAGTGGAGATGAGTGGTACCCGGTGGGGTCTTCTGCTGTTGTAGCCCATCCGCCTCAAGGTTGTGCGTGTTGTGGCTTCACAAATGCTTTGCTGCATACCTCGGTTGTAACGAGTGGTTATTTCAGTCAAAGTTGCTATTCTATCAGCTTGAATCAGTCAGCCCATTCTCCTCTGACCTCTAGCATCAACAAGGCATTTTCGCCATGTCTTCCAGCATGACAACGACCCGAAACACACAGCCAGGGCGTCTAAGGAGTGGCTGCGTGAGAAGCATCTCAAGGTCCTGGAGTGGCCTAGCCAGTCTGCAGACCTGAACCCAATAGAAAATCTTTGAAGGGAGCTGAAAGTCCATATTGCCAACGACAGCCCCAAAACCTGAAGGATCTGGAGACGTTCTGTAGGGAGGAGTGGGCCAAAATCCCTGCTGCAGCGTGTGCAAACCTGGTCAAGAACTACAGGAAACGTATGATCTCTGTAATTGCAAACAAAGGTTTCTATACCAAATATTAAGTTCTGCTTTTCTGATGTATCAAATACTTATGTCATGCAATAAAATGCTAATTAATATTTAAAAAATCATACAATGTGATTTTCTGTATTTTTTTTTTAGATTCCGTCACTCGCAGTTGAAGAGTACCTATTATAAAAATGACAGACTTCTACATGCTTTGTAAGTGGGAAAACCTGCAAAATAGGCAGTGTATCAAATACTTGTTTTCTGAGAAAACCCATTTCAGCTGCTTGTACCCACGATCTAGTTCTTTCGGTCATGACCATAGGTGAGGGTAGGAACAAAAATTGACCGGTATAGCGAGAGCTTTGCCTTCCGGCTCAGCTCTCTTTTTGTCACAACGGTGTGGTAAATCGAATGCAATACCACCCCCGCTGCTCCGATTATCCAGCCATTATCTCCCGCTCCATTGTCCCCTCACTCGCGAACAAGACCCCGAGATACTTGAACTCTTTTACTTGGGGTAACGCCTCATTCCCTACCCGGAGAAGGCACTCCATTGGTTTCCTGCTGGGAACCATGGCCTCAGATTTAGAGGTGCTAATCCTCATCCCAACCGCTACGCACTCGGCTGCGAACCGGTCCAGTGAGTGCTGAAGGTCACAGACCGTTGATGCCATCAGGACCACATCATCCACAAAAAGCAGCGATAAGATCCCCAGCCCACCGAACTGCAACCCCTCCCCACCCCGACTACGCCTCGATATCCTGTCCATAAAAGTTACAAACCGGATTGGTGACAAAGCGCAGCCCTGGCGGAGGCCAACCCCCACCTGGAACGAGTCCGACTTACTACCAAGAACCCGAAAAAAGCTCTCATTTTGGACGTACAGGGATTGGATAGCCCTCAGGTGGGACCTCCTCACCCCATACTTACATTTACTTAATACTTGTACATTTTTCTGCACTTCTCTATTTGCACTTCTGGTTAGACGCAAATTGCATGTCGTTATACTGTACTTGCACTTTTCAATGACAATAAAGTTGAATCTAATTTAATCTAATGATGAAATCCCATTCAAGTCACAGATGTTTCAAAAGTGTTATAAAAGTAAATATTTTAAAAAGTAGAAAACATTTATGTAAGCTCAACACACTGTGTTTTAAAGTTTAAACAGTTTCTTTACCTGAAATGAGTAGCATACTAAATACTAATAAGAAGAACAAATAATACAAAGATTGAAAAAAGAGTAAGGACTCTTGCTTTGAAGTCATTTCAGACAGAAAGCATGAAGTTTAGTTAAACCATTTACTGAGAAAGATGCACAGCAATACTCATACAAGACTTGGTATTGAGGTTCTGCTACTCTGTGATAAATGTCTGCCATCACAGGATTTTGTATACAGTACTACCAATAACAATATCAACACCATAATATCCTAAATAGCAATCCCCATAGGCAATGTGCAAGGTACGCAATGCTGAACTAAGTGCTGTAGAATATTATGCAAAATATACAACTAGAAATAGAAACCAGAAACAAACAAGACATTTAAGCACAAATGTCCCTAAACTGACTTGAACGCCAGAGAATAAAAATTACTTTTAAGACGAGAATTAAATGTCTTGGTAGTGGGGGATGACCTGATAATGGGCAATTTATCCCACAGTCTAGGGGCCACAACCGAAAAGGCACCATTATCTTATGTTTTCATCCGAGACTGTGGAATGGCTTAAAGGAACTGAGCCAATCCATGTAATGCCTTAAGTAACAGCACCTTAAAATCCATTCTATATTTGACTGGTAACCAGTGAAGAGAGGCCAGTATCGGGGAGATATGGTCCCTCTTCCTGGTACCAGTCAACAATCTAGCAGCCGCATTCTGGACAAGCTGCAAGTGTGACAATGATGAGTGACAAATTCCTGAGTACGAAGCAATAATCAGTTCAAGATGATATAAGAGCATGTATAACTATCTCCAAGGCCTAAAAGAGAGGAAGGATTTTAGAACAGTTCTTGTGAAAAAAGCTACCTCTGACAACAGAATATATTTGTTTGTCAAATTTTTAAGCTGAATCAAAGATAAAACCTAAATTTATTGCAAGGGGGCGCATGTTTGTGGACAAGGGCCCCACATTTATAGATAGTTCCTCCATTTATTTTTTGTGGTGCCAAATAGTATGATTTCCGTTTTGCTCTCATTAATCTGGAGAACGTGTTTAGCCATCCAGCACTTAATATCTTTAAGGCAGACCAAAAGGGACTTCATGGAGGAAACTCTCAAGGTTTTTTTCCAAGCAGTTTATGGAAAATCCTTCCCAGCTTCTTGCAGGGTTTGCGTTGGTTTTTTGTATTGTTTGTCTGCTTTTTTGGTGTTCATTTTCCTTGTTCAGATGATCCCACACAACGTTGAGGTCAGGGCTCTAAGGTGGCCAATCAAATAATACGAGTGTTCCAATCGTTAGACGTCCACCACAATCAAGTCTCAGTTGCCTTTGCAGAGTGTTTGGGTTACTTCTCATTCAGAATGTTTTTGCCTATCACTTAAAGTTTGCTGCGTGACATTTTTTGTAAGACTTCCCATGGTCAAAACATGTAAGATGACTGAGCAAGCATTTCACTTTTCTTCAGTGCCTTAAGACAGTGAACTTTAAGTACTGATATAAATTACATCTTGGAAAGCACAAGTTTATTTGTATTCCAGATTAAAGCCATCTGTCACCTTCTCTCAACCTTTACCACATACAGTGGATATAAAAAGTCTACACATCCCTGTTAGAAAAGCTGAACTTTATTCAAAGAGTCACTTTAAATGATGGCAGGTGTGACATGACTTCTATTTAATGTCATTGGTTTATTCTGAACCCAGCCACATCCCCAGTTATAAGAGGGTGTGCACACTTATGCAACCAGGGTATTTTGAGTTTTTTATTTTTTATTTTTCCCCCTCAGTTGGTTTTTCAATTGAATTGTTCACGCTATAGGTCACATTAAAGGTGGAAAAAGTTCTGACATGATTTATCTTTGTCTCATTCTTTTACATCACAAAAATCTGGCATTTAACAGGGGTGTGTAGACTATTTATATCCACTGAATCTCCATAAAACCCTCTCTCTTGATTATTTATACCACATTTCTTTCAAGTGTTCAGTAATGTTCCAAACATATTGCTAATTCTAATCACATTGTATCAACAGATTCTATTTTAAAATTTGTATCTTTGCTAAAACCTTTGTGGATAGATACAACAGCTTTGCAAATCACCTAAAAGTGCTATTTGAAAAATATTTCTAGCCACTGGTTGAAAAAGTGCCACAGTCGAGCCAGAAAGGGATGTGATATACAATCACCTAAAGGATTATTGGGAACACCTGTTAAATTTCTCATTAATGCAATTATCTAATCAACCAATCACATGGCAGTTGCTTCAATGCATTTAGGGGTGTGGTCATGGTCAAGAGAATCTCCTGAACTCCAAACTGAATGTTAGAATGGGAAAGAAAGGTGATTTAAGCAATTTTGAGCGTGGCATGGTTGTTGGTGCCAGACGGGCCAGTCTGAGTATTTCACAATCTGCTCAGTTACTGGGATTTTCACGCACAACCATTTCTAGGGTTTACAAAGAATGGTGTGAAAAGGGAAAAACATCCAGTATGCGGCAGTCCTGTGGGCAAAAATGCCTTGTTGATGCTAGAGGTCAGAGGAGAATGGGCTGACTGATTCAAGCTGATAGAAGAGCAACTTTGACTAAAATAACCATTTGTTACAACCGAGGTATGCAGCAAAGCATTTGTGAAGCCACAACACGCACATCCTTGAGGCGGATGGGCTACAAAAGCAGATGACCCCACCGGGTACCACTCATCTCCACTACAAATAGGAAAAAGAGGCTACAATTTGCACGAGCTCACCAAAATTGGACAGTTGAAGACTGGAAGAATGTTGCCTGGTCTGATGAGTCTCGATTTCTGTTGAGACATTCAGATGGTAGAGTCAGAATTTGGCGTAAACAGAATGAGAACATGGATCCATCATGCCTTGTTACCACTGTGCAGGCTGGTGGTGGTGGTGTAATGGTGTGGGGGATGTTTTCTTGGCACACTTTAGGCCCCTTAGTGCCAATTGGGCATTGTTTAAATGCCATGACCTACCTGAGCATTGTTTCTGACCATGTCGATCCCATTATGACCACCATGTACCCATCCTCTGATGGCTACTTCCAGCAGGATAATGCACCATGTCACAATGCTTGAATCATTTCAAATTGGTTTCTTGAACATGACAATGAGTTTACTGTACTGAAATGGCCCCAACAGTCACCAGATCTCAACCCAATAGAGCATCTTTGGGATGTGGTGGAACGGGAGCTTCATGCCCTGGATGTGCATCCCACAAATCTCCATCAACTGCAAGATGCTTTCCTATCAATATGGGCCAACATTTCTAAAGAATGCTTTCAGCACCTTGTTGAATCAATGCCACGTAGAATTAAGGCAGTTCTGAAGGCGAAAGGGGGTCAAACACAGTATTAGTATGGTGTTCCTAATAATCCTTTAGGTGAGTGTATGTCATGCACAGTGCATTCGGAAAGGATTCAGAAATCTTCACTTTTTCCAAATTTTCTTACATTACAGCGTTATTCTAAAATTGATTTAATGGATTTTTCCTCATCAATCTAGCCACAATTCCCCATAATGACCATGAAAAACAGTTTTTGAATTTAATATGTAAAAAAATATTTAAATCACATTTACATAAGTATTCAGACCCCTTCACTCAGTACTTTGTCAAAGCTCCTTTGGCAACGATTATGGCATATCAGTGGTATACTTGGGTACAAGCTTGGCACACTTGTATTTGGGGAGTTTCTCCCATTCTTCTCTGTAGATCCTCTCAAGATTTGTCAGGTTGGATGGGGAACGTTGCTCCACTGCCATGTCCAAGCCTCTCCAGAGATGTTTGATTGGGTTCAAGTCCAGGCTCTGACTGGGCCACTCAAGTACATGACTTGTCCTGAAGTCACTGCTGCAATGTGTTGGCTCTGTGGTTTGGGTCATTGTCCCATCGACATCTGAGGTCCTGAGCACTCTGGAGCTTGTTTTCATCAGAATCTCTCTGTACTTTGCTCCATTCTTCTTTCTCCTCAACCCTGGCTAGTCTGCCAGAGCAGACCTGCTACTGGAAAAAAAAAATCTGAAAAACTGTTTTTATGCTTTTTCACCATTGCTTTTGGCCTTGGCTTTGGCCTAACACGTCAGTATTCTGTGCGCTTTCGGCCCATCCCTCCTGCACTTCATTTGCGGTCAGTCACACCAAGGTTGTGCTGCGTTCTGTCTGGCTTTTGTGCCAATTGTTCCACGGCCCCATCGGGTCTGGAGATTGTCCACCTTCCCTTCCGCCCCTCCCTTTGCATCCACTGACCGGCTGCATCCGCATGGCTGAGACTGGTTTGGTCAGGACCAGACCAAAGTGTTCTGGTCCTGTGACCAATTTTTCGGGGACGGGTGGTCTGGCAGCTTTTTCTCTTGACCCCATTTTTTGGGCAGGTTGTCTGGACCAGTCAGAGAGACAGGGGATTGTAATGGACACCCATTTCCCCGAAAATAACTCAGTTTAAAGAACAAAGGAAACCATATTGTTATTGTCAGCTCATGTTTTCCAACTGTCCCACTTCAGGTGTTTGTGTAAGTTACCCCACATCTGTTCACAATGCCATTAGAATAAATACAAATAAACATTCAAAATATAAAGAGCAACAAATGATTAGGTTTTCCAAAAGGTCATTCTTATCTTGTGAGATGGCTAGAAGGTGTGAAAAAAGTGAATAAGAAAATTCAATAGAACACTGAAAATGCTGTTTGTGTCTAATGAACAGTAATTAAATGTCAATTTCTTTAAAGACAGAAAGACATCTAGTGAAGTGCTTGATTTTATCCTAAAATGCATTAAATAAACATTTTACATGTATTTTCTATAGGGAATGATTAACATGCAAGACAAAAGGACAATTTTTTATTATAAAGACTCACCAAACATTAAAAACATGACAAAAAACCAACAACTTGTATCAAAACCTGGCTATCTCATGACTAGTTATTTCAATAAATCATTACAAATTGCCCATAAACTTTTTCAATTTTCTCATTTACAAATTCAATGATGCTGTATTTTCATAGAACACAAATAAAAAGGTCAAAAATATTTAGCACACAGTGCACCAATACTGACAAAATACAGTAAACCATTGTGACCTATTGACATTCTTCAATATCCTTACTGTTGATGCCACAAATTACCTACTGACATTGAACAGGACTTGCTGCCCAGCCTCATGGAAAGAACAAGAATTACAAAATAGTCAATAATTGTGGCACGAATTTGAACCAAATCTTTAGGTCTATGTGGTCTTCTTTCAAGGTACTAACCCACCTCGCATCTGAACCCTTCTTAACTTCATTGTGTTTGGTCCATTCTTGCAAATATCAACTCAATTGTGACACCTTTTATGTCTGAGTAAGGACTGATTGATGATTCAACAATTGTGTAAAGACATTTTGTATACATGCAGAAGAGATTCACATTCAGGTAGTTTGTAAAAGCCGTGACCAAACATTTTTATTTAGTTTGACATGATTTACTGAGTTTTGCGTTTTTGGTAGAGAGGTGTTTACTGTTTTGACAAAATGTGCTTAGCACTGGCATCGTGTGTGAAAGCAATGAGTAATGATTACTTCTTGTGCAAAAAAAGAGTACTGCTGTGCTCATTAGGTTATAATGGAGATCAACTGAATTCCAGTTTCATTAATAATATCGTAACAATTGAGAAAAACCTATTTATCATTTTATATCACTAGTTGCTGTGGAGTCACTGAAATAGAAATGCTTTAGTCATACTTGATTAGAGGTCAGATTACATTTAAAAGATATTTGAGTAATAAGACTAAGATTCATCATGGAAAACCAGGTGGAGCAGTGAGGTCATTTTGGAGGAGGGGCTACACAGGATTAAGAGGAAGCCAACACAAACATCAGTCTACACAAACATGACAGCACAACCTAAATCACATATGTATACACAAACATGACAACACAACCTGCATCACATCAGTCTAAACAAACATGACAGCACAACCTACATCACATCAGTCTACACAAACATGACAACACAACCTACATCACATATGTATACACAAACATGACAGCACAACCTACATCACATATGTATACACAAACATGACAACACAACCTACATCACATATGCAT